>NC_137082.1:45653325-46253325 GCF_951640355.1 Cnephaeus nilssonii
TGTTGAAAGATCATTGTTGGGGGTGGATTTCCAGCTCTTCTTCTTTTTGAACCTGAGATCTATCTTCCATCAATTAAACACTCAAATACAGTCATGCATCGTATAATGAATGACATTTTGGTCAATGATGGACAGCATACACAATGTTGGTCCCATTAGATTATAAATGGAGCTAAAAACTCCCATTATCTAGGGACATTGTAGCCATTGTAAAGTAATTTCTCACATGTTTTGTTGATGATGGTGTAAACAAGCCTACTGCGCTGCCAGTCATATAAAAGTATAGCACACACAGTTATGTACAGTATACTTGATAATGGTAATAAACCACTATGTTACTGGTTTATATACTTACTAGAGGCCCAGTGCATGATTAAATCATGCATGTGTAGGGTCCCCTACACGCATTATCTTTCGATCACGGGGGAGCTGGGTGCCTGTCTGCTGGTGCACCAGGCCTTTCAGAAGCCGCTGGCGCGGCGAAGGCTTCTGAAAGGCCTGGTGCCTGAGCGGACAGGCACCCAGCTCCCACACTTTCGCTTTTGATCGCAGGGGAGCTGGGTGCCTGTCCGCTCCGGCACCAGGCCTTTCAGAAGCCTCCGGCCCGCTTTTGATGGTCCGCGGTAGGATGTGAGCTCGCTGCCTCAGAGGCCCCTTCTGTGCCGCAGCACAGCCATGGCGCAGACGCTGAGTTCGTGTCCCCATCGGCCCAATCGGCCACCCCAGCCACCTCGAGTCCCGCCCCCCCGCCCCGTGCCTCCTGGCCAATTGTGGGCATAGCGAAGGTATGGTCAATTTGCATATTTGTCTATTATTAGGTAGGATTATATTACTAGAGGCCCGGTGCACAAAATTTGTGCACGGGGCGGGGGGGGGGGGAGGTCCCTCAGCCTGGCCTCTGCACCCTCTCTAATCTGGGACCCCTTGGGGGATGTCTGACTGCTGGTTTAGGCCCCATGAAGGGATGTCTGACTGCTGGTTTAGGCCCCAGTCGGACATCCCTCTTGCAATCCGGGACCACTGGCTCCTAACCACTTGCCTGCTTACCAGTTTGATCGCTGCCTAACCGCTCCCCTGCTGGCCTCATGGCCCCCAACCGCCCTCCCCGGCCAACCTGATGGCCCCCAACCGCCCTCCCCTGCTGGCCTCATGGCCCCCAACCGCCCTCCCTGGCCAACCTGATGGCCCCCAACCGCCCTCCCCTGCTGGCCTCATGGCCCCCAACTGCCCTCCCCTGTTGGCTTGATGGCCCCTAACCACCTCTGCCTCGGCCCCCAACACTGTGGCTTTGTCTGGAAGGAAGTCAGATGGTAGGAAGATGTCCGGTCTCCCAGTCTAATTAGTATATTACCCTTTTATTAGTATAGATATTTTTATTTTTATTTTAAACTGTGCTCTTTATACTTAAAAAAATAAAGTTTGGTATAAAACAGTGTGTCCTGTAACATCGCAGCAGCCTCATACATCCCATTTTTCTTGATTATATTATTTTCTCTTCTGCTTGATTTAATTCCATGTTGTTTTGCATAGGTTTGTAGCATAGAAGCAATAAGCTATCTATATATATAAAAAGCCAGTGACCAGAACGCCATGATGACCGGACTGACCGGTTGCTATGGCACCCACTGCGGCCAGCAAACTGGCCTGATCGAAAGTGGGGCTGGCTGGCCAACCTCCCGTGGCTCCTCCCCCTAGCTGGTTCCGCCCCTGATCACCCACTCTACCCCAATAGGGGCAGGGCTGGCCAGCCAACCTCCTGCAACCCCTCCCCCCAGCTACTCCCATCCTTGATGGGCCCCCACCACCCCTATCAGGCTGTGGCCCCTCCCCCCAGCCAGCTCCACCCCTGATCACCCCCCCAACACTAATCATGGGTGGGGCTTTCCAGCCAACCTCCCTCAGCTCCTCCCCTGGCCACTGACCTCCTATCTGCCCCCCCCCCCATCCTATTCAAGGGTGGGGCTGGCAGGCCCACCACCCACAGCTCCTCCCCACAGCTAGCCCCCCTGCAATCAGCCCCCAATATCAATTGGGACCAATCGCCCATGGCTCCTCCTCCTGATAGGCCTGGCCCCAATCCACACTGATTGGGGCTGGGCTGGCCGTACCCAACCCGTGCATGAATTCATGCACTGGGCCTCTAGTACCATATAACCGAGGTAATAGGCTATACCACTTAGGTTTGTGTAGTGTACTCTATGATGTTTGCACAATGATGAAATCACCTAAAGATACATTTCTCAGAACTTACCTCCATCATTAAGAGGCACATGATTGTAATTTGGCTTTTGATTGCCAGACAAAGTTTCTGAAGAACACACCTATGCCATTGTCCCTCTAAAGATAATGAGGAGTTTGGGTTAAGTAACCCCAGTGATTTTTTTTTTTTAACTATTTATTTATTCACTAGAGGCCCGATGCACAAAATTCGTGCAAGAGTAGGCCTTCCTTCCCCCAGCTGCCGAAACCGGCTTCCCTCTGGCACCTGGGACCTGGGCTTCCCTCTGGCCCCAGCTTCATCCGGAAGGACATCCGGAATGATGTCTGGTCTAATTAGCATATTACCCTTTTATTATTATAGATAGTTTTACCTTATCTTGTTGTTGACAGTATTTACAGATATCCCCCAATTTTCCCTTCTCTCAACCCCTGCCCCACCCAGGCTTTCCCCATACTGTTTTCTGTGTCCATTGGTTATGCATATATGTATATGAGTTCTTTGATTAATCTCTTCCCGTCTCCCCCCCCACCCCGCCTTCCTGTCTGAGATATGTCAGTCTGTTCCATGCCTCCCACTCATTTTTGACCGGAAACTCACACTAGCAAGATGAGGTAAGGATAAATCTGGCTGTATGAACCACAGCCAAACTGAGAAGGACTCACAAAGGACTCAAACCCACAGTCTTGGTTTCACTGACACCTTAGATCAGGGGTCCTCAAACTTTTTAAACAGGGGGCCAGTTCATTGTCCCTCAGACCGTTGGAGGGCCGGACTATAGTTTAAAAAAAAACTATGAACAAATTCCTATGCACACTGCACATATCTTATTTTGAAGTAAAAAAACAAAACGGCAAAAACACCCGCATGTGGCCCGTGGGCCATAGTTTGAGGACGCCTGCCTTAGATTGTCCACCCAGCTCTCCCTGCACAGACATGGAGCTTCCCACACCAGCTGAGAAGAAGCATGGTGCCTTTACTTCTCTTCATCCTACCTCTTTTGGGACTTCTTGAACATAAAAGTAAAGAGAATAGAAGTGAATCTATCTTTATAATGTGTTGCAAACACTTTTCAATAAGCTCTAACAGCATGAATATATTTGAACTCAAATTATATTTTCATGTATATCTTTTATTTATTTTTGTTTCTCAAATTCCTTTGGTTGGGTCTAAAAAAAATCCTCCCAATTTTCTCAATCAAGTTTTTAACATCACAATTTCTAATCAACACCCATTATTTACCTACAGATAAAAATCAACTTAAATTATACCATGGATTTTCACTGTTCAATAGATAAGATCTATGTTCTAAACAAGGTCAAATGAAAAGAGCTTTGGGTGTGGCTGGTGATAGGAGATTAGAGTGGAACCCAGAATTATTTAGGAAATAGTAGCTTGAGAAAAAGGTAAGATTTTAAAATAGAGAATTTCTGAGAAACATAGTAGTTTTCTTTTTCTTCCCATGACCAAAAGGACCCCTAAGGGGTTGCTAGAAGCAAAAGAAAGGATTCTATTGCCTTTATGTATTGCAAAGAGCCCACAGGACAAACCTGTGGAAAGATAGAAGGGATATTGTTGAGCTTAGTACTATCCTTCAATGCAGGTATAGAGCAGGGCCCTTTAAACTGAGGCTGACAGGCTTTAGCTAATGTTAACAGGCCATGTGTAGATATTGCCAAATTCATAAGTCTCTGAGTGATGTCATCCTCCCAACAAATTTCTGAAATGATGCCTTAGCAAACAAGCTCTTTCTGAGTAAAATGTTGAATCACTCAAAGGATACAGATTAGAAAGAGAGAGAAAAAAAAATTGCTCTGTGGGAGGGGCCATGCTTTATAAAACCAGTCATCACCATGTCTGAACTCTAACAACTCTTGGAGGACCGTTTCCTGTCAGACAGCACCTCAGAGAATAGCAAGGTATTTCCATGACCATCTCTATGAACTCTGGTTTCATTGTTTCTCTTCCCTCATTCTGGTCTTACTAATATAATGACATTTAAAATGTGGGATGTTTTTAGAGGATGATTAAAAATTTAGTGGTGCTTTCTTGTTTAGTTGTTTAACTGAAAATATTTTAGTGCAAGATTTGAAATAAATTTATAGCCATTCAGCACTCCCAATAATGAACTCAGCATCAGAAGCTCTTTTGTAGCATGGCTATGATAGTTGTGTGTGTGTGTGTGTGTGTGTGTGTGTGTGTGTGTGTCTTGATCTTGAATCTCAGAAGCCAGCAAATGCCTATGTAACATGTAACATTAAGCAAACCAAAATGTACATTAAAGTTGTGATGTTAATTTTGTTGAGCAGGTTAGGATATGTATATTCTTTACTAGCTAGTGTTTTGACACTGAATTTAATAAGAACAGCTCAGTTAATTAAAACATATTCATTTAAGCAATTGAAAGTAATTTATCAATTGTACATACATATTTAAAAAATTAAAAGATGATTGAGTTTTCATCTAAAATAATCAGAAATTAAGTAGATTTCTGGGTTGGGTCAGTTCAATACCAGAATATATCTATTGAATTTAGTTCAATATTTGGTCAATTTAGTGAAAGGGAAAAATCTGCCAAACTTGTTGTTGAATTGACTGAAGTAATAGTGCAATAAATAATTTTGCACTCCGCAAACAGGCAATTATTCACTATGAAAGTCATCAAATACCAGAAACTGTTTTTTATTTTGTTTGTGTGTGTGTGTGGGGGGGGGGGGGCATTTGGTTGTTTTGAACAGGAAATTTCCTTGGAATTATTATTTTCCTTGTTCTTGTGGATTTTTGTGGTCAATTTCAAACTATTTGCATTGTGTAGTCACAAAAATTTTTGTTTTAAATGCCACAGCAAGTTCAAATCTAATATCCAGTGCCAACATAAAGAGGGACTGTGGTAGTGTGGCACCTCCCGAGTTCTTCATGACCTGTGCCAAGTTTCAGTGGCACATTTGTCAACTTGTGTAGCAGGAACTGCCACAAACGTCATGGAGCCCCGCCCCACATATGCTTTCCATCCTTCTTTTCAAGGATAATATTAAACACGAATTACGAGCATAACACTTAGGAGCTAATGAAGTTGTATAACTTACTCTTGTTAAGAAATTCACAACAGGTGCTACCTGTTCTGGGAGATGGTACTATTTGATGTCACTTTGTGACTTTAATTTACATTGTCTTAGGTAGATTCCCACGCAGTTGTAAACCATGGACTTGTCTGAGGGTTACTGGACACTGTATATGTATGCCTTCAGAGATTTTTAAAACAATAAGCTTCTCAAGCCTCATGTAGGAAAAGCCCCCATATTGCAATCAGAAGGCTGCGATTTAGTTGAGGCTTTGAAACTGACTGGCTGTGCAATCTACATCTTCATATTTTCACCTGTATAACAGGAATTACTATGCTTTGCTGGGGAAAAATTATGCAAATTAAACAAAACAACTCAGTTGAAGAAATTTGGTAACTGCAATATAGACATTAGATATAATTTTCATGTTAAATGCAGTTAATTGTACCTTATTTTAACAATAAAATTTCAACTCTTTTTTAAAAAGGTAAATGCATTGGGGATAATTTAATTTTGCCCCTATCTCCCTTTTTCCACCTAAAATCCTAACTTGGCATTAATAGCCCTCTCTGATAGTTTCTCTTGACACTTAAATTTTGTTAGTGTCCAGGAGACCGACTATGCAGGTTTTTTTTTTTGTTTATTTTTTATTTTTTTTTATAAATAATTGGCTAAACTCACTACAGACTGATTCATTTGCCTGTCACCATAATCATTATTGCTTGTCTCATTTTCGGTTCTTATAAGTGTATTTCTAATAGCACATGATCTCACTTATCTAGGGGAAATAATGAACAACATAGACAGATGAACAAGAACAGACCCAGAAACAAGGAGGCATAGATCAGACTGTCGGGCTTCAGAGGGAGGGTAGGGGAGGGTGGGGGTAAAGGGGAGAGATCAACCAAAGGACTTGTGTGCAAGCATATGAGCCTAACCAGTGGTTAAGGACAACAGGGGGAGGGGGGCATGTGTGGGGAGGGGTGTGGGATGGGAATGGGGAGATGAGGACAAATATGTGATACCTTACTCAATAAAGAAATTAAAAAAAAAATTGGCTACAAGAGAAACCTACATTTACTTTTCTGGTTCTGACAACTTATTTGTTTTTCTTTTCACATGGGTTAAAGAAATATTTTGTTTATTAATTCTCAGTTCATTTCCAAAATATTGAGATACTTTACAGAAAAATTTACCCAATAAGATTATAAAGATACTTTAAAATCGGAAAACGGAAGAGGAAACACATTTCTGAGCCACTCAAATTAATCTAATCTCAGTGATGAAGCAAGAGAAAAAAATATAGTAACTTTACTTTTTACTTAAAAAGCCTTCTAGGAGCATTACAGACTTGCAAACTTCCTCTTCTTATTTCCTCTTTCTAGCATTTCTCAAGTGTGAAACTTGCCTAAACTCTTTTTTAAAAATATATTTTTATTGATTTTAGAGAGGAAGGGAGAGGGATAGAGAGATAGAAACATCAATGATGAGAGAGAATCGTTGATCAGCTGCTTCCTGCACGCCCCTACTGGGGATTGAGCCCGCAACCCAGGCATATGCCCTTGGCTGGAATCAATCCTGGGACCCTTCAGTCCGCAGGCCCATGCTCTATCCACTGAGCCAAACCAGCTAGGGCCTTGCCTAAACTCTTACACTGTAGAGTGAAGTTGAGCAGCAGGTGAGGCAGTGTGGCACATTGGATAGAGTGGGTTTCTGAAACAGACCTAGGCTTGAATCCCTGCACAATTACATACACACTGTGTGACCTTATACAAGTTAGTTAACCTCTCTGAGGATCAGGATGGAACCTATACTCTCAATGAAGATCATAGTATCTGCCTTATAGAGGTCTTGTGAAGATAAAATGAGAAGAAGAAGTGAGGGAGTTTCAGAGACAAGTTTTACTTAATTTACTGTTTTGTCTTGATAACATACAATCAGGTGGTGTTTCAAATGAGAAATGTTGATATAAAGTGCAATCACCTTCTTAAAAAGAAATGTTCATGACCCAAGTGTTCACATAAGACATCCATGGATTAGGCAGAGAAGTGAGTGCTGGCCCGTGTTGGGAAGCCCTGCTGAGTGAGCCTAGGTGAGAGCTGCAGAGCATGCCTCATCCTGGGGGCCTCCCAGCTCCGGGAAACCACTTCCACAAGACGGTTTCCTGTGGAATAATGAGTGTCAGTGTTGTTTGGTATACATATATTTTGGTAATTGTAGGGTGTGTTATAAACCATTACGAAAGCATAACATGCAGCCAGAAAGAAGATCATTGGCTGAAACCCACAGATACTCCCACACATCTGGGCGTGTCCAAGCATTTGACTGCATGGGAAGGCTTTGGTCGTGGAAGGTGTGTCTGTCATTTTTCTTCAGATGGTTGATCTGGTGTGTGTGTGTGTGTGTGTGTGTGTGTGTGTGTGTGTGTGTGTGTGTGTGTATGAGATATCCAGGATCATTCCTACCGTGCTACCTTCATTGAAAGTATAGGTTCCATCCTGATGCTCACGGAGGTTAACTAACTTGTATAAGGTCACACAGTGTGTATGGCATTGACTTTGATGCTAGCATGTGACGGGAGAGGAAAGGAGCCTTCCCAGCACTCCCAATAATGAACTCAGCATTGGAAGCTCTTTGTAGCAAGGCTGTGATAGTTGTGTGTGTAGGGGGTGGGGCGGGGGGGGGATGCAGATATGGGTAGGACTATGAAAGCTCCAATCCTCAAACAATGAGTCTAAGCCACTTCCACAAGCAGGATATTTGAGAGAAGATTTACCATCGCAACTGGGACAACATGAATATGTGTGCAGATGGCGTATGTTTGAATATGTGTGGATTTTGTGTGTGTGGTGTGTATTTGCAGGTGTATCATAGAGGTTGAGGGCATGACCCTGGAGGCCACCCACCTGACTTCAATTCCTAGTCAAGTGACATTGGTTACTTTTCTTATCTTCTCTGTGCAGTAGTTTCTTCCTTCGTAAAAGAGGAATTAGGGTTTCCTTGTAGGGTTTCAGTAAGTACAAAATGGTTAGTACAGGTAAAATATTTCGAACAGACTCTCTTATATAGTAAGACTCAGTAAATGCGATTTATTGTTATTGCTGTATGAAGTGTCACTACTCATCATAAGACTGTTCACTACATCTCAGGATTGGCTGCAAAATTTGCAGAATCCAATGCAAAAGGGAAATGTAGAGCCCCTTGTTTAAAATTATTGAGAATTTCAAGATGGTAACAGCACAGTTTTGCACCAAGCTTGGGGCCCATATGGCTGCATGGGTCACATGACCCTAACGCTGTCCCTGTTCTACTTCTTGTTGTTTCGTGAAGGCAGAATAGAGAGGAAGCCCCTACCCTGTGCAGAGTACAGCCTGTACTACACCTCTGATGACATCACCCAAAATGTTGTCTCATTTTTTAGAGCTGTGTTTTCTTCCTCACTTTCATTCTAGATTGAAACAATGGAAGACATTTATGTGGCAAACACAATTTTTGCCATCAATTTCTTCAAGCATCTGGCAAATACAAGCACCACCCAGAATCTCTTCTTCTCTCCATGGGGCATCTCATCCACCATGGTCATGGTCTACCTGGGTGCCAAAGGCAACACTGCAGACCAGATGGCAAAGGTAAGTTTCTGTTGAAGCTCCAAATAGGAACTGAATGATTCCTGAACCAAACTGTAGAATTGCTCTGAGTGTGGGCTTGCGATATCCTGACAATCTCAAGGTCAGCAATCATCACATGCTATTACAACATTAGTTCCTTTGATTCAAATCTACAAAATAGGCAAATCATGCACCATTGACTGTAGATAGCAGAAGGCATATAGGAGTTTCTTCTATTGCAGGGCTGCAAGTGATGAATACTGACAACACCTTACATTGTAATATTCTAATGTTTGAAAGTGTTTTGCATTCTTTATATCTCTTTTGTGTTTGTTGCTTATTAATGGAATTAATTACTCCTAATAATTTTAAGAGAGTGTCACAAAAGAAGAGAATGTCCCAGAGCAGTGGTCACCACACTCTTGGAGATACAAGGAGAGCAGTGTTGACTCATGGTATCAACCCCGTGAGATCATGTCAGCAAAATGCGGCCTGGCCTAATGGTCAGTCTTCAAAATCAAGATGGACAGGGTGTCCGGCAGCTGGTTTCCTTCCTGAGCAAATGGACACAAGCTCAGCCAGGGGACCCTTTTACTGAGTCTAGGGCCTTAAAAATACATTGAACTACTTCAACTGCACATTGCAATATTCCTATGGGATGAATTCAGCACATTGAAAATTCACATGATCCTATTATCTCCTAGGTCAGTGACCCAGAGGAGATCATCCTATAATTAAAATTCTTTTACACACACATGTACATGAACATTAACATTGAATGCTCTGGTTTCTCACAGGCACATATTGTGCTTTAAGTCACACCAAAATGCCACTGGCTACTTTGGAGTTTCCCGTGAGAATTACACCTGAGTGTGTATATATCCTTCCCAAGTACACGGTGACCCAGTTAGAATGGACCTTGTTTGAAGAGTGAGAGTGTTGGCCAATGTCCTCGCAGGAGGAAAGGGATAGATAGCTGCATCCTCCCTGTGTTTGTGGCAGTTTAAACATCAAGACTTACAACAAAACTCAGTTTGCTCAACTCTGATGCCAGCAACATTTTGAAACCCTCCTTCCCCTTTATTTTCTTTGCCTTGAAAAAATAAAGACAGTAAACTGCACAACTTTAGAACACATCAGGGTCTTAATTTTTTAAAAGTAAAGAAATCACTAGCACTCTGAAGCAATATATTTTGAGGGCATATGCTAAATAAAGTATTTTAAGTTGTTAAAATAAAACCATTAATTTTGATACCAAAAGAAAATTAGCTTATGGGTTGCTCTGGGCACAAGACAGTTTCTCTGTACCTAGAAAGTGCTTGAGCACGTGGGACTATGCCAAGATTTTAAATCATTTTTTTTTTTGTTATTCTGCTGCATGTACAGGTTTTAAAATTCAAAAGCAAATTTGGTTAATTCCCTACTTAAAGCAAGAGGAGAAGCTCTTTGGCTTGGAGGAGGGAGCACAAACTTTGGGAAAAAGACCTATCTGTGTTTAAAATGGTGGCTTTGCCAGGGTTTATGAGGTGTATGAATGAAGGCATTTTGAAGCTCTCTGAGCCTAGAGATTAATGAGTAGTATATATATTAATATAAAATACATCATACTGATTTCTGTGAGGGAAATTTAGGTTGACCAACACATATCACATATAAAAAGTATCTATGCTTGTATCCCATACACAATGACAGGGGACTAGACATCAGGCCACTAAGAGGTACCTGTTGGCAATGGTTTAAAAATTAAGTAATTTAACAGGAAAATGTAATGCACTAATTCCCTCTAATTTCAATTGTAGGTGCTTCAGTTTAACACTATTGGAGTCCATGAAGTGACCCCAATGACTCCAGAGAATGACACCAGCTGTGAGCTCATGCAGCAGATGCAGGTCACTTATCCTGATGCTATTTTGAAGGTATCTGACTCATTCATTCATATTTCTTTCGTACTTTATTTCTAAAATCTTCTTGTCTTAAAGTCATGACATTAGACTGAGAAGGAACTTAGTACAGATCCCCCCACTTCCAGAAAAAAAATACTCAAAATCCTTAAGTAACTATTCTAGCTAGGGTCTCACTGCTAAAAAAGGACAGAGCCAGAGCAGAATCCAGACTTCCTGACTTCTAGGCCAAGACTCTTTCTAAATTATGTCACACCACCCTGCCTCTAGTTGGGTTTGTGTAATTTATTCTAAAACTATGGTAGAGAGACTCCTAGAATACACAAGCATGAATGCAGACTTCCAGAGGAGAAAGGATAAGGAGTGACAAATAGTTGAGGAATGAAGAAGGTCAGGTTCAATGACTTCATAAGAAGCCAATGACCTTTATATATCCCCCATATCTATCTATCTATCTATCTATCTATCTATCTATCTATCTATCTATCTATCTATTATCTATCTATCTATCATCTATCTATCATCTATCTATCTATTTATCTATCTATCTATCTATCTATCTATCTATCTATCTATCTATTATCTATCTATCTATCTATCTATCTATCATCTATCTATCACCTATCTATCACCTATCTATCTCAGGTAGTATGATCTTTTCTCAATACTCCATTCATTAATTATCAGCTATCCAGCTGAGTTATAGGAATGAACACAGATGTGTTCCTATTGGTAACCAACTTCCATAATTACACTCCTGAGAAAGGTTATGTGGCAATATCTCCCATAGTTTTCTGGCTATTACAGAGGGAATTGTGGGCTAAAGGAGGTGGAGAGGGCCCCTATAATATAGAGATCCAGCCGGGTCTCTGGAGACAGCTGTCATTCACCTGCAAGTCTTCTGCTAGGACTGAGTCCCATGTCTATCATCCTGTTTACAAACTTTAGGTACAGCTCTATGACACGTGACTGAATATTGCATTGTGAGTCCATCACCCAAAATCAAATAATCTCTTGTAAAGTAACATGTGTAAAGTAACATTTTAATATAAAAATTCTTTAGAGACCTTAAGGTTTACAAAACTATAGAAGGAGCCCCACTTTCTTCTAGGATGTTGCTTATTTCATGGTAAAATTCAATCTATGGGCAAAGTAATGAAACATACAGTAAAACACTATCTTATATGTTTTGTACCACATCCATATCAAAAGTATTTGCTCAGAGATTCCTGTTAAGTACCAGAAAAAAGTATATGTTAATGTAGTATTTTATTATTGTATAGAAAAAATACCATTGCTTAAGAAATATCTTACTTAGTGGTCCCATGTTATATAAAGAGGATCCCTCCTTTCTGTTCAAGGTACAAGCTGAAAACACAATCCATTCAGGCTTCCATGCTCTCATCTCTGCTATCAATGAGACCAAGGGGGGTTACATATTGGAAAGTGCCAATAAGCTGTTTGGAGAGAAGACTGCACAATTCAAGGAAGTAAGTACAGCCTGTTATTGAAATGCAGGGACCTAAACCTGCAGTGAGGTCACTTTCAAAGCTGTTCTCTAGGATTCATGCTTGTAGGGAAAGTCAGAATTGCACAGGGCTCCCTAAGGCTCCCTAAGGCCTTGGCAGTGTCCCTGTGCTCTCCCTGTTGGTGCTTCCCTACCTGCTGAGAAGGTGGAGAAGTCAGGAGGAACACAACTGACTTCCAGAGTCACTCTCTGCAAGGTCCACCTCCTTCTTATTTGCTGTCTATAATGTGAACAATGCGGGAGGGCAAATAGTGCTGGGACTGGAGTGTGGGGAAGGAGGTCCACTGAGTGCTTATAATCTGCACAATTTTCTTTTTCAGCAGCATCCCCCATCGTCAATCTCTACCCCTACTGCACCCCAACCTCAGGCCCTCCAGTCTTGACAGGAAGCCCATAATTCACAATTGCACCAAGGCTTGTTCAGCATATATTCTATGTAACCTCCTGCATTTTTCTGCTTTAAAGGAATACATCCGACTCTCTGAGAAATATTATTCTACAGAACCCCAGGAAGTTGACTTCTTAGAATGTGCAGAAGGAGCCAGAAAAAAGATTAATTTCTGGGTCGAGACTCAAACCAAAGGTAAAACCAAGGAAATATTTTCTGTTCTTTCCACTTAGAAAATTGAATCTATTTTTTAAAACCATCCTTGAACTTAGTCCTTAATTCCTTAAAATTCATTCAACCCTAGTTATTTTGGTTAATGCACCTTATTCTTATTTAGCTTAGTGGGTGTTTTAATTGAGGGCTACTAATAGAAGACATATGTTTAATACTCAAATAATTGGATTTTGATATTACATTAGAATAGAATATGACAGATGGCAGATGTTTTCAAATATAGAAAACATCAGGATTGAAATAATTGTGACACTCCATCCACTGTGGACAAGAAAACAACCGAAAAAAAAAGGAGTTTCTTAACTTCTCGGATTAAAACATCATTTCCAGCAATAATTTTGTGTCTTGATTGCTAAGCTACCATAATGGGAAAAACACACACACATGAACTAAGTGCTATAGAATTTAAAATATTTTTGTCTCTCTGAAAGTAGTTGATCTATTTATATTACTTCTCCATTTCCATTCTGGATTTTTAAACCACTGTTCAAACTGCTTGCCACAAAGGAGATGAGAAAAGTGAATATTAAAGAAGTGAAAGTAAAATTGAAGTTCAAAATTAAAGACACATGAAAGTTATGTCTTTTGAGAACAGCATAAATTTTCTCTTTAAGCATTGTGCCAAATGGCTGTAAATGAATATCAGTTGTAGTGCTAAAATGCCAAGGAGTAATTGGGGCTGATTGTTTTACCAAATTTTATAATAATTTGAGAGAATTTTCTGTTTTATTTGTTATGATCAAACACTAGTTTTGTCACATGCACCATAAGTTAAATAAAATGTTAGTAGATTTCAATAGCAATCAAGAATTTTAATTGCCTGGGGAATGTATTGAGCGGAGATATTGAGCAGATATATTGAAGCTTGTCAGAATACAGTGACCTTTTTATTAGTCCTTTTTCTGTCAGTAGGACTGGAGGGTTGAGGACAGTGGAGAGAGAATCCTAACTAGCTTACCAATACTATATAGTCTTGAGAGGATTATTAACCTCTCTCACAATGATGTTCTTTTGTATAAAACGGCACTCATACTCACCTAATAAAGTAGTTGTGAGGATTAAATAAAATAATGTATTTAGTGGTTGAAATAATGCAGAGGAATATTCACTATAATGGGCTATTTCTTAAACAACTTAAAAAAAAGCTATCATGCTCAGATGTCTTCATTTCTGAGAACCTTCTCTAGCTCACTCTTTTATTTCCTTCTCTTTTTTTGTCATAGTACTATGCATTATTTAGCTCTATTATATAATTTATCACACATTTTTCAGAACTGATTTTGAATGTCACTTCCAATAATACTCTCAGCCCCACCAAGACATTTCCTCCTTGCTCAGCTCATGAATCTGCATTACTCCTTGTATAGGTAGAGTCTAAACTTCCAAAAAAATTGTCTTGAGTGAATCAATGGGTCAGACCCATAGACTGTCCAGACCAGATCTAGCAGGAGCACTATGTGACATAATGTGGAAAGACACTATTATCTTCCTTAAGAGACTATATTTCACTTCCAACGCAATTAAATAACTTTATGCAACTGTAAAATTGAGAAAACAATATAAAAGGTAGTAAAAATCTCCACTGCAAATTTGATAGTAATTCTAAATTTTAAATGCATTACTTCTTCATTTTCCCTTGAATTTTGAAAACCTTCTGAGGAATTTGCTCTGATTTTTACTTATGCTTTAAATAAATCGAGAGGAAAACTTGAGCTTGAAGATCAACATCTCTGTAGAGTTTTCCAAATGTGTCTTCTGAGTTAAATGGCAACGTAAAAGATTCAAGAAATTATAGCAATTTCACAGTTTTTGATCATGAGACCTAAACAGACATTTTTTTCTTTTTCTTTTTTCTTTTTTTTTTTGTAGGTAAAATTTCAAACTTGTTACCCAAAGGTTCTGTAGATTCAAACACCAGGATGGTCCTGGTGAATGCTGTCTACTTCAAAGGAAAATGGAAAACTCCATTTGAGAAGAAATTAAGTGGACTTTATCCTTTCCGTGTGAACTCGGTATGAGACAACAAGACAGATTTTCTTAACATGTATTGTAGGGTCTTAGACAAGAAAGAGAAATAAAAAATAGAGACCACTTATTAATGTCACTACATGATGTGCTAGTTATAACTTATGGACATTGGATAGTTGATTAACTCTTTTGAGCTACTGAATATCACTCAGTAATTTTATGAGGTCATATGAGTAATGATGAAAAACCATGGGCTTTATACTTAAATCCTAGACTCAAATGTAGTTTCTACCACTTATTTATGTTCCATGAATTCCATTTTCTAATCAGCAAAACTTGGATAATCATAATATCAAACTCCAAGGGTTATTGTAAGGATTCAATGAGGTTTAGCAGAGTTTGGGGCCCATGATAGGTACTAAACAAATGTTTTAGTATTATTATTATTGTCCATAATGGGTGTAATCTTGAAAAAGGTAATAATATCAGAATATTGTATACAAACAATTTATTTTGTTGATTTAAAAAATATATTTCTTAAACACTAAAGCAGAACCCATTCTCTTTTATGTTAAATTGTCTCTTGATGTATTAGTATTAACTTTCATGTTGTACTCTTTAATCACTTTAGACTCAGAGTAAATCTGTACAGATGATGTACTTGCATGAAAAACTGAACATTGGATACATAGAAGACCTAAAGGTTCAGATTCTAGAACTGCCATATGCTGGAGATGTCAGCATGTTCATATTGCTTCCAGATGGAATTGCTAATGTGTCTACTGGCTTGGAGTTGGTAAGCCATTCCAACTTTAGTTGTTTTAGACTTCTGGGACTAAACTTGCTTTTTATGATGAACATGTATACACCTTAGGAAATTATGTGCAATTTCTTACATGAATATGTGAATTGGTTGATAGTAAGTGTGGCTTGTCTCAATCTTTCATTCATTTTATGTCATACCTATTACCTTCTTGCAAAAACTTTACCAATCTATTAAACTTTTATATCACCCACATTGTAGTAACGTTAAAGTCACTGATTTTTAACATTACACTTAGAAGTTGTTTTCCTTCTTTTCTAAACACTCACTGTGTTTTTGTTTTTAATTTTTGGATTTGTAGCTGGAACGTGAGCTAACTTATGACAATCTCAACAACTGGATCAGCAAAGACACCATGGCAGAAGATGATGTTGAGGTGTATATCCCCCAGTTCAAATTAGAAGAGCACTATGAACTCAAACCCATTCTGAGGAGCATGGGCATGAATGATGCCTTCGTCAAGGGCCAGGCCAATTTCTTAGGAATGTCAGAAGGAGATGAACTGTTTCTGTCTGAAGTGTTTCATCAAGCCACTGTGGATGTCAATGAGGAGGGCACTGAAGCAACTGCTGGAACCGGGGCTATCATGTCAGGGAGAACTGGCCATGGAGGCCCACAGTTTGTGGCCGATCATCCTTTCCTCTTCTTTATAATGCACAAAACAACTAAGACCATTCTCTTTTTTGGCAGATTTGTCTCACCCTAAATTTGGAAATGTCTGTTTCTGTACAGAATTTTGTAGCATGAGGTTATAAGCCTCAGAATTGTTATAAGAAACAAAAATGTAGGGACTTTTTCTATGTATTTCTGTGTTTCTGAACAATTTCTACTACACACTAAATATAAATATAGAAATAACCAGACAACTGTCAATCATAACATTGCAACCCTATTAATTGGTTTCCTAAAATGGGATGATGTCGAATTTAGTTCTCCCTTATTCTTTGTTTATTTTATAGCATTAAATTTTATTGTATTATTTATTATTTTATATAATTTTATTATTGTTAACTGTCTATTTAATGTAGCTGATACAGTTACAGAAAACAGGTGATTGGTTATGTTTCTTTCTAAGGAAGTACATTTATTTGTTTTTATGATGAAGGATGAGTAAGTGTCTTTCCATCCCCTTCTATGATAAAAACCTAGAAGATAGCATTGAACAACAAGCAAATATACATTATGTACATTTATAACATTATATATCACATAGATGTGACTATAACTGATGTAAGATTACAAATACACAATAAATAAATATGTTTCCACACAATCATTTGTTGCCATTTTATTAGATCTTTGGATCATGAGACTTGTTATAGCTTGATTCCCAGGACAGAATAAAGGAGCCAAAGAGATAACCACCACTTTTACACAGAGCCCTACTCTTGGGATTGAATGGAGTTGTGTGAAAAACGGTGTAGCAATTCAGAGGAATAGTCAGCATTCTTTGGACACTGGTGTTTAAACCTCGAGAACATCAGGAATAAATGCCAAATCCAGTGGTTCACACATAGAATCAAGGTCACAGTTATTGATCTGATAGTTCAAAGGAGCTAAGATGGGCTGGTGGCAGAGCAGGAGTGGAAACACAAGAGACCTTCTTTAAAAATATATTTTTATTGATTGCGGAGAGGAAGGGAGAGGGAGAGAGAGATAGAAACATCAATGCTGAGAGAGAAAATTTGATCAGCTGCCTCCTGCACGCCCCACACTGGGGATTGCCCCACATTGGGGATTGAGCCTGCAACCTGGGTTTATTCCCTGACCGAGAATCGGACTGTGACCTCCTGATTCATAGGTTGATGCTCAACCACTGAGTCATACCAGTCAGGAGAGCTTCTTTTAATGGTGTTTGTTCTAAATAGCACTCAATGTTTTTGAGTGGGTCAGAGGTAGAATTTAACTTAATTTAAGACCTAGGAACTAAGACATCTAAAGTTTGGGGGATCTGAACTGGCTTGAGAGTCTGGCTACAGAAGTGTGGTTGGATGCTGGAAGTGTATCCCAGGTTCCACCCTCCCTATGATGGAAGGAAGGCAGGGGTGGATGACCCATGGAGCATGGTGGTTAAATAGGCTGCCTCAGGACTGAATATATGCAGCTAAATCCCAGTTCTAACACTTTTGAGTTGTCTAACCGTGTATGAGGAATGGTGTTTTGCTATGTTTCCTTTCTTTCAGTGTAAACTATAGAAAATAATGCTTTTCTTATAAGGTTGCTATGATGGTTAAATGAATTCATGCATAATAAGCAATTAAAATAATTTTTGATGAATACAGTATTTAAAAATACTAGTGATTATGATTATTATCTTTGTAAGTAATAAACTGTCTCTGGTTTTATTTACTTACTGTCAGCTGATCAAACATAGAATCTAGAAAATTATTCAGTTAAATAATTTCTAAGGCTTGAATTGTGGTTTATTTTCTCTAAGACATTCTGGAAAATTAGAGGTTCTTACTTTGTGCATTCTCTCACTTACTTTTAGATTCATTTGTCTATGTACTTTCATAATTCATTCAGCAAAGCAATAAATTGTGAGTCTTAAGATATCCATATTGCACTGTCATTATTGAGTTAGGGTCTGAGTGTAGAATTCTAAGTTCAAAATACTTTTCAGCATGTTAGGGTATAATTTTATTATCTTCTGGCACCAAAGTTGCTGATGGGAAAATTGAGGTCAATTACCTATTGCTAAATATACATAGGGCAGGCCATAAATAAGAACAACAAACAAATAAAATCATGCTAATAATATTACATTGTTAACTTAGGATACTAATACCTCTTCCCCCACCCCCTAAACAGGCATCAGAATAGTGCACAACCATGTTGTTGTTTTTTAATGTAGGTAATCTATTTGTAAGAATTTTAATCAAGAGGTAAGTGAGAAAGGAATCTGGTGAAGGTTTGGGGGAAAATAAGTAAAAAACTTAGCCTGTGACTTTAAAGAGATGAAACAATTTCTTGGCTGTTTCAGCCACATCTACATTGATACATTTAATGGATGATAACTGGAGTGTCTTCATGCTGTACCGAGAGGCAGCACAAGTCGCTCACTGGTGGACTACTCTCTGGCACGATGGACAGTCCCTCTATCTAGAGCCTCCATATGATACTTGCAGCTAAGAATAGTCTGGAGGCATCCATGGATAATAATATCTGCTCAGCACACATCAGGCAGGCATCACAGAACTTCCTACCACAAGTCACACTCCCTAGTGAAATCCAGAGGAACATTCTGCTCTAGGTTCCACACCAACCTTCAAATACCAAACTCTGAGCCAGTTTACCAGAATGTATGTGTGCTCCTAGGCAGAGAAAAATAAAAACCGCATGCAGGAAAACGTGCCAAGTACACTATAAATAGGCTCCTCCTTTCCTTTCACCCCTTTTGGATTGTTCCTCCATTCCCATCGCTCCCTTCACTGTCTCCTGCATTCCCCCAAGCAATGCAGCTGTGATAGAAAATAGAACTATACCCTATTATCTTCCTTTCCAATAAATATGGTGGAGAAATGAGGGGAACATTTATAAGGAGAAACAAAAGAGAACTAGAAACTGATGAAGCAACACCAGACTCTAACTGATCCAGACCCCTTGTGCCTGGGGCAGGGAGATGGACATCTCACTCATCGTAGTTATTCTCGGGTTTCTACACCAACATAAGTGGGAAGAGGTGCTTTCGCAGTAAATACTTCACCAGTAATATTTTCACTTTATTGTCCATTGTTATCCCACTAATTTGAGGCTTTCTTTTCTTTTCTTTTTTTTGTTTTCTTAAGAAGAAGCACTCTAATTACTTCCATTTGGCAGATTAGAGAAGAGATTAAGTAAGGAAACTGTGAGTTACAATTTGTCAGAATTCAGGTCTCCACATGTGGACAGACATGGAAAATGTGAGTAATTAAAGAATGCAGGCAAAACCTTGCTCATCTGTTTCTCTGTCTTTTGATTTGAGCTTCTGGCCACAATGAACCTGAAAGGAAGAGTGTAAGGGCTTGTGAAAGCGAATCAAAGGGGTGGGGCTAAGAAGAGGGAGGTGTTGCCATTTTTTTTTTTTTTAAGTTCCTACAGTTAAAAGTTACTTAACTCAGCCACAATTTCTTACTTTAGGAACAAATTTCCACTTCTGCTCCAGAGGAAGAAAACAAGGTATTGTAAATACTTCTTTGTTTAAAAATGTTTAGTTATGTTTTCCTTCTTTGTTGAAGTGCCTAGCTCAATAACAAATGAGCAAGAGCCCCAGAGTCAGAAATAGTAAATAGAGCTCCATTTCCCGGGAATTCTGTGCAAGTCAGAGAGATTTAATCCCGAGCTGGTTCAACGTTTCTACTGGAAAGAGGGCTAAGGGGGAGAGAGCATTCATTTTCAAAGAAGCTAGAAAAATAGTTTTATCAAGATTGTGAAACTATGAATGGAGTTTTTTTCAGTCACATTTCTGCATTTGCTACTTCTGTATCTATCATCCTAGGCAGAGAAATAGAATCTTCTCAGAATAATTGAGCCCAAATCATTCACTTGGCAACATGAATTTTATCCTAGTCATTAATATGTGGGACTAATGGCTTGACTCTCTACACTCCTGTTTTGGCCACCATACCATGAGCCATTAACTTTCCTCTCTTTCATCAAATAATATAAATCCCTCCCCCACTCCCAACCTTATACTAGGTGCTCATCATAAAACACCCCAAGCTATTACTTCCTTGGGAAAACAGCATTAGGTGGATATAGACATGCTGGGGGGTGAGGAGATGTCATCTTCTGATATGCTCAATTCTATGAAGTAGATGAAACCATTGTCAGGATCATGAGGAAGTCAAGGGACTTTGGACCTCCTCTTGTGGAAAAGGGCACGAGACTCCTTCCCATGCCATCCTCTTCCTCATCATTTCTCTTTTCACCCTCCTACTGTCCATCTTCTTTCATAACCTGATTCCTTGATTTACCATTAAAATCTTAGCGACAATGAAATACAATGACAAAAGCAAGTGTATTCAGAATCCAGAGAACGGGATTGTAGTGATAACTCTGCTATGAGATAGCTATACCTGCTGGTCGGCACATTTAACTTCTCTGGGCCTTAGTGTCCTAGCTGATAAAATGAGGTAATTGGATTAGAGGGACTCTGAAATTCTTTCCAATTCTGATATGTAAGAGTATGTGTATTTACAATGAGACATTCTGATGAAAGACATAATCATTTTCTTATTTTCATAGTTCCCTAGATTATCCTCTAAGACCCTTTAACCCTTTACAGATTGAGCAAAAGAGCATTTCATTCTGAAAAAGGCACAATAGGCTTCTGATTTAAGGATTTATAGTCTTCTCTGAAAAAAAATTGTACAACCTTTATATGGACAAACTATTTCCTGTAAAATTGCATCCTGAAATTTTGCATCCTTCAGAAAACACTTTCCACTGTTGGGTTAAACTTTACTAATGACTGGCTTAGCACTTCTGTGAATTTCTGTGGAAAAAAATTTTTTTCTGTTGTATATGAGCTACTATATCTGGGCTACATTTGATATATTAATAATGATATTAATGAGAGAATTCATGAAGTGGGAGATAACTGAATATCAGCTTTCTACAAGAAATTAGCTCTTTCATTGGAGAGAATTATTGTTTGTAGGAATTTGTTATAAGTAACTAAATTCTAGAATAACTAGTTATAAAGATAAAAATCCCAGACCCTAAGGTAGTATTTTCTCTTCTACCTTCATGGTGAATATGATTTGGCTAACCAGCCAAACATTTTCCATATGAATGTAATGCATGAGTTCTAAAAAGATAAAGTAATACATAGCAGCAAAGAAAGCATTATCTGAATAAATATCACCCTAAAGGAAAGAGAGAGGTTATTTCCAAGTTGACATTGAATCTGATAAGAAACAAAACACTCACAGGAAAGTTTCTAATGTTTTATGAGGGTGTAGCATTACTATAAAACTAAACTTTTTTTCTTTTTTCTTTTCCTTTAATCAACAATGTCAGCCTAGGATTAGCGTCAGCCTCTGGAATACACAGGATCTGGAACTAGGACATGATTTAGAGGCTGGGAAGCTGTTTTGTTAAGTACAAGACTGTGGCTAGGAATAATTTCAATGGTATCACTTAATCCCAGTTGTGATGAAACCAAGACTTTGCCTACACATGCCTCTCCCTTGATTCAACTATTTGACTAGGGAGAACTGGTTTTTCTCAAGTTCTCACTCTAGTTTCCTCAGAGTGTCAGTGGAAGACTCAGTCCTAGACAATATTTTAGGAGGTTCCAGGCCCAGGCATTTGATTTATTTTTAGTTATTTAACAAGGTTGAGAAATTATTTGACTATAAAGTGACAGTAAATTAAACTGCTATTTTTTAAAATAGAGACCCAGTTCGAAAAGACTTAAATTCAAATGTTAGGGTAACTAAAGGTGATAGTTAGAAGTTGAATATAATATCAAAAGAGAGAGAGAGAAATCCTGAGTTCCTTTGTTCAAGAAGACCAGTTTCAGAAGGTCACGAGTCAGTGAGAATAAAGGCAAAAGAAATTCTTGGTTTCTCTACTTTTATACAAGCATTTCCCATTAAATTGTGCATGATTTCAAGTTAAAGTAGCTAAAAAAAAAAAAAAAAAAAAAAAAAGGTAGCTAGAGCCCAACAATGAACATGATGAACAAAGTGTTTCTATGAATCCATTTTGTGCAAAGTGTGATTACTAGTTATGGTATGTATGAAGTAGCATAAGAAAATTTCGCTCTGGAAGAACTTACCCTGGAGTTGGAAAGTCAGAAATAGAACTAGCAGTGTGACAAATGTCAAGTACGTGGCCAGAGCTATGTTATGGGACCTGGTGGCAGACATGCTCCTGTTCACCCCAAAGGTCAGGAAAAGCTTTCAGGGAAAAGGAGGTACTTGGACAGAGTTTGGATTTCAATAGAATAAAGGAGGAGAAAAGGCATTCTAGAAAACAGGAATATCAGATATAAAGTGATAAATAAGGTTAAGAAATAAAAATATGATGAAAGTGGGTGAGAAAAAGTACAAAGTTGATGAGATGCATCCATATTCCTCATTTTCTGTGCAAAGTCAGCAGTAGTGCAGTGTACTGAAAAGAGGCACTGGCTGAGAGGGGGACCTGGTTCCATTGCCACTTTTATCATGACTGTCTGATCAAGGAGCTGCTGACACACCAGAACCCAACTATTTTCTGATGTACATCAGCACTAAAATTTGAGACAATTTTCTTAAACACCCTGGACTTCAGTTTTCTAATATGTAAAATAATAATGTTGGACTAATATGTTTTTAAAGCCCATAAGTCCATTTAGGTCTTATGAATACAAATTGGATAATATATATTTGTGTCATTTCACTGAATAAAGTTAAAAAATAATATATAAGCTAACAAATTGTTTTACAAAAGTAAAATGAATGGAAAGAATTATTAAAATTATTAACATGGTCTCTCTTTCTCTACTTTTTTTTTTTTTTTTAGATTTTCCCAATGGATTCTCTAACAAAATCAATCAATCAATTTGCCCTGGAATTTAGCAAAAAGCTAGCTGAATCTGCTGAGGGTAAAAATATTTTCTTTTCTCCTTGGGGCATTTCAACCTCCTTAGCCATGGTGTATTTGGGCACCAGATGTACCACTGCATCCCAAATAGCCCAGGTGAGTGGCAAAGCTCAGTCACCCTCTCTTGCCTTAAAACAAAATGTTTTCTTTGCCTTTTACCTTCATTTTTCTCCCAAATTCCAGATAGCTCACATTTTATAACCATAGCCTCCAAAACAAAAGATGCACTTTAAAAAGTTTTCTAGCCTGGCCAGCGTGGTTCAGTGGTTGAGTATTGACCTAGGAGTCAGGAGGTCAAAGTTCGATTTTTGGTCAGGGCATATGCCTGGGTTGTGGGCTTGATTCCCAGTGTGGGGCGTGCAGGAGGCACCTGATCAATGATTCTCTTTCCTCATTAATGTTTCTATCTCTCTCTCCTTCTCTCTTCCTCTCTGAAATAAATAAAAAATATATTTACAAAAGTTTTATAGATCATAAAAAGAAGTCTGGGAAAGGAAGTTGATCTGCTAGGAAAACAATTTAAGAACTTGTGTTCTCTAGCAAAATCATACACAGAGATGATGAGTTTATCAAGTTTGGTTCAGCATCAAAAATTATTTTATTTGGATTATCAAGACATTTCAAGAAGTAATGGCTCAAACATTAAATAGTAGAATTAGTATGTTTTGAATTTCAGAAGGATTCTCTTGAAAACACAAATAGAAAAGTTATTTTGGTTCTTTGTACCTTGGTTGTTTCTTTTTTCAATCCCTATTTGTCTTGATGAATCTAAAAAGCCTATTTGGAGCATGAAAATGCAAAAAATATTATTGTATAAGCAATTAATAATTTGGTATATGCATCCTCAAAACATAGTGTATGTATGTATGTGTAAGCATAGATAAATAACATAATAAAATAGCCACATATATGTGTATGCATGCATAGGTAAACTTATACATATATGTGTGTGTATTTTAAATAAAAATAACCACCCCTCCCCAAAAAAAAATCCAGCCCTAAATCATACAACAATGGAAAGACCAAATGACAGAATTTCCACCCAAGAAGGTGTGCCAAATAAGGATATGGGTACAGCCAGTAATTCTGGGTAAGACAGGCAGAATATATATTCTGTGAGTTTAGGTTTAGGCTATCAACTTTATTCTTATAGTTCACAAGATACTATGGGGTTTAAAACAGCAACAACAGGATCATGGTTAAAAATTAATTATCAGAGGTTTAACCATTCAGCGATAGACTTAATCTTAGGTGAATTTCACTTTGGGTCTGTTTCATATAAATATATTGCTGGGTGTTTCTTGCCTTTGTGTTATTTCATATCTATTTAAATATTAACAGCTTCAGTGTGCACCCCTTTTCCCTATGGCAAATGGTCCCTGTGCTGTTACTGTGTGTCAGCAGGAGCTTTGGTCAGACTTTGTTCCTCATTGTGAGCTGGGTCAGGATGTGGGAGATGGAATTATCGCCTTGTTTTTTTACTGTTGTACAATTCAGGGGAAACAAGGGCGCCCACATCCTTCCTATTAACCTGCAAATAAAACTCTGGGGTGTAAATAAAGAATGCATTCATATGTCAAGTGGTGATAGACAATGGGAACAAAAGCACTAACCTTGGAAAAACAACAATTAAAACCCCTGCATTTTCCAGATAATTGGGTGGTGACTTTTGCTTAAATTGCTAATTGGACTCAATTGAACACCTAGCCTTCTTTTCAAAGCAACCATAGATAAAAATGAAACTTGGGAAACAAGATAATTTTACCTCTAAGGGCATTTTCAACATCATTCTAAATGTTCTATATAAAATATTAAAATAAAGAGCAACTTAAATTAGTCTTCTAAAAATTTTATTTAAAAGCAACTTTTTTTAAAAAAATATTGATTTTAGAGAGAAAGGGAGATGGAGAGAGAGACAGAAACATCAATGATGAGAGAGAATCATTGATCAGCTGCCTCTGCATGCTCCACGCTGGGGATGGAGGTCACAACCCAGGGATTGAGCTCACAACCTGGGCATGTGCCCTGATCAGGAATTGAACTGTGACCTCCTGGTTCATAGGTCCACACTCAACCACTGAGCCATGCTGGCTGGGCTAAAAGCAACTCTTGACTTACTGTACTAGTTCAGCTAACATACTGTTAAGTCAAATCAGAACCCCCTTGGTTCATTAATTATATGTTTTGTAGCAATGTATTTATCAAGGTCTGTTTGATTATTTCTCTGCAAAGTGCACTCACATATTGTCTTTTTATTGAAATCACAGGTGCTTCAATTTAACAGAGATCAGGACATCAAATCTTATCCTGAAGGTGAAAAGAAAAGGAAAACGGTATATTTTATATTTTAATATCCATTTGCTGATAAGGGGGAAACCACTTTTAGCACCTGCATGATAATGGCTAATTTAAGCAAACTTTACTGGGTAAATATTCTTAGAAACACATGTTAAATTTTTTTCATAATACAAAATGTCTACACTTTTTGGAAGGGTTATCTTTTTTAACCTTATCTCTTCTCCTCTTTTGCTTCCCTTTCAAAACTGCTCTACTTTCAAAATTATTTCTGCTTTTGCAAAATAACTGTTAAGAAAACGATGCCCTCAATCATTTTTTATGTTTTTGTCCTGATAAATTAGAGAAAACATTTATCTATTTTATAATTAATTTCATCTTTTTGTTCACAATACACCAAATCATTTCATTTAGTTGTAGGTTGTTCTTATATATATATGATTCTTGTTCATTGTTTTTATTCGATTAATCCCTTTTCTTTGAAAGGACTTCAACTTGGGGAAGACTGAAGAAATATACTCCGATTTCCAGACACTCATCTCCGAAATCAACAATCCCAGTAATGCCTATATACTTAAAACAGCCAATGGGATATATGCAGAAAAAACGTACCCATTTCTCAATGTAAGTGCAAATATGTTATTTAAAGCTGATGGGAAAGAAAGAGCCATGTGAGATCAATCAATGAACTCTTTGTACATTTCTTTAGGGATCCCAGGGACAACCTTAAGGTGGTCAGCATTTCTGGTAAACAATCATTTAGACCAACCAGTAAGTGTCTAGTTGTAAAGAAAACCAATAATGGGTCTCAAACCAGGTCTAGTGATCAGATCTTTATCCAAAGTAGTAATATATAAATGTGATTTATATAATCTGTGTGCCAACATTTGTTTCATGGGAAATGGAGTAAAATATGTAGAGTATGGACGTAGGGTAAATCTGAAGGAGCAGAGGGCGATGTTGGCCACAGGAATATGCCTGGAAACTGTGTAATGGAGAGCAAAGCTGACATTTGGAATCAGACAAGTCATTTTCCATCTTGACTTTAGAGATTTTGGAAGATTCTTAACATGGGATAATATCAACTTTGCCCCTTCTTGAGTGGTTGGAATCCCATGGAGCAGGCCATGACTTCATCCTCAGTTCAGACTCAAGGGCTTCTCAGAGGGATCTACTCAGGAGCCAGGACAAGCATTTACTTGTCTCTTATTTGTCCATTACATCTTTGACACATTTTAGAAAGGAGCAGGAGGACAGAGGGGTCCAGTGGGCAAAAAGCAAAGACATTGGGCAGGGTGGAGGGATAGCAATAGAGTCAATAAACCTATCTTGAGATTTCAAGCAGTAATGTCAGAGCTGTGGTTGCAGACCTCCCTTCTATACCCTGAGTTTTGCATGGCTAGTGAGTGCCCAGCAAAATTTACAGAGGAGGAGTGTAGCCTTTGACCAAAACAGGAGTGTGAAAGAGAGAAGGGAGCAGTGTGTGTGTGTGTGTGTGTGTGTGTGTGTGTGTGTGTGTATAATTGTTCTTCTACCTAACTTTTTGATAACCTAAATAGACTTGATTTCTCAGTTTTGGAAAAACCCTACAAAAGGAAATTTTTCCTGTATCTTTCAGAAATATTTAGAAGACATGAAAGCATACTTTGGTGCAGAGCCACAGCCTGTGAACTTTTTGGGAGCTTCTGACCAAATCAGAAAGGAGATCAACTCTTGGGTTGAAAGCCAGACTGAAGGTAAGCTGTCACCAAGGTGCCCGTCTGCGTGCTCTCTCCAAGCAATGGTTTAAAAAAATATTTTTTATTGATTTCAGAGATTAAGGAAGAGATAGAAAGAGATAGAAACATCCCACACTGGGGATGGACCCCACAACCTAGGCATGTGCCCTTGATTGGAATCAAAATGGGGACCCATCAGTCCGGGGGCTGACACTCTATCCACTGAGCCAAATGGGCTAGGGACAAGCATTGTTTATTGTTACACTGTCCACAGTGTTATTGAAATTAACTCTGCCTCCCCTGAAGGATCCCATGCATAATAGCTCTAGTTTTAGCTTTGAATAAATAACATATAAAAGGCCCACTCATAGTTGTTACTCAGAATATTAATGTTCATTGGAGTGAATTTAGGAAATTGGCAGCCCTAAATTCTCAGTTCCTTTTTCATGTAACTAGTGACTCAAAAGCCATGGTGAGGCAAGAGTGACCATTATATTGAACTCATTCCTGATTTGGAGTTATCCAAAAGTTGATTCTTTTAGAATTAGAATTAGCTAGCATTTACTGGGTACCAGTTTACAAGAGGACCAAATAGGACTATAGAAGGAAAAGCCCATTGTAATACACAACTCAAATTCAACATGATAGAGATGGAAGAATGGTAAGGGGTAGAAGAGTAGTAAAGGACTGAACTAGATCTCTGGTCTTAAATTTTTAGCCCAGTGTCTGGTATGTTGTCTGGAAGACAGTTGGAAACCCTACAGATAGGAAGGCTAGGAGCAAATAACTAATCTGCTACCTTTTCACCCAGCAAAGCCTTTCAGACCTGAGAGGAGACCTGTCATCAGATGCAACATAGCTTGGTCCTTGTCATGCTTCCCCAGTGTAGATTGACACACTCCAGGGGCATGATAACTGTCTAGATGACATAGCTGTCCTGGAAATCTTCCTGTGATGACAAATGTGCCATAAATCTGCATTGCCCAATTTGATATGGTCACATGTTCTATCCACATGTGACCAGAGATGATTTGAAATGTGGCTAACTCAACAGAGGAACTGAATTTTTTAACTTTAGTTCATTTTAATGAATTTAATTTAAATTTAAGTAGACTTGTGTGTCTGGTGGCTACCATATTCGACAACACAGATGCTATGTTTTAGAAGAACTGAACAAACACTTTAAATTATGGAGGAAAGAGTAAACTTCAGATTATGGTCACCATATGGTCAAAATACAGAATGGGCACACTTTGAAAAATCCTCTGTTGTCATAGCACTCATCAAGTGAGAGGTCCCCAAAATTATGCCCACCCTGGACATGGTCAGAATCTTTTAAGTCCCTGTTTCCCTAATTTCATGTCTACATTCCTCCCGCTGGCTCTGTGGATTCTATTTCTTAGAAGTGGAACCTTCCAATGAGGAAGAAAGTTGAAATTTTTCTGTATGTTATTTTACACATTGGACACAAATATCTGCTATCTGGGGGCCATTCAACATCAATTTAAGTAAAGAACTGACCAGCTGTTCAGGAACTTTGATTTTGTTGCATCCTTATGGAGACAATGCTAGGAACTCTTTGGCATGCCTAAATTCTAGCTGAACCACTTGAAAGAAGCTTCTTTCCTTAACCCTTCAAATAGATCTTTTTCCAAATAGCCACATGGACTACTGGGACACAGGGCATTCAGAGTCAAATTCTCAAAGATAATACCAGTCATCTGTTGCTACAATTTTTTTTCTAATTTGTTTTCCTTATAGTCTATAAGCTCCTAAAATGTGAGGAATTGGGAAAAGTTATTGTGTGCATATTTGTGATCTCAAAATCTATCACGCACTTGGCAAATTGGACCCTCTAGTGTCACATTAATATGTGCCCAGCAGGACTTACCAGTAACCTGAATATCTGTGAAGCCAATGTCCTTCCCATTACCTAGAGCTACCAAGGATGCGTGCAATGAGCAAGCCAGTAGGTGGCACTTTAACTCTGAAGAGGATAGCAGAACATTTCTTAGAAGAGTCAGTTTGCTCTGCATTACTTTGAAGTTGTCTGTAAGTACATTTTGTACATCCTTTGTCAAATAAATTAACAACACGGCTGTGGATTCAAGAGGCTATGCTCCTTGAAAACCTATGAACCCTGAGAACAAGGCAATGAAACTTAAGTCAACTGGATGTCAACTAACTTGAGATCAACCTGTGTAAACTGCAGTCCTCAATATGCTCTCTATTTGCATCTGCAACTCTATCAAATGATAGAATAATTAATTTAGTATGACACAGAGCTTAAAAAAACCCTTCTGTGCAAAAAACCATATTTAAAAAATGACACATGACTCCCCAGGTTAAGTCATCAAAAAATTTTCAAATTAAGTTTAATATACTGTCTTTAATCAGATAGAAAAACAAATATGAAAGTTTCAGACAATCTTCACATCAGCATTGAAAAACAAATTTATAGTTAATTTATAAAACCTAAAAGTCTGTTTCGGGGGTGGTGGTGTTTGTTTTGTTTTGTTTTAAGTAGGCATGTTCAAGCCACAACTCAGATCTAGTGGAATCTCTAGAAGTGCTGCCCTTAGAACTTTTAAATAAAGCTGCACAGTGTTTGGGAGATGCCCCTGTAAAGACTGTAGCGGTTGAGGGGTATGTTGGAGCCCATAGGAAAGGCTCACAAGAGCCAGTTCGCATCTCTTCAGGGGTTAGGACTTGAGGTATCTTTTTTGGAGGATACAAACCCACAATGGTAGTGTTCTAAAAAAATCCTTAACCTAAATATTATCTTTAAGGAAACATCAGACAAATTTGAACTGAGAATTGATGGACATTCGTTTTGTTTTTTTTTTAAATATATTTTTATTGATTTCAGAGAGGAAGAGAGAGATAGAAACATCCATGATGAGAGGGAATCATTGATTGGTTGCCTCCTGCATGCCCCCTATTGGGGACCGAGTTCACAACCCGGCATGTGCCCTTGACTGGAATCGAACCTGGTACCCTTGAGTCCTCAGGTCAAGGCTCTATACACTGAGCCAAACCGGCTAGGGCTGATGGACATTCTTATACAACTTTTTCAAAAGTATCAAGGTCATGGAAGACAAGCATTGACTGAGAAACTCTCCTAGATTAAAGAGGACTAACAACTAAGAGGAAATGACAACTAAACACAGCTTGAGATCTTGGATCGATTTCTAGTTCAGAAAAATAAGTTATTGGAACAACTGATAAAATTTGAATAAGAACTGTTCATAGTATTCTCCCAAAGTTAACTTCCTGGTCTGGCTGGTGTGGCTCAGTGGTTGAGCATCAACCTATGAACCAGGAGGTCTCAGTTTGATTCCCGGTCAGGGCACATGCCTGGGTTGAGGGCTCAGTCCCTGGGAAGGGGCTTGCAGGAGGCAGCTGATCTATGATTCTCTCTCATCATTGATGTTTCTATCTCTCTCTGCCTCTCCCTTCCTCTCTGAAATCAATAAAAATATATTTTTAAAAAGATGACTTCCTGGTTTGGATTATAATATTTCATAATCATCATTTTTGTAAGTGTGTATTTCATCGAGATCTAACTATACCATTTGAAATTTGTCCTTTTTCTCTTGTAGGAAAAATCCTGAATCTCCTACCTGATGATGCTGTAGATTCTGCAACCAGAATGGTCCTGGTGAATGCCCTTTACTTTAAAGGAACCTGGGAACATCAATTCTTAGTCCAAGACACCACAGAAAAGCCTTTCAGAATAAACAAGGTAGGAATCATTTAATAATCAGTATGGATTTTCATGTGGCATTGTAAAGGGGATCCTATTTTAAATTCACTCCTTTTTAAAAATATATGTTCTTATAAAGTATGGCTCTTACTAGGGCACAGATGGCTAAAGTGAGCATTCCCTGTTTCATCCCACCTTGAAATTTCCTTTTCTCTAAAAATAGACTATTCACATATTATCATTCAGTCCTCACTACAACTACAGTAAGCTAGAGAAATAAGTTATATTTATTTCCCAGGTGAGCAATACAGTGTGGTTAAGTGACTAAGAAGTCTACTAGAACCGAAAGTCTTCACTATTACTTCTGTTTTTGTTCTGCTAAACTTATACTATCTTCTACCAAAAAAAAAAAAGAAATAAAAATTTAAATCACCTCTCTCAATAAGGTTTCTATTCGTGCTAGGACATAGCACACTTGTTTTTGTACTAGGAACCCACTACAGCAAAAAAAAAGGGAAACAAACATAAGATGAAAGATACATCTCATAGAATCCAAGGGCCAGCAGGTGGCTGGAACTTGGGACTTGAGTGGAAACAAGGATCCAAATGTTGTCAGGATTCATTCTCTATCTTTTCACCTGTTTCTCCCATCATTGGTCTCTCAAGTTGAGGTCTAACTTCCTCTTCTTCCCAGTTGGCAATGGCAGAACCTGGCTACCCACACACCTCTTCCATTCGCAAGACAGTCTAATAGATCTCATTCCAAATTCCTGGGAAAGGAACTGATTGGGCAAAGTTTGCTAAAGTTGTTTAATTCTGGGGTGGGACATCTCATACAAACAGTGCTGCTGAGGACCTATTGCTGAAATCCTGTGGAAGTATGCAACAAGCAGTTCCCAATCAGTGGGATAATAATGGGAAAGGCTAACCAGAAATGAGCTACATAGTCACCTTAGTAGGAATTTTCACTTGCAAGTGAGAGGAAAGCATTCCAAACTAGCTCCAGTAAACTGTGAATTGTGTTAGCATTGACTCATGTAAATAAGAGAAACTGACATGTCCTAGAGTGGCACCTCTAGAGTCTCAAAACATAATCTCAGTTCTCTCTCTCTCTCTCTCTCTCTCTCTCTCTCTCTCTTTCTCTTTCTCTTTCTCTTTGAGGAGGTGTCTGTTCAGATCTTTTGCCTATTTTTAAAATTGGGTTGTCTTTATTACCACTGAGTTTTTTAGAGTTCTTTGTAAATTTTGCATACCAGTTCTTTATCAGGAATATTTGCTCCTTGTCTATTGCTTATCTCTTTATTCTCTTAGTGAATTTCCATTTTTATGATACTGAAACACTTTCTCAAAATGTTTGCCTTTGAAACACACTTTATTCAGTGTATGAATCATTGGCACTTACATAGTTTGCATAAGATTATATATTCTTTTAAGTATTTGATAGAATCAGCAACTATGATATATACATATTGCCACAATAATGTTAGAGAATGAAACTCCCATATCACCTGTTAATGATGCTATCCTGTAGAAGACATATTTCCAGAAAGCAAAGTCTGAATAACTTTATTTAGTATTTAACAGAGGATCACCAATTTGGCCCATGCCCCAGACTCCTGGGGACCAGTGATGATAAAGAATGAAGGATTTGGTGGAACACCTCCTCAGTGACTTTACTACTTATTTTCTATAGACTACAAGCAAACCAGTGCAAATGATGTCGATGAAAAAAAAGCTTCCCGTTTTTCACATAGAAAAGCCACAAGCAACCGGCCTTCAACTCTACTATGAAAGCCGTGCCCTCAGCCTGTTCATACTGCTGCCAGAAGACATCAGTGGGCTGGATCAGGTAAGACATCATCTGTCTGACATGAGGATGATTCTGGTGTTTACCCCCATTGTAACATGGCCTCTCTGTCTCCTACCTTGTAGAGGAAGGCAACCAATACCATTTCAGCTTTACAAAACTCTGTAGGGATGATATGGCTATTTCTTAGAAAGTGTCAGTAATTGATAGACACCTGCAGCCTGGGGTAGTCCCACAAACAGCAACACAAACAACAGATACAGATATTCTTTGTCAGTCAAAAAGTTGTGTGGATTGATCATTCAGGTCTTCTCCCTCTGGTAGGGACTATCTAATGGGAAATTATTATTATTATTATTTTTGTTAATTCTCACCCAAGAGTATTTTTCCATTGATATTTTTGAGAGAGAGAGAGTGGAAGCCTCCCTATCTTACCTTGTAAGAAGAGTCACATTCTTACAAGATAAGCCTTTCTAAGAGTGCAGGTTCCTAAGGGAGAGACTGAGAGAGAGAAACATCGATGTAAGAGAGACACATCCATTGGTTGCCTCCTGCACGTGTTCTGACTAGGCCTGGGGATTGAGCCTGCAACTGAGGTTACTAGCCCTTGCCCGGAATCGTACCTGAGACCCTTCAGTCCATGGTCCGAGGTTCTATCCACTGAGCAAAACTGGCTAGGGTGGGAGATTAATTTTTTAATCACCTGCATTAAAGTAGCATTAGGTGTACATTTTAAAACAGTAAATTTACTTCCAAAAATTGTAAACATATTTTTATCATGTAAACAGTCTTCAGAAGAAATAGTCTATATAAGTATCATCTTCAAGTATTATTTATTTATCAGCCAAATTTCTATTAAGCCTGATATAACTTTGGTCAGATGACATGCCTGAGCAATGCATGTCTAAACTGAACATTGATTTCTCCACACCAAGTGGCCAGTCTTTCTTTGCACAGTGCCTAATTTTTTATCTGTGCTAGATTTTTTTATACTTAGATGTTTTCAGGGTCCTGCTATTATGTAGAAAATATTTTTCCACTGTATCATAAAATTTTTGAAACAGGAGAGGATGGTAAAAATAAGACCACATGTGGACACTAAACCGTGAGAGTCACAATCTTCCAAGATAAGCCTTTCTTCCTAATGGTGCAGGTTCCTGAACTTAAGATATTGTCACATTATTATTGTACTAGAGGCCAGATGCACGAAATTCATGCACTGGGGGTTGTCCCTCAGCCCAGCCTGCACCCTCTCCAAACTGGGACATTCCTCTCACAGTCTGTGACTGCTGGCTCCTAACCGCTCGCCTGCCTGCCAGCCTGATCACCCCCTAACCACTCCCCTGTTGCCCTGATTAACACCTAACTGCTCCCCTGCTGGCCCGATCACCCCCAACTGCCCTCCCTGCTGGCCCAGTCTCCCCCAACTGCCCTCCTCTGCTGGCCAATTTGGTTCTGATTGGTCTGATTGGTCAGTTTCTATGCCAGTCAGCGTCAAAAGCTCTGCCTCCTAAGCAGCCATTGGCTCCTCACAGTTGACCCAGATTTGGTTCTGATTGGTCAGTTTCTATGCTAGTCAGTGTCTCTAGGTCTATCAATGGGGCCTGATCAGAAAGGCAGGGTTGATCAGCAGCCCCGGTGGAGGCCTGGAGAGAAATGGAGGGTCAACTGCTGGCCAGGCCTGGAAAGAAAGAGAGAGGCAAGGGCTGATCAACAGATGCCACAGAGGCTACAGATAAGACCCTGCTTCTCTCTTCAGGCCTCTCTCCGGGCCTGAGTCGCAACCCCCTCTGCAGTCAGTGCTGGGTCACTGTGCCTGCAGCTGTAGTAGTCAGTGATGGGTCGCAGGCAACCCAACGCTGACTGCAGGACTGACTTCCGGTTGGTGGAGCCTCTGGTCATTGTGGATGTGATGGACCCAGGATTTTTATATATTAGGATGTCATTTACAAGTATGTCATTGACAGCAAAACTTTGGTCTAGAAAACTCACAAAGTAACAAAAGCACATACTTTGAAACAAACAGGTTATTAAAAATCTCAAAAACTGTTTTTCTCCACATACACATATGCATATATACATACATATATATTTATTATTTTAAAATTTATAACATAAAGAGGAGAAAAAGCACCCTCAAAATCACTATAAAAATAGTCATTACTCAGGAATAGATGGTGATGGAAGGAGACTTGACTTGGGGTGGTGAACACACAATACAATATACAGATGATGTATTATAGAATTGTATACCTGAAACCTATGTAAGTTTATTAACCAACTAGAAGCCCGGTGCACGAAATTCGTGCAAGGCGGGGGGTTGTCCCTCAGCCCAGCCTGTACCCTCTCCAATCTGGGACTCCTGGAGGGATGTCCGACTGCCCGTTTAGGCCCGATCCCACCAGGATCGGGCCTAAACGGGCAGTCGGACATCCCTCTCACAATCCAGGACTGCTGGCTCCCAACTGCTTGCCTGCCTGCCTTCCTGATTGCCCCTAACCGCTTCGGCCTGCCAGCCTGATCACCCCCTAACCACTCTGCTGCCAGCTTGGTTGATGCTTAACTGCTCCCCTGCCAGCCTGTTTGCCCCCAACTTCCCTCCTCTGCCAGCCTGGTCACCCCTAACTGCCCTCTCCTGCAGGGTTGATCACCTCCAACTGCCCTCCCTTGCAAGCCTGGTCCCTCTCAACTGCCCTCCCTTGCAGGCCTGGTCCCTCACAACTGCCCTCCCTTGCAGGCTGGGTGCCTCCCAACTGCCCTCCCCTGCTGGCCATCTTGTAGTGGCCATCTTGTGTCCACATGGGGGCAGGATCTTTGACCACATGGGGGCAGCTATATTGTGTGTTGCAGTGATGATCAATCTGTATATTACTCTTTTATTAGATAAGATAGAGGCCTGGTACAGGGGTGGGGGCCAGCTGGTTTGCCCTGAAGGGTGTCACAGATAAGGGTGGGGGTTCCCTTGGGGTGTGGGGCGGCCTGAGCGAGGGGCCTGTGGTGGTTTGCAGGCTGGCCACACCTCCTGGCAACCCAAGGGGAGGCCCTGGTATCTGGAATTTATTTTCATTCTACAATTGAAACGTTGTAGCCTGGGGCGGCAGCCATTTCTGGGGTGGCAGCCATTTCTGTGGCAGTTAATTCACCTTCTACAATTGAAACTTTGTAGCCTTAAGCGGGTGAGCCCGGCCAGGGTGTGCGGAAAGCTTTGCTTCCCCTGTTGCCGCCGGCAACCCTGGCCTGCTCTCTCAAGCTCTATTCTGCCGCCATTTGTTTGAATTTGTTTACCTTCTATAATTGAAACTTTGTAGCTTGAGTGGAGGCTTAAGCCTGCAACGGCTATGGAAAGCTTGGCTTCCTCTGTTACCTGGGAAACCTTGCTCTCTGTGGCTGTAGCCATCTTGGATTGGGGTTAATTTGCATACTCGCCCTGATTGGCTGGTGGGCGTGGCTTGGCTGGTGGGCGTGGCTTGTGTAGCAGAGTGATGGTTAATTTGCATATTACCATTTTATTAGAGAGGATGTTTCCAATAAATTTTTAAAAGTCATTACTCTTAAGATTTGGAGATTTCCCTATCTTTTTTGTTTTTTTCTTTCTTTCTTTGCATTGTTTATGGTTACTAAATTCATACTGTTGTAATTATAGACATCTTATTCTATCTCGGATTTTATGTTAAAAAAATTGTCTCCCATGTTAATAAAATGAATGGTTTTTGTGCCCTGGCATACAACTTGTCCTATAGTATATGCTTTTGTGTAGACAACATGTAAATTACATCTATTTTATGTATCTGAGTGTATTTTTCATCTTTTGCATATTATCATAGAAGTACTTTCATTTTGAATCAAGATAGAATTCTCTTACATCCTGAGAACCATCAATCTACAGAACAAAGATTCTGTAGGTCAACCATGTGAAGGATGTCGTGACACAAAGAATTTCCATACGTGTGTGTTTTGTTACCCTGGGTAATGGGAGTAATCATAATCCATCAATTATATAGAGATCTCACTCAACCAATATTTCCCACTCCATTTTGGAATTACTGACTTTTTGTCCCTTGTTCCACACCTGCAGCTGGAAAAGGCCGCCACCTATGAAAAGTTGAGTGAGTGGACCAGCGCAGACATGATGGAGATGTATAATGTGAAACTGCACCTTCCCAAGTTCAAGCTGGAAGAGTCTTATGATCTCAAGTCAGCCCTAAGCAGCATGGGGATGAGCGATGCCTTTAGCCAGAGCAAGGCTGATTTCTCAGGAATGTCCCCAGAAAAAAACCTATTTCTGTCCAATGTTTTCCACAAGTCCTTTGTGGAAATAAATGAAGAAGGTACCGAGGCTGCAGCTGGTAGTGGGAGTGAGGTGGGTTTTCGAATTAAACTCCCTTCCATTGAATTCAGTGCAGACCACCCATTCCTCTTCTTCATCAGGCACAACAAAACCAATAGCATTCTCTTTTATGGGAGATTCTGCTCCCCCTAAGCCTGCTTCCTTCTCATCAAACAAGAAGATGTGAAAAATACATCATAAGATGGAAAAACAATTATAATAAAAACTAATTTGCAGTCTAGATATTTTTCACATGTGAATATTAGCAAATAAATCTTGAAATAATGCATTCTAGTGATACTGTCATATCTTTATGGCTAGAAAAAATGGCAAATTTTATTTCTACCACTAGACATTTTTTCTTAATGTGGCTTTTATTTACATTTCAGAACTACTATGTTATTCAACTGAATGCCTTATAATTCTTGAGCTGTCTGGTCATGGTATTATCACTTATGTTTCACATGCATCATTTAATGAAGAAAAATCTTTATAAAGACGATATATTGATAAACAAGAATTTTTTAGAAGTATAATTTTGATAGTTCATAAATTACCACTGGAAAATTAAATCCCCCTTTTCTGTTATCTATTTAAAAATACAATGTTGACATTAATAGAAAAGCTCGTGAAAGCCAAATGAAATTTGGAATTTACTTAACAGCAATGTACCAATGTTGGCTTCTTAGTTTTCACAGATGTGTCTTCGTCATGTTAGATATTAGTGTCACCGGCAAAGGAGCAAGCTCTGAGCAGGGCCGGCCTGTAACGCGTGGGTTCTTGACTTTGTGCAGGAACGATTTCACAGTACAAGTCCAAGTAATTTTTAGAATATGTTTATTAAAGCTGGGAATATGAAACAAAGGGAGGTCTCAGGGGAGAAGAAGCAACAGGATAGAGCCTAGGTGAGTGCTTCGGCTCTATAGAAACTGCTTATTGGTAGTCTCACCAGCAGTTATTCTAATTTTAGAGATTGATTGTATCACTCTAGATTGCTTGTTTGACTTTATTTAACAAATGGAAGAGTGGGTCAGACCTGAACATTATTATATAAATTAGTACAAGAAAATGTATTAAACAAATGACTATGTCTTAGCTACAAAGATGGAAAATTTTAATATGTATGATATTTTATCATCTCTTTATGAAACATCTCACATTAAGTCACAATGAAAGAAATCACTTGTGGGGATTTTGCTGCCTGGCATTTTGCTTCCATAGGCCAGCTGTAGATTGTCCACACCTTCCTGTAATGGCAGACAGCTTCTGTGAGCTAGTTCTGACCTCCGGCAAATTTCTTTGCCACTGGCAGACAGCACATTTCTGTGTCAGCCATACCTTCAAAGAAGTCCGAATCTCAGCCCTGGGGCATTAAGTTGCCTGTAGGTAAAGGTGCTTCTTGTCTGTGAATGAGAAATCAACTATTTTTTTAAAGGATGTGGAGTGATCATTTTAAGAACATCTATTTGTGTATTTTTCCATCACTAGATGATTTTATTACTAAAAAAATTTAAAACTCTCATATATTCCAAAACTTCATAAAAATCTTCCAAACAGAAAACATTTGGTGAGCTTCAAACTGTAAAAATGTTAAAAACACAACATTTAGAAAAATTATCTTGCAGAAAGAACTGATTTTCAAGAGGATGAATGGTTTTTTACTAGTGAGATTTCAACTAGAAATACTTGCATAATTAGTATATGGATTGAAAAAAATAAAGTGTCAAGATTTATTAAGTAGAACCAAAGATACTTTTATTCCATTTAAATCAACCCATTTCCCCAGCAGCCTTTCTTCCTGACAGCCATCAATGATGCAAGTTTAGAAATAAACTGAACTTAAAACCAGGTCTTCAAATTAACTCTATTTCAAAGCCTTAAACTAAAATAAAAACAAACAAACAAGCAAATATTTAATTACACTGGTCTCATTAAATTTTTAAATTTTTGTAAGCAGAAAAAAAGTGTATTTCTAATAAAATGTTTATTTCTTATTCGTTTTAATTTCTGTTGATGTGTTTTATGGTGTTCATCATATATTAATAGTTAACATTAATATATGATGTTATATATTACACATAGTTATATACTACACATAGTTCACATAGGTACTGGGGGTGTATGCTCAACAATTGTTTTAATGGGGTACTCTACGCAGTTTGGAAACAAATGGCTTTAGGAACCATTTTTCACGTCTGGTTTTGCTTTTGGTTAATTTTCAAAAGCAAGTCTCAAAGTCCAAACTTTCCTTGCATGCACACACTGAGCAGGAATTCTGCGCATACTAACACAGGAAAATGAGCCAATCCCCCACTGGGTGAAGGACGGCACACTAGGCTCCCCGCCAACCCATCTGCACTCATGCCTGGGCGGAGGGTGAGCTCCACGCTCAGGCTCCTCCCGGGCTCCAGCCTGGGGATGCGGAGTCAGAAGGCTCAGGCCGGTGCAATCGGACTGCGGTGAGTCATCGCCGGAAGCAAATCAGAGCGAACGGGAAGCATCTTCCAAGTTGGACTAGTAGCTGCAGAAGCAGGAGCAGCAGCCGCAGCACGAACTTCCCAGGTACCGGGGCTGGGAGGCGCTGGGGACCTCAGGTTCCCACGAGGACCCCTCTGGCCTGAAGCTCGGGCGCAGGGCGGGAAGGAGGAAGGGAGGGAGGGAGGAAGGCAGATTTGGCAGACGCTAGAGGAGGAAGGGGTGGAGAGGACTAGGGGGAAGGTGGCGAGGGGTAACCCGGCAGGATTGCTACTGGACCGGGGTCGCCATGGTCCCCGCCGCGCCCTTGGCTCCGCCACGCAGTCTGGTGCGTTACCGTGCGGTCCGTGTCCGCCTAGGCAGGGGGCGTGGGACCCGAGCGCTGCCGAGCGGCGACTGGGTCAGAGGGTGGTCCCCGGGTGCGAGGGACACTGCGGCCTGCTCTTTGCCAGCAGTGAAGGAGTAGCAGGTGACCCAGCAGGGTGGGCGGGAACTTTGGGAGGTGAGTGGGAGGAGCCGCAGGGTGCAGCCGGAAAACTGGAGTGCTAATTGCACCCTGGCCTGGATTTTCTGTGCCTCCTGGGGCAAGTTCCGGGGTGCTGGGCGAGCCACCTCCCGCGCAGATGCCTGTCCCATGACTGTCCATCTGCGATCCAGCTTGTTTTTCTCTCTCCTTCCCTTTTCCCCTCCCTCCCCCTCTGATTCCTTCCTTTATTTTTCTATTTTTCTTCCATTCTTTGTCCATTTTTCCTTTCTTTCATCTGTTCTTCACGGGCTTCTCTGTCTCAACTTGAGAAGGTGCGCCCTCACCTGTTGTCTTCCCAGCAGCCTAGTACTTAATGGAATAGAGTCCTCACTTCCCAGCCACTCAGCCCTGTAGCTCCAGCCCCTGCTCCCTCTCCTTGCTGAGGCTGCTTCTGGCCCAAACTGCCTCGAAGTTCACTACCTGCCTGCCCCCTCCTCCCGCCTGCCTCCCAGCTTCACTCCCCCCCCCCCCCCACACACACACACACAGGCTCCCAGATCTCCCAGAATGTCCCCGATTGCTGGGTGGCAGTCCCTGCCCTCTTCCTCTTACTACTTGCAAATATTGGACATTCTCCAGAACGAGTCTTCTGCCTCCACTGTACCTTTTGAGTAATATCATCCCATTTGCCTAGACTCTTCTGGAATCAGGATGCTGTGGTGCCCAAGCTCTCCCTCTAGGACTGGTGCTCACCTTATGTCACCTGCTGACCTTGGCAAACGCCCTGGCTGTCATAGTTCTGTTCTGTTGGTGCGGTGTGTTCCACACATGTCACCCGGAATGTACACCTTCCCCATTCCGTGCCGGCTCCTCAGATACACTTCCTGTGGTTCCAGGCCCCTCCTCAGCATAATTAGTTAGCAGTCTATTAGAAGATAAACTGAGGCACATTAAAAATTCGAAGAGTTTATTTGAGCAAAAGATCAGTTTGAGTCTGGCAGCATCCAATCTAGCAGACAGAAAGGAGCTCCAAGGAGCTGTAGGAAATGAAAGGCTTCTGTAGGCAGAAGGGACCAGGTTAAGGAACTTAGACGGGCAAAAGGCCGGCTGGTTATTGCGGTTACTTTCCTTTAGGGCCGGCAGGGGTCTATCAGGCAGATGACCTAACTAGTGCTGATCAGGTGATCCCTGATCCACTGCTTTAAGACTCCATTTCTGGGAGAGCTGAAACTGTAAATTAAGTCTTGGTTTGGCGATGTGGGGCTTCGCATAAGTGACTCCACGTTGGGTCTCTTGTCTTTTAAGAAGCTTCAGTGTAATCCTTGACTCCTGCGGCTCCCTGCCCTGATGTGATCAGTCCCCCAGCAGGGCAGTTCCATCTCCAACTCTCTAGTGCGTGAGCTTCCTCTGTATTCAGCTGTACTGATCAATGGCAGTGGTCCACCAGCTGGGTCCCCAGCCTCTTTTTCATGCTATAGGACGAGCCACAGTATTTCTCTAAAGTTCCAATATATTCCTGTAAAGCATTAGTGTCAAAACCATGCATGGCTTTCCAGCCCATAGCTCAAGTTCAGACTTCTAAACCTGGTACAAGGGGCCCATCCTGTCTCGCCACACGCTGTCCCTGTGAGGACACCACACAGACCCACTCGCTGGCCACACACAAACATGTCCCCCTGCTACATTCTTTGCACCTGCCAATCCCACTGCCACAGCCTTAAAATTCACCTCCCCGCTTTCACCAGCTTACAGAAACTTTTGCCCCACCTTGTAGGGCCAGCTCACCGCTCATCTTCACCACAGGGGCTGCTAGAGTAAATTCATTCTGCTGTTCTGTGGTCTTCCATGGCTTTGTAAATCCTCCTGGTGCAGGGCCCCTGGCTGGCTTGAAACCATGCATTTATGTCTGTGTGTCGCCCCTAGGGAGGGAGCTCGCAGTCGGGAATTATGGCACTTATTGTTCATTTCCTTCCCCAAGCCCATATAAGGAAAGGTCTGCTTAAATGCGCTTTGAACAAATTCACTTTGGGATGTGTGTGTGAGGAAGGGGAGTGGAGCAGGGAGTTGGCAGGTGTCCAAAGCCCCCAGGAAGAGGAAGATGACACACACTTGGTACCAGAAGGCTTGCTTTTGAGGCCGACTCGGCCACTCTTACTATGAGACCTTACTGTGAGTCCGGACCTTGTCTGTTCACCTGCAAAGGGAAGACTAGTTTAATGCCAACTCATTTTATTGACTGGAAATGACATTGTTGTGTTTTTATGACACAGTTGAATTGTGGTACTGGTACCCAAAGGTGTTATTTTGTTTTATATTGAAATTAATTCCTTTTTAGACTCATTGGGCAAGGTCCATTTTGTGTAAAGTTCCAATCCTCTTAACAGCTTTAGTGTACAGATGAGATTAGGAGTCAGCAGGTCTCGGAGAGTGTCCGAGCCTCTGCAGAAGTCCCGTTGCTAAGGAAGGGATCAGTTATGAGCTCTGGTATTTACTTGGTGAGTAAACCAGTATATTAGTTATCTATCGATGCTGTAAAACCTTACCATAAATTTGGTGCTTGAAAGCAACAAAAATTTAGTATCAGACAGTTCTGGAGGTCAGCAGTCCAAAAGAGGTCCTCAGAGTTACTGTTTTATTTTTCTGAAGGCCCAAGGAAAGACTCAGCTTCCTTGTCTTTTGCAGCCCTTAAAGGCTGCCTGCATTCCTTGGTTCCTGGGTTCTCATCATTCTGACCTTTGCATCCATCATCACATCTCTGACTTTGATCTTCCTGCCTTCCTCTTGTAAGGACCTTGTGATTATAGTGAGCCCGCGTGGATCACCCAGTAGACTCTCCCCATCGCATTATTCCTAATTCAGTGTCATCATCAACGTTCCTCATGCCACATAAGATAATGTAGTCACAGGTTGGGGAATTCAACGTGGATGCCTTTGGGGGTAGGGTTATTCTGCCGACCACACCCGGTGTCAGAGGGTTTGGCTGATGTGCTTCTGTGTTGTGTTTTTATGACACAGTTGAATAGTGGCACTGGTACCCAAAGGTGTTAATTTGTTTTAATCTTGAAATTAATTCCTTTTTAGACTCATTGGGCAAGATCCATTTTGGTATCATCCATCAACAGACCTTCCCTCGGTATCAACACACCTTCCCTGATGGATGACTTTGGGGAAGCAAATGGCACTTTTGCCATCAACTTATTAAAAATGTTGGGCGAAGAAGACAACTCACAGAATGTGTTCTTATCTCCCCTGAGCATCTCCTCTGCCCTGGCCATGGTCTTCATGGGGGCCAAAGGAGACACTGCAGCCCAGATGTCCCAGGTAGGTGTGCCTGCCACAAAGGAAGAGCAATGCATGGTTTTTTCTCCGCTTCCGCAGGGCTGGTCTTTTCATATCTATCCCAGCTGATGGAAGCCAGCGTGGCTGGTAGGTGGGAAGGGGGACACTTGCGGATGGACAAAGGGCAGGCATAGGTAGAGCAGGTAAATTGTATAGGGACAGGGAATCTCCTCTTAGTGTTTATGGGAGAAATCAAGTCTTAGGGTTATTTTCTGTGGATAAAGCATCAGCATGCTACAGCAAAATTGTGTCTTTGAGAATTCAGGTAAATTATAATTTTGTCCCATAAGAAGGCCAAAAATTTAAGCTTTCTTATATTTTAACTTTTGCTAACACATTTCAAATGGAAACGTAGCTATGTTAATGAACTTTTTGTCAAACAAGTTATTTCTAGTGTATGATTGTGCACAAGTGGAGGAAGATGTGGACTTTTATTATCCAGAGTCACTTAGAAGGAATATATGATCTGACTGATCTGATGTGGGTTCTGTGTGACCTCAGCTACACCGAAGTAGAGGATGATACCTTAGGGAAGGATTCCTTAACCTCTTTGTGTCTTAGTTTCTTTGATCGTCTTGTGAAAGCGACCCAGAAAATTGCTTATGCTCGTCACTTTGCCAGTCACATCAGGGTGTACAGAAGCGTGTCCACTGTCTGAATCTCTGTGGTTGTTTCATCCAGTTGAATCTCCGTGGTTGTTTCATCCAGTTCACGGGAGAACTGAGGCTTTGGGCTGGGGTTGTTGGTTGATAAGGAACAACCTGAATTCTCACTCTGGTTTGACATTTAAATCACAGTCTGGGGTGGAGAACCTCTGTAAAATTGCTGGTGAGACATTTTCATGTTTATTTCTGCTCATTCTTGAAATTTTCCCAGGTCAGGCTAGATCCATTCCAGCCACCTATTTGTTGTGTTCGGTCTCCCTCCGGAGTTTTCACATCCTGCCTTCCTGGCCCCTGGGGTGAGGGGTGAGGGGGGAGGTTTGCAATGGAGGCCGGAGGCAGATTTGGTGGTTATAACTGAGAGGTACTGCTGCCATCTAGTGGGTGGAGGCCAGAAATGCTGCAGCATATCCTGCATGTACAGGACAGCCCCAACAACAAAGAAACTGGTCCAAAAATGTCCGTAGTCTGAGGTTGAGAAACCCTGTGCTGACTGGTGAAAGCAAACTCATTTCGAGATAGGATCCGCTGTGATTTTCAGCACGGAGATTTGTTTGGAGGAGCAAAGTGGCAATGTTAGAAGTCTGTGTTTTCTCTTACCAGGCACTTTGTCTGAACAAGGCTGGTGATGTCCACCAAGGCTTCCAGGCACTTCTCTCGGACGTTAACAGATCTGATACTCAGTACTTGCTCAGAACTGCCAACAGACTCTTTGGAGAAAAGACTTGCGATTTCCTTCCGGTACGTAGTACTCACACATTTTATTTATTTATTCATTTATTCATTTATTCATTTATTCATTTATTCATTCATTCATTCATTCATTTATTTATTTAGTACTCACACATTTTATTTATTTATTATTAGTTTTAATCCTCACCTGAGGACATGCTTTTATTGCTTTTAGAGAGAAAGGAAGGGAGAGGGAGGGAGACACAGAGAGAGAAACATCGACGTGAGAGTGAAACATCAATAGATAGCGCCCGCACAAGCCCTGATTGGTGATTGTACTTGAAACCTGGGTATGTGCCCTGACCAGGAATCGAACCTGTGACCTTTAGGTGTACTGGACAAGGCTCCAACCAACTGAGCCACGAGGGCCAGGGCAGTAGTACTAACACATTGATTAACAAGAAATTGAAAATAAAGTAGAAACTTAGGAGGAACTGAGATAAAGTATAACTCTACTGCCTTAAACATTTGCTTAGAATTATACCTCTGTAATTATAATTTTGAATCTTATGATGGCTTCTGAATTATGTCCTTTTGAAATTGTTTCTGGTATATTCCTCCTGAACTTTAATTTCAATATGTCCATCCTCTGACATCCAGACTCTTTCCCCCTTGATCTGAGTAGTTCCTATTGATTGCAGTGTATAGTTCCAGGGTTTCCTTGTCCAGTGAAAGAAAGCCTGCCATGACTCAGTAAGTGAGGTCCAAAAAATGATGCTACGTAATATGCAGAGAGATGCTATATTGAGATAAATGAACTGGTCAGGATGAGCCTGGCCATCTTATTGGCTGGCAGTTCCCAGGATTCTTCTGTAGGACTCACATACATCCCTGCTCGTGGGTGCTACCCCGTGGAGGTTACCTGCACTAGGCATAAAAATCATTAGAGATCTTTCAGCAGGCTAGGTCTTCTAGAATCTACGATAAGCATGATTCCAGGAATCTACTGGTTAAACAATGTTCACTTTGAACATCAGCCTAATCTTTGAATATTGTAATTGGGGAATATTGGGGACACAAGGAACCACCTGCCACCTTTCTCAGTTGCTGGGCTCTTCTCTCTACATCTTCTTTCTTCTGTAGAAGCTAAACTATTTGAGAACAGGAGATGGGCGGAGGATAGGCACCAGTTGCCAGGCACATTATGTCTGAGACCAAGTTTTTGTGAGGTGAGTTATCGTTGGGTTTTACTATATTGGGTACAGGGCCTCCCTGATTTGATCCCACTTTACATTTCAAGGCTCATCCCCTGCCCCTGTGTTTTTCCCCCTTAATCCCTTACACACACACACACACACACACACACACACACACCCATCTAGGACAGTCACATTCCACTCCTGGGAGACCTGTAAGATTTCTTGATAACCTAGTTCTGCCATGGAGCCTCCCAATCACTGCACAGATATGTTTCAGACCCTGGGGCTGGTGCCAGTGATGCAAAAATAAGTAACTAAAGTTAGAGTGCCTAATGGGGGAAGGGAGACAGAAAAATCAAACAGAAAGTCAATACACACTTTTAAGTGCTTGATGGGCATTCATGATGGGCTCTTTGGTGCATGCCTGCCACCCTCCATGTTCTCAAGACATCTTGTAACTATCTGTGTGTGTATGTCATCTCTCTCACAGACTGGGAGCCACCTCCGGTCTCATGCCATGTCTTCACCCTGGTGTCCAGCACCCAGTGGGTGGTCTGCGCATTTTTGTTAATTGCATGAATGACTGTTAATGTGCAGGATGAGCTGTGCAAGCAGTTAGGCTAGAAACATGTTCAGAAAAAATAGATGTGTTCCCACCGTGGGGACCTTTGCTGCCTGGGGCCGGACTCGGTATCTTGTGCTTGCAGGCCTTTAAGGAATCCTGCCAGAAGTTCTATCAGGCCGAGCTGGAGGAGCTGTCCTTTGCCAAAGACACCGAGGAATGCAGGAAGCACATCAACGACTGGGTGGCAGAAAAGACTGAAGGTGAGAGATTTCATTTCAGTGAACTTGGGAAGCTGCAAAGGAACAGGAGGTGAGAGGGTCCGGGCTGTGACCTCCACAGTGTTGCTACTAGCACCTTGTAACCAGCGCGCGCGCGCGTGTGTGTGTGTGTGTGTGTGTGTGTGTGTGTGTGTGTGCGCGCGCGCGCTTGCTGTGATTTCAGGCCAGCCATGCAGTTCTGTGATTTTTCTTGGGCTTGCAGGTCTTTTCTGATTGCAATTAACAATCAGATCCCAGAGTGGTGATTTCAAATAAAAATTTAAACCAGGTGTAAGGGTCTCAGATGCCTTCCCCCCTGGACTCTACTAGAAAATACCAGAAAAATGCATCCTGATGGGGGCCCTGTTTGTCTACTATCTGGGAGGAGCCTTGCCCCACTCTGAGGGCAGGATGACATCCGACTTGGGTGGCAGCTGAGAGAGGGCTACCTTTCACATGATCTCCCTGTGGTAATGGAACAGCTCTGGTTTCATCCTAGGCCTGCTCCTTCTTTGTCACGAGGCTGTGGCTAAGTTTGCTTTTAGAGGGTGACATTTTCTGAGTCTGCTCCAGATTCAGGAACCACAGCCTGTGCGGAGCCTGCGAAGTCCCCTGTCCAAACCACATTCTGTCTCAGCAGAAATAGTTCCGCCAGTTCCTCATTAGAGTGCAGAGAAAACGGACATGCTTTTAAGCACTCTAAATAGCTAACATGTAGAGACTTCCAAACCATGGGGACTTCAGTCACTCATTTCTCCACGTGGCCACCCAGCACTCATTACTCCATCCATTCAATCTTTGTGGCATCCCTGCCATCTCAGGCAGCAGCAACGATCACGATTATACTGAAAGCCATAAAATAATGACTGTTGCAAGGGAAGAGCCTTTCATGTTTTCTTAGGTGTTATGTGCGGTGGTCTCTCACTCCCCAGTAGTTGGAGCAGCTGTAAGTCACTGGCGAAGACAGAAGCTTTGTACCTCACCTTCCTTCACCTGTTGCGTCCCCTCCACAGCTGTTCACACCTTTCCTTCCATCAGGCTGGCCACCCACATGTTTTCCCAGAATATTAGAGCTGGGGGGACTTTGGGGATCACCTTGTCCCCACTTTCATTGAACAACAAGTTGGGCTCCTTCATTGCATCCCCCTAATTCCTTTGCTCCATTCACCCTGTTCAGGAAGCCTGCCTTCTCCCATGATCAGGCTGCATTTCCCATTCTTTGGAAGGCTCTCCTCCCCTCAGCTAAGAATTATCTGGCCTAAAATGTCAACAGTGGCATGGTTGAGAAATTATGGTGCCAAGGTTGAGTGCCTTATAGTTAAAATCAAGTCTCTTGGATTATTTTCTCAGCCCAGTCACTTGCCATCTAGTGACCTTAGGAAAAAAAAATCAGGCAAATGCTCTGAACCTGAATTTCTGCATCTGTCAATTGAGGGAAAAATGATAGTTGACCGGCCTTTTTCAGGATTGCTGCTTAAGGACAGACAGTACTCTGTGTGGGTGCCCTGCCCGAAGCATCATCGCCCCGAGTCATCAAGCAGCCGAAAAGACAGGATTCCAGCCTGGCTGTTAACCAAGCCTCAGTGTTCTATGTCAAGGGGATTTTTGTAAAAGAATATTTATTCTCCCCCAAATAGCAATAAATTTCTCTCCTGCTCTTTACAGGTAAGATTTCAGAGATTTTGGGTGTTGGCACCGTTGATCCACTGACCAAACTGGTTCTGGTGAATGCGATCTACTTCAAAGGCAGGTGGAAGGAGCAGTTCGACAGAAAGCACACAAGGGGGATGCCCTTCAAAGTCAACCAGGTAGGGACAGCGATCTCAGATACACGCTATTTTCTTAAAGTAGCACACTGGGAATGGTTGTGAATGGGAAAAAAATCAATCATTTATTTCACACTATTTTGATTGTTGACCCATTTCTGAATGTATTTCATGCCTCCTATATATGTTATTGGAAAAGGGAGGAGAAAAATGAAAATAATTTTTCTATTGATAGTTTCCTTTTTTCAGTCCTTGTTCAAATTGACCTTCTATCCCTGGTCACATTATTGCGATGGAAAGAAAATTTCTTCTAAGCCTTGGAGTTATGCTTGTATTATACTATCACTGCCTATATTTACTTAGACACCTCTTTAGTGTCATGGAAAACTGTGCCTATTTATTGTCTTAGAATCCATGGCTAGGCAGTTCTGAGCACAAGGAAAAACTTGTTAACAGATGTTAAGGCTGAATATTTATTTTTAATTTTGGGGGGGATCTTTTAAAAATCGTATATATTCAAGGTGTTCAAGATTATGATTTAATATGCATAGTGAAAAGCTAACTAACATATCTCTCCACATACTTACCTTCTTGTGTGTGTAATGAGAGCCCTGAAATCTACTCTGTTAGCAATTATCCAGTATTCAATACAGTTTTATTAACTATAGTCATCATGTTGTACATTAGGTATCCAGACGTATAAGTCTAACATTAAAAATACATCTCTCCATTCCTTTTTGTGTATGATAATGGCTGGTGTCAATAGCTGTTAGCTTGGAATTTCACCTCCATCAGCTTGACAATAGCATTTTGCACAAAGATTTAAAAATCTAGAGTATATTTGATACAAGCTTTAAAAATGGTGGACCCTACACATCTTGTTAAGGTTCTCCCTTCAAGAAAATCAAAGCTGTACAATCAACTGTATAATTGAGCAACTTTTCAGAATAAAAGTCTAACTTCCTCTGGCCTATACATCTTCTCTAACCTGATCCTCCAGCCCAAAGACCTGATATTAGTTCATTCTCCTCTAAACTTAGAAAAATAATTTTTAATTATAAGGTCTCTGGGAGTGCTTCTTTATGCATTTTCTCAAAAAGGAAAACCTAAACTGCTTCCAAAAATAATGAGAGAGTTTTATGTCTGTCCATATTTTACAATTTATTCTCTTATCTGGTTATAATTGATCTGCTGGGGCATGAGCATATTATACTCAATACTAATATGTAATAATGAAGATTTTTGTATCTATCAGCATAAATGCACAGAAGTAATCATTCTCTTATATGTACCTAGGGGTTCTATGAATTAGATATATTTTTAGTGAACTGTGCTCATTTTTCAATAACCTGATTTTAATTTCATGTTTTCATTAGGAAAAAAAGACAGTGCAGATGATGTTTAAGCATGATAAATTTAAAATGGGCTGTGTGGAGGAGGTGAAAAGCCAGGTCCTGGAGCTGCCCTATGTGGGGGAGGAGCTGAGCATGGTCATTCTGCTGCCTGATGAAGACATTGAACTTGCAGTGGTAAGCCCTGGGAAATGAGTCTGTGGATCCAGCCTTAGCTCCTTTCTTTAAGGCCATCCATCAGATAGCATTTGAGGAGTTTTTAATTAGGGGTTATTACAAAGAGTACTGGATGAACACTATTGCATGTCTTTGGTGGGGGCGTATATTTATTTCTGTTGAGTATATATCTAGGAATGGAATTGCGGGTAAGGACAAATGTTGAAGCTAAGGAGAGTTCCAAGAATTTAGGAGAATTATTCATTATTCTTTATTCTGAAGAGAGGGGCTAGTTGAGGGCCCAATAACTGTTGAATGGAAGTACTAGAAAAGGACAGGATTGATCTGGGCAGAGTTCCTCAAACATTTGTGTGCATACAAATCTCCCGGGGATCTCGTTACAATGAAGATTTTGACTAGGGGCTATGGCCTGAGATTTTTTTGCATTTCTAACAAGATTCCAGGTGATACAGGTGCTATTATTGGTCATGGATCACATTTTGAGTAACAAGAGTACAGGTGAGCAGTGTATCTTAGGAGCAGAGAGCCCTCTTCCCATGACAGAAAAGGAACAGAGTTCAGGAGGAAGGTAAATTTGTAAGATGGATGATACAGGACCAGCAGTGTGCTGGCTGTCTGGATCCCTGGGCGATGGAAGAAGCCCTCATTTATAATGTTTGCTGATTTCATGCAAATACTCCACTTGGCTAAGTTTAGGTTACCAAGAGTTTAACAATTGACTGTCGCCAGATATACAAGCCGGCTCCTCCAGCACACCAATGCACAGGATGTTGAGGGTGGGGTCTGCCTCATTATTAAAATATATTAAAAATATTTGAAATGAATTTGATATAGAGGGTTTAAAAAAAACACCTCCCATTGTCTTAGGTGTTTTCTAGTTGTTTTACTCTTGGTTCCACAAAACAGGGAAAAGATAAGAATTTGAGGGGAAATCTTGGTGTAGGGACAATCTCTGTAGATTGTCTTGGATCAGAACTCAGCATCTAGTTGCATGTTATGGGGGATGGGATAAAGGGGTTTACACCAGGCTATTGTCATCGAGATTTTAGGATTTGACTCTTCATTATTTCAGGTGGAAAAGGCACTTACATATGAGAAGTTCAGAGCTTGGACAGATCCAGAAAACATGAGTGAGATTAAAGTTCAAGTTTTCCTTCCCCGGTTAAAACTGGAGGAGAGCTATGACTTGGAGTCTTTTCTTCGAAGTTTAGGAATGACTGATGCTTTTGAGGAAACCAAGGCAGACTTTTCTGGAATGTCAACTAAGAAGAATGTGCCCGTGTCCAAGGTTGTACACAAGTGCTTTGTAGAGGTCAATGAGGAAGGCACAGAGGCGGCTGCAGCCACTGCCGTCATCAGGAATTCCCGGTGCAGCAGAATAGAGCCAAGATTCTGTGCAGACCACCCGTTCCTTTTCTTCATCAGGCACCACAAAACCAACAGCATCTTGTTCTGCGGCAGGTTCTCTTCTCCATAAAGAGATGCCATTGCTTACAGGTGTTCCTTTCCCTTCTGCCAACCTTGCCTTGATTCAGATTCTGTAGCACCAAATTGGTGCATGTGGTGCATGAATGCCAAAATAAAGTGTTTGCACCTAGGATGTCTGTGAATGTCTTTACTGAATATTCCAAGGCTGCTGAGAATAATTGAGACTTCAGATGAGTGGAGTTTGGGAAGGAGAAGGGTATTCTTGTTCTGGAATGTTTGGGGAGCTCTTCCCTCTCAAAGACTCTGCCCTCACCTACCTGCCATAAGATGGCCAGCAGTCCTCAAAGTCTGTGCCCATTGTGGGCATCTTTAGGAACATGTCAAGGATTGACAAATCAGCCCTCCACATGCCCTTCCATTCTGCAACGATCTCAAAGATCATTGAGGTGCCCACCACCACTGTCAGGCTCAGCTGGAGATGCCAGTGTCCAGGTCCCCTGCACACAAGGCCAGGGGTGGATGCTACATTGAACACTAGCCACCCCTGTCTCATAACTGCGGGGACCGAGTGTCCCCCGGGCAGTATCACACAGACAGCCTTGCATGTCCCACATCTCACACAGTCCCTTAGGCAAATCACTCCTTCAAATCTTTTTTTGCCATAAACCTGACATGAGTTCAGAGGCTCAGCAGGGAGCTTCAGGACTGATTTGGAGCCAAATCTCTGAAACATGCCCAGTCCTCTCCATTTCCCTTGCTTCTGAAACATACACACAACCAGGAAGGAACCCACACCAAGCACTTCTTGGAAGCAAAGACCCTCTAGTTAATCACATGTAATCAGACATAGCTCAATTACCCCCTTTGCTGAAAAGCAGATCTCTCTACATCATTTTTTTTTTTCAGATTGAAAACACACACTTTTTTTTTTTGTATTATGGCAATACTTTGGAAACTAAAAAAGTATACAAAGAAAATTAGTCACTCACAGTTCCACTACCCATCAATCACTACTGTTAACAATGATATATATCCTTCCCTGTTCTATATATGCAAATAGAAGTTTATAAACATTTCAACACAAGTTAATCATGCCCTTCAGTAGCTAATTTCTACCCTTACAACTATCTGCTTTTGATTTGCAGTAACATATTTATAGTATTTTCTGCTCCCATACATATTGTTCTTTCTACGCCCTTAATGTAGCTCCATCTATTTGTCCTTGAACAAGCTGCCTTTTTTTTTAAATTAGAAAGGCTTTGTAGTATGTCTTAGTTATTTATTTCTGAAATAGAGAAATGCTGTCGATTTTTATAGTTTGATCTTAGATGTCATTGGCTTCCTTATAAATCTTACTATTATGGGTCTCATCTATTTTCTTTTTATTTTAATAATTGTGTTTTCTTATAAGATATTTTAAATTGTTTACTTTTTTATCACTATTATCTTCTTTTATTTTCTTATTTAAAATATCTGTTGTGCCTGGCTGGTGTGACTTAGTGGTTGAGCATTGATCCATACACTGAGAGGTCACTGGTTCGATTCCCAGTCAGGGCACATGTCCAAGTTGTGGGCTTGATCCACAGTAGGGGGTCCCACAGGGGGCAACCGGTTGATGTTTCTCTCTCATCAATGTTTCTCTCTCTTCCTTTCCCTTCCTCTCTCTCAAAATCAATAAAAATATAAAAAAATAAAATGTCGGTTGCAACAGTTCTGTTTCAAATATTTAGGTTGGTCAATTTCTTTCTTTTTTTTATTGGTGACACTATTACAGATATCCCACATTCCCCCTTCCCAGCCCCCTACCCCCATTTTGCTCACCTCACCTCAGTCAATTTATTTTATAGTGTTTTCCTTCCTCAAGTATCCAGTTTTTGGACTGTGGGTTTAAGTGCCTTGGGTTATCAGATATGATCTGCTGATATGGGTTGAGCAAGTCTTCAAAGTCAGACCTTATTTTTATTTTTTATTTTTTTAGTGACAGTCCTACCCAGTTTGATTACACATTTTCTGTCAGTCCATCAGGAAAATCTCATGGTCAGGGTTGAAGCAGTAATACTCAAAGGGTACAAAATTCACACCTGTTAACTTAAACTCCTCCCCCCTACTAGGCTTTTAAAATGTACCAATATAACCTCAAGAATGCTAATACAGGTGATATAGTATATCGATTTAGATTTTTGTTCTGAAGGAACAAGGCCAGCAAGGCAGGGACTTAAAACATCTGGCCCAGCCTATCTTCTCTGTAGGCAGCAGGTGTCTCCCTTTCCAAATGGCAGCTGTGCACTGCTTGAGCACCAGAGTCCAAGCACCGTTCTGCTTCCCATGGATGGCTTGGCTGTCTTGTTGCTTGGTGACTCTTATCTTGTTTTTACTATTTGTTTGATTGATTAGTTCTCTTGTTTCTCTCCTGCCTTTAATTTCTCTAGAGCTGAGTTTTGGGAAGAGAGTCAAACTCCTGCTTTGTGGCATCTTTGCAGGAAATGGAATAATCTTTTTAATGATGTTTGTGCTGATATGTCAAAGTAAAAAAAAAAAAAGCGTATTTTACCACATACTCATAGACCATTAATAAATTTGAATTACTCTTTAAAAAATATGTTATATTTTATAGTCTCTAGATTAAAAAAAAAAAAAGCCTGCAAATACAAAATCTTGTGAGGCGAATTTGATAACCACTACACTACAGAAACTGCCAAAATACAAAATCTTGGCAAAAATCAGGAGCAATTCTCATGTAAGGCTGGAGGAAGCAGAAATTGGTAAAAGGAATCCGGCATGTAGCTCCATCTATTTGTCCTTGAACACTTAGAAAAGGAATCTGGCATGACTTAGTAATGTTAAGCATTTGTATATACTATGGCCAGATATTCCACTCCTGGCTAGAAACCCTGGAAAAACTCATGTTCAAGAAGCATGCAAAATAATGCTCATAGCAATATTGTTCATCATAGCAAGGAAAAAAATGTAGAAATATAGGAAAAACACTGAATTATTAAAATGAATAAATCATGTTGCACTCATGCAGTGGAAGGAATCAGGGTCATTGCCTTGCTCAGCTCTGGGGCACCATTCACATAGTCTGCACATTTCATACAGAACATAATGTTACTGGCGTCTTCTGGAGTTTGTACAAATTTGTGCAGAATACCATATATTAGGCAAAATAAATTAACCATAGCTACCACCATAAAACACAATGCCAACCAAAAATAACAAGTATCAGTTTCATTTGCATAATGTTAAACAATAGGCAAACTGATCATATATATATATATATATATATATATATATATATATATATATATATATATATATATATATAAAACACCTACAGAGAAAAGAACAAAGAAATTCATGCAAAACATAGAATAATATTAAATCCAGGAAAGAATGTGATTAGCTAGGTCAGCAGGGAGCTTTAAAATTATTCATGATTCTCTGTTTTTTAAAATGGGTAGTGGATATTAGATATTTATTCAATCTACTATTAACTTTTAAATATATATATGTAAATTCATTGCATTATATGTATGATGCATTTAACAATGAAAAGAAATTTAATAAAAGAATGGATAAATCATGGTATGATATGATGTGGTAAGAACTACAATAAGCTAAAATAGAAAAAATCAAATATTGCAAATTTAATAATCAAACTAAATGTAACTTTCCTGTTAAAAGACAGAAAAACCTTTTAGATTGGAGATGAAAAACAGTATTTTGCCAAATGTGATTTCAATTAGCATTTCTCGAACAAAGTGACACAAAATATGTACGTGAACTGGTAGGTAAAGATGTATTAGGCAAATTTAAAAGGACAGCAGTAGTCAAGCTATTAATAATATTAGAACAAGTAGACTTTAAGGAAATTAATAAAAATGAAGAAATGCTGTTATTTGATATAGAAAAGGGCATGATTCATAGGAAAGGTAAAATTTGCAATACTGGACAGATGAACATAGAAAAAATAAATCATAAAAGTTGGATGAAAAGTTCAATATTACACTGTACTTTACACTAAGACCCATTTTTGTACACCTTTATACCTTTGAAATTAAGATATAGCTTGATGTAACTTTTATTGCCCATACATGCTTGCATTTAGTCATAGATGCCTATAATTTTTTCCCCACTTTAAGTTATTGGTGATATATGTGTTGAGTATAGTTGTCATTATTTTTAAGACTATATTATTATTTGAAATTGAGAAAATTATTGTGAATGTCAAAAATTATTCAAGTGAAATTGATGTGGAATTTGATATTAGAGAATCAAACACTTTATATTTGGAGGAATCAGTGCATTTTTCTATTTTCTTGCAAAACAGTGGCCATGATTTATAGGAGCTAAGAACAGACAAGCAACAAAAGTTGTGCTAAAGGATGACCGATCACATACCAACAGCAGAATCTGCAGAAAGGGTATTACCCGTGTGGAAGAAAATCCCAGAGACAATAGTGCTGTGTTTGCTCCTGTTTGATGGTGTTTGGTGATATCCACATAGCAAAGCTTTTGATGGCACAATCAATACACAGTGTTGTGATGGAAAACATGAACATCCATAGTTTATGCCCCATGATGATGAAAAAGACTCAGACTCTAAATACGTTCTAAGGTTATTTTGAATTATATATTGCAAATATTTAATTTTATTTATGAACAAGAATAAGGCATATTAAAATATATAAGTACATAAAAGAACTCTATATATATATAGAATAAAAATTTAAGTGAAAGTATCGTATCATAATTCAATTGGCAGAGCTTTCATTTCCTTAGTGGTACATGAAATAATAATGCATTTCAGAGCTGAGGTCATTTTAGAATTGATGAAATGGGGTATAGTTTATTGGGTTATTTCTTCTCTTACTATCTTACTGTCTAGAATGCATGTGCATTGAGTGTTGGACCCTACAACTCAACTTTTTTCTATTTTCCCTTCTTAAATTTTAAAGTATTTCTTGAGCTTTTTCTTCTAGTTCCTCTATTGATTGGGAGGCAATAATGTGGATTTTTTTGCCTTTTGATTATTCCTTTTTTCATATCAGTGTGTGTGTTTGTCTATGTGTGTGTAAGCATGTGTAATAACTTCTAGAATTAGCTAAATATATTAATTAAGGTTTTTCATGTTCTTACCTAAATTGTTTCTTCCAGATCAACTCTGCTGAGTGTCAATATTTGTCCTTCTGTAGTAAACCAATGAATAAAGGGTTTTACATTGAGGAAAAATACATTTAAATTTGTAATTTCTAAAGATTATTTGGACTACTATATGGGGAATAAAATAAAGGGATCAAAAATAGGAACAAGACGCCCAATTGGAAGATTACTTAATAGCCTTGACAAGAGATGAGGCCTGTTCACGCTGGATTGGTAGAGAAATATATGTAGGAAAGGGAATGCGGTGGAGTCATCTTTAAAGAAGAAATCAGAGGTCTAAGTGTTGGACAGAAAGTGTCAACATACATGTGGTGCAGAGAAGTAAAGTTATTGAAGGGTTGGGATGAGCAAAGGAATGGAAGGAGATGTGTTTCCTGCAATAAGGGATAACTGAAGGGGATCAGGAGTAAGAGTTTTTAGGTGGGATGGGGACCAAGAGTCCCACCTTGAACTTGTTAACATTGAGATTCCACCATTTTATTTCATGAAGACAGCTTCATATTTGGGTCTGGAGCTCAGAAGACTGTTTCAGCTGGAGGAGAAGCCATGGGAGAGGCTGGGAGAGCAGGAGACCTGGGAAGAGAGAGTGTCCATTGAGTGTCCTTGAAACATCCTTCCTTATGCCATTATCTCAGTCTTGCCATGCTAGACTCTTCTCTCCTTGATGGTGTGATCCCATTTCATAAATAACACATCTTGATTTTTGCTGCATAACCCAGTACACTAGATTCTGCAGAAGATCTTTCTCCAATTGTGTTTCTCTGAGTATTTTTCATGCTGTTTCTTTCCCTTTAATCTGAAGTTGTTTTGCTCTATATGCTCCATGCTTTTTAAGAAATGTTTTTTTCTCACATTTTAAAAAAATGTATAATCTGTTTATCTGAAAGGCAAATTAAGCTACAGAGCTCCAAATCCTTGACAAGTTTCTAAAAGGTAAATTGTCCAAATGTCTCACCTATTGACTGATCCTCAGGACCTCTCATACTGAGCAGTGTTTAAAGTTTTTTATTTTTCATTTATTTTTAACTTTTTGGGTTTTCTATCTTTCCTTTGATTCACAATACTTATTCTGTGGGCTTCAGTTTCTAGGATGCACCACGCCTTCTCTATCCTCTTTGCCCAAGATTATTCTGGGATTTACAGTCTTTGTCTCTATCATGTCAGATAATGGAAGGCTGAATCTGCAACTGAGGGGGTGGTAGTCTATAGTAGTGATGTGCCTTCCAGCAAGTCTATGTGAGCAGAACACAGAATGGATCAAAGACAACAAGACAAATATGAGGCCCCAGCATCTAGTGACCTTGAACTTCAGTAGCTAGGCAAAAGTATATTTGCAGGTTAAAGACTTCAGAAATTGGCTCTGCGGAAGCAGTGAAGGTAGTTGCTAACAATTCAGAAGTCACTAACTAGTTATATGACCTTGAAAAAGTAACTTAAAGTCCTTTGGGTTCAGCATCTCCTCCTTTGTAACACTAATGGATTTGTCCAGATGATCCCTAAGTGGCTTCCAGCTCTAACGTTCTCTAGCAAATGTGCAGCACAAGGCTATTTGAGGCCACACGCTTTACTTTCTACCTTGTGAGTTTTCATTTCGTTACAAGCTTTTGTTATTTCAAAGATGACTTTTGTTGTTAGAAATCTAAGTATGCTCTCGTGTGCTTGTTATATCGATAACCTTTTTCATTTCAGTTCAAGACTTTGATGACAGTTGCCAGGGAGAGCATCGCCAAATAAAATCATGTTTTCTGTTCTAACATTTGTTTCATCTTCATCTTTTGTCAGCGGGAATATTGCTATTTGTCATTTCAACATTTTTCAGTGACACTTTTTCCCTCACTCAGGGCCTTTTAAGATTTTCTTATTAGAATTAAGGCCTCTGCTAATAGTTCTCAGGGCTGCTGCTTGTGCCCCAGAAAGAGGTTTAGGCAAACCTTCTTGTGCTAACCAAGGTCTCTGGGCAATCTCCTCTCCTCCCGATAAAGAGAGCCAACATTCAATTAGGGGACCACAATTTGGAGGAAACAACTCCCTTAAGGCTTGGTGGCTCCTGTAGCCTTCCTGCTGCTGACTGGAAGTTGGCTTATTTATATTCCAGACCCTCTATGCCTCTTCCCCAGGAGAGGCCTAGGAGCCCTGGGTTTGGGGAGAGGGGGTAGCTGACCTGGTTATCCTTCCTGAGAAGCATAGCTGGTGAAACACCATAAAGCCCTTCAGCCGGGAGAGGCCTTGCTTATCCAGTGGGTCGGAGAGCTTTCCTAAAGGCACACAAAGAAAGCGTTCAAGTGGAATCAGGGCACAATGTAGGTGTGTCTTCTGAGAAACAGGTTTGAAACCAGGTTTTCTTTTCTAGCTTGAAATTAAGATTGTTTTAGTTGAAATCAGGTTTGTTCTAGAAAGCCCAGAATCTCTGATACTTCTGTTTTCAGGGGCGGTTCAAGGATGATATCCGTATGTTTAGGTAGACACCAGAGAGAAATACCAATGGTGATGAGAGGAAGGGATAAACATTGTTATTGCTAAGACTGACAAGTGATGGAGACTGGTTTGTTGGAAAGTCATATTTTTGGTATTTGAATGGGAAGGGATTTTAGGAATAATCTAAATACCACTTTCTTTTATGATATCTAAGACCTATAGAGCTTGTATGGCTTGCCCAGCATCCTGCACATAGCCTTACACATTTTATAAATTTATTAACTATTTCGACTGAGTGTTCTGGAGCACAAATCTTGTTGGTGGCCGTCCTGAATGATGGGTGTGGAAGAAGGGAGGCATGAGACTACTGGTACTTGTATATAATATTTCAGCTGTAGTGAACGGGGTTCTTTGATGAATATCCCACATGGCTTTGTGTCCTCATGCCCATGGGTATCGGTTAAACAGGGGGCCTAGTCTCTGTTTTTTTTTCATCATATGGAGCATCTTGCAACCCGGAAAACTCAGGTGGTTCCAGATAAATGTAAGACAAGAGGTGCCCAGCTATCTGAAGGTGATCACAGATCCACTGTCTGGCCTTCCCTCATACAGATGAGGTTAGGTTTCCCGTTTTAGAGATGGAGGAACAACGTATTAATGAAAGATTTTAAATAATGAGCTGCAAATAGCACACCTATTAGTCAGCAAAGAAGGATTTAACCTTTTGGGTTGAACCTCCCATTGGTACTTCTCATGATTAGAAGCTACCTCTGTAGAACGCTGACGCCACACTGCTCAACACCTGCCCCCCCCCCCCCCCCTTATTTCTAAAAGGACAAGCAAAATTACTCATGCTTGTTTATGTACTAATCATGGTTGTCTCAGTGGAATTTCTTATTGGACTCTGAGTCTGCGCTGGAGACAAAATTTGTGTTACAGAAGCACTGGTTGTAATAATAATTTTAAAAATTCCACCCACTTAGGGCCAGATCACAGATAGGCTGGTCACAGTAACCATTCTCCCAGGTTGTAATTTCTCTCAGATGTTTAAAAACCAGACTAAAAACATTTCTAACATGATACCACTTGATGTCGCTGTTAGCCTGTTGACCAAACAATGATTTCCTTTCCGTATATATATTCTAGACAAATGACAACTTGTTTATTTTAAAGAAATACTTTTGGGCTAAGCTGAAATAGATCTATCAGAATTCAACTAAATGTCTTGCTTTTTAATATTATTTTTCAAAACATTGGGTTTATTTCAGCAGACACATTTCTGAACAAATAGATCTTCTCTAATTAAGAATAAAAAGCCTTGGTTATTGCATCCAAGTCTTCTCAGTGTATTGAGCAGAAATAAAAGGACCAGAAGGAAATTCTTAAAAATGCTGTCAAGGCCAAATCAATGCAAAGTGAGTTGTAATATTTAGAGTTTTTTTTTCCAACTAGTAATTTGGTTATTAGTACTGTTCTAGTTTTTATGGTGCTGAAGTTGTAAGCATATGGTCCACTGAGGTGGGTAAAAAAAAAATTGATTGAGTACTTATCATGTGAATATATTTTGTTAAGTGATTTACATTTTTAAAGTCTAATCATCATCATTATGACCATTTTAATTCTTTAATATTATGCAGTTAACAAAGCACTTATCTTAATGATTCCCATGAAGCAGAGGAAAAATGTCAAAAATACTCAGGGAAACCAGAAACAAAGAAGAGACACGAGAAACATCCATGAGTTATACTCCCTATTATTATGGATTTATAAAAGTGTACCAAAGTTTACTAGACATCTTGATATTTGACTGCAACATTGTTCCTAGTACTTGCTAAATTCATCATATTTCTTCATGGTTAAAAAATACATATTAATAGTGAAGACAAAAAGAAAACTGTCTTCAGTTTTTCAATTCTAAGGATTATAACCTTTATTTAAGAGTAAATACCAGCTGGGTGAAAAATCAAGGCCAGCCAACATGCATGAAGGTCACCTACATCATGATTACCAAATCTTTATGTTAGTACTGATTTTGCCTTGAGATCTAGACCTGTATAGCAAACTGCCTAATCTTTGAGAGTGTTTGGAGGTATTTCAAACTCAGCATATTTCAAAGTAAAGACATTTTCCATCCCTGTATCTGCTGCACCCCAACCAGCCCCAATTTCATTTGCCCCCTGGGATTCCAGAGGCACCATCATTCACCCCATTCTTCAAGCCAGAAAGCCTAGAAGTCATCCTAGATTTCCCTTTTCTCCTGTCTCTTATATCCAGTCACTCATGTCTTCCTGTTTGTCCTCTGGATACTGATATCTCTGACAATTTGTCTTCATCTCTCCATACCCATGGCCAATAACCTAGTTCAAGTTCTCATCATCTCTATCACAGAATAGGATTATTTCCTAACTCTTGCTCCAGTTTCTCCTCTACTCTGTCCTCCAGATTGGTGCCAGAACCAGCCAAGAAAATCTAATCAAGTCACACTTGTGTTCAGAATTTCCCAGTAGCTAACCATTAACTACAGGATAAAATCAGAAAGCCCTTAGTATCTGCTCCTTGTGTAATATTACAGTACTCTATCAAGATTTATACTATGGCCACATTGAACTACCCAGAAAGTGCTCGAGGAATTTTGAATTTAAGTGTGATTTGATGGAGAATAGACTTGCACCTCAATCCTGCCAATTGCCACAACACCACTGAAACTTTATTTTTTGGGGAGGTCTGGAAATTGGAGTTGGGCTAAAACATCCTCAAAAATGAATGATTAAGTAAATATGTGAATGCATGTGAAAAGACTTGGGAGTATTAAGATTTATTGGTTTATACATAAATTTTTAGTTAGTCAGCTAAGCAGCTTCACTATGCAGAGATGAATCCTCTGTCTAGAGTCTGGGGTACGGCAAGAGGATGTTGTAGGTACCCTGGACTTTCTTCACAAGGTAGCTTAGGGCCATTGCTGGGAGGAAATCTGTGTAATTCTGGCTGCCATAGGTAGCTGTATAACCTTGGTTAAGTTATTCTACTTCAGTTTCTCCCAAGCAAAGTTTAAATAGCAACATTAACCTACCCCCCACAGGCATGTTAATAAGTACACTTTCCCCCAAAGTGCAATGTACGAATTTTCATTAGTCATAGGGCTACGATAATAGTTAATTGTCTCTAGTTCTCCTTGTTATTTACTGCTCACTCAAGCAAAAGATGCTACTGAAGGGACTGAGGGGGAAAAGTTGCAAAAGATGCTGATAAGCCAAATAAGTTGCCAAGGTAATAAAAAATGTAATCAAGACTGCAGAAGACCTTCTGATTTTCATCCCAAGTAATCATTAGAGATTCTATTGCAAACTAATTTTCTTATCTCTTATCTCCAAGTCAGCTCCTCTGCCAAGGACTTAAGGACTCAATTTATCATCTCCCTTAACAGGTACCTTGGCTGCCAGTGTGCCGTGGCTCTGGACCTACCCAAATGATTTAAAGCAAAATTGATTCTGACTCACAGTATATATGCTCTGAGCTTTAAATGCAAATGCCTAAATGCTGAAGTAATAGACAATGCAACACTTATACTATGGATATACAACTTTTGCTCTCCCAAGCTCCTCTTCTGAATGACAAATATTGTCTTTAGAATTAACCAAAATGTATCAAGTATTCTTTCTTTCTCTCTTCTCTCATCAGAATATGAGAAGAAAAAGGAAACAGCATGAAGAGTCTCTAGAACATCAAATATCGAATCATCTGACCAAGGTTTTTATGTAGGTTACTGTCTATTTCAACAATATGAAGATAATTTCCCCAAACCTGCCACAGTCTGACTCCTCTCAAGGCTGGGCCCAGGGTGCATGAAGTCAAGTCTGGACACAGCCATTGCCTTTGGCAGTAATTGCAGAGTTGAGGAGAGGACAGCTCCCAGCAGGCCCTGGGCATGGTTCTAGTGAATAATTCATCAGGATGGCCACTGGCTGGGGAATATCTTTCTTCCACTGATTACTTGCTTTTTATCCACACATTTATCTTCATTAAAGACTTTGTTTCCTCTCAAATACTTGTCTCTAATTTTTCCCACTTAAAGCTATTTATTTTCTTTCCTGGCTTTGAGTTTTTAGATACACTCTTTTTTTTCTTTTTCTTTCTTTCTTCTTTTTTTTTTCTTCCCGATATCAGTACTAACCACAAATTCCCAATGCAATAAAAGTTTAAATCCTCAGGTTACTTTCACTATTGAGATTTAACCAAATGTCACAATGTTGGGTCTTGACATCATTACTATAGGGTACAGACTAATGGAAATTAGACTTCCAATAACTATTCTGACTCTTCACTAGAGATTTCTTTTATGTGAAGATAATGATCAGTCTTTCCTTGCCAAGGGCAGGTTTCACCGTACATAGCTAAACTTCTAAACAAGTCAATTCAAAGTAATTTTTCAAGTGAATGTTTGATTTTTTACATTCCAAATTTATAAAACTACATATATGTTCTTAGTCAATGTAAATTTTATTTTCCTTCTCTCTGCATTTCAGTTGTATTGAGGGGAAAAATTAAAGGTTTTTTATGTTGTGTGTTTTTTAAACAATTATAAGCTCATGATTATTATGATTCTGGTGCCATGATCTTTTTGTCATGTACTGCATTATAACCTTATGATTTTATTAATAATTAATATAATTCATGAAAAAATTACCCCCTGGCAATTTATGAGTTCATTCTCTTTGATCTTTTCCTGAAGCTGGACACCATGCTGCCAGTATCTGATCTCCTATAAGAGTTTTGAAATACCATTTTAAGTTAATTAAGTTTCTTGACTAATTCCCTTAATAGCCTAGGGCATTCAGACCTATTGCTTAATATATGTCCATTTCCCCCTCAATAATTTTCTCACTTATTCTTTGTAAATAGCAATTTTTACACAATCTTCATTAGTTTCTAATTGTTCAAATTTATTTTCTTCATTACACCTGCTAACAACCAATTTAAAAAAGAATTCATTTTCCCTGCAATTTGAGAACTGATGTTCTTTGTTTATTACAGAATTTACATTATTCCAGTATATATTACTTTTGGTTTTGGGAACAGCTAAAAAATCCTTTGTGTGTTTTTAGCATATTCCTTGAAAACTAAAATTAGGCATTTTGAGAAAACAAGGTTTTTTCTTCATTATGAGTTATACTAGAGGCCCGATGCACGAAGATTCGTGTAAGAACGGGCCTTCCTTCCCCTGTCTGCCGGCACCACCTTCGCTCTGGTCCAGAGCCGCCTTTCTGCCTTCCCACGCTGCCCAGAGGCCTGGAGCGGCTCGGGTGGTACGGAACGCTTGTGTCATCGCCATGATTGGCTGGTGGGCATTGTGAAGGTATGGTCAATTTGCATCTTACTCTTTTATTAGTGTAGATAATAACATTTCATCTAAGTCTTATTAAATAAAACTTTCAACAGTTTTAGTTACTGAAGCTCATAACTCACTCAGCCTTTGTTTTTAACACATCTTACTGTCAGTCAGACTAGAATGCTCTATGCTCACATCCACACTAGGAGATTTCCTTACCACCTACCTCAGAAAATCCTAAGTAATGCCATTTTAATTCTTTAAAAGTGACTTAGGCAATTATTGTTGTGATGGAAAGTTTTTAGTCTTTTGTATTTAACATTTATTACACCTGTAGCTTTAGTCTCTATCTTAATATTTGCATTCAAATGTTAAAAATCAGATGTTTTAGTCCTGGCAGGTTTTGCTCAGGGGTTAGAGTATCAGTCCTCAGACTGAAAGGTCATGGGTTCAATTCCAGTCAAGGGCATGTACCTCGGTTGCAGGTTGGACCCCTGGCCCCCTGGGGCCACTTGCGGGAGGCAACCAATTAATATGTCTCTCTCCTGTCAATGTTTCTGTCTGTCTCTCTTTCTCCCTCCCTTCCACTTTCTAGAAATCTATGGGAAAACATCTTCTGGTGAAGATTAACAACAATAACAAAATCAAATGTTTTAAATTTAATATATATCCACAAAATTGTGTTTTTACCCCCTCTCCTCTTATGAGTTTGTACACTATAGCAGGCAGAGTCCGAAAACAAAAGTCTGACTTTCACATATGAAGTAACAGTCTCCAGAAAACCCTATTAAGTCCGAGTGTAGTCAATAAGGTTTACAACACTGCTAAAAACGATGTCATACCTCAGAAGTTTAAAAACAGAACACAAAATTATAAGACAAAAAGTATCCTTTTCAACTATGTTAATTTCTATCTCTCAGAAACTATGCAAAAGGAATTGGGCCACTCCCAAACTGCTCTTCTTTCCACTTCCAATTTCAAGTGTAGCTGATGGACGGATTTCCTTCCCTCATGGGACACCAGAGTCCCCCCCTTTTGGCTGCAAGTCAAATGCAGGCCTCACCTGGTGCCTTTGTCAGAACACCCAGGCCCCCTCCATTTCTATTTTCACCCCCTGATTCAAGCTTGTCCTCCTTGCTCATGCCGCCTCCTCCCTCCCCTCCCACCAGCTCCCTGGGCTCCCTCCTGTTTCTTCCTCGTGTTCTTACTCCCACAGCCCCTCTGGCAGGCGGGTGTCCAACCTTCCATCTGGAGGAGCAGATTCTGCTTCCTTCACAGTTTCTCTCAGAATTGACAGTTTCACTGAACACAAACAAAAAGCCCCAAAACGAAAACCAAAACAAATAAATAAAGCCCTGTCTCACTTTCTCTGTCATCCACTCAACAGCTGCTGGAGACTCAACATTTTGATGTGATTGAAAAGCTTCAAATCCCAATTCTTTAGGTTGACACAGTCCCCAGGACACGTAGTCAGAATCCTGAGGGCACAGGAGGCTGTCAGACTGAGGTCGGCTGCTTTGAGGGTGTGACTCTGTCCCTCTCGATGTCACCTGTTGGTCTAATCTTGTCATTCTGTTATTTCTGTGGAGCTGCTGAAGCTACTAGGTGGAGAGTGATGGTCACTTCTCCTCACAGATTTTCAGATGAACTCTCATTTCTTCTTCTTTAATTTCTTGTGTCTTTTCCCAGCCCAAGTGTCTTCTTTTCATTCTCCTGACACCTTTCAGAGCCCTGGAGTTCTTAGGATAGGTTGGTCTATGATGGTGTGACGTCTATGATGGCTGGTTACTACCTGGCTTCCAGATAGACATTCCCACATTGCTTCCAAATTGTGGAATGAGAAACCCTGGCTGAGACTTTACAATCATGTACGACATATCAGAAGCATTTCATCTGGGCTCAGGAAGTCTAGGTGAGGAGGAGCGTGTCCTCACTCAAGAGCATGGAGGTTTCACTCTTCTGATCAAGGTAGTGCAACTTGGCCCTTTGGGTCTCAGTGCTTCTCACTTGGAATCAGAGTGATTTGTAGTGAGGCCAGCCCTCCTCCGACAGCGCGGAAGGACTGCGTGGTCTGTGAAAGTGTGAATCCCCATTTGATGGTAAATAGCATGCCTAGGGTGGTGTACAGGGAAAACTTTTGGATTGCTATTAATATCTCAGAGTGTTTGGCAGATGCGTTATTTCCATAGATACCACAGGCAGAAAGTGGGTTAGGTACTCTTTCATGCACACACTGGATGCTAATGCTGTTCTAAAACAGGGAAGAACTGTTTGTGATGAAGGGAAAACAAGTACAGGATGCAGGGGCTAATGCTGGGAGGAACCAATGTATAGTGGAATAGAGAGCTGATCTCCATAGAAAATATAACCTGCTCTGGGTGTTACAGGAAAACCCAAATTAATTAAAAAACATGATGTCTTGGAGAAACATAGAGTCAGACTGAAATTAAGATGTGTGGTGGTCAACTGGGGGCTACTGGAAAGGGGGTTATTTTGACTGCCCATCACCTCTGAACCTTCCTCTACCCATATGCTTATCCCACCTTATGGCCAGGTAATTATAGCATTCAGTGAGAGAAACCAGAATGACCTCTTGAACCCAATAAAGGTGCTCCTGCATAAGTGCACCCCCTCCTTGTCTCCATATTCCTAGGGAAGGTTTACCTCTTGATACAAAATGTGACCCATAGCCAAATTCTATGTAATCCAGTCACCCCGGTACTTTGGCCACACCTCAAAGAACGGCTGTGTGTGTAAGCCAAGGCTAGTAGATTCTAGAATGCTTTGGCACTGGGTCATGCCCATGTTGGCATGGAGTGACAATATTGGAGCATCACACTGAGGAAGAAGGATCATTCTCTCTCTCTAGCATCTAGAGAAACTCTCTCTAGGCCAGAAATTTAGTGAGTCCTCCCTCAGTCACTGTAGCTCCTGAAACTAACAGCCACATATGTCGGCAATGGCTATAATTGAGGAGCACATGAGCCTGCAGCATTGAGCATGCTTTTTACTTTTTCTCATGCAGGGGCACCAGTCAAACTAACCCTTTGCTTTTAAAGGAACCAAGGGAAGGTGCCCATTGTCTAGGAAAGAAAAGAAAACATTATTACAAAGTGGGAACTGGACTTCAGAAATGTTTAATCAAAGTAGTAAATGGGTGACAATTTATTGTACTGCTCAAGACATTTGAGGGAGTAAATCATTAAAATAACTTGTTCCTAATGGATTTCTTCTTGTGTGGTACTTGCCAAAAAAAGTCATCGTATTATGTTATGAAATAATATGTGAGGCTTTACTTCAATATTTTGTGCTAGCAAATTCACATATCTTTGCACTGAATCTGTCTTAGCAAAATCTTCATTAAGGTAGATTATTGAATGAAATTGATAAGTTAGTTCTTTTTACAAATGAATAACAAAATGCAGACACTGGCAAAAAGGAACATTTATAGCTTCAGTCATTGCTTAATCTAGGTTCTCGGTTTCACCAGAGTTCAGTTTTTCTCCATTTCTGGGCTCTGCCTTCAATTGGATAGCCTTCATTCTTCGATTTCACATGGTGGCCCCCAACATTTCTAAGCTCATATATTTCCATATTGAAGTCCACAGATGCAAGAACTTAATTCTTTTCTAATAGTCTAAAAAAAACCTTATGGGGGAGATGTGGTTTCCCTCAGAAAACTCACAGTACTTCAGGCATGATTCCCACCCATCACTGCTATGTAGAATGCACAAATTGGATAGCAGTATCAAGAAAAGTGGGAGTTACTAAAATACAAGATTCAGCCCTTTCCCACCTTTCCCTGACAACAATATGTCTTCTTCACTCAGTCAGAATTAGTCAGGTGCCTGTCTTTTCAATTCGGTATCATAGCAGCTCATAGGCAAGAGGGAAAAGTTAAAAGAAAAATAACCTTACACGTGTACAAAAACACACAACTAAACTAACTGGAGCAGGAGTGAGAAAGAAGGTGAAGCTAAAATCCTGTAACTAGGCAGTGATGGGCAACCTTTTGAGCCTGGTGTGTCAAATTTCACCAAAAAACTGAGCATAACTCGGGTAGCGTGTCACTTTGAGGAAAAAACATTATTTCGCAAATGTTTCATCCTTGGCATGCGGCCGCCTCAGCGGCCGCGTGTCATCAGAAATATCTACGCGTGTCAGTGCTGACACACGTGTCATAGGTTCGCCATCACTGAAGGGCCTCAGCCCTGGAGCCAGTTGCTCTGGACTCAGTGGTCCCAGCCCTTTTTGCTCTGCCTCAGGCTGGGGGTGAGGAAGTTTTTGGAAACTTCTCTTCACGCCCAACACATCTGCCTGCTTGAGGGCCCCAGGTCCTGGGGAAATGGCTTTGACAGGCTCTTCTTACCTGTCTCAGTATTAGGAGCATGGTTGTGATGCAGGGAAGCCATGAGCTTGATGCCCCAGGAGGAGCCCTGCTTTGTGGCTTCGATCATAGTAGCCTTTGAGGCAGCCTTGATAATAGTAGCCTTTTATTTGACTGTTCATTAGAAATTGAGATGCATTTATGAATAGGCATCTTTCACTGCAGGTGAGTGATGGGAACAGATGGACCACACAGAAATGAAGATTTATTTTCCATGTGACTGTCTTTAGCCATTAAGTACAAAGGGAACACTAGAGAAAGAGCACATTGGGGAGAACAAGGCTGTGCTTTCTCTCTCTCCTGGACCCCTCCCACAGGCTGGAGGACATGCTGAGTGCAAGGGCTGCCTTGCTTGCTGATTTCTGTCCTAACCTGTAGAAAGAGGTGTCAAGTCTGGGGACTCTGTGGACTGCAGGGAGTAGCACAGTCCTAGGGAACTGGCAGGCAATGCTGACTTGCTCTATGACCTTGAATACAACCCATGTCCCCTCAGGGTCTGTATATATATTGCTAAAGCACCTCCCAGCTCTGAAATCTTATGAGTCTTTTGAACTGGATCTCAATGTCTCTTCATCATTATCACCACTGTCATGTTCTGGGCATTGTACTCAACCTTTCCATACATGATCTCATTTTTTCCACACTTCACCTTCCCGAGTCTATACGATGATTGTCATTTCACAGATTAGGATACTCTATCCCAGAGAAGTTACATGACTTGCTCTATGATTCAGCTATAAAGAGGCAGAGCCAGGAATTCGAGCCAAGATCCCTTTCATTCTAAAATCCATGGTGCCTGCCTAGAGGAAGCAAATTTCTCTGCCAATAATGGATTTTTTAAAATTCATGTATTAATTTATGACAATCTTCCAGTCAATTTTATCTAAAATCACATACAGATTATTATATTATTGAACCAGGTATACTTTGCTCCTTTAACAATACTAGTTAGCCTATCTTGTAAAAGAGAATAATGATACTGTTTGTACCATAATTTGATGAGATAAGTTAAGTTAGATGAAGGAAGAAGTGTGTGGAAACTAGCTGACACATTGCTGGCACTAAACAACTCACAATTCTTTTCTCCCTTCTTGATTCAACATGGGTAAATCCTAAGAAAGCAGCCATCCCTTTGATGTTGCTGCACTGAGCAATTTCAATTGGGTTTCTGATAATCATTTATTACGATTTGTGAATGAAATGATGTAAGACTGGTAACAAGTTCAGTTTGAAATCAAATATGGCCTAGACATAGCTCTCAAATCAACGACAAATAATATTCTGAAAGATTATATTTATTCACTGAAAGCCTGAAGGACACAACTAGAATGTGGGAGGGAGACAGATATGTCAATAAAAGTAACAACTTTCCAACAATTTAAACTGGTCAAAGAATGAACAAACAGCCTCAGAAGACAGTGAGTTTTCTATCATCTTAAATCACAGGATAGAAAGAGGTCCTTTGTTGGGTGAGGTTGCACCTGAAGACCTTCAATAGCGAAGACTCTGTGCTTCAGAGAGCCTGTGAATCTGCTAAGATTTAATGGAAGTTATGGAGGAGTCAAAGACCTTACATTGCATTTCTTATTTTTTTTCACTCATTTAGGGGTGTGTGTGTGTGTGTGTGTGTGTGTGTGTGTGTGTGTGTGTGTACACCAGGCCCTGGCCTAAGCACCAGGGATATAAGATGAATAAGATATATTCCTTCTCCATGATGAGCTGATAATCTAACAAAGGAGCAACACATGTAAGATAGAAAATGCAATATAATTTGACTGATGCTATAGTAGAAGACTGTATAAGGTATCATGGAATGCACAAGTGGAGGTAATCAGTGCTTTCTCTTTTTGGTTTAATAGCTTATTTTCTTTGATAGTTTGGCCTAATCTTTGTGTTTGAACATTTTAATTCAGTCACTAGATTTTCCTGAACAAGCTCTGGATATCTGCTCTGCAGATTGCAATCAAGGGGGAAAGCGCTCCTCACCACCATCCAAACAGTGGGAAGGAAATTGCCTTCCTACTGTTAACTCTACCTGAAGTTACAATTTGAGATTTAGCAGTGAAGGTAGTGATTGGAGTAATGAGAAAGGGTGAGCTGAATCTGGGATATGAGATAGATGGAGAAGAAAGAACCAAACAATAGGAAATAGTAGAAGCTCACTGGTCTGTGTATATGCTTGGGTTGTTCAGTTTCCCTGGATGGAATCAAAGCATGCACTGGTTGTGAAATGACATAGCTATGGGGATGCAAACCATAATTCTTAAATTGTGTAACACATTAAAACAATATAGAAAGAGCTACCACCACATAACCTGAGAATGTAGCACAAATATTAGTTCCTGTCCACAGCACACCTTTCTTCACCTCTAAGAACTCTGTATCTTTGTAGCCCTGAGGTTTATTATAGAGGATTAGTGGCATCCCAAATTACTCAAATGTTAGAAATTAGGACCCAGAGGTCCTGTTTTTTTAAAGATCACATTTATCTAGATTGACACTAGTCTATATATCTAATATAAGAAGGACCCACTTCCAAGTGTGCTGAGAGAAAATGTTCGAATATAGCTTCCACTGGGGTTACCAGTCATTTGATAGAGATGGTGAAGCTTTGGACTTCACACTATGTTTCATATTCCGCAAAGGATGGGACATAGACTAGATTAATAACTCTCACATAGAAGAAATATGATAATTAGGGCTGCATTTTACAAAAGGCATGCGCAAACAGAATAAAACCATTGGTTTTGTAGTCACCAGATTTTACCAGCAAGCACAATTTTGTGTTAAAATGTTTTAGAGATGAATAGGAGGGAAAAATGAAAAACACATTTCACTAATAATAATCTATCTGTGGATAGGTAAAGAGATATGAATTAACTGCTTTTAAATGATTATGGAAGATGCTTAATTAATATCCACTCTTCCAATGTCTTCTTTTAGTGATTAGAGTTAAGAGACAATAAAAGTACATGTAACTAAATGTGTGACTAGAGGGTAAGGAGCAAATCCTAGTAGTTTTGATAGGTCATCTGTTCCAGTTTCATGTGTGAAGTTGAAGTTGAAAGGTTCTATTTGGTATTTAAACTGACTTAAAATTTTTGTGTGTGTTTGTTATTATGAAAGTGATTAGGACATGTAAGCAAACAAACAAACAAAAAAAGAGTAGAATAAATATCACCACCAGAGGTCACCATTGCAAACATTATTCCCCATGATTTAAGTCACAAACTCTAGCTGTAGGGTGAGGTGAGTCCCAGACAATAGAAAATTTTTACCTTATTTTTAAAATACCCAGAGACTGTCAAGGTTCACTCAATATGCCTTTGAAGTTAGGAAGCTATGAGTGCTGTCCATTGTGTAGATGAAGGGATGAGAATATAAGGTCATGTGATATGAAAATGAACAACAGTCCGAATAGAAGCCCAGATTGTTCCCCTTTCATAGGACTGATGTGACTCCCACATGCAAAGGTTTTCTTTTTGGGAGTCATATAGGTTATACTTCAATGAGGAATATGTCAAAGGGTAGCCATAATGATAAAGATATTCTCTTTATGTATCACAAAATAAAGAAAATACCTGCATCTTCAAAATAATAGCTATATGCTTTATAAGTATTTCTGGTAGTCATGTTCCCCTAATTGTTGAATACAGTATCCTTTTTGGTGAAGTAGAGTCAGTTAACTCTGAGTTTTCTAACTCTTACTTATTACTATAATGATGCCCTATGGGTTAGAAGGATATAAAGCCTTTGAAAGTTACCCTTAAAAAGAGTGGGTTTTATATAAGCAAGAGGGGAAAAACGTGGTTTCTGAAATTGTTGGTCTCAAATTTTTTTTCAGCCATTGATAATTGAGGTGGTTTTGTTGAAGTAAGCAAAGTCTTTTGACATCGATTTTACTTAAAAACTCCATGATCAAAAGTGGGCATTTGTAATGTGGTTAGAAAGGGGATTTTGTAGACTGTCTGATAATTTTGTTTGTGAGTCTATTGACACTCATCCATGAGATTATCATCATAATCACCCACAGCAGCTATAGCAAGTGCCAGCTCCACACTGGTCACCCAGACTGGTGGGAAATGCCTTAAGGACCGGAAGAAGATGCGATCTGCTGTCTCTAATAATATTAAATCTACACCACACAAAGCAATGTTACCACATTTAGCACTTATTATAATCCTTTTCTTAATTAACTAAATCCACAACCATGCCACTTGATTTTTATCAAGACATCTTAAATGTCTCATAATCCAGACGAGTTCAAGAATGAAACACTGGGACTTTAATCTTAGCTTGTACATAGTGTATGACATTTTCAAGTTGTTTCTTGAGAGCTTTAAAAACTGGTCATGAGGTTTGAGTATTTTAAAGTAGGCTTATTTTCAAAAACCCAATCTTTAATTTCTTCTTGAAAGTCTTTTAAGTAGCAAGAAAATTTTAGTTGAACTCAAACAGCATCCTTATAGATATAAAACTCTCTGTAGGATTATGAATGCCAATAATAAAATTTTGAATAAAGATAGATAAATAAAACTAAAATAGAAAAATAATTATTCTTTATCCTCTAAAGAAGTGAAAGACCACTGAGAAATTTAGTTAATAAACATCTAATGAATACCTATTTGAAAAGTTGTTGGAAGAATACCAATAAGTAACATAGAGCCATTGTCAACAAATAAGATAGTCATTTAAAGTAATTACTCTCTCTCTCTCTCTCTCTCTCTCTCTCTCTCTCTCTCACACACACACACACACACACACACACACACACACACACACACACACATAAGCCTAAGTGACTATGATGATCGAACAACCAGAACTACCGGTCAACCAATCACTATGATGCACACTGACCACCAGGGGGCAGATGCAGGAGCTGCCTCCTGGTGATCAGTGAGCTCCCACAGTGGGAGTGCAGCTCAGCTGATTGACCTGTCCCCAGGGGCCCACCAGCCCCGTGGCAGCCACTCACTCCCTCAGTAGTCCTGCAGGTCCAATCTCCGGAGGACAGGCCAGGCACCAACGGACCAGTGCCAGCAGCATGATCCCGACAGCACTTCCGACCTCCCGGAAGTTGGCCTCGGGCACTGCGGCCGCTTCCCCTCACCAGATGCTCCACAAAAAAAGAAACAATATAAAAGCAGCTGCCAGGTGGCTCCCAACAATTGACATGAATGTCAGCGGGACGGATCCGGATCCCGGGCCTGCAAGGGCGTCCCACCACCCACCGGGAGGGCCCATTGTGTCCCAGCCCCCTCCCCCTCTGGGGACCCCACCTGTGCACAAATTCGTGCATCGAGCATCTAGTATTTATATAATAGATTATACATTATTCATTGGTAAACCATTTACTGAGCACCTAAAGATACCAAACAATGGGAAGTACACTGGAGAACCAACAATAACAATAATGGTCATTTTAATAATGATAGCAGCAATCATTTATTGAGAGCGTTTTATGTGCCAGGCACGTAAAGTCTCTAACACAAATGTTCATATCTATTTGCAGAGCAGGCAGCTAAATTTTAATCCATTTGGCTCAAAAGATGCTCAAATAATATCATACTACTTCTCATACAAAGACATACAAGACAAATCTGTTTTCCTTTGAAGATCACAAATTATAAAGGTGAGGCAGACATATAAATGGTTACAAAACACTGTAATAATTGCTATGATGCAGATGTATCTATAACATAGTACATGTTAGGGGGAAGGGACTGTGTCATGTGAGCCATTCACAGAAGAGGTGATGATGTACATTTTGAGTTGTAGTATGACAACACTTTTTTAAAAAATCACACATTTTCAAGTTAGTTCTCACACAATTCAATGCTTTCCTTTTGTCCTAAGTTTATATAGTAAAATCTCATTTTTAATCCCACCTATCTGAAAATTTGTAATAGTTATGTGGCTGGTTGAAGTCTACCTTGGTACTACGTAGGTAAATTAATAGGGTGGAAAGGTCTTAGGGGAGTATTTAATGTACTGGAAACAAACCATTTGCAAAGCACTTTAATTTTAACAACCACCATTTTGATGTTTTAATTGCAAACAACCTATGTTTAACTCTTAAAGGAGTTTAACTCTTCATTAGAGACTGTCCAAGCAGGTCTTCTCTTTGGCAACACTTTGTTAATAGTAACATTAACCTTATGTGTTGATTTGAAAGTAGTAGACATGTATTTCATGGAATATTCTAGAACCCATATTTTCAACTCCTGTGAAATTCTCTTCAACAAGAGTATTAATTAATGAAATTTCATGTCCTTTTATGTTCTTTGGGAAGGAGGACCATCTATTGCAAGAGTAATTAAATTTGTGCTTAATCATTTATCCATGCAGCAACTTTGTGCCAGTCTTTAAAATTGCCGTGTGCCTCAGTTTCTTCCTTTAAAACACAACAATGATTTATTGGGGAGCAATTAACTTCTTCCTCACTCAGAGTAACATACAAGTTTTTTCTTTATAAGTGAAAATAAAGGAGGAGTTAGAATCCTTTACAATTTCTTGCAGGGGGGCCGGGGGGATGCTGTCAAGTCTGGGAAAAGATGTATACTCCTTGTGTTATTTTGTAAAGAACTTTATAAATGATTCTGTTAGAGCTTTTTAAAAAAGAGAGAGACCCACTGAAAATATGTCTATTAAAGCAGGTGTCCTTTGGTTTGAGTGACTGAGTAGAGGTTGCTCACTGTCACTGCTCTGGAGAAAGCAGCTTTGGTGTGATGGAGGTGAGGACAGTAGGTAGAGAAGTAAATGTGATTTAATTAGTTTATCAAGGAGTTTAGCTGTGAAAGAAAGGCAAATGATGGGGGTGATAAATACAGTATGTGGGAGATGTGATTATTTTTAAGATGGAAAGAAATTTAGAAAGCTTGGATTTCTGGGAAATGAGGAATAAAGAGGATGGAGAAACAAGATAGACGGGAAATACTGATTGGGCAAGGCTTGAAAAGGAATGAGATTTACATCATAAGCCTGGGACAGAACAAGAAATGACTCTGTCTAAGGCAGAGGACTTGAGCAGTTAGGCTGGATACTTGGTGTAGATGTTTTTCCGCAGGTTGATTGGCAGGGAGTTATGAAGGCTTATAGGAGCTTTCAGGGTTTGAATTAGCCATTGGGGGGAGGGGAAGAAAGGACCTGATCAAAGACAGAAAAGGCTTACTCAGGAGTTTTGAGGGCCCATCTGACCTTGAGATAAGTAACTTGAAGTGACATCAGTCTCTTCTATTGTGAGATCTTCCTTCCAACATTGCTTAAGTTCCATGAAAAAGTCAACATGCAAATTGTTAGACAACCAGTGTGGACTGTAGCAAGGTATATGTGGCAAGACAGGTGCAGGGAGCTGAAGATGCTGGCAAGAAACATGTTGATATAATAAACCGTGGGGTCTAGGCTGGACATGGAAGTATGTTGGGAGATAATTCTCCACAATCTGGCATTTCTGCACATCTTCTGAGCAAAGGATGTTAACAACTTGCCAAGGATGTTTGCACAGTAGATGGGTCTGGGGCAGATAGAAATAGTGATTCCCTCCAGAGACATTGAGGGCTTTCTCTCCCTGGATGTCTCCTTCCCATCACTAGGGGTGCTCTTGGGAATAAAGATAATGCCACTTTTTGGAGGGAGAGAGTGGCAGGTTTGCCAGTGGGTCCTATATATCAGATCAGGATCTCCTTATCTTGGAGTTCCTCAACTGTGACACCAATTTATTGCGTGTGCAGTATCCACCGTGGGCCTGCCTCTGCATCGCCCCACAGGACCTGGGGGATGCGGTTGGACAATGCAAACATGATATCCAGGCCTCCTGTGCCATAAGTAATAAACGGTCTAAGTTCACTCAGTTTAGCTTTCTTGGCTGCATTCATAGACGTGTGATGGGCCACACGATTGCTGGTAAGTTGCTGAGGCTTAAAGATTGTTTGATGGCCTGACAAAGTGAAGCCAGGGGAGGAGAGGCCAAGTATGGAGTGGGTGTGAAAAAGGAAACGGGGCCTAATGGGCGTGAAGAGCATTGTGAGTGCACAGTAGGAAATGCCCAGAAGATGCTAAAACCGAAAAAACAGTATGATATGGGGAGGATGTGCAGAGGAGGAGGTGAGATTTAGACTCAATCTCAAATGATGTGTACATGGACGATGATTAACAGCGATGGTGCTACTTCAGGGCGGGTGAGCGGATAGTAACCTGGAAGTGGAAGCTGGGGAGTAGCCTACCAGGCTCCATGCGGAAGAGCTTTAATGGTGGATTAAAACATTAAATTAAGCTTCAGGGTTCACTTATTTGCACCTTAGTTCAGCATCCTCTGAATGCTTGTTGGATCGTCTCGCGTAAGGGTGTTGCCTCTGCCCAGGCAGACCTCTTGCTGCCTTCAGTGCGCATGCGCAGTCGCTCACCTCACGTGGTGAGTTGGGCAGTGCCGGGAAACCAGGAAAGGTCACATTCTGGGCTTTGGTTTTCAACTCTGTGTGCTGCCCACTGAGCTCAGGCTCAAGCTTTGGAAAGATAGCCCCCATCTGCTCTAATCACATACACTTCTTGTTGCCTCCTTTCTTGGGTTACAATAAAGTTACTGTAGACCTCCTGCCCCTCCAAATAGGAGAAGTGAGAGAATATGGCATTTCTTTTTGTGAAGTTCCAGGTTGTAGTAATGTGCTTTTTGAAATACACTAACTGCTTCAGTGTCTGGAATCCTAATTCTTAAACAAGGAGATTAAAGGGATTTGCTATTAATTGTGTAAGGTGAAGTGCTACATCTGAGTTTGACCTTATTAAACACACACACACACACACACCTTGAGCAAAAGTAACTATTTAAAAATTTCGATCTTTATGGGTTCAGAGACATATCCCTAGGGGGGCAAGTTTACAAAGCTGCCTTGAAGCCAAAGGACTTGGAATAACTTAGAGTTGTTTTAATAAGAGAAAATGTTTCCAGGGCTATATTTTGGTTTAGCATCTTCACCATTGAATTATTTATTTGTTTGTTTGTTTGTTTTAACAAGAATATTGTACTTCCTTTTGAACTTTGGTGTTTTTCTACATTTTCTAATTCGAGAAGTTCATTGGGTGGTTTGAGAATTTTTTTTAATTGCTTATTCGATTCTTATTGTTTCTATGAATGTGAACTATAACATTTTAATTTTAACTAGGATGCATATTTCCGTGAAAGCTGCTTTTTAAAAATTTTGTCTGGGTTTATTACATTTACTGTAGTATAATTCTCCCCTTCATTTTATTCATCCTCTGGAAATGTCATTAGGGGAGAAAACTAAAAGGGCAAATTAAGATATCTGGGGAAACAAGCTTCCCTTGCTTTTCTTCTGGATGAATTATACAACAAGGTTACTCTTCCAATTAGATAATGTCTTGGGAGATAACCAGCCACTTTCTAAATACAAGCACATTTGAATCTTAAAATATTAGCTCTATAAAAGGTGATGCATTTTCAATTTCTAGGCTAAGTGTTAAATGGAGTAGGCCAGTCTAGGTGTGGAAGTACCATAACACATGTCAAGAGACTTACGCAACAACAACTACAAATACAAACATACATACATGGGTATTACATAGGTAAAAATTTGCATGAAACTTAATGTATTTTTATTTGATCATTTTATTGTTGAGTCATTGTATTTATTTTCTTTAATGTAGTTTTTTTTTTACTACAGTGACTTTATTCATATTTTGGGGAGGGAATTCAGAGGAAGAATCGTATGAAGTTTGTCATTCTTAGGCGAGATAGAGAAGATGTAATATTGTTAAAACTGGAAATTTCTAAATATTTTAACCTATGATTTTTCCCAAAATATATCCACTTTTTGTAGGCATCTAATGAAATAAACACACATTTTAAAAAATGTAGTGACTAAGATATAAATATAATAAATATATTTGAGTGTTTAAACACAAATTATAAACAAGGCCCTTAGCTTTTCATTTCGAAAACTTTTCTCCAGCTTCTTTTGTAACATTATGAAGATATTAAAATATTTCGTACACTTTCAAAACTACTTTTTAAAAAATGTAATTTCTGGAATAATTTACATTTTATAAATCATAGTCTTCATTCAGCCTGACATTGCTGGAATACAGTATTTGTTTCTGTAAGAATGAATTGACTTCATTATGAAATAAGGCTTTCTCAGTATCAGCCCTACAGAAAATATTGGTTACAGCGAAAATGTATGGCTATGCTTACCCTAAAACATACAGACATTAAAAAACTGTATATTGGATTTGGTAACAATGTATGCTTTCCAATGGATTCATGTGGCTTTCAGCAAGAATGTATTGATTTCATTAAAATGTGCTCCTTGAGATAAACAAAAATTCAGTTAAAATGCATTGGTTTCTGTTAAAGTTCATTGACTTAAGTGAGGAACATTACACTGTTATTGGGTAGCCTCAGGGTTTGGTAAGTATCGAATGGAGAAGTATACATAAGTAATAACAAAGGCTGGGGAAAACAAAGATATTATGAACCATATAAAGATGTAAATATTCAACACACATTATTAGATTGAATTTTCTCACAGGCACTAAGAGTTGGCTCAAGTGCTTTCCACAAAGTCACTTCAACCTCCATGTATTCTGAATTAATAGGAACTCAAGTAAAGTGATTCACAGAAGAAACTCTGGTTTTCCCCTCTGTTTAAATTACTCCCCAGGAGGACATTTGACCTTTAGGATGCCCTTCAAGTCACATGTCTAAAAATTTCCACTTAAAAAAAAAAACAGAGGATGGTCCTTCAACAGGTTAATACATTATTCCCCCACAGGACCTAAAATCTTTGCAGAAAATAGGCCACACTCAGGGAAGGCCAAGTTGAGTTTGTTCAGTTCTATATTTCATTCTCATACTGGTTGTGGGAAACAAAGAAAGAGAAGGAAGAGGGAGGAAGGGTAAGTATAATTAACCCTATTTATTCATATTTTGGTTTCTAGACAAACAAAACAGATCCTAAGATTCGTTGGGAAAAATTATATTTAAACATGTTAATTATAAAACCATGTAGTTTTCATACAAACAGAATGTAGATAGGTGCCTTCTATTTGGGGAAATATTTTCTTCTTTATTATCCTATATAATAAAAGTGTAATATGCAAATTGACCAAACGAGGAATGACCAGTTGCTATGACATACACTGAACACCATGAGGCAGGTGCTCAATGCAGGAGCTGCCCCCTGGTGGTCAGTTTGCTCCCATAGGGGGAGTGCCGCTCAACCACAAGCCAGGCTGAGGGCTGGCAAGTGCAGCAGCGGTGGCGGGAGCCTCTCCCACCTCCGCGGCTGTGTTAAGGATGTCCGACTATGGCCTAGCCATCAGTTGGACATCCCCCTAGGGCTCCCGGACTGCTAAAGGGTGTAGTCCAGGCTGAGGGTTCCCCACCCCCACTAGTGCATGAATGTCGTGCACTGGGCCTCTAGTTATTTACTATAACCTGAGCCATACAAGACCAGAGAAGAAAAATTTAAAACAAGGATAAACAAAAATTAATTGAAATCACTTAATATCCTATCATTCATGAAGGGTCACTGTTATGTTGTACCTGTTTATAACAGAATTCTTATGCTTCATAACTATTAATATATTTATTTCTTTTAAAACAAAATGGAAATTATATTATACTGGAGGCCTGATGCATGAAGATTTGTGCAAGAATGGGCCTTCCTTCCCCTGGCTGCTGGCACCGCCTTCACTCTGGCTGGAGCCGCCTTTTCGCTTGAGCCTGGAGCTGCCTTTCCCCCTTCCCATGCTGCCCAGAGGCCCGGAGCAGCTGGGGCAGTGCAGAACGCCTGTGTCTTTGCCATGGTGACAACGCAAGCGTCCGGCCCTGCCCCCGGCCGCTTGTAGCCTGCATATGCAAATTAACCCACCATCTTTGTTGGGTTAATTTGCATACTCACTCCTGATTGGCTGGTGGGCATCACAAAGGTATGGTCAATTTGCATCTTACTCTTTTATTAGTGTAGATGGTCTTTGTTCTAAACGATTTTTTAATGTATACGGGAAACTGCACAAAACATCAGTATATAGCTAAATGCTGCTATCTGACTAAGATTGCCTTAAGGTTCTCCTCAGCTTTTTTTTTTTTTTAAATAATATATTTTTATTAACTTCAGAATGGAAGTTAGAGGGAGAGAGAGATAGAAACATCAATGATGAGAGCCTCCTGCATGCCCCCCACTGGTGCCCCAGCCTCAACCTGGGCATTGAACGGGTGATCTCTTGGTTTCTGGGTCACTGCTCAATTGCTGAGCCACACCTGGCTGGGCTGATTAAACTTTATTTAGACAGGTTTCTTTCTGGCTGTAAGCCCCTGGCCTCTCTTTTCTTAGAGTGTTTACTTTAGAAAACTGGCAATTGTAAATTCTTTCTCTGCTCCTTTGATATGAAAATCTACAACCCAGGAATGTCAATCCAAGAAGTACTTGACAGTCATATTTTGAAATGTAATCATCAAGAAAGACAGGGCCCCTTCTCCCAGTAGAAGCCTAACTTCCATAATTGCCAATTAGCAAACACAGATGGTCTAATCACACTGACCAATCTTTCCACTAAAATCCGCCAGTAGTTACCCATGAACTCCCTAGTGTAATAGTCTTGGGTAAAGTCTTCTTTGCCTGTTTAACTCCACCTAGTGCAATTTTTTTTGACATACCCATGCACACACCATTTGGATTAGGAATTACAATGCTGACAGTGTCTTGAGCCCCTGCATGTGCTTTCATAACCAAATCCCCCCATTCTATCAAAGTTATCTATTATCTGGAATTTCATGCTAATCCAAGTCTTTGCTTTTACTATACCTTTTCTTTATACTTTTATTCCTAAGTGTGCATTTCTAAATGCTACTTAAATTTCATCTACCTTTGAAATGTGTTTAATTGGAAACAAAAAGCAAATATTTCAGACTGGCTTCTCTTGTCCACTACCATGTTTGTGAGATCAGTTCCCAGTGTTACATAGAGCTATAATGTGTTAATTACTGTGAAGTATTCCATTGAATGAATATGTTATCATTTATTTATACACACTACTGGTAGACATTTGGGCTATTTCTTGTTTAGGCTATTACAAATAATATTGCTATGAACACTGGTAGATCCTGTAGCATGTGTGACTTCTTTATGATACCTATCTAGGAATGGAATTAAAAAGGTTTTGTAATTTAATACAAAAGTAAATAACCAACCTTCCTTCCTTTCTTCTTTCCTTCCATTTGCCCCCCTCCCCTAATCCTATATAATAAAGAACTAATATGCAAATTGTTGTCACCCCCTTATGCCCTCACACCGGGACCTGGGGACCTGAGGCCAGGCCAAGGGACCTGAGGCCGTGCCGGGGGACCTGAGGCTGCGCCCCCTGCCCTGCAGGGCTTAACAGGGGTAGGGCCAGTTGGGTCTGAGTCTCACATGATTTTGAGGCATGTGTGGGTGGATGGGGACTTGACTCTGGGTCCCAGACTCTGATAGGAGGGAAATTTTCATATATATTTTACTAATTTTCTTTCATCTCTGACGCTTCTATTATAGAGAAAGGACAAATAGCAATATTAAAATATTTCCTCTAATTAATTCCCTTTTAATGTGCACAAATTTCATGCACTGGGCCACTAGTTTTATCATAATCATTTAGGTATGTAGTTCTTTGTTTGTCATTTTGTGATCCATTGAGGTTATTGAATCTGTGTAGTGGTCATTCACTGTTCTGAAAAAAAATTGGCCATATTTCTTTCAAATATTATTTTCCAAACTCTCTCTCTCTCTCTCTCTCTCTCTCTCTCTCTCTCTCTCTCTCTCTCTCTCGTAAATTCAACCTTAGGACTTTTTTTTATTGTATTGTCCTGGTTTCTTAAGTTCATGCTCTCTCTTTTTTCTCCTCAACATTTTGTTTCTTTGGGCTTTATTCTGGATCTTTCTTGGTGTTCATCCTATTTCCTAACTTAGTTTTCATTAGTTGTTTCTAAGATGTGCACTTTCAAACATATCCATAGAGTTCTTATTTTTCAGTTTTAGAATTTTATTTTGTTCTTTTCCAAATCAGCTCTGTCCTTTTAAAAGCTATGTTCCAGTTCACTGCCAAAATATTTAAACTTGTCTTTTTTATCTTCTTGAACACAGTAAGCATAATTATATAAAGCTAGTGCTTAATTATCTGGGATTCTTGTTTGTTTGGTACTTTCTGGTTCTCTTTCACATCATCAAGTTCCTGATTAGTCTGCTTGTCTTTGATTATGAGCTACACATTTTATTTGCAAATTTGTTTGTAGAAATAATTGGGGGCCTAAGATAACAGATACACATCTTGTCTGAGAGATTTCATTTCCTTTCCTCTTGGCTTTCCACATGGCTTCTCCTTGTAGAATATATTGAGCTTCTTCTCTGCATGGAAGTAATATCCCTACAGTGCAGGCAGGCGAAGAAAAAGGACATGGAGCCAGACCAAAGCTGTATCAATTTTTATTACCTAGGTTCAGAAGTCCTATAACATCACTTAGATTATATGCCATTGGGATAGATTTAAAGAGAGTAACATAGTTCCAACATACTAGTATCATTGGAAGGAATTAGATAAATGTACTTACGTTGCTATCTTTGACTAGATAAATATTATAACCACTTTGAAATACATGTTACCAGGATCTATCTAATATTTTTTAAGTTTGCTACCTTATGACCTCAGGCTTCACTACCCCCTCTCCTGTTGAATATTATTAGATATCATAGGTACTTTCTGAGGGTCAAACATCCACACACTGTCCACTGTATTTTTAATTTATTAAGGAACTGGGATGTTTGCTCCCAGTTTTAATCTGGTGAACACAGCCTTCTTTACTTCTTTACATGTATATACATGTACCTGGGTTGCAGGTTCAATCCCTGGTCCCTGTTGGGGCACCTGCTGGAGGCAACCAATTGATTGATGTGCCTCTCTCATATCGACATTTCTCTCTCTCTCTCTCTCTCTCTCTCTCTCTCATTCTCTGTCAGATGTTTCTCTCTACATGTGTGTTTCTCTCTCTCTCTCTTCCCTTCCCTCCCTTCCATTCTCTCTAAAAATCAATGGAAAAAAATATCCTCAAGTGAGGATTAACAAAACAAACAAACAAAATACAATGTGTCTGTTCCTTAAAAAGGTATTCATACACTTAACATATTATTCATCTATTCTACTTTACTCTTAGGATTTACCCAAGATAAATGAAAGCACATGTTCACTTGTATATGATTATTTGTAGCTTCTTTATTTGTAGTAACCAAAAACTAGAAATAACTCTGATGTCCTTGAGTCAGTGAATGGAAAAAGAATTGTAGTACATTTGCCCAATGGAATATTCAGAAGTAAAATAAGAATGAATTATTGGTACATGTTAAAACACAAATGAATCTCAAAGTAGTTTTGCTCAGTAAAAGAAACCAGGCCAAAATAAAAAGATTTATTCACATAGAAGTATAGAAATACAAACTAATCTATGGTGATAGTAGATCAATGGTTATCTGAAGATGGGAGGAGAGGCCAAAGGAAGCTCACAAAAGGATAGGAGGATATTTTAGGGAGTTATTGTGTTCAATAACTTAATGATAATGACCCTTTCACGGTGCATACATATGTCTACATTTACCAAATTGTGCACTCTCCATATGTGCAATTCATTGTTACTTATTCTCTAACAAAGCTGCTAAAAACTTTTTTTAAATCACAATAAATCTACTGAAATGATAAAACCCAATTTAATAGCACCTTCTGCAGTTGAACCATAGGCCAGTAGAGAAGGTGGAAGAATTTGTTGCCTTTAAATTTTTAAAATACAAACTTATACCAGATATAGTTAGTGCATATGTATTACATGAAGACTCTTTAACATTAGGTTGATGTACTGTAGCCTTTGCCCATTGTGGCCTAACTTCCTCTTTCACAAATAGTTGGTTTAATTTTTGTATTTTTCAGTGACTTAAGGTCATCACTATAATTTCTGGAAATTTCTTTAAGAAAGCAGTTTCTGACACTAAGGCACAGTTCCCCTGTTTTAATACAGAACATTTAATTGCATTTTATTCCTACTGTGTAGGAGGGAATTGAAAATCTTCTAGTATGAGAGAAAAGCTAGCAGATAGAAGATGTAAGTCATGAGGTAATAAACTTTGATCATAACCAATGGAATGAGGCGTTTATGGCAGCCACCAAAGGGTAAAATTGTGCCTTAGCTATGACTTTTAGAGGTTAGTACTTTTTTTCTTAGGCCTTTAAAATTTAACAGGAAATAAATTTAATTTGTACCAACTGGTTTTATTGTCCATGCCAATAATTCATATTTATTTCCGATTTTACTTACAGTAGCCTGCAAAAATGAAGCATGAAAAAATCCAAAATTTTTCTAATATAAATGCACAATTGGAAGAATTTCAGTGAAATTTGGGTTCCAGGAAGACAAGTTGCAAGCCTACTGTTCTATGCTCTGTGATTATAAATTCCAAGAGATCAGAAAATTTGCCCCTGGTCATTGTAGAGCTGAAAAGCTTTCTGTTGTCATGGAAATATTTTGAATTCTGACTCAAAGGACAAGCACTTCTATTTTGCTCAGATTATGACAACAATCTACCTGAAATTTATCCCTCTGTTCACCCACTCTGCCTGTGAACACTTTGTGAGCTGTGTAGTTTGTGGTGGAGTTCAGCAACTCATTTCTGTGTGTGTGAGAAGGACATTCTGCTGGCCAGGTGAGGAGTCAGGGGACTCTCCTTCTGCTACTCAATGCACAATAGCAGTAGGAGAGTTCTTTGTAAGCCCCTCGGCCTTCACATCCTCAAAAGGCATGCTCTCTTTGTGCATAGACACTCCAGCTGAAGAATGCTTCTAGCCAAGAGCATCAGTGATGACCAGCAAGGGCAGTGGGGACCTAAAGGGAGTTCAAACTGCGTTTTTAGAACCATCTACACTTGCTGTTATTTATAGAGTGAACTATTGACTGGGATGAATGTTTCCAGGAAAGGCCATTCTTGTTGTAAAATTTCATCAGAATTTAAACCCTTCTGAGGTTGACCCACTTGAAGTTCACTGTTTGGTCCTGGCCTCTTATTTGACAGTTAATTACAGGAAGCCTGAACTGTTTGACCGTGTGCCTTCAGACCAGTTCAAATTCTCCAACAAAATAAATTTAGCTTCACTTCATCGGAATTAAAAGGTTGAAGCTTTCATCAAGAAACTGGACTCTGCCCTCTGTTTTGAAAACTGAATCATACATTGGGACATTATTTTTCTCTCTCTAATACCCAGTTGCTAAAATAGTGAAAAAGAAGCAGAAAAAAGTCAGGTGAAAAAAAAAACACTCACTAATTACTGGATATAGTGTTCTGCAGTTCTAGTTTCAAGAAAAATGCACAGCCAGTATGTCAAAGGGGAAATGAACTAATTTTGAGGCTGTTCTTGTGTTTGCATCTGTAAATTGTACCCAATGCTTCTGAGAGCCAGGCCTAGAGAGAAGAAGCAGTGGGGACAATGAGCAGATATACTGTCATTTGCAGGTACTCAGTTCTCCCCGGTATCCTAATTACAGACTCTTTTTATGAAGAATTCCTTTTGAAGGTAATGAAAGTGCTGTATCCAGGATACTAATGAAAGAGTTCATTTCCAGGATGTCTAACTTATAAGGTCTTGTCTTTCAAGGAAAAGAGAATAAAAATTAGTATGGAGGATCTACTATAGACCTGCCTTGGGGCTTAATGGTTTTCATTTGAGACCTGAATTCCTCCCATCCTTCTTCTGACTGTGAGCACATAAACAAAGTCACCTTAAGCCAAATTTGGGCAGCCTTTTAGATCTTATGCACCTGCACAAAGTCAGGCCCATTTTCAAGGTTACTTCCCCCCTATTAACTCTGAGGATTCCTACGGGCTGTTTTTCAAGCTCTCATGTTTGGACTGTTAGAGATGTATATTACTTACAATATATTAAGACTCACCTAAAGGTAAAATTTTGGTCTTTTCCTACCATTTTTATTTACCATAGACCAAATGCTGTGTCCTCCCCAAATTCCTGTTAAAACCTAACCCCCAGGGGTGATATTGGAAGATGGGGCTTTGGGAGGGGTTGTGCCCTGATAAATGACACCCAGGAAGCTCCCTTGCTTCTTCTGCCTTGTGAGGGCACAGCAGGGGGACTGCCATCCAAGAACCAGGAAAGAGGCCCTCACCAGACACTGAATCTGAATCTGCTGGCACCTTGATCACCTTAATTCCCAGTCTCTGGAACTGTGAGAAACACATTTCTGTTGTTTATATAGGACTCAGTCTATGTATCCTTCTATAGTAGTACTAAAAGGCAAAGACATCATCTACAAATGTTAGAAAGGAGAGAGAGAGAGACAATGAAAAATGTCTCATTATATAATCAGGCAATGCATATTTTATATAACTTTCAAAATTTGTATTCTCATGTCTTACACATTTTTTTAATGTTTCATCTAAAAACAACCGTTTCATTACTTCATTGACTGAATATCCCCTCCTCTACCGTAATGATAGTCAGAATCATTGAGGGCAGATCCTAGCAGAAAAATGTATTTTTTCTCTTTCTCTGATTATTTAGTTAGAATTTATATATGTATCAGTGAAACTTAGTCATTCTCATAGACTCTATACTTTGAGATACTTTGCTCCCAGAGGATTTTTCCAAGTTATTCATAGAAGAAAACAGAAATATAAAGGTCTGAAAACTCATTGACAAATATTTTTCCCTGTGGTCTAAGGCCTACATCTCAGTAATAGCAGTGACTATATTTAAGGGATAAAGTAATGTTCCCTTGTAAAATCAATATCTCTCAATTTAGTGGACATGACTCTCCTCTGTCTTTGATTGATGTCATTTTTTGTCATTTTGGTAAACCCCTATGGTAATTCATCTTTCATAAGAAAGAATGGAAATAACTAGAATGGAAAATAGCTTTAAACATTAGTGAAAAATTAATAAGGAAATATGGCTTGTTTGAGAATAAAATAATTTAAGTAAAATATTTTTTTATTATTTCTGAATAAAGTAATGTGTTCCCAGGAGACTTAATGGAAACAAATTATTTGTCATGACTAAAATCTATTCAATTTAATTCAGCATATATTGCTTGAGTAGTTATGCTACCACTGCAACTAGCTAGTTATTAATATTACCTTTGCCCCAAATCCATTAATTGTTATGGTGCTTTCTGAAATCATACAGAATCAGGTTTATAGGGGTTAATGCAGCCCTTCTGAAGCATAGGGCAGGCATTACAGTGCAGGGAGACTTTGAGTAGTTCTTTGGTGAGATGAGACCATTGGTTACTTAGGTATTGGGGGAGCCCACAAGTAGGACCCCACTGTGATGAAAAACTGATCAATCTAAATTTAACTGCTTTGCTTCACTGTGTAGGGTTGCCTGCCCTCTGACTTAGAGCAACTAAATTCATATCATGGAACTGTCATGTCTAGAAATAAAGATAATAGTGAGGAGATAGGTGTCAAGAGAGGTGATGCTCAGAAGAGCTTGAAGCATACCTCCTCAGGTGCACATCTAAGGACACTCTTCCTGCATGGCTAAACATGCACACTTGGGTATCATGGAATAATTTTTAACCCTTTGCACTTGCTTGCTTTTTTCTCGATTCCTTTATTCTACTCGGGATTTAATTTTTTAAATACCCCAGATTTTACAAAGCGTGGCAGTAGAATAAAAAACTGGAGTTTCTTTTCATACAAACTTATTTATTTGGATTTTTTTATATTTCAAATTATTGATACATTCAAAGAATAGTTTTAATCTCTATAATTTTTCATGGTGTGATATTTTTTGAAACATTCACCCACATGAAGACCTGGTTTACATTCACATGTTTCGCAAATATAAATCGTCTCTCTTCTTCCTCCTTTGATTTTTCTGTTAAGAACAAACAACACAATCTTTGTGTTTTTTGTTAGGGTGAGGTGTGATTATATGGAGCTTTCCATCTAAACATTGCTCTAAGTTAGTGGATAATAATCTACCCCTGGAAGTTAGTGTACCATCTCTGAATTCTCCAAGAAGATCATGTACTAGTTTCCTAATAAATTTCACATGCGTTATCGGTTTTTCATTTTTTCTTTTTTGGCATTCTTTGTACAATATATAGGAATTTTCAACACTGACCTCAAGCCCCCAGAAAAACAATTTACGCCACCATTTTAGAGTCTTCCTCATAAAACAGTATGTGCCTGTGTAGTGATCAGCTATATCAACACTCCCCATAAACTTTGTATGGTTGGTCACGACCTTGGGTTTGAGAACTATTTCCTTCCCACCACCACGCACTCTCCTTTCCACAGACTCAGTCTCTGAAGTGTCCCATGTACTGAGCATTGTGACTATCCTCTTGTCTTTCCATGCAAGAAACATTACATTTTCATCCCTGAAAGCCACTATCTCTCCTTTCATTAGCTTTGGATGTTTGATAACAGGTGGATTATCTTTCCTATTGGGCATTATTGTCCCTGTCAAGTGTGTTTTTTCCTTGAACAATTCCTTTGCAAGAGTGACACTAGTGTAATATCTGTCAGTGAAGAAATGATAACCTTGAGAACCAGGTACTGAGTTCTTCAATCTTTCATGAAGCTCTAAAACTATTCTGCTAGTAAAAGGGAGATCAGGTCTCACCAATGTTTCAGATGTTATTCCTCCATAATAAGGGACAAATGAATGTACATAACCACATTTTGAATCTGAGAGGACATATAAACGAATACCCCATTTTGTTGGCTTTTTAGGATTATATGTGATGAAGTGTATCTTTCCCTTGAAACCAACAGCAGCCTCATCAACAGCAATCTCTCTTCCAGGACAGAATCTCTCCCTAAATTTCATTTCAAGGTATGACAAGAAGCAGTTTACCTTCTCGGTTCTTGTTCTCAAATCTTTACTTGACTTTTGGTCGTTTTTCAAGTGTAACATCCAAAATATTTGCAAGAACCTTTCTCTTTTGAAAACAGATCGAAAAAAATGGTATATGAGACTCAAAATCCATAGACCAATAATTCTGCAAGTTGGGGTGATTCAATACACCCGTATTTAGTATTACACCAAGAAAAGCCTTCATTTCCTCTATCGTCACATCTTTCCAATTATTCCAAGTGGATCGCTGGGATAGTTCTTTCTGGCTAATTTTATGCCTAGCATACTCATTTGTCTCATCCGTTATATTTTTTATCAACGTCTCAGTGAAAAACAACTGAAAAAAGTCTATTGGTGTGGCACATCCAGAAGGAACTTGAGGTCCAACATGTAACTGACCAGTGGAGAAAGGGATTCTGCTAGGCTCTTTGTCATTCACAGATGTAGATGTCCACTTTTCTTTTTCCTGTTTTCCCCTGGAAACGTAACTTTCACTGGGTCTTATACCCGATTTCTCAATGATATCACCTATATCTCCATCACTCTCACTCGAATAAACAATTGTGCGTCCTCGTTTTGCCTTTATGAATTCAATGTCATTGTCACTGTCAGTACTTTCAGCCAGATCTTTGGGCAAAGCAAGGGACTTTTTCCTTTCTGTAGTTCCACTAGGACCAGCGATTTGTTCATCATCTCCACTCGCATCCTCGGAGAACTCACTTTCGTCACTATTACATTTTTCACTTTTTTCTTCATTTTCGAAGTAAAATTCATCATTGCTGCTTTTTATGTCTTTGGAAAACTTATCCATCCTGAGGAGAGGAAATTCACTCAGAACGTGCGATTGCTAGGGGGCAAACCAATCATCCAACTAAACCCTGTGTCATGACAACATCTGTGATATGCTAATAGAAACCTAAACAAACCTAGGAGACGAAAAGATAAGGAAGGTTCTTTACCAAGGGAAGATGATGCAAGCTCAAAAAGGCATGATGCAATGACTCATGCCTTGGACCCTCCTACTCAAGATTGCTGCCTATGCAAAAGGTAAGCTTAGGTGGTGGCATCAGTTGAGACGGCATTTACATTTTACTTGTCCTTTCATGCTAATGAAAACAAGAAAAGATACTGGAAAAATAGATGGATTTTCCCGCCGCGGTGAAACTACGTGTCGAGTGTGGCTCGACATACGAGCTGCTACTGATGCTAACCGTGTCGAGTCACACTCGACATCCGAGTGCAAAAGGTTAATAAAGAAAAACTCTGTTAGTTGCTAAAAACAACAACAACAAAAGCAAAGTGCCTAGGAGAAAGGACCTATGGGACAGGCACTTAGAAAATATTTTTTATTCACTTTAGCTTGGCATTTAAAGTCCTCTGTAATTTGCTCATACATTAGTTGTTCCCAAATGTGGCTGTACATCAGAATCACCAGGGGACTGAGCCCCAATTCTAAACCAACTAATCAGGATCTCTAGAGGTGTGATCCTAGAGTCTCTATTTTTTTAAAAAGTTTGCAATAGATTCTTGTGTCTAGCCCAGCACCGTTCTAAAATACCTCTTCAACCTTGCTATCTACCTATCTATAACAACTCATACACCTTTTCTCTAGGAAAATTGACTTTATATCTTTCCTTTATGAGCCTCCTGCCCCCATCACCATGCATTCTTTTAAAATACTTTAGTAATGTTCATCTGCCCAAATACTCCCAACCTTTCAGGCCCAGATGCTGTCTCACACATCTTTCTTGATTGTCAGGGTAGAAGTGATGTCTCCCTTCTTGGAGCTCCAGTGACAATCCTGTGCTACTTTTAGTCTTTGCTCCTTGGAGGCAGGGCAGGTCCATGAATTAAACCATTTTGTATTAGTCAGAGCTCCCATCAGTGATTGGATGCCTGGTTGATATTCAAAAGATGTTCACTCTATGAATGATAATTAATTAAAAAACTATGGCCATCCAGAAGACTACTCTGTTTTTAAGAACAATAAAGAGGGGAAGGGCTCAAAGATATCAGAAGCCAAAATCTTCACCTCTTTTGTCTGACATTTTTGTTTTAATGGATAATTTATTGGCAAGGATATCTACGTTCACTAATAAATTTCCACTTGTTAAGTCTCTTTTTCTGGCAAAAGATACCTGTAATGTACTAGATTTTAAGTAATGAATGAGAAATATGGACTCTGGTAGCAAGTAGCTAGCTAGAGGGGCTGACCCTGGATATCTGTGCTAGCCTGGGACCTGTGCTCTGCCAGCAGCATTTCTTATGAATGTGCCTCAGCCACGTGTATCCTTAGACTCAGTATCAAAGGCATATATAGCCCGCGGGACTGAAAATTTCTGTTATCAAAAAAGTGATGTTAATTGCAAAAAATTTATAAAAAGAACTAGTATGCTCAAAAAAGAAACATAAAATTAAAAATGTCCAAGTGAACACTTTATGCTGTTGGGTCTGGAATCACCACAAACTTTGTGTTCTTGTCTTCTGCCATGTGTTGGTAGCCAGGTACGTTTTGACCATAAGGAGACACAATACTTAATTGCACAGAAGTCATAGGATTTCTCATCCACAAATAGTTGAATGAGAATATCAGCTGTGTGCTCTCTGGATTGGGCACAGTCTTATCTGTTGACTTTTTTCTCTTTAGAAGTGGCACATACATGTTATTTAATCTTTACAACTATCTTTAAAGGAAAATATTAACTTATTTATTTATACGCTTAGTGAACAGTCTCAAAATTATCTCAAAGACAGTAAGGGAGTCAGAATTTGTAGTTGGGTCTGGCTGACTCCCACATCTGTGCTCCATTCACTCTATACCAGATGTGAAGCTGGGCTGTTGATTCTTTCCCTCACCAGAGTGGATATTTCCCTGGAAATAGCAGCTTTTCTCAAAAGTCATGAGACTGGATCAGGGCTTTGGTCAGTCTGAGGCTGATGAAAGCCAATGGATCTGTAAGGGTAGCTCCTAAGTTGAAAACAATGGACTCCATTTTCCTCTCTGACCCCCCAAACTGACTTTAGATAAATAACTGGTGCTGTGAGAGCTCATTGGAAAACCCGTTGCCTATGATTTTGGGATTATAATTTCCATTTACTCTAGAAAAACAAATTATTAAAATTTATTAAATCCATGTATTTTTATCCTTTATTATAATGCACTATAAAGTAGCTATGCTTATTTCCAATTTTATAGATGAGCAAATTGAGGCTCAAGGATGGGAGAGCTGGTGAGTGGTAGAGCTGGGACTGAAATCCAGGTGAGCCCAACTCCTGGGCCTACCTGTTTTTTGTCTGCCACCCCATTCCATATTACTCCAGCATCATCCAGACATAGCTACTTTATGAAACAGAGGTTATGCAGTTCATCGGAAGTAACCATTCCCAGTTCTTTTTGTTATTTATAATGGAGGGCACCAATACTTTTCTAATGTATATTCTTAATATCTTGTACAAATGAGACATGCAACCTGGTGTCAAATTTTGAAGTAAATGAAGGTCCTTCCCATTGTGTTTCAGGTCCCACCAGGAACTACCATTTTCCACAGGAATAGAGTTGGTTAATGTGTGGAAGGAAGGAATGGAGGCAGGGCTGTTCTATTTTTACACTCTAGTCTACTACTTAGCTTTCCAAGTGGGCAGCACTCTGCAACCTTCATGAATTTGTAATTAAATTTGGGATTTAATGCCTCCTTAGAACATGGTTTTAAGTCTAGGGAAAATTAAGAGGCAACATTATTTTGAAACTCATAAGAGTTATACAAAAACAATCAATCCTACCAATTTTTTAGGGCTCAGAGCCCAGAGAAGGGTCCAATGCATTAATCTGAAAGCTGGATACCTATGAGTCAGCCAGCCCATATCACTGTCATCCCATAAATCACCTGTAGCCCCTAGAGGACGTAAAAACAGCCAAATGCTATATTTAGTAGGTCCCAGACTTGTAATTAAATGACAAAAAGAGAAACAGGAGACAAGGTGACTAGCTAGAAGTATGACTCAGCAGGACACACACTCTACTTTGGGAATGTCACACCATTGTTATTTTGGGAAGAAAAAATTGATTTGAATTAATATAAGGTCCTTGACATTGGTTTCCTTAGGGATCTGGACATATTTATTTTAGGGACTGAATATAAGATCTCTGGTATGATAAATTTTGCCAGAAAACAAAATTTACAAAGAAGCTTTTTAAAGCAGCCAGAAGAAAATTTTCTGAAAGACATGTTTTCTTTCATTTGAACATAGTACATACCAAATGATTTAACTCATCTTGAATTACATTTTATTGAAGCCACCATGTTGATCATTTTGTGGGCCTTTCATGCAGATGGGGACTTTCTTTTACAGGTGTCTCAAATTTTTATAAGTAATAAATAATTATTATTCCATTAGGTGGTATGTAATTTTAGTTAATATAGTTCATATAATACTGAGGTACAAATATATTGCCTCTCTTTACTTTATAAAATACTAATTAGAGTCATTAAAATTGTTGTATGGTACAAAGATATAATAAGTCTTTTCATATTACTAATACCTTCATAACAAATGACAGTTTTGGAAATAAAATACAGAAGATGATAGTTTAGGTTTAGATTGAGGCTTTTGTGTTTCAATTGAAAATTAAACATATTTTAAGCCACACTTTTGGGTTATCTGAATTTGATTCTGTGGGGGCTGTTGGCCTTTCATTGCCTTAAACTATTTTACAATGGGGAGAGTTGTAGATAACTGAGAGCAATGCAAAATAATTACTGACTATAGACATATAAAAAATTCTGTCTGGTGGCTCAATTGACTTCCCTCCCTCTAGAAAAAAAATTATTAAAACTTATGGGAAAAGTCAGTTTCCTCTCTATTTGTAAACTCATTTCAATATTCCCATATATAAATTTGTGCTCATTTGACTTCTCTTTTAAATTGGTTGTAACATCTTACATAGTAAGTTAAATAAAATCTTTAACACGTTTTCATTTTATATGTGTATGAGAATACTTATTTTTCTCTATTTTTAAAAATGTCACCCTCAATATGACACTCAAATATCATCTCTTTCAGAGCCAGAGTGGTATCCTTCTGTCTTTTCTGAAAATTAAGTCAGATTCATTGTTGCTTCCATTTTGATATTGTTGGGTATTGCTGCTGTTTAATCTGTCATTTTATCACTTACATGTTCACAGGTGTGTGTTTTGTTTTCCCACCCCAGTGGTGAACCCTTTGGTGGTTAATGCTTTTCTATGTCCCCTGCAGTGCTTAATGTAGTATGTTGCACAGCATATGTGATCAGCTTGAAAACTACTAGTTGAATAAATAATAATGTAGGGCCTTGTGTTTCATCTGCTCTCTGTACTTTCTCTGTGGTCCTTGACAAGTATTCCAAGACTTGTAGCTTTATATCACAGTTTGCAAATATCCTCTGAGTCCTATGCTCCAAGCATGAGAAAGGCAACTGGGTATTTCCAAGTGGCTATTTTTATTTCACTTATTTTTCATGTTATTTTTATATGAGAGCAATAGACAGTGAAGAAATGAATCTATCCTACATTGTGAATATATTTCAGTATTTTCAGCTGCTTGCCCTGTGATTTTAAATTACCAGAGGAACTGCATATCTGAAGTGTCCTTCACCCAAGGTTTGAATGTCTGGTTCACTCCATCCCCAGGATTAATGTGGAAAGGAGCAGTCTCCTGAGAAGTGAATCAATGGCATGGACTTATAGAAACCTAATGAAACGATAGTTTGTATGTGTCTAGCCCTTAATAGAATACTTTAATATGACCTTTCACATTTGGTTTTCAAAGCAATTCTATTAAAGACAAATATACTATTTTTCCCTTCTACAGCTGAATAAACTGATGCTTTATCAAATGACTCAAGATTTGAACTTGGACCCCTGACACCTTCACACATTCTCATTCTATTAAACCAATCTACTTCCCATATCATGGGAAGGTCTCATCCTTCGGAGCATCTCTTCATGGCATAACCTTCCCAGTAGGCTATGGGTCTGTCTACATCACTTTCTCAATTGTACCCAGAGTGTTTCCTAGAAAGTTATAGAGATACAAAAATAATGATTAGAAAAAAAATATGTGGGTTATTTGTTTTACATGGAGGATGGGCTAGGTCAGTGGTCGGCAAACTGCGGTTCTCGAGCCACATGCGGCTCTTTGGCCCCTTGAGTGTGGCTCTTCCACAAAATACTACATGCAAGCGTGCACGTACAGTGTGATTGAAACTTCGTGACCCATGCGCAGAAGTCAGTTTTCGGCTCTCAAAAGAAATTTCAATCGTTGTACTGTTGATACTTGGCTCTGTTGACTAATGAGTTTGCCGACCACTGGGCTAGGTAAAACTCATGTTAAATTACTTTCCATTTTGTTTTTCTTAGAAACAGGTCTCTGATCAATATTGATTTAAGAAACCTTCCTAATCCTCTTATAGACAATACTACCCCTGTCCTCTTTACTTTGTTTTATTTTTTCTTCTGAGCACTTAACCTTTAGCACTCCCCACACCCTAATTTTATGTTATAATATCTATGTGTTCATTGGTTTTGACTTTTTTATTCAAATGTGCCCCACAGAAGGCTCTTTGCTTTTTCCACATCTGTAGCAGAGCCTGGCCCATAGTAGGAGTTTAATTTATATTTGTTAAATGAATGAATGAATGGATTTCATTAACATACTCCACAAACTCAATTAGATCCCAATAGAAAAACCTGGGGATTTAAACAATTTTGATCAAATGGTTAAAAATTCACATGTATTGTAATTTAGAATATGCATACTTTTTGAAATACAAAGTTTACTTGCAGGCACTTGGTCTAAAAATATTTGAATGAACGTTCAGAGATATCCATACAAGAATGATCATCACAGAATTATTCAAGAGTTGAAAATATAAAATAGTTTTAAGTCCATTAATTGGAGCTAGGTGATATAATTTATGGTTCATCACATTTAAAGATAGTATCTTTGACAAAGACATTGCAATAAGAAGTGAAAGATATTGTCAAACTTAATGTAAAGTATTAGACTATTTAAAATATATGGTTATATGGTGTATTTACACATGCACATCATATGTCTGTAAGAATGTATATGAAGATATTAGCAATAATGATTTCTTATTGGTGGGAGTAGGGAGACATATACTTATTTTGAATCTTTTCCTTTGCTGCCATAATAATTATTTTTCAAATGAAAAGATATTTTATTTTGAAAAAGAAAACTATTTTGTTTGTACAGAGAAAGATATTGGTCTCAAAATATAAAGTTGTGTGTGTGTGTGTGTGTGTGTGTGTGTATGTGTAAGTATTGAAGATCTGGATAAAGAAATTTGTACAATGTAATCAATCTGGAAAAATGGAGGAAGTTTGGTTTAACTGAAAAGTTGAGAGTTGTTTTATTTTCCCTGAACCAAATAGCTATTTTTTTATGAACCTCAAGCTTAGCTATCAAATTGCCTTGTAGCAAGACACCTGATTCAGAGATAGATATACTCTGCTAATTGAATGTATCTATCACTAGAATACTAGTGCAACAACATGAAATCACACAAGTGATCTCTTTATATAGATCTCAGTGAATCCCCTTGCTCATTTCAACCCAAATCAAGCCTGTATTAAAATATTAATGCAAGGATTAAACTAAACAAGTACCAGGGCAGACTGGAGGAAGATTAAAGGGGATACAACAACATGACTGTTAAATCCTCAGGCATCAACATGCAATGCCAAGCTCTTAGGAGATAGCTATTTGCATAAACCAACAGTTACAAAGAAAAAATATTCCTAAAAGATAACAGCATTAGTAATTTCGTGGGTTTGTTTGCTGCCAATAAAAATAGTTATTGTTAAACATAAGTGGCTTTTGTTTAACATACTTGCTTGAATCTCATTTCTGAATATTTTCAATGTGAATCACAGACATGTTAGATTAAAAGAGTTTGAAATAATGAAGTAGTGGGGAAGTTAAATTTTGAGAAGCTTAGGCTGTGAAACTATTATGTGAGATTGTGTGGTCAATTTAAGGGTAACATCTGGAGCTACTGCTATCCCTTACAGCACTTCTGTGCACAGCGAGAAAGGTACCTTCTTTGGGAGGCCATGACCCCATAGGACGCATGGTTTGACAAGCCTAATCTTTGGGGAAAAAAGACAGTGTGGTTATAGTATATGCTGAAAGGAAAATGGAGGGGTGAGGGCTGCCTTTATTAGTCCTGAGGTTCTGTAAATGATGTCTCTGTGTCTGGAAAAAGGCTTCATCTCCAAGTTGATTTCACTTCTTTTCCAAAGGAGCAGAAGAGGACCTCCCAGAGCTGTTCCTAATGTCCTGGCTGTCATTATAGTGTTTGGAGGGAATCTCTTTAGAGAGAGAAAATTGATTCCACAAAGCCTAAGGAGGAATCCATGTACTGGTCACTTATGGGGTAAATTCTATAGTTTCCTCTTGGTTCTCTCTGACTTGGCTTCTTCAGTTTTGTTCCTCTTTCATCTCCCCATTGACTGTATTTTCTTGTTTCTTTGCAGCTCTATTCTGTTCTATTAGTTTCTCAGCACAGTTCTAGGACTCCCCATTGCCTTGCTCCACACTGCTCATTTTACATGGATTTTCCACTTCTGCTTTAGTTGACCCCATCTGTTAACTTTTTAGGCTTATTGCTTCTCCTTTTTTACTTTTTCTTTTGAAATTGTTGTTTTTAACGTATCTGAAAGAAACAACGCACTTCTATTTTAACTCATATGAAAACTTACAAGTTCCTTAGTCATGTTTGAGTCAATTATTAAAATGTAACTTTTGATATTATTCAGTCTTTCATGGTTTATATTAAATGTTTTACTCTAGTTAATTTTCTTTTTCCTTGTCCTTAAATTTTACCTTGAATCATTTTTTTCAGCTATCTCCCTTGCCTTTATCATCCTATTTTAATTTTCTTTTTTATTTTTTTCCTTTTCTCCTCTCTCTATAAATAATTCTAAAATGACCTAGAAGACACGTAGCCAGGGAAGTGATGCTAGGGAGGCCTTCCTCACCACAGACAGGAGCTGTGGGAACCTTGCTTTCTCCTCCCACCACTGTCTCTGCAGTTTCCCATTTGCTCCCCTAAGAGAGTTCCTGGTCCACTTAAGGATGACTCTTCTAAAACCTCTCCTTGGTATCCTAATTTTCCCACTGCCTAGTAGTTCTATTGTGTGCCAGACACTTCTGATTTCCTGGAACAGCGCTTCTTCCTAAATTCTCATACTGTCTGGTCTTAAGCATTTAAAACCCATTGTCTGTTGTACATGCTATTAGAGACAAATGGCCAAGAGAAAAATACTATGTGACAGCACTTATGGGTCACAGCAGAGATGAGACACTTCAGACAAAAACCCTGTCTGGCGAAAAAGCTTGTCCTTGATAAAGAACAGAGTGGGGTTGAGCTGCACACTTCGGGAGAAGCCTGGAGAAAGCCCTCATCTCTCCAAGTCGATTTCACTTTTCTTCCAAAGGAGCAGAAGAGGACTCCAGAGTTGTCCCTAACTTCCTGGTTCTCATTATAATGTTTGGAGGGAATCTCTTTAGAGTAGCTTTTTTAAAAAGGGACAATTATAAGCTTACTTGATGGCAATCTTAATTTGCTAGGCTCTGTATCTGGCAATTTGAATCTGCCTAGAATGCCATACCAAAGGAGAAGAGATGCTCAGCTGCTCAGACATAGACCTTGTTCCTGGGAAGGTTCCCATTCAGAAGAGGTCTGTGGGAGGGTCTGTCTCTTTCTCTTTCAGGAGGTACAAGACTAGGGCTGGGCAGAGCCCTTCAAGCTTCAGAATTAACCTTCAGGTTGTTCATGGAAATACCAGAATGACATATACTTTCCTTCCAGATGTCTTGTACTCCTTAAGGGAGTTCTCTCCTCACAATTGAGTAACTTTTCTTGCCTTTTTTTCCCCTTATGTGTGTGGCATGTAATATACACTAAGGATATTGCTTTCTATCTTTTTGTATTCCCATAGTATCCATCCATGAAGCTAGGCCCAGTGGGCATGGAGACTGCTACTGACCTCCATATTTTTGGATATTTTATTTCATATTACAAAAGTCAGAACAGTGTCTTGCTGGTCATAATTCACTTTTATTTTGTAATAAACATCCAAAACCCCTCAGTGGCATATGGCAATAAACATGCATTTCTCAAACATCTGCTGGGTTTACCCCATCCAGGTTGAGTTTGCCTTGAGGGCTCTGCTGATTTGAGCTGAGCTCGCTCAGGCAGCTGAGGTTGGCTGGGGTTGGATGACCTAGACTGGACCTGGCTGATGAGAAACTCAGTTTCCTACATCTCCCATTTGCCCAAGGCCAGTCTTCTTGTGGAGCGGGTAGATACTCAAGAGAATGAGCCCCAAGATCAGCTTTCAAGCTTCTGCTCATGTCACTTCTGCCAACATCATGAGCTTTTTATGGATTTTGGACAAGCCATGGCTGAGCCCCAAATCAAGAGTCATAGCAGGTCACCCTGACCATGGTGGAAACGTACTACATAGCTGTGTGAGAAAGAGTACAGACAAAGGAGGTGTGAGGAATCAGGCCCAAAGGATGCTATCTACCACATATGGCACCTCCTCAGGCTGCCAGTGACAAGAAAAATACTGTGGCTGTGCATTTCCGGGAAAGCTGACTCTGGTCACAGAGTGACTTCTGATATTCAGTCCACCATAAGGACTTCACTGACTCCTGCTTAGATGGACTCCTATGTGTCTCCAAATAATAAAGACCCTGCTATGCACTTTGTAACTGCTGACTCATTAATCCAGACCCATAGCTATTGCCCCTCCTATTCAAATCTGCCTATCTGAATCTTTTATTTCTTTTCTACTTTTTATGTAGGTTTAATTGACCTACAACATCATATCATCTTTAAGTGTATAAAATAAACGATTCAATATTAGTGTATATTGCAAAATGAACTTAAACTAGTTAACATACATCACCATACACGGTTACAGTTTTTTTCCTGTGATGAGAACTTTCAAAATGTACTCTCTTAGCAACTTTCAAATAGGCAATACAGCGTTATTAATACAGTCCCCATGCGGTACATCACATACTTATAAATGGAAGTTGGTACCTTTTGACTCCCTTTAGCCACTTCACCCACCTCCCACCAGCTGCCTCTGGCAACCAGACCAGTCTGCAATCTGTTCCCTGTATCTATAAACTTTTTTTTTTTTAGATTCCATATATAAGTGAAATCATATGGTATTTGTCTTTATCTGGCTGACTTATACTACTTAACATAATGCCCCTGCAGTCTATGTAGTTGCAAATGGCAAGATTCCACTCTTTTTATGACCACCTAACTGACTTATATTTGTCTTTACCTAATCTGCCAGGCTCAGATCAAGACCCACTTTCTTCCTTAAGCTTCATACTATACATCCTTACCAATTTTCTAAGCTCCCACTGCCCTTAGTATCTCCAGTATATCACTTATTACAATCTGTATGCTGTTTTGTTCTGAGTTCTAGCTATGTGTAATTCTTAACTGGCCAGACAGAATGCAGGCTTCTTGAAGAAGTAGGAAAAAAAACTATAGTTTTGGAACTGGAAATAAAATTTCTGGTGTTGACTCTGCCATTAACTAGTTAGGGAATGTGTTTTAGTCTGTGTCTGCATATTGACAGCATCACACTGTGGGGCCAGAACATATGGCATCTAATATTAGGGACCCCATTGTATAGCTTAGGTTTCTTTTCAGTTCACCATATCACCTCATTCAGCATATTGTTAGGCATAGGTAGGATTTTTACATATGCTTTTTATTGATTGAGAAAATGATTATTTTACATGCATAATGAGATATGTGAGGCCAAAATAAATTTAACCTTGGCCCTGTTCAGGTAGATCAGTTGGTTAGAGCGTCATCCCAATATGCCAAGGTTGCAGGTTAATCCCCAGTCAGGGCACATACAAGAATCAAACACTGAATGCATAAATAAGTGGAAAAACAAATTAATGTCTCCTTCTCTCTCAAAAAAATCAATAAAAATATATCTTAAGAGAAATTTAATCTTATACTATATGCAAATGTATGATTCAATCAAGTGTGGTAAAGAAAGTTACTCAATGGGGAAGACTGAGCTGGCTCAGAAATGTTAATTTAGTTCAATGATTTTTATCACAATAATCACTTAAAGGCATAATAAATGTAGTCATTCCTCTAATGGCCAAATTATAATCCACTAAATCTTGAGTGTTTAAAGATGCAAAATTATTTTTAATCAATAGAGTCATTATCTTAAATTGGTGAAAATTTGATATTCCAGGTCAAAATATAGGTCAGATCAAAACCTGGCCATGATGGAGGATGCCATAAAGTTATGGGAAGCAAAGTTTGGATAGTGAGAGAATATAGATGGGAATGCTGCCCCAATTTTCAAAACTTAAAAAAATAATTAGGAAGAGAGAGTCTCTTGATAGTTAAAGCTTTGGCAGTTTATAAAGTTGCTTGTAAGGGTGACAACATTTTCTCATTTGGGCTTTGGTTCAGTAAATGTACCCACCAAAATAGAGGCCATTTATACTCTATTTCTTGTCCTCTAGTCAGAGTTTGGGTCTTTCTTCTAGCTCTACACTTTGGCAAACACGATGTCATCATTTCTTGTCAAGTAAGATTGGTGGGACTGGTTGCAGTTTGGGAGCGCATCCCAAACTGTGCTGGCTTGGGTTTTCTCCTTGCTCTCTTAGCAGGCTACCCATCATTTTTGATTGTTTAGGCTGTTGTGATGTGTGCGGCAAAGAGAGGTGACTTCTTATCTATAAGCAGAAGCTGCCTGATAAACAGCAGGGATGAATAATTTATAAGGTAGCAGTATGGAAAGTGGCATTTCACACTTCTTCCCATGTAAAATGTCACATGAATTCCAAACAGTCTAAGCAGTTTAGTAGGAAATGGAAACCTAGAATCACTACCAAGAGAAAGGCAAGAGAGGCTCTATAATGTGGTAATTATGGTATTACTCAAGAAGGACTCAGATCCGAATATTGCTCTCCATTGATTAAATGTGAAAGCAAATTAGAGTTTCTCAAATTGATGCTAAGAAATAATTATTATATACATGGAAATAGCATAAAGAAGGTAAATAGGCTTGGGGTTTTTTCCACTCAATTTCAGTCAATTTACAGTAAATGAATCTTGAAAAACTGTGTTTTTCATTTTCTAATCATGCAGTAAGCCCTGCATTAAGAGAGAACCCCAGAATGGGGTTTGACATATTATCATGCGTCATATTGCATAGTTAACATCAGTCCACTTAATCAGAAAATCTAATCAAATTGGGTCTCTGAATTCAAATCATCAAGCCGTTACTAGCTCTTTATTAGTAAAGATGGTTAGTAAGATTAACTTGAAACTGTAGAAGACCAAACTTCTGAAAACAAGATTGCATTTTTTATCCCATTTGATAATATTTAGTAAGTTTATGTTTTGGAAAGCTAAAAACTTAGTTATCTTATTAAATTCTTGAATTATTACTTAATCTGGCTTGTGGTGATGTATCATTTTTTTAAAGAACATTATAAAAATCTACATTCCTCAAATAAATCTGTTATATATGAAACACCCTTATATATGAAATATTTGAGGGATAGAAAAATGTTAAGTTAGAGCTTTCTTCTTCAACGAGTCATCATTAGGTCTAGATGGGAGGAGGGCAAGAGTTAACACCTCAGGACAGAAAGAGTGAAATGGGTTACTGTTTGGTGCTCACTATTTATTGCTCAATAGGATTTCAGAGAGAGGAAATCAGCCTGTCCTGAAACAGTCATGGAAGGCTTTAGAAATGACCAGAACATTTTTTTACTTATTTCTCAACCCTTCCCGTTCCCTCTTCAGCTTACCAATAATTAGGATGGGTCTACCAGCCAAGTAACTTTTCTGCCTCCATCTCCGTATGTGCACTCCCAGCAATGGCAGATTCTTTCTAAATGGTAGCCTTGCATTCAGCCCGACATTCCTAATGCATCTGAAATGCTCCTGCTCGACATCTTCCTAAACATCTCCCCATTGTGCAAAGAGTGCAACCCAATCTAGCTCCTTAACCAGGTGCACAAGGTCCTTCATGAAGGGTATTTAACTTGTCCATGTTCACAAGCCAGTGAGTGGTAGAGCTGGGATTCATACCCATGTGCTTAGCCTCCAAAGCCCATGTGCTTATCCAAAATACTAGAGGCCTGGTGCACGAAATTCGTGCGCTGGGGGAGGGTGTCCCTCAGCCCAACCTGCACAATCTCCAATCTGGGACCCCTCGGGGGATGTCTGACTGCCTCTTTAGGCCTGACAGGGATCGGGCCTAAAGAGGCAGTCAGACATCCCTTTCACAATCTGGGACTGCTGGCTCCCAACTGCTCTCCTGCCTGCCTGATTGCCCCTAACCACTTTTGCCTGCCAGCCTAATCACCCCCTATCCCAGTGATGGGCAACCTTTTGAGCTTAGTGTGTCAAACTTCGCCAAAAAACTGAGCATAACTCGGGTAGTGTGTCACTTTGAGGAAAAAACTAATTCCAAGACTCTAGTCGCAAATGTTTCATCCTCAGGAGCAGCAAATGTTTCATCCTTGGCATGCTGCCGCGTGTCATCAGAAATGGCTACGCGTGTCAGTGCTGACACGCGTGTCATAGGTTCGCCATCACTGCCCTAACCACTGCCCTGCCAGCCTGATCGACGCCTAACTGCTCCCTTGCCAGCCAGATCATCTCCAACTGTTCTCCCCTGACAGCCCGGTCACCCCCAAATGCCCTCCCCTGCATATTCTCTCTTTATTAGATAGGGTTTTTTCTTTAACATATTGGACAACTCTAACTGGTTTGGCTCAGTGGATGGAGTGTCGGCCTGCAGACTTAGGGTCCCGGGTTCGATTCCGGTCAAGGGCATGTACCTTGGTTGGGGGCACATACTGCAGGAGGCAGCTGATCGATGTTTCTCTCTCATAGATGTTTCTAGCCTCTATCCTTTTCCCTTCCTCTCTGTAAAAAATAAATAAAATTTATTTAAAAAAAAACATATTGGACAGTGTACCTGCTGTGGTCTTGACAAAACAGTAAAAATGTAAACCCAAACTAAAAGAGTCATAAAATAAACTCCTTAAACAGGAATTTCATGAGACTTGGAAAGGTGATATCCTGTGGTTGTTTCTTCCTTTTTTTCTTCTCTTTCTTTTTCTTGATGTTTCATCTTTTGTCCTTTCTTACTTTTCTCCTTCTATTCCTTTTCTATCCTCTCTTTCTCTAAACTTTTCCTTTGGTAGAATCATCAGTACTTGACTCGCTCCCTGGGGGCGCGGGTGCCTCCCAGCCAGACACCTAGGGCTGCCTCTGGGAGGGGATGGCAGTGTGGGGTCGTGGGCGCCTCCCATCCAGACATCCCGGGCTGCCTCCAGGAGGGGATGGCAGTGTGGGGTCCTGGGCGCCTCCTATCCAGACACCCTGAGCTGCCTCTGGGAGGGGATGGCAGTGTGGGGTCGTGGTCACCTCCCAGCTGGACAGCCTGAGCTGCCTCTGTGAGGGGATGACTGCGTGGGGTCACTGGCGCCTCCCAGCCAGACACCCCGGGCTGCCTCTGGGAGGGGATGGCAGTGTGGGGTCGTGGGCGCCTCCTATCCAGACACCCCGGGCTGCCTCTGGGAGGGGATGGCAGTGTGGGTTCCTGGGCGCCTCCTATCCAGACACCCCGAGCTGCCTCTGGGAGGGGTTGGTGGCATGGGGTCTCGGGCGCCTCCCAGCCAGACACCCCGTGCTGCCTCTGGGAGGCGATGGCGGCATGGGAAACAGACGCCTCCCAGCCTGACACCTGGGGCTGCTTCTGGGAGGGGATGGTAGCATCGGGTCCCCGGCACCTCCCAGCCGGACACCCGGGCTGCCTGGCTTTCAGCGGCAGCCCTCCCTGGGACTGGGGGACTCCAGCGGGGCTGAGCGTACTGGTCGCCGCCATCTTGTGGCTATGGGGGCCGCCATTTTTGTCGCGGAGGTACGGTTAATTTGCATACTACTCTATTATTAGATAGGATGGGGGGAGGGTGGTAAGATGAAGAAGCTATTCAGGATGGAAGAGACATATAAATATGTATTTTTGGGAAAATAGGGATAAAGGTTTTAATAAATACAGTGAGAATAATCTAGAGGGATATCTTTAGACCGAGGTGGAAGAGTTTTAACATAGAATCACTAAATGTTTGGAAACAGAAAGCATTAAGTGTGATCTTTAGTAGAATATGACAATATCATGGATCCATTACACATTAGACCCAAATCCTAAGAAAAGAGAGTTATAATATCATCTCTCACAACCCCATTCTTCTAAAGAGGCATTTACTATTCCACATAGCAACCTTATGGGGGAAGTGCTTTTATTATCTATTTTTTATAAATCAGGAAACAGAGGTTTAGAGAGGTCAAGGTCACTCACCTGGAAAGTGACGGAGCTGGGATTTGAATGAGGCTATGTGCTCAGTCTAGGATCGCCTGCCTAGGTTTTAGCATGCTCAGCCCTTCAGTTGCTATATTTGGAGATTTCTGAAGACAAGTGGCAAAGTTGTTGGTAGCCTGGTCCAATGATTTGTCATTCCACAATCAATACATGATTTTGTTATTTTAATTTCCAAGTGACTTTTCCTCCCTTTGCTTCTTTCCTTTATCCATGTAGATAACATCTGCCCTGGGAGTGGTATTTATCTATATTCAATCTCTTTTCTTTTCACACAAAACCACCTCCTATGCACTGAGGTATGAGAGTGAAAATGGATTAATTCATAAGGAAAAATCTCTGCCCTTAGGAAACTTGAATATCCAACGGTGGGCAAACTTAGGTCTACAGTTGTATGTGACATAGAGTTTATTCTTGTATTCTTATTTATTAACTAGAGGCCCAGTGCATGAAATTCATGCACAGGGGGGGAGGAGGAGTGGGGGATTCCCTCAGCCCAGCCTGCACCCTCTCCAATCTGGGACCCCACAGGGATTGGGCCTAAATCAGCAGTCAGACATCCCTCTCACAATCTGGGACTGCTGGCTCCTAACTGCTCGCCTGCCTGCCTGTCTGATTGCCCCCTAACCGATCCCCTGCTGGCCTGATTGATGCCTAACTGCTCCCCTGCTGGCCCAACCACCACCAACTGCCCTCCCTGCTGGCCTGGTTGCCCCCAACTGCCCTCCCCTGCTGGCCTGGTCACCCCCAAGTTCCCTCCTCTGCTGGCCTGGTCAACCCTAACTGCCCTCCCCTGCCGGCTTGGTCACACCCAACTGCCCTCCCCTGCAGGCCTGGTTGCCCCCAACTGCCCTCCACTGCCGGCCATCTTGTGGTGACCATCTTGTGGTGGCCATCTTGTGATGACATTGGGGGGTGTCCATCTTGTGGCAACCATCTTGTGATGACATGGGGGCGGCCATCTTGTGATGGCCATCTTGTGACAACGTGGGAGTGGCCATCTTGCAATGACGTCATGGAGGCCATCTTGTGGCAGCCATCTTGTGATGACATCGTGGCAGCCATCTTGTGATGATGTCGTGTGATGCCACCTATGCTTTTATTATATAGGATTATTGTTTTATTAATTCTTATTAACCTACTTTTGCCCAACCCCATATTTAAAAAGCTAAAATTCCTTTTAGGAAATTTTACATCTTTTTCTGTTTCTTCACAGGTTTTATTTTTCTTAATTGCTCCTTTGCTTTTCTCAGGAGGATTTTCTATTTTTTTTTCCAACATCAATTGCATGGTTCTTTAGTTCCATCATTTTTCTGTACCATACTATAGCAGCTTGGAAAACCCTTGCTGACTTATCTGATTCTTCAACTGAAGCACTACAGGGTTTCCACTTTTCCCTGGATTTCAATGCCTCCAAAATCCTAATCAACACAAGGTGTACACACTGCTTGTGTGGATCTTCACCTCATGGAATTCTCTGAGGCTTGAATATAGTGATTATAATGCAAGCAAGACTTGTATTTCCTGTTTGAAGAGAGAAAGCTATTTAGAAATATTATAAGAAATAAGAAACTGCTCAAAACTTATTTTATTAGGGGTGCATTGGGGTGATATTGAGTTGGCCCTGGGGGAAAAAAAGTAAATGGTCACAGCTTTCAACTACTCCTTCTGAACAAAATCTTCAGGAGAGAGGACACATCTTGAAGCATGTTTCATGTATTATTACATACCTGGTCATTAATTATAATATTTTAAATGGCTGTGGAGGTAGCCTGAGGCACTGGTGCTGTGGCAACAGATTTTTCATATATCCTGAATGGAATTATAGCTACTTTCTGAAAATATTAGTCTTTGGGGAATCATTCTAGACATACATTACTCTTTGTAATTATGTTTGAAACTTCTCCAGTGATGAGATGCCTTTTAATTTGTAAGAGCCTAGAGATTATGAACCAGGTTATGTAATTTATGATGAAAAGTTCACAATTCCTCCACATGACTATATTGGCAGTGCCAGTTAATTTACTTGGTATCTCTGGTTAGCAGCCATAGACTGTGACCCGAACCCTATATATACATACGTATGTGTAGTCTTAAGGGCAGGGAAAAGTGGTTCATTCAATCTATATTTCATTAACATCTGCTTTGGGCAAGACAGTTTTAGATGGTGGGTGGGGGAGGGGTTTAAAGATAAAGACTACATTGACCTTGATCTGATCTGGGTAACCACCTGATCTGGGCCTGAGGATATTCCTGGGCCTTTCAGTTTCAAATCTGGAGAGATCCTGGGCAAACCAGGATGAGTTGATCATCCTACTTGTCCTCAAAAAATTTACAATCTAATTGGAAAGAGAAGTGCACATAAAAGATGAGAGATAAAAGAAAGCACTCAATTGCGAATGGGGAGAAATTATTTTCAGCTGAAAGGATTTGGGGCCAGGTGAATGCAAATCCCTTGATATATCTGGGGGATGGGGAACAAACATTAAATGCAAAACATTTTGCAACTTAATTAAGTCCAAGGATTTCCTTTTTTCTCCTAGATCTTAGAAATGGCCCAAAGGCTTTAAAGCAAAGAGAGAGAATATTGTTATGACTGAAAACTAGGGAAGAGGGCCAATCACCTGAGAGGTTATAAAGAGTTTCTACTGGAGAGAGTGGTCAGGGATGATGTTTCACCTTGAAGGAACACTGAAGATTGTTTCAGTGTCCTCTTCTGAGAAGATGGCACACATTTGGAATGAAAGAGAGCATCTCTTGGCAGAACTCTGCAGATATGCCTTCACTTGGGCAGACAGGGACTGCACTGCCCTCAGAGCCACTTCTGCTCTGGGCATTAAGGAGCAATCCAAGGCAGATCCTGTGAGCATCCAGAGTTTCCAGTGAAGAAACCAGACCAGGTGGAAAACCCCGCGTGGGCAAAGCTTTCTTCTAGGCAGTGATGATACAGAGCCCGTCCTGAACAACAGCCTGTGAAGGAGCAGCCTGCCTAGGTGTGCCTGTCACAGAGACCAACGCGAGCACAGAGGCAAATACGAGAGCTGAGCCCTGAGCACACAGACAGAACCCTGATGGCACTGGCCTCGAATGATTGACTGCCCACTGTTCTCATTTTCTCCTTGTTTCTTCTAGGCTGTGGGTTTTGCTAAACTGGTAAAGCAAATTTAAATAAAAATATGCCAATAAAAATATCTCTGGAGGTTAAACTCTAAGAGATTTCTAACAGCAAGCAGATGGGCAGTGAGGAGACACAGGCAAATCCTCCCACTTTATTTACCTGCAAGCAGGAGGCTCAGGGACCTGCCTCTCTCAAGGGTGTATAAACAAAACAGCCGTCAGGAAGCCTGTGAAAGATTTTAGAGCTCAGAATAAGGAGAGGAACACAGTACGCAATATCCAGGAAAAGAACTTGTTTTGAAAAGATTTACTATAGGAAATAAATTATATTTGGGCAATACCTGCTTTATGATGTTAGTAAAATAGAAGACAAGTGGGGCTTTCACTGAGAAGGGAAAGATGACAAGGAAATGCCTAAGACTGAGGTGAAACACAAGCTATATGAAAACCAAAAAATGAAAAGAAAGTAAAATAATTTGAGCCCTAGCCAGTTTGGCTCAGTGGATAGAGCGTCGGCCTGCGGACTGAGGGGTCCCGGGTTCGATTCCGGTCGGGGGCATGTGCCTTGGTTGCAGGCGCATCCCCAGTGGGGAGTGTGCAGGAGGCGGCTGATCGATGTTTCTCTCTCACTGATGTTTCTGACTCTCTATCCCTCTCCCTTCCTCTCTGTAAAAAGTCAATAAAATATATTAAAAAAAAGAAAGTAAAATAATTTGAGAAAATTAAAAATCAACAGTGGAACTGGAAAGTGTATTAGAAGTCATAAAGAAGAGATCTGATACAACAGCATTTTTAATTGAAGAGAGAAGATACACTTGAGGAGCCAAACTGAACACAACAAAATGGACCGAAAAATAACAGAAACAGTGCACCTTTAGTATTTGAGAAAATTATGATATATGCTTATCATAGAATATTATGCAGCCATGACAGATGCATTTTCAAAGACTCTAACGGCTAAATTAATGTGCTGTGAATTAAACTTATCTTGTATATTTTCAAAATTTTCTGAGATTGTTTATTAATATAATATTTTGTTATTTTTGTAAAAGCCAGAGTTTACCCCACCACTGGTGATTTGGTGACAGAATATTTGCAGCAAAACAGCTTGTAATTACTACTTAAGGCAATGCATTTTTATTTTCTCAGAAATATTACTACAACTCTGGAGGAAAAAATAACTTAGAGTGTACAGGGACTATGTTTCAGGCCAAGGTTAGAGCACAAGCTGCATTTTATATTAATCAGATTTGTTCTTAAGATGATTTGGCAAGAACTTTTAAAATGTAGGTAGACTATAGGAAGAAATACTCCACATGATCAGAAGAGGGAGCTTTTAGATTACAAAAAAAAAAAAAAAGAAAGAAAGCAAAACTATTATCAAAAATATAATAATATTCAATCCAAATAACAAATACTAATAAAAATATGTAGCCACAGAAATAGTCTTTTATGCTAGCTTAAGCTTTAAAAATCTGTGTTTTTCTTCATGATTTAATGAAATATTGAACTTACCTTCATTTTTATTTAAGAGAATTTCACTCTACCCATGGTCTTCATACTCTGCACATTTGAGCTCTGTGCCACTGACATATAAGAAGCCTGGCTGATTGCGTTTTCAACCAGTAGTTCCTTGGTTTCATTAGGTACTAAGACCTTCATTTATAATTGTAATTGATTGACTGTAATCTCCTTCCAAGTTGTTAGATGAATGTTCCTGAATTATTTTCTGATATGTTGTACACAACAAAGTCTGCTAGTCAAATAGCATGCAAACATGTTCTGTGGTTCCTTGTTAACACTTGCAGCATTTTACTTTTATGCTTTATCTTTTTCTTGTAGTGGAATTGGTAAATAAAGTAAGGATAAAAGTAGAGAGCAAGAAGTCATGAACAACTACCACAAAATAAAGATTTATTATATACTATTTAATAAAGATGCAGAGGCAAAGCTCTCTTTCCAAAGAAGGTCACTAAAGATAATATAAGTATTAAAGTTGAAAGTAAATTGTTCTAATTCAAGGTTGTTGTTGTTTTTCTTATATCAACATTCAGAGTGTGTGAGCTCTTCATAAACTGAACAGTGCTTGGAGGTACAATAGTTAACTATAGCAAACTGAGAGCCAGAGGTGAGTTCCAATGTCATAAAAATCACAATAGTGAGAAGTGTAACCAGAGTGTAGAATGCTACAATAATGAGGGCCATTCTTTTTAAATTCACACTGACTTAATTCAATTCTTGGTTCTTACATTTTGAGGGAGAAGTGGAAAATGTGAAGTGGGTTCACACCATTGTCATAAGTAGCATTCAAATTTGGAAAAAAAAAAAAGTATGACCAATCTCTGCCACCAGGGTTAATTCTTTTCTTAGGTTAGTTACCTTGAAGAGAGCATTTGAAATGGTTATTCAACATTTTTAAAATATACGAAGGTTGATTATACCCAAGGGATGGGACCAGCTGTTTTGCATCTTATGAGTGAAAAAAGCAAATAAATTGTTAATTTCAGTGAATACTGCAAAAACAGCAAAGTGAGTAACTGGGGAGTTTCAGCATCGCCTGCTCTTCAGTGTGGATCAGCGCTCATCTGGCATGAAGCCTGGCCCTGGACAACCTTAAATGTGTCCTCTTATTTGCACACAGCCGGGCTTAGATTACCCTAAGCGTTTTTCTGAATTTATGCATGCCATTGATTTAATTTGACAAAAATGTTTGGTAGAGTCTAGGCACTAAGTCAAGTAACAAGGACAATTGAAGTTTCTTATAGTGTAAGGAAGGAGAAGGGACTTGAGAGAGAAGAAATCTCAGGCATCTAATGACTAGAAGGAAACAGGGTGTTTGGGAAGAGGGAAATGGAGGGCTATTATGCAAACAGATAAAGAAGAAATTAAATCCTGTCTCTTTATTTCATTCTTCATTTTCTCCCTCCTATCACTAATCATCTATTAATTTTTACCATTTTAAGAGATGAAAATTTCCTAAGAAGAGAGACAGAGAATTCTTATAATTGTATTTTAAATACAACATACCGGGAGACATTGCTTTTAATTTTTTTGTGTGTGTTTTCATGGGTGTCTGCTCCCTAAATATGGCCACATTTCATGTATGTGTGCTCTTTAAATCTCTGACTTTCAACAGTTATTTTAAAGCACTGTTTATAAAGTTGTGAGTTCATGCCCAATATTGGGTGAGGTCTGATGCATGCAGAGATGAATGAGACACCATCCTAGAAGCTCAGAACCTCATAGGGAAGTCAGATGTGTCGACACACATCTAAAATCTCCTGAGAATTAGGTCCAAGGTTCAGCAATGAGACACAGCTGGTCATGGAGGCAGGATTGGGCATCTTAGCTAACTCATCACCTGAATTCATTTGATTCAACTTTTCTTTTTCCTGTCATAGGGTTTCAGAGTGTTTTTAACGTGTATTGGAGATAACTCTGCACCCAGAGTTAGAAGACTGCGTTTTCAACCAGTAGTTCCTTGGTTTCATTAGGTACTAAGACCTTCATTTATAATTGTAATTGATTGACTGTAATCTCCTTCCAAGTTGTTAGATGAATGTTCCTGAATTATTTTCTGATATGTTGTACACAACAAAGTCTGCTAGTCAAATAGCATGCAAACATGTTCTGTGGTTCCTTGTTAACACTTGCAGCATTTTAGGACACAAATAAGTTCAAATTGTTCAAAGCTGTAGGATGCTCATTTTGCTCTAGACGTTAATGCAAAGAGAAAGCCAGCTGCATTTTGGGACTGTGAATTAGTAGCAATCTCTATTTATAGTGCAACCCCACTTTGACATTGAACATACATTTTTATAACTAAGCCATCTTATAAGAATAATTTAAAAACTAAGCTATCTTATAAGAATAATTAGACATTAAGCCTAATTATTCTTATAAGATAGCTTAGTTTTTTAAAATTTTTTCTTGAAGGGCATGGCTATAACAGGATTGTCTGGCCTATGGAAGGCCCTGTGTAACAATAAAGTAATGAGCTGTGGACCAAATGAGAGTTTGCTCTCTGTGACTCTTCAACACCCCATAAAGCTCCTCCCACAGGATATTTCATTTAATTAAATTCACAAAAAGGAAATTGGAGCCGTTCCCTATATGAAACTGCTTACAAGTGTGAAAAGAGGGTCACAGGAGGGCTGGTGTTTGTTGAAAGTGACTTCAAGACCGTCCCTGTGGCAGACTTTGCTCTTCCTCACGTCAAGGGTTTGAAATCAGTCTCTTCATCACCAGTTAGTAGGGACGCTCAATTTAACCTCCCTTTACCCACATCCTCAAACAAGTGAGTGCAAATAACTGAGATGACTCATAAAGTTTTAAAATAAATTGATTTTCTCTTTTTTATCTGAAATAAAAAATAAATGTTTTCTTTACCTGACAAATTATCATCTGTCCACTAATAGCTTATGCATTTCTCCCAGGATTTACTGCGTTTGAAAATCAGCCCTGGAGAGATCAGTGCTCATATGTGCCCCTGTACTCGTTCCTGTTTGATTACATCAGGCAGTTTCTTGCCTGCTTTACTCACATCCAGGGCTTTCTGAGTGGGAGGGAAATGGAGCAATGTCCTATAGAAGGCCGATTTTGCATGAGATAGGGTGCATTTGTATCCCCATTTATTTTATAGAGGGGAGAAGGGTACTTATTTTCCAGAGATCTTTCCACGAGTGCTCTGCAAATACCTTCTGTTAAAATTGCAAATGCTTAAAATCATCATTTGATTGTCAGCAGCATGAAACTAGACATCTTTGCACGTGCTCTGGGTCAAAGTGCTGTTTATCTCTAGTCTAAATTGAGTCTCACGTGGGTTTGTATTCACTAACCCCTTTTTATGGTTGCCTCAACACAGGGAAGGGATTGAGAAGCTGTATTTTTCAGAATGAAATGGAGCTGAGCCCAGAGTGCTGACTCAGGGTTGAGGGAAGAGAACAGGGTAACTTTAGTATCTGGAAAGGTGACAGGGCTCAAGCAGGAGCAATGTCGTTCATAGTAGTTTTCTAGGGCTGCCATAACAAAACACTACCAACTGGGTGGTTTAAATAAATTGAATTTTATTTTCTCTTAATTCTGGATGTCAGAAGTCTGATATAAAGATATTGTCAGGGCCATATTCTCTCCGAAGACTCTGGGGAAATCCTTTCTGGACTCTTTTCTAGTTCTGGTGGCCGTCAACATTCTTTGGTGTTCCTTGGTTTGTAGATGCATCACCCCAATCTCTGCCTCTATTGTCATATGATATTTCCCCCTATGTCTTTCTACACATTGTCTGCCCTCGCTGTATGTGTCTGGGTCTCAATTTTCATCTTCTAAGGACACCAATTGAATTAAGGTCAACTCTAATCCAGTATCATCTCATCTGAACTAAATATATCTGTAAAGACCCTATTTCCAAATCAGGTCAAATTCAGAAGCTCTGGGTGGTCATGGGTTTTGGGGGGACACTTTTCAACCCAACATATTCTCTTATAGTATCTTCATTTCCCTGGAACTGCTTCACAGAAAAGCATAACCAACTTTCCTGCATTTATCCAAATGGGAACCCATCTTGAGTATGATATAAATACAAAACCAGATTCTCTCATGCTGTGGGTTATAGGCTACAAATAAACATACCTTCTTGAATACAGCTTACTCTTTTAATCCACTAGGTACAATTTTTCAAACTGTATTCTTAGAGCACAAAGTAGAACCCCCTGACATTTCCTAAAGTTCCCAGCATGAACTCACTTTGGAACATGAGCCTTTACTGTTTCCACCTACATCAATTTCATAAACCGACATCACCAGCCCATGCTCAGATGCCCTGAGTGACTGCCATTCATTTCAGAAACAGTTGAAATTTATCCCCAGTTATCACTTAAGCATACACACGCACACAACCCTCAGTGACAACCAACCAAGTGCTTTCATGAGAGGATGCTAAAGGTCTATTTATGCCCTTCTTTTTGCTATATTTATTTACCATTATTTCATTTGACCTAGTGAGATATTCTAGTGCTTGGGGAATAAAAAAATTAACAAACAGCATTTTTTTAATGTCACCCTTTTTTAGATTTGCATGGCAATTTTAAAAAAAATTATTTTAAAGTAGTCATTCAGGACATCAGCTTTTTAGGAACATGCATTCTGAGCTTATAATTCCTCAGTATTATAATGAGAACATAAGCATAAGGGATCAACTATAATGACATTTAAAATATTTAAATAAGTCATTATAAAGAAATGAAGATACACACTCAACTAAGTACCAGGAAAGACCGAAACACCTAGAGTGAGTCTGGGTAGGTGTGCCACTGATTAGTTTATGTTTGGACCCTGACTGATGAAGTCACAGTCAGGCAGGGCTAACACACTCTGTAGTGTTTATTCTCCTAATTTCTAACCCCTTAGTAGCTCTTGATTCTTTCTTCATTTGCTTATTTTTCATCTTGGTGGCACCCTCTTTATCACATTCCATTTCCAGTTTCCTTGATCACAAGAAAATACAACAGAAAAACTCAGAATTGTACCTAAATTTGTCAACATGTATGCTATTTTTTTTGTTCTGTTGTTGCTTCTAATCTACTCTTTTCTTATCAATTTCTGTCTTCCTAAGCCTCCAGCAAATGTTCTGAGGCACTCACTCCTTCTATTGGTGGAGAGGGTGTGGTAAGCAACCATATGAAGTCTTCCCCATCCTCCTTGAATACTAACCAGGTTGTTTTCTCCCTTTCATCTCCTCCTGAAAGTGCTATAAGGAAATGCTGATGAACAGCATATTGCAAAGAAAGCAGACTCCAGACTCCTTTTGGGCAGAGGAAAAGGAGAGCTCATTTGGGTGCCCAAACTATACACATTCATAGAAGACTCTCAGGTCCTCTTTAGGGACCCAGCTCTCAACTTAATGACTGTCCTTGCCTTTGAAAGTTGCCACTCTGCAGCTCTCTAAGTTTATCCTGGAGCTTTGGTTCAGACTTTGATAATACTGGGGATGTCAAAGAGGAGTCATGACTGGGAGCCTTGAATGAGATTCGCTGGGGGCAGCAGCCCAGAAAGAATTAGTAAGGACTCCATGAAACTTCCGGAGTGAAACCTCTTTGGGAATAAGGACGAGTCTTGTTCATGTGTCTCCTACAGGAGTGGTGACTCTCTGCTGCAGCTTTATCTCACTCTAATGAGCAGATCTTCTGAGAGGCTGCCCACGGCCTCGTTGGCCTGCACACTAGCCATGGAGCCATTTCTCCCAATCAATACGGCATCTCTAGGAGGCTCTGTCCACTGTCCCCTCTCTTACCACTTCAGCAACTTCCTTCACCAACCCTTTGGGTGCCCCAAGACCTTGGAGCAAAAAAGTCAGAAAATAATTGCAGGTACTTCGTGGTCCCACTTTTTCAACATTTCCCCGCGGTAACATTTGCAGGTCCTTAAGCTGCTTGTGGGGAGGAACACAGAGTTACAATTCAATATTTTATAAAAAGCTAGCTAGTGAAATCTCTGATTTAAAAAATTGGAGGAAAAAAAAACACTAAAATTGAGTGAACATAAAATACACATATAAGTGTTCTATAAAATGCCTCTTGCTTACTGGAATATAGTGATGATGTTTTTATCCCCCAACATCTGCAGTTGAATGGAATTTTAATCCATGCCATTGTTTAGTTAATTTACTCAGAGAAGCCACAGCCCATTCTGATGGTGTCAGTACATGAAAAGTGTTATGTTTTACACAAGAGGGGCATCTCCATATGACACAGGAGGACCTGGGTTAACAGGTGAGATGTTCAATAGCTTGTGGTTTTTTCTACATGAACCAAATTAGGGGAAAATAGCAATTTGGAGCGACATTGAAGAAATGTAATTAAAAAGGTTTTCTTCCCTGTGCTGGCAATTGGCCATACCTGATGTCACAGTTTCTAATAATGTACACAGCATTGTTTCTAATGACATTCTGGCCTGACAGAGGGAAGGAAATGCTAGCAATTTGTCAACAGAGTTAGCCTTTGAGATTTCTACTTTTACAAACTGAAGCTCTGATTGGCACCTGAACTTTAGAAGGTTTGTTTAATGCTACAGAACTTCAACATTTTCAGGTTACCCTTCAAGTCAGAATTTCCTGTGTGTTTTATCCAGTGACCTGTTACTTACCTCAGCTTAGCCTCATAATCCTCTTGCACTTGAGGTTAGCTTCTCCCATGAGTTTCTGTAAATCTGGGTGCACGTGTGTATTGCCTGGGAGGCTGGAGACGGGCTGGCTGAGAAGGCCCCTGTGTCTGGCTCTTCTGGCAATGATGTTCTTACTCCACACCTCCACCTGGATGCTTTTCTACCTCTGCAAACTTAGACCTAGTCACTGCCTAGATGCTTGAGGCTCCAAGGACAGATGCTCTGAGGCACCCACTCCTTTGATGCTCTCTTTCTGCCATTTGTTCCCCTGTCATATGGATTTCTGGGTCCTCTGAAATATGAGGAAATAGCATAAATGTGTCATTTACATCAATGCTGCTCTGCCAGTGTTTTAATGATTAGCCTATGGACTGACATCCTGTGTGTGTGTGTGTGTGTGTGTGTGTGTGTGTGTGTGTGTGTGTTTGTGTGTGTTTCTGGAATGAGAATATGCTGACCCAGATATGGTTGTGATGTTTCCTGGGATCAAGATGGAGAAAAAAAGCACAAGAAAGAACTGGGGTTGGGCTAGCAAGTAGAGAAAGGAGAGAAAAAAGAAACACTACATTGTTTCATTCATTCCATTTCAGATTGGTGATTTAGGCAGCCAAGTTGCCATCTGCAGTTTTATTCACTTACAGAAGAAACAGCCTCAAAAATTATCTCAGAAAGTGGCCTATGAGGAAAGACCTTGGAAAATTGTGAGCAAGTTACTGTACAGAGATCATGACATTGTGAGAAGTGGGGTGGAATTAATGTGCACCCCAGGCCTGGCCTCTAAAGTGTTTCTTTTTATAATCCTCTTCTTACTTTTTCTTTCTCTTCTCTGCATGGCTGATAGAGAAGGAATCCAAGATGGTGAAGCCACATGGTAAAAATAACCCAGATCCCTGAGTCAGCACTAAAAGTAGCAGAGTGCTTTGTGGAGGTTAAAGGAGGCTCATAGTAGAAGTGTGTGGGTTGATTAGAAGTGCCCAACCTCCACCATCTTCCTGGGAACATGGTCAGCAGACAGCCCAGTGGAAGAATGCTTAGCAGGCATTACACGCTACCAAACACCGTGGATATTTGAGGTGAAAGAGCGTCACGTACTCAAGTGGAGGATTTGACCCATGGTAAGCACTTCCCAAAGAAATGATAAATAATGGTAGACCTACAGAATGCAGAAGAAAGAGAAAGACTGACAGACAATGTCTGAAGTCCTTAAGGATTCATGTGTCTGACAATGGCTGACCATCTGAAGGCTCTGAGACAGGTGGATGTGTAGGAAGCAGAGCTTTTGTATACTACATTTTTGACTGATAAAAGGAAATTGAGAAAAGTCCTCTGCACATGTATGCAAAGAGAGTCTATGGTGAGGGCCCTGAGAATGGAAACCAGGCTTACCCAAGTACAGCAATATACTGCAGTCTCAGTAGCACTAGAGTTACAAAAGGACCTTGAAGTCGCGTGTCATTAGTATTACTTTAGAAGAATGAGAGAGGGTATGGCCAATGCAACTTTGAGATCTATAATGAGAGAAGTATAATGCAGAATCAGACCTGGGGCAAGGAGATTAAAGGTCAGTGTGGATCCACCATCTGGAACCTGTCCATGATAATCAAGAGTTTGGAGTGACAATAGGCTGGCTCCACATCTGCTGGCACAGGGTCTCCCAAATGCTCAGGCCATTGCAGGAGACTTCACCCACCATTCTCCTCTAACTACGGAACCAACGAGCAACCAATAGCAGGAGAGCTGGGAGTTTACAGGCAAACAAACTCTAAGAGTTTACAGTTCATAAGATATAATTAGGGTAAGGATGTGGAACAATACATCTAGGTTTCTGTTACTTGTAGCAATGTCTTAGACCCAGGTTGATAAACCACTAAAAAATAATGGATCTCTGGTTTCTAGATGGTGATCAAACTCTAGGACTCAAGGAAGCAGATATATGCACTTCTGTTATGGTTTAAGGGAGGGTGGGATTTTCCCATAAAATTGCTAGCACAGTAAGAGCCTATTTGATTCAATGGAGAAGGCTAAGGATGGCTTGGAGTGCTTGGGAAATGAGGGATGGGAGAGTCATGAAAAAAGAAATGAACCACAGGAATGTTTGAGTTAGTATGACAGGTTGATTTTCCTTTCAGGTGGATGGAGGGAGATAAGGGAAGCTGAAAACTCAGGTCAGAGAATTTAGTGACTGTGATAATTAAATATTTATAATTGCTGCTCCTGTTTTGGGACTAAGGATGGTAGATTCCCAATCCTTGGTCACAGAAGGCCTATCAGAGTTGTCCTCCCAAGACTAAAAAATTGACAAATGTGAGGAGGTAATAAAATAAAGAATGAGGGAAATAGGAGTGAGAACTAACTCTTCTAATGGTCTCATGTATACAGCTCTTAGGGTGGAAGGCAAGAGTCACATCCACATTTGATTGTGTTTGGTGTGTTGTAGACACTGTTGCTTAGGGACCAGCCCCAAAGAGTGTCCAAATAAAGAATTTGTGTATTTTTTCCCCCACATATCTTTTAGCCTATAGATGTAGTCTTTATATAAAAAGAGAATTTTTAAAAATTTCCTAAAGTAGTAGAAAAATACAAATAAAATAATATAACAATGTCTATTGTTGTTTCCCCATTCTTGGGATTAAAAACAAATTTTGATAGTAAGGAAGTGAAAATAAAACAATATCTACTATTTTTTTCACATTTGGGGGATTAAAAGCAAATATTGATTTCTTTTCCCAAATACATGTTCGGGGAGAAAGCTCTGCCTATAAATTAGTTTGAATATGTTAAATCATACATCCTTCCCATTTGAAAATTCACTGCTGTACTAGACTGTGGTGTGAAATGGGTTTGTAGAAAAGAATACTAATTTTACTAAGGATTTGAGAAAAATGAGTTGGATCCTAGGGAAATGCTCTGATGACTAATTTAAGAGAATAACATTAGCAAGTAGACTAACATGATCTTGAAATACGGACCAACACAAAGTTGTTTGCTTTGGGTGTTAGTGTATAGGAAATAGAACAGTTTAATTGGGTTTCCATTAATGAAAGAGTATTATAGCTTGGCATGTCAGTAATTGCCTGTAATGCAAAACAGGGAGATATGTTAAATATCATATCTTATAAAACAGTAATATGCAAATTAACCATCACTCCGCGACAAAAATGGCGGCGCCCATGGCCACAAGATGGCGGCGCCCAGTCCTCTCATCCCTGCCGGAGTCCGCCCAGCCTTCGCAATGCAGGTTGTCCAGCTCGGAGGCGCCTGTGCCCCCACACCAAGATCACGCCCAGCGGTGTCAGCCTGGGCTGGGGTCTCAGCCTGCGAGGGGCACGCACCCCAACGGCACGATCCCCCTCCCAGCGGCCATAGCCTAGGCTGAGCCTAAGCCTGCGAGAGAGGCGCGCACCCCCATGGCGCGAACCCCTCCCAGCGGCCTTAGCCTGGGCTGAGTCTAAGCCTGAAAGGGCTTAAATCCCAATTGCACGATCCCCCTCCCAGCGGCCATAGCCTGGGATGGGGTCTCAGTGCGAGGGGCGCGCACCCCCACAGCGCGATCCCCTCCCAGCAGCCATAGCCTGGGCTGAGTCTAAGCCTGCGAGGGGCGTACACCCCCACAGCACGATCCCCCTCCCCGCTGCCATAGCCTGGGCTGGGGTCTCAGCGTGTGAGGGGTGCGCACCCCCACAGCCCTATCCCCCTCCCAGCAGCCATAGCCTGGGCTGGGGTCTCAGCGTGCGAGGGCCGCGCACACCCACAGCGCGATTCCCCTCCCAGCAGCCATAGCCTGGGCTGGGGTCTCAGCGTGTGAGGGGCGCGCACCCCCACAACGCGATCCCCCTCCCCGCAGCCATAGCCTGGGCTGGGGTCTCAGCGTGTGAGGGGCGCGCACCCCCACAACGCGATCCCCCTCCCCGCAGCCATAGCCTGGGCTGGGGTCTCAGCGTGTGAGGGGCGCGCACCCCCACAACGCGATCCCCCTCCCAGCAGCCATAGCCTGGGCTGGGGTCTCAGTGCGAGGGGCGCGCACCCCCACAGCGCGATCCCCCTCCCCGCAGCCATAGCCTGGGCTGGGGTCTCAGTGGGAGGGGCGCGCACCCTCACAGCGCGATCCCCCTCCCAGCAGCCATAGCCTGGGGTCTCAGCATGCGAGGGGCGCGCACCCCCACAGCCCGATCCCCCTCCCAGCAGCCATAGCCTGGGCTGGGGTCTCAGTGCCAGGGGTGCGCACCCCCACAGCGTGATGCCCCTCCCAGCAGCCATAGCCTTGGCTGGGGTCTCAGCGTGCGAGGGGCGCGCACCCCCACAGCCCGATCCCCCTCCCAGCAGCCATAGCCTGGGCTGGGGTCTCAGCCTGTGAGGGGCGCGCACCCCCACAACGCGATCCCCCTCCCAGCAGCCATAGCCTGGGCTGGGGTCTCAGTGGGAGGGGCGCGCACCCCCACAGCGCGATCCCCCTCCCCGCAGCCATAGCCTGGGCTGGGGTCTCAGTGCCAGGGGTGCGCACCCCCACAGCGTGATGCCCCTCCCAGCAGCCAAAGCCTGGGCTGGGGTCTCAGCGAGCGAGGGGCGCGCACCCCCACAGCCCGATCCCCCTCCCAGCAGCCATAGCCTGGGCTGGGGTCTCAGCGTGCGAGGGGCGCGCACCCCCACAGCCCGATCCCCCTCCCAGCAGCCATAGCCTGGGCTGGGGTCTCAGCGTGTGAGGGGCGTGCACCCCCACAACGCGATCCCCCTCCCAGCAGCCATAGCCTGGGCTGGGGTCTCAGTGGGAGGGGCGCACACCCCCACAGCGCGATCCCCCTCCCCACAGCCATAGCCTGGGCTGGGGTCTCAGTGGGAGGGGCGCGCACCCTCACAGCGCGATGCCCCTCCCAGCAGCCAAAGCCTGGGGTCTCAGCATGCGAGGGGCGCGCACCCCCACAGCCCGATCCCCCTCCCAGCAGCCAAAGCCTGGGGTCTCAGTGTGCGAGGGGCGCGCACCCCCACAGCCCGATCCCCCTCCCAGCAGCCAAAGCCTGGGGTCTCAGCATGCGAGGGGCGTGCACCCCCACAGTGCGATCTCCCTCCCCGCAGCCATAGCCTGGGCTGGGGTCTCAGTGGGAGGGGCGCGCACCCCCACAGCCCGATCCCTCTCCCAGCAGCCATAGCCTGGGATGAGACTAAGCCTGCGAGGGGCGTACACCCCCACAACGCGATCCCCCTCCCAGCAGCCATAGCCTGGGCTGGGGTCTCAGTGCGAGGGGCACGCACCCCCACAGCGCGATCCCCCTCCCAGCAGCCATAGACTTATCTGGGGTCTCAGAGTTTGAGGGACGTGCACCCCCAAGGCGCTATCCCCCTTTCAGTGGCCGTAGCCTGGGCTGAGCCTAAGCCTAAGCCTGTGATGGGCGTTCACCCCAACAGCCTTAGCATGGGCTGGAGTCTCAGCATGTGAGGGGCATGCACCCCCACGGCCCGATCCCCCTCCTAGCAGCCATAGCCTGTGCTGAGTCTAAACCTGCGAGGGGCACACACCCCCATGGCGCGATCCCCCTCCCAGTGGCGGCAGCCTGTGGTCTCAACCACTGAGTCACACCAGCCAGGCAGATATGGAGAAGTCTTAAATGTTACTTTTTTTGTTACATATATTTTATTGATTTTTTACAGAGAGGAAGGGAAAGGGCTAGAGAGCTAGAAACATATATGAGAGAGAGACATTGATCAGCTGCCTCCTGCACACTCCCCATTGGGTATGTGCCCCTAACCAAGGTACATGTCCTTGACCAGAATCGAACCTGGGACCCTTGAGTCTGCAGGCCGATGCTCCCTCCACTGAGCCAAACCAATTAGGGCTGTCCAATATATTAAAGAAAAAACCCTATATAATAAAGAGGGAATATGCAGGGGAGGGCATTTGGGGGTGACCGGGTTGTCAGGGGAGGGCAGTTGGGGATGATTGGGCTGGCAGGGGAACAGTTAGGCATCGATCAGGCTTGCAGGGGAGTGGTTAGGGGGTGATCAGGTTTGCAGGCAGAAGCGGTTAGGGGCAATTAGGCAGGCAGGCAAGCAGTTGGGAGCCAGCACTTCCAGATTGTGAAAGGGATGTCTGACTGCCTGTTTAGGCCCGATCCCTGTAGGATCGGGCCTAAACAGGCAGTCAGACATTCCCCGAGGGATCCCAGATTGGAGAGGGTGTAGGTTGGGCTGAAGGACACCCCCTCCCCCAGTGCACGAATTTCGTGCACCGGGCCTCTAGTATTAGATATAAAGGACCTGATTCTTTACTGACCAGGACAGCTTTGGACACAAAGATCTTGTCTCATTGGTGATAGAAATAGGGGTTAAAATTGGAATTGACAACAAATTTATGTTTTGTTTAACAAGCCTTTTGAGTATTTGAATACTTACATGAAGAACTCATAATTTATCTGCCTACATATTGAGTTATTTACTCAATGTCATTATCATCATCTCCATCATCATCATAATGTCTTCCGTGTATTTAGCATCTATCATTTTTGGAAGTATGTTGGGAACTTTTCCATCCATGACCTCTTTAATCCTAAAAACTCTGGTAGGTAAAACTATTTTATATATATATATATATATATATATATATATATATATATATATATATATTTTTTTTTTTTTTTTTTCTTCCCCTCCTCAGCACACAGAAGGCTGCATTTCCCAGCCTCTCCCTGGATGGGTGTGACAATGTGTAAAATTCTAGCCTTTGGACAGGGAAGGGAAGTGGTGTGTACCACTGCCAAGCCAAAACACTCAGTTTCTAATGAGATCCTCTCCTCCATCCTGTTATGGAAATCTAGGAGGAAACTCTGTGTTGCGTTGGTAGGGTAAAAATAATTAGGTAGCTTAGGTGCCTTTGGTCCCACACAGGATTTTGTATGAATAGGAAATAAAGTTTTATTGTTTTAAATTACTGTGTAGTATGGCTTGTTATCATAGCATGTTTAGTTTCTCCTAATTCTACAAAGTATATCTACTTATTACTTTACATTTTATACATCAGGAAACAAAGGCCTAGAAAAATCAGAAAGCTTACTTGGTATTGCATATTAGGTGGTGAGCTAGGGTCTGAACATACCTGTTTTGTCCACAAAACCTGATGAAAGTGCAATAGATTGGGCAACCTGAGTAGCTAACTGGGATCTACTAGACTGACAGCATTGTCGAGGAATGGTACCTTAGTGAACAAAGTAGAATGTCCTTGGGGTTCAAAATGAAACACTTTTTTTTTTGAAGAAGAAATGCTTGAGTTTCTCTTACGGTGACATATAAAGTTACCAACACAGAAGACTTGGGAAGCTTCCTTTTGGAAACTACTTGACCTTCTCTAGGTACTTGTATCTATGTTTCTATTTGGGTTCTTTATCTCATGACTTATTCAGGCATTTAAAAAGATCCCTGCTGCCCAATACGGAGTGTAGAATAAAATAAACACCAACCACAAAAGAGCTTTTGCTTTGGCCAGACAGGCACTGGCTCTATCATGCATGATCCTAAAACATTAGGAAGAACTGCTGTCACTATTACCTGTGGCAAAACACTTTGTTGTGGATGGACACACTGCTCCTGACCTCCCAGCATGAATATGGTTCTGAAAGCATTTCTCAGTTTGCAGTGAAGGGTGACTGGGTGTTTTTCTCCATCCTGATTAGTGCTTTAGAATCCATGTGGTGCCTCCTGAGAACAGAGTGGGGTCCGTTTTATTAAATACTATGGGTATGATGATTGCCAATTGCAGATCAGAGCACTCAGTTAACACACCAGAGGAAAAACTACGTGGGGAATAAATATTATAAACTCCCTTTAAATGTACAGTTTCAGTCCATTAGCATTCAGTGAGTCAGGATGTTTTCCTTATTGTGACATATTATGTTTTCCCATTCCTTCTTTTTAAGAATGACTAACAGAGCTCACAGTCCTCTTTTCTTCAAGACCAGCTGTCAGTGTGAGATAGGACTAAGGCAGGGCATTCTCATTACCAGATTGTCAATTCCTTGGCAGAAAGGGTTTGGCCTTCCTGATCATCTGCCCTAGCCTCATGCTTGGCACATAGTAGGCTCTAGTCCACGTTAGATGAGAGAATGAAGAAATGAACAGCTTCTGAGTTCACTCAGGCTCAGATGCAAAATAAGGTCTCTGACATCACTTCATTTCTGGTGTTTAAATGTGAATTCTTCTTTATAGAATAGCAAGGGAAAAAATAATTGTATTATTATAAAGCCGAGTATAAAAGGACTGAGGTCGGCTGGTAGATTCAAGAGAGCACAGTGTTCTTACTTCGAACGGTTTTACCATGTGATTCTGCATCAAAGAAGGTGGTCTTGTGGCCAGAGCTGTGCAGTGCCTGAGCCCTTTTCTCTGTCCTCTCTGGATGGCCGTTGGTCGCTAAACCTGCCTGAGTAAAGCTGTCTAAGTTCCTTCAGAGAAATGTTACCCAGGTAATGTGTTTCCACACCAGGCTCCTAAGGATTATGAGAGGCAGGCTTTTATACTTTTTAATAGTAAAATTTAATTAAACTAAATGTACCTCAGGGAAGAATAATGTATGCAAACTTATCAGAAAATCAAGCACCATGGTGAGAAAAAGTGAGAATGTAATGTGGATGAGTTCCAAAATATTTGGCTTAAGCAACAATATCAACCTATTCTGTATTTCGCCTTACTAGGTTGTGTGTGTCTTTTAACAGTTGGTTGTTTAATAATAGTAATCTTCAGGCTTATTTCTCCAACCAGCCTGCATGTGACAGTCCTTTACTCTCAGTAAACAGTGTGATACAATCAGTCTGCTGCAGCTGCTCCTTTTTCTATTACTGCTGCATAATCATTTGGGGAAATCTGTGAAACTAACGCAAAAGCCCACAGAGCTATTCAGAAATATGGATGGAAAATGGAAGGCTGGAAAAATAGCTTGTCATAGCCCATTAGCAACTACACACTGCTATTTAATAAATTATTTTTCAAATGTTTCCTTTTTGCACATGACTTAAAAACATCCCAACTTGTTTGTTCTTGAAGAACAATGGGAACATTTATCATGGACTGTTAAAGTCAGATGTATAGGCAAATACTAATATTTCCACTAGAATAAATTATACAGCAGAGTCAAGATTAGCCTGTGCAATTTTTCTCAGAAGAAGCAGCATTTCTGATATCATTTTTATGGAGCACAGAGGACATTAATGTAAGTACAATTTAATGGTATAATTTCATTTATCTTTCATGAGCAAGGATTTTATACTAATGATTGGCCAGAACTTCATCACACTGGCTATTAGTTCTTTCATTCTCCCCCTCCACTTTCTTGATTTATAGATATTTATTTACAAATCTTGACTCTCTCCAACTTCATCTAATACTGGTGTCTGTCTTGATAACTGATCTTTCTTCCCAGAAAGATCCTTTTATCCCTCACCCAAATAATGTTGTTAGCTTCATATTTGGACACACTATTCCCCCTTGGGATGCCAGCAATTTTTACTTGTTTTTCCTCTCTCATCTCCTGTTTAAGAGAACAACAGGCTTTTATTCTTTTTTTCCCTCCCCATTCTCTAGGAAGGGAAGGAAGGCATCTAGTACTTGTTACTGAGCCTACTAATACATTCTGGGCCTTGCATTCAGAGCCTTTATGACATTTTCTTATATTTTATAGGGTGGAAAACTGACACTAAGAGATACATAAAAACTTGTCTAAAAGTACTCATTGAGATTGTTGCAGAGTCGGCATTCAAACCCTTCATTCCAACACTAAGCTTGTGTCTTTCCACTTTCCCAGAATAGTCTGGGAGGGTTAAACACTCCCTCTTCTGGCAAATCCTATAAAAGTGGAGTTAGTGGCATTGTGAGCATGGGCTGTGCAGGAGGACCAGGCACCACACCTCCTCTGCCACTTACTTAGTTTTCCAGTAAAATGAGAGTCAGCTTTCTAATTTAAAATGAGAACCTAGTGGATAATGTTACACAATGCCCAGCTGTTTCTAAGGGCCAAAAAATAAGACAATCATAATTATTACCCTAAGTACAGTGTACATATTTATCCTAGAAAACAGTCATAAATGTTTTTCCCGGATTTGACTCTTTCTTTAAAGTTCAAAATTTTTACTCCCCACTCCTTCAGTCCCCTTTTGCTCTACCCCATGAAAAGCAAGTGCTTACTGGGTAGAGGACCTGTAGATTTAGACCTCTAGGATGGTCACACTGCCTGTGATAGCCATGGGACTTATATATTTTGCCTTCTCTTCCCAGTGCAGGGAAAGCTATAAACTCTGGTGAGCATTAGGGGTCATCACTCTGAATCCCTACCAGTGGGGATAAGATGGCCGGTAACTCCAACCTCAGCCCTGGATTGAGAATGTGTGGACACAATATGTGTAGGGAAGAGACAGATGGTCTTGACCTTCGCTGCTGGAGGCCCATTTAGTCCTGATAAGAAGCCGTTTTCCATGATATCTCTTTGGGGACTCTTTAGACTTTCTAGAATGTACTGACATTTGTACTTCTCTCAAACGTGAATTCTATTCATATATTCACAAATAACTATTTATCAAAACTGGAATAGGGATTCATGATCTTTCCGAAAAGCACATAAAAATGGAAGAAAATAGAAATGTTAGGGTCCCAACGTTGAAATTTCCAAAGGGATCCTTCCTGTTAGTTTCTTCAGTGATATGTCCTGAATCCCACATTGGGAGAGGAAGTGGGTTATTCATTTTGTTATCTCAAATAGTTTGGCAAATGAGATAAAATGTAAGTTCACTGCGTGTTATGAACCAGGGTGATTATGATTTGATTGATGACATTTTATGCCCTAAGTCTATATGGGTATATTCTGATATCTCCTTTGGTACTTATTTGAAAGAATGCCTTTTTTTTTTTTTAAATGAGTTTGTGTAAGAAACTAGTAGGTGTGGTGATGACAAGAAGAGAAAATATACATAAGAAAAAAAGCCTGAAAGCCTTATAAGAGTTTTATCATGCCTTCTCGATTCCCACCGCCCCCCCATGCAGGGCTGGGGTGATGCACTAATTTGTAGTCACTTTAGGTGTTTTTGAAGGAACAGTGTGTTCTGTCATCCAGGAATGCAGGAATGAGAGTAGTGTGTTGGAATTTTTGGGGGAGGGGATGCTGAGAAAACTATACTCACCTCGGCCTTACCTTCAACTCAAATTCTCGGCCTTGTCCACATTTCACAAGTACCAATTTTGTTGATTTCTGGAGGGTCTATCTAGTGAGTAGGATATTATATCCTTAAATGTTCATAGCTCCTATGCAGATATCCTGACAGGAAATCAGCATTAATCTACCATGAACCATCAGTTAGGGTGTAAGCCGATATTACACTATCAGGTGTCTCACTGAGAAAGCAGAGATGCATGAGGCAACACAACCTCACTGAGGAACAAAATGAGAGGTTGTCCAACTCCAGTGATGTGAGGAGAGCAAAGTGGTGTATCATACGGTTCAGTGGGAGGTAAGCCCCAAGATACCTTCTATGTCCTGAAATACTATAGGGCATGTTGGAGTGTAGGGGAGCCCAGATTTTCTTTATTCCCTTTGGATGAGTCTAACCAAGAAGGCCTTGATGTTCTCCTGAGATGGCCTAAACATCAGACAGATTTTTTTCTTCTAGGTCCCTGAACATCCTTTACTGAGAACATTTACTCTAGAAAACATGCAAAAGTAAATTTTTTTCTCTACCCTTTTGAAATGTAAATCCTGTTAAAAGTCTCTTGCCAGTTTTACAAGGATAGCGCCTTTATTTCCAAGTTACTGTGGGAGGCTAGGAGCTTACTTGTTCCAAGTTATAAAACAACCTCTTGTCATGAAATAGGAGAAACCCTACTTTTCCCTTAGGTAAGGACAGGTAGCAAACACAGATTCCCTAAAATAACACAGATGCCCTAAAATTCTCTCACCTCATCTTTAAAACTCTTCAGCCCTCTGTTTCATCATAGTTAAGTAGTGACTTCAATAAAGTTTTCCTGCTTGCTTACCTGTGTCTGATGCAATTTTTGCTTTTATAATTGTATGAAAATACTTGCTCTTCCTTCTTAACATACTTTTTTTTTTTTTTTTTTTTTTTTTTTTTTACACAAAGAAAAGTGCTAAGTTCACCAGCTGCTTTAGGTTTTCAACAGGCCTTCAACAAAAGTCCCGAGGTGGGAAAGGGTGCTTCTGTGGTTCGGTGCTGAAACCCACCAACTTGATTCCTTCATTAAAACAAAGCAAAATAAAATTCACAGGACTGCATTTTAAATCTATGTTTGCATAACAATTAGTTTCATTCTCCACAGTGCCTAATTTATTCCCTATAGTAATTTTCTCAGGCTCTCAGTCCTTGCTCACTTCAATAAATCAACTGCTTATAAGCAAATCTTAAAACTCTTCCAGAATTTGTATCAAAATGCTAACTAATGTCCTTCCACATGGCCCTGTTTTGTGGGGAAATGAGAGACCTAGACCCAAAGGCCTAGATACTGACCTAACAATCCACATGACGTAGGTAAATAATCCCTATCCCTAACACCCTCCAAGTTAGCAATAATTAGACACCTACTAAGCATCTCTACTATGATAGACCCCTTATATAGCAATCTTACCTAATGTTTACAACATTCTTAGGGGTAATACATTGCTATCTTTGCTCTGCAGACAAGAAAAGGTAGAAATGTTACGTGTCATACTTCAGATTTCAAAAGTGACATAGTTAGCAGAGCTGTCTCTTAAAATTTATTCTGGTTGGCTTCAGAATCAGTGAATTTTCTCTGCCTTATGCTACTTTCTTACCTGTAAAGTAGGGATATTGATAACTGATGCATAACTTATATTCTGGGCTAAGAATTCTTTGAGCTTGCCATCACAGATGTAACCGTCATAGTGAGTGTCTTACACCTAGAGACGTGTGTGTACTCCAGGCCTTTCAAGGAGGGAAGTAGAAACAGTTCTCTTTTCTGAGAGATTTAGCAACTCTCTACTCTACTGAGTCACCACATACGATAGTTCCTAAAAACGTGTGTCAGGCATCAAAGTGGTACCAATAACCAAAGGTTCAGCTAGAGAGTAGCTCTCAGTCTCCCTAATGAACATATGCAGCCTTTCTCTTTGTTTCCATGCATTTATTTCCCTCTAAACCCAGAAGAGTGATATTTACAGCCAAGCCCTTCTTGAGAAGCTTGGAGGGTGTAACAAATGAAACCATCCATGGTATCAGGGTGTCAGGCTCATCCTGGCTCTGCCTGCTTCTCTTTTGTTTGCCTTTTGATAAATAAGCAACATCATTTCCCTAAGACTTTGTTTTGTTTCTTATAGAATGGTGAGAATAATACCCATCTTATGGAGATTTTCTAACAATTAGGTAGAAGAAAAATTCAGAGAGCCTTGAGTTTTCCAGGCTGAATGCATTATATAAAGTAATTACTTAGTCTGAATAGCTAGGAGGCATTTTATTCTAGTCAGGGGATGCCTTTGGTATTTATTTTGTATAAATAGAGCAGCTTAGAGGAACCTCAACCGTCACCTCTAATGCTCTTATTTTGCAGAGGAAGAAAATACTCGATTCTCTGATATTATGAAACTGGACTTAGATGCAGTATCCAAACTCCCAGGCTTTGTCTCATCATCGGGCTTCTGTCCCATCCCCCCAGGCCATGGAACTTAGCCCACCCTTGAAGACAGAACAGCCCTCAATATCAGCCCCTAAGAATCAGCTGCCTTTGAGGAAATAAATTTCCTGATCAGATCTCAATATCAACCCCTTTCCCTTTCCCCACCAGTTCTTTCTACCTTGTTTACTTCTCTTTATAAAAGTCCCTTCATTCCTGAACTCCAACACACTTGCAGATCTTGGAGCAGGAATGTTCTTCCTAGTGTAACACTCTCTCTCCCCTTATTTGAAAATGTCCCTTTACCTATTGGGAGAGTCCCCTCCCCCAATGCAATGTCCTCCCTGACCTTATTGCAATAGTCTTTTTAAATAAAGTTTCTCCTTATCTAAGTCCAGATTTATTCTTATTTAACACTAAAGGCCCAGTGCACAAAATTCATGCATGGGGGGGGGGGAGGTCCCTCAGCCCAGCCTGCACCCTCTCACAGTCTGGGATCCCTTATTCCTTATCACCTGCCTGCTTGCTGCTCCTTACCGCTCACCTTGCTGTGTCTGCCCCCTGGTAGGGAGGGACTGCGGGAGGGCTCCAGGGTGTGTCCAGCCCCTCTCACTCAGTTCCAATTTGCCAGAACCCAGAAGCAAGCTAACCTACTGGTCGGAGCATCTGCCCCCTGGTGGTCAGTGCACATCATAGTGAGCTGTTGAGCGGTCTTAGCATATCATTAACATATTATACTTTGATTGGTTGAACGGCCGACCAGAAGATCTGACACTTAGCATATTAGGCTTTTATTATATGGGATTGCCCTTCAACACATATTATCTACCACATCCCAGACACTGTTAACCCATAATTTCTGCACAACTCATTGTATACTTATTATCTATGTATTACTGGCTATCTTTCACCAGATAGGAATTGTTTTCCTAAATATAAAATAAAACTACTTGATAGAGACCCTGCTTTGGATATATATTTTTATATCTTCCTTCAGAGACACAAGACTACACTTTGTACAAGACAGGGGCTTAATGAATGTGTGTTGCTTTATTTACTCTTCTTTACACAATTAATTCACTAATTGATATGTGCAGCACATACTTAATGAATATCACTTTTGTGCAAATGTAAGAAAAAATGAATTATAGGTCCTGATCTTCAAGACTGCATGGTTTAGCTGGGGAGCTAAGAATTATTGTCAGGCAATTAATAGTTAAGTGACAAAAGAAAAAAATATTATCTAATAAAAGAGTAATATGCAAATTGACCGTACCTCTGCTACACCCACAAGTCACGCCCACCAGCCAATCAGGAGCAAGTATTGCAAATTAACCCAACCAAGATGGCTACAGCCACGGAGCGAGCAGGAGGCTTGGGTTTCCCCGGCGATGGAGGAAGCCAAGTTCCTGGCCTGCCCTGGCCTGCCCTGGCCTCCGCTGAAGGCTACAAAGTTTCAATTTTAGAAGATAAATAAATCTCAGATACCAAGGCCTCCTCTGGGTCATCGGGGGTTGTGGACGGCCTGCAAACCACCACAGGCCCCTCGCCCAGGCCACCCCACACACCAAGGGAACCCTCATCCTGATCCAGGACACCCTTCAGGGCAAACCAGCTGGCCCCAACCCTTGCACCAGGCCTCTATCCTATCTAATAAAAGAGTAATATGCAAATTGACCATCACTCCAACACACAAGATGGCTGCCCCCATGTGGTCAAAGATGGCTGCCCCCATGTGGACACAAGATGGCCACCACAAGATGACCAGCAGGGGAGGGCAGTTGGGAGGGACTAGGCCTGTAAGGGAGGGCAGTTGGGGGTGATCAAGCCTGCAGGGGAGGGCAGTTAGGGGTGACCAGGCCGGCAGAGGAGGGAAGTTTGGGGCGACCGGGCCTGCAGGGAAGGGCAGTTGGAGGAGCCCAGGCCTGTAGGGGAGAGCAGTTGGGGGGGACGAGGCCTGCAGGGGAGGGCAGTTAGGGGTGACAAGGCCTGCAAGGGAGGGCAGTTAGGGGTGACCAGGCCTGCAGAGGAGGGCAGTTAGGGGCAATCAGGCTTGCAGGGGAGCAGTTAGGCATCAATCAGGCTGGCAGAGGAGTGGTTAGGGGGTGATCAGGCTGGCAGGCAGAAGCAGTTAGGGGCAATCAGGAAGGCAGGCAGGTGAGCAGTTGGGAGCCAGCAGTCCTGGATTGTGAGAGGGATGTCTGACTGTTGGGATCGGGCCTAAACGGGCAGTCGGACATCCTTCGAGGGGTCCCAGATTGGTGAGGGTTCAGGCTGGGCTGAGGGACACCCCCACCACCCCCCGTGCACGAATTTTGTTCACCGGGCCTCTAGTATATAGATAAACTCCAATAGAATGCAGAGAAAGATGTAGCCTCCTGTGGCTAAATCTAGAAGAGAAGCAATTTTCAGTAAACACTGAAACTAAGAATGAGAGTAGAGGGGATTAGAGACATTCTAAGCAGGTGGAATGACTAAGTAAAGGCCAGTAGGAAGTCACTTAGGAAGTGGTTGGAAAGAAATTCTGAGATTAGAGAAGGGCTTGATTTTTCACTTAGCACCTTTTAAATTAATTTATTGATTCACTAACATTAATCATAATTACAACTAATTGCTTACATATTGAGTTTTACTGGACTAAACATTAGAGGGAATAAAAAGATAATATGAAATGGATAAAAGTACTTTTTGCTGAACAAGGTATGGTAAGAACTGCTAGTTCTGTTGTTATAGGTTTTCTGTCTTATTGTCACAAAATTCATCAGCAATGCTTCTACACATTTCTATTTTAACTGAAAATCACTTGTAGTGAATGAATGGGAGAAGCACCTCTCCCATGAGTTTTTCTCAAGACACTGTTTCCCTCTTGCAGTAGTGAGATGGGTTTTCTTGAACCTCTTTGACTGTAGGCAAGAAACTGAAAATCTGAATTGTTCCACCTGAAAGATTGATCTACTCCTCAAATCTTCTTTTACTTATGGCTGTTTTTTATCTCTTATTACAGTCTTGGGACACAATTTTGCTACTGCTTTTGGGCATGCCTCTGCAGTCTGTCAGGTAGATACTAAAATTGACATTGATGATCTTTTCCATGCGTATGAAATTAACTAAAATGTGGAAAGAACAGCCACCATAAAAAAATTGCATAAAAAACCCTTGGGTGTTAAGTATTTTTATGTCTCCCTCCCATTTTTTGAGAAGCAGTTGTATATAATTATTTTTCCTCCATTAGAGGGGCCACCTTTCTACAAAGAGACGAGGGGATGGGGTAATGATAGCTGTTCAAGCCTCCAACTAGATGTGGAACATAATTAGCAGAGAAACAAGCTCTCTGAAGTGGGATGTTTCACAGAACACATAGCTCCTCCTCCATCCTCTCTCTAAAATGGCTGTGATTTTCCTTGTTAGTTTAAAGACATTCTAAAGTCTGAATGATAGTTAAATTTAGAGAAACACTCTGCTTGACTGACACGCCAAATCTTTCTATTAACTGCAAAGGCTGGTTCAGGTGAATGATCTCATACCCCCGTGCACGGTGCTCCCAGTGATGAATTAAATGTGCACTGTAACTAGGGCATTCTTTTTGGCTCCATAGTATGTGGAGAGAGATTCCTGTTTAACACGCTAGGTGTGAAGATGGTTAAGAATAATGTTTGTTTCGGCACTAACTTTCCTCATGCATCTGTGAGATGTCTGGAGGATATTTCAGATGCCCAAGGAGCCAGCGTACAGTTGAGTTTTGTTTCGATCTGTGTAGGGAAGTTGTAGCCTTCGTTATTCAGATTCTTGAGACCCAGGCGTGAATGATAGCAATTTAGTTATCACGTTTTATATCCCGCAGAATTGTTGGTAGTTTAGCTCAAAATATCTATCTTCTTAATTTTAACTGGTTTTTCCTGTTGCCAGTTAGAACAGATTGCAAGTGAAAATGAATATCATCAACACACTTAAATATTTCTGTGCACGATACAAAGCAGACTGTGGATGATTATAGACTACTGGAAAATGTGTTTCCACAGAAACTTTCTTAGAGATTGCTCGGAGTGTGTTAGACTTCAAAATCACTCAAAGATGTGTGTTCAAAATTTTAGCAAGTTTAAAATTTTCTTATTTTACTTTAAAAGTATATTATATTTAGGGAAATGAAACTACTACTCTATATGATACTGTGGATGCATGTCATTATAAATTTGTCAAAACTTATAGAATGTACACAAAGAGTGAATGCTAATGTAAATTATGGACTCTCAGTGATAGTGATGTCAGTGTAGGTCCATCAGTTTTAATAAATATACCACTTTGGTAAGGGGTGTTGATAGTGGGGGAGGCTGTGCACATGTGGGGGCAGAAGGTATATGGAAAATACCAGTGCCTTCTTCTCAATTTTGCTGTAGACCTAAAAATGCTCTAAAAATAAAGTTTATTAAAATAAAAAATAAAATTGAGAGCAATATTCCTTAAGGAAATGATTCATTTGTTCCCCCCATAGTTTACATGTAACTTTCATGTTGCACACAAGGTAACTGAGTAGCAGTGTGTGGTAATTTAAACACCCAATTACTAAACATTCACCATGACAATGCTGGTCACCCCTTCTCTGTCTCCCTAAGCAACTGCCCTGGTTTGTCCCTTCTTTACTTTTCACCTGGATTGTCACTGCAGCCCAATAGATCCTTCATAATGAACTTAGAGTTGCCCCTCTACAATGGCTCTAAATGCACTTCCTTTTCAGAGATCTTCAAGACTCACAAATTGCAGAAACAAGTCAGACCACTCAGCCCATGCCTGCACCTTCTACACTATAAGCCCCTCTCAGTGTGTCCAGTCTTTTGATGACACTGCCCCTTTCTCTGCTAATAAATTCACACACTAGCTACATATTTCAGATGCTCCCTCCACCCCAGATCTATCCTTTGGCTCATCCAGTTCCTTTCTTCAGAAGGCTCTTTTCTTTCACATTGCTGCATGTTAATGTCTTATCATGCAGGGTCCATGTAAATGCTACCTGTTCCAAAAAGCCTTCTCATATATCTACCTTCCCCCAACCCTCTAACCCCCATATACACACACACATGAAAGGTTAGCCTTGAGATTGTACTTGTCCAGGGATGACATTCACAATATTTACCCTGTGCACAGCATAGCTACTCACTGACCAGAAGCATTAGACGATAAACGTCTAGTATGTTCTGATTGGTGGCCTGTTGCAGTCTTTAGACTCTCTCAATTGGTTTCTCTTGTCTTTTAGGAAGAGTTAGCCCTCCTCTGTGGTCCCATAGCACCTGTGTGAGTCTCCCTCATCGAGCTGATTATACTCTGCTATGATTTCCATGCTCTGCCAGGTAGCATGTCAGGTACATGTAGACATTCAGTAAAATCTTGGTGAACTGATTGAATTCAAAAATTAATGGAAGCCAAAGACCAACTTTAATCATCTTCCCATAACTGTTTATATTAATTACTAGAGGCCCGGTGCACAAAATTCGTGCACGGCGGGTGTGGGGGCGTGTGTGTGTGGGGGTGCGCGGGGGTCCCTCAGCCCAGCCTGCACCCTCTCCAATCTGGAACACCTCGAGGGATGTCCGACTGCCCGTTTAGGCCCGATCCCAGTAGGATCGGGTCTAAACGGGCAGTCGGACATCCCTCTCACAATCCAGGACTGCTGGCTCCCAACTGCTCGCCTGCCTGCCTTCCTGATTGCCCCTAACCGCTTCTGCCTGCCAGCCTGATTACCCCCTAACCACTCCCCTGCCAGCCTGATTGATGCCTAACTGCTCCCTTGCCAGCCTGATTGCCCCTAACTGCCCTCCCCTGCAGGCCCAGTCCCCTCAACTGCCCTTCCCTGCAGGCCTGATCGCCCCCAACTTCCCTCCTCTGCTGGCCTGGTCACCCCTAACTGCACTCCCCTGCAGGCTTGATTGCCCCAAACTGCCCTCCCTTGCAGGCCTGGTCCCTCCCAACCGCCCTCCCCTGCTGGCCTGATCGCCCACAACTGCCCTCCCTTGCAGGCCTGATCGCCCACAACTACCCTCCCTTGCAGGCTTGGTCACCCCTAACTGCCCTCCCCTGCAGGCTTGGTTGTCCCAAACTGCCCTCCCTTGCAGGCCTGGTCCCTCCCAACTGTCCTCCCCTGCTGGCCATCTTGTGGCGGCCATCTTGTGTCCACATGGGGGCAGCCATCTTTGACCACATAGGGGCAGCCATCTTGTGTGTTAGAGTGATGGTCAATTTGCATATTACTCTTTTATTAGATAGAATACCCATAAAGTGCTCAAAAACAATTTATTGAATTAAACTGGAACCCTTGCTTGCTGACATCTTAAAGTTAATCTTTTAATAATATCAGTAATGATGATAATGATGATGATGATGATGATAATGACACTATCAAACAATTATACTAAAGCATTCACTATGTGTCTGGCACTGTATAAAGTGCTTCATATGTACTTATTTAATCCTTGCATCTACCTTGCAAGGTGGTGCTATTATTTTTCCTGACTTGTGGGTGAGAACTGAAGCATAGAGAGATTAAGTAACTTGTGTAAATCCAGGCACCTTGTCAGTGGCCTGGCCAGTCTTCTATTCTAGACAGTCTAACTCCAAATTCATTGCTCTCTTACTCTGAACTTATTTTTGATGAAAATACATTTTATTCTAATGAATCTGTGATATGTATGCATTGTTTTCTCTTTCCAACCACCTGTTCTTTTCATTAACCGCTGATACTCTGGCTCTGCCCCCATTTCTCTGTAGAACATTTTAAATCAAAAGCTTGTAAATATATCTCAGCACCAGCACCCATCATTGAAATCTCTTAAGATCTGCAACTGTTTCCCACACCATACATTTAACTAGTTCTTTCCTGCTTCCCATGAAATAACCTCTGTGTTTGCCCTTCATGGTCTCCCAGCAGAATATAACTTGTAAAATAATATGCCTCCTTTACCCTGCCTGAGCCACTCAGCTTCCCAACAGCCTAAAGAGATTCCTTAGGCATCTGCTGACACCAATACCCAAATGTCTTTTCCTCTCATCCAAATTTCTCACCCACATTTTAGTCTCAAGCTTTCAAAATTGATGTTGGCTTTCCTCTCACAATTAAATAAAAAGCACCAAAAAAGTGAGTATCACTCCCATCTTAAATCATGTTCTCAAATACAGATCTATTGAATTGTAATAGTAATGTGTCTGGACAATCCAACATCTCTGTTCATGTAGTGGGCTCATTTCTCACTGTTCCTTAATGGATGGTCTGGTTTTGAACATCATCCTTGAGGACCTGTTTTATGTCTGTCTGATAATAGATTGGTTAGCAAGAGGGTCCCTGTTTTCAGCCTAAAGATCAGTTTCCAGCTCATGAAAGTAACCAAGGAATCAATACCTTATAAAGTCTCTTGGAAGCCAGCTCAAGGATGCAGTCTCTTTGCAAACTTCCACCTTGTGTGGGATGATTATTATTAGTAAACCAAGTGTGTGCATGTGTGTTTCTGCATTTCTATCCCATCCAACCTCAACGTCCTTAAATACTCAGAGTGCACTCCTTTTGTGACTTACTCTCTTCTTTGAATTTCATTGTCATGGAGAATGCCCAGAACACATTAAAAATAAGGAATTTTGGATTTTGCTGACTGCGTAAATTTGAGTTCAGTTTCACTTGCTGAGCTTTCTGAGGTTGAACTAGGTTAGTCCAGTAAAAATTATGCTCTACTTCTTCTGGGTTGTTCTTTTTTAGAGTTGCTATCAATGACATCCAATGTCACTGCTTGATACTAATGCAAAGTGTCAGATTAAATCAAATAGCAGTGCCTGTCTAATCATTTTGCAACTGAACAACCCAAGTCACATACATTCAATGCAGCTGGACTTTATAGAGCTTTCACTAGAAAAGGCAGTTCTTCAGAAGAATCATCTTTTCAAGTTTTCTGAGGTACTTGTGCAGCACAGAAAGTGCCTGACTATTCATCAGTTTGGCTCATTTGACCCAAATGAGAAGACCTGGACACCGCCACCTGCCACCTGTCACCTCTCACCTCCAGGTCAGGCTCTTGAACTGCTCTCTGCCATACACTGGAAAAGAAGTCTGAACTTTATCTTCTGTAAAATGTTATTTTAGTTAAAGCTTGGATGGCAGAGTTCAAAAGAGGTGGCAGCTGCCTTGTTGGTTTACCTGGGAACACTGAGATGAAAATCACAGCCAGCATTGCCTTAAAATCATTGGGGTGCAGGACTTAGGGGAGATTTTTGAATTTATGATTTATTTTCTGTTCTGGTGGCAGGTAGTGCTCCATATCTCACTGTAGACCCACATACAGAACTGTGTGCACATGTGTGGCCATGACAAATTTTAAAATATTAAAATATTTTATAATAGTTGATAAATAATCACTGTACTCAGTCTTCTCAACAATCTCCCTCCAAACAAAGACCTTCCCCCTGGACTCTAGGACTTTCCCACAATTCAGCAAATAAAGGAAATAACCCTGACATAGCAGGACTTTGTACCAATACCAAGGCCTGTGCCATTATGTTGTTAAATATCTTAAATATAGCCCCTGAAATGACAGATAGAGAACTTGAGTGGGCTTTTATACAGCATGAATTTAAGAAATATCCAGTCTTATAGGCTGCTTTGGATCTTTTGCAAAACTGTAGTGGAAGATAGTATCTTAGGAGTCTATTGTCTCTCATTACAGGATCTATGTGTTAATTTCTTAATTTCTTTGGGAAGACCTTTTTCTGGGAATATAATTTGCTTCTCAAGAAAATATCTTATTTCTTTTAATCAAGCAGAAGGAATACATTACAATATAGTTCTCTTTTTGCTTTGTCTTTTAGGAATTCTGGAATTAAAATTAATGCTCAGCTGAACAATAAAATTATACAAGTTACTTGGTACATCTTCCTTTTCTCCTAAATGATAGATTTACTAATTTTAAATTTTCATTTATTTTAATATGATTTAATGTTAGAACCTGCATCAAGAAAAAATTGTAGTTGGTTACAAGTGATAAAAAACAAATGAAACCTAAGTGAAGCATGCTCTGTGCTCTACTGTGCTAAGTGTTTGAGCTTCAGGGAGTCCACTGCCCTCAATGTATTCTCCTGGACTAACCCAAGCTTACCCAGCTATACTTCTGAACTCCAAACTGATCCCTCTCTCCTTATTAAAAATGAGATAGGGTGGAATAAATACTGAAAACACATTTAATTGTTCATGTTCTCTATTTAAGTGTACCCCTAGAGTTGACCTAGTGGAAATGAGGAAAGGGAATCTTTAAATTATCCATTATATTATTATTTTTTGTTTTTTCCTTATGCATTGAATTACTCTATTTGTGTAGATCCAACTCTTGATATGTACTTAGTTCATGGACAATTATAATCTTTTTAATTGCTTCCTTTTCTTACCTTCCTTGTAGCCATTTCACATGCATATGTCTATTTTGTAGAATTAATGAAGGTGGATAGAAGTTAAATTTAAAGTAGTCACTTTTTGCTAAAGGTGATTTATAACTACTCTAAGAAAAAAGTGGTGTAAAATGTTACATATTAAGGAAACTAATTAGAGTGAATACAGGTTTTAAAATTTCTGTGCATGTCATTTCCAAGAACATTCTTTTTTATCATCTATGCATTGGGTGATAGTCTAAAATTAAAACTAACCCTATTTCAAGACCTATTTATTTTCAATAGTCTGCATTCCATGAAATTTAGAAACAATATATTTTTAGTTTTTGTGATTCCCATTCTTTGTTCAAGACTTTATACATGATGTTTGCTCAGGGAATATCCAATTTTATTTTATTATAAAGTATGCATTGTGCATTGTGTGCTTAGATCAATGGGAATAACTAAGTCCTCTTTCTTTTTCTCACAATTTCTGTGTTCTAAATCTCTATGTAAAGTTCTGCCATTCTGCCAATCAAATGCATAATTATTATCATCCATCTGTCCTATCTTTTCAGTTTCCCAATCAACAATATATTACTTACTATATGCCAAACATGCTTCCAAAGGAAGGCATAGATAAACAAGATGTTTTTCTCCAATAAATTTGCTAACCTTCCACATTAGAAGATATATTTATAAGTAAACATGTTTCTACATAATGTAGTAAATTGAAAGAAACGTCTTTGAAAGTGTTATGGGAACAAAGAAGAGGGATTGAATCTGTCCTTAGAAATTTAGGAAAATCTTCAGAGAGGTGTTGATTTGGGGCCTGCAATTCAAAATATGAATGTGAGTGTCCTGGATAAAAGGAAAGGAAGCAGACAATGCGTTCCAGATGGAGTGAACATCTGGTTTAACACTCTGGCTTTTTAAAAAAAGGCTGAAATGCTCAAGTGGAATGGTGGTGAAAGGCGGTGGGTAATCTTGGAGAGATAGTGAAATGCTACTATGAAGGACCCTCTGTACCATGCTGTCTTTGTCACTTTGGGCTGCAATAATAAAAATACCAAGGACTGGGTACCCTAAGCCACAGAAATTTGTTTGTCAAAGTTCTGGAGGCTAGAGGTCAGAGGCTACGGTGCCAGCCTGGCCAGGTGCTTGGTAAGCACCTTCTTTATGGCTTACTGTTGGCTGTCTTCTAGTCATGTCCTCACCTGATGGTAAAGAGAGAGAGGAAGAAAGCTCTTTCCTGTCATGAGGGCTCTACTCTGATGACCTTATTACGCCTCCCCCCCCACCCATTTCCCATATTTCCAAATGCTATCCTGTAATTTCAACATATGAATTTCGGAGTAGGTGACACAAACATCAGTATATAATACATGCTAACAACTAAAAACTTTGGGGCTAGTTGGTAGGTGAAACAGGTGGTTAGCCCAGCATCTAATTCACAACTGTTGACTTGTGTAGATATGCATGGACCAAGGATGTGGTAGGAGGCTCTCCCTTAGATTTTTGTTTGTAGCTCCTCTAGCTCTACTGAACTATGTTACTGTGGAAAAAGAGCAAGCTGCAAAAACACAGGAATTTATAACAATAAAATAGAAATAATATGTTCTTCAACTGATGTGTGTGACTAATAGGGTTTCTCTTTAAACAATTGCAAATAGAAATATTCATGGCTAAACACTAAGAACAATGTGCTTTTATTCAAAAAGTGTGGTAGTAATTTCTTTATCATTTTAGATATAATGGAAACCTTGACCTCTATATGCTATGCCACAAATTTAAGTTGCACTTAAAAAGTATTCATGCTAGGCTTATGTGACATCTGCTGAGAAATCTAAATTACCCATTGACAAAGATCATTCAGATAGAAAAAGCTAAATCTATGTAGGAAAATGGAAAGGAACTGAGTTGGGCAGCTGCAGGGGAGAGATGATAAATCATCCATTCATGTCAGAGGAAAGTGCCTGCTTCTGTATTGTTGGTATGTCATGTGGTTCAGGTTTGAAATACAAAGCTAATAATTTTTCTTTATATATAGCATCCGTCCATGACGGGCTCGAACTGCATTTATGTGATGGTTTCTCACAATATTTCAGTGGAATAAGGGATAACCTATGATGGTAATTTATAGATCAGGTGATGGCAGTGATTGCTGGGAAAGTACGAGAGAGGTTGCAGTGTCAGCTTGTTAGGATTTGGTACAACAAGCAGGCCAGGCCAGAGAAGAAAGTTGCAGTGGGTGATGGAATTGTGGAAGGCAATGTGCTGTGTGAAGACAGCCCCACATGTGTCACTGGAAATGGGGAATGACAATGCCAAGATGCCCAGAGGTCTTGTACCATTTTGAAATGAAGAAATGTAAGACACAAATTAGCTACCCCAAACTGAAAAATTATTGATATTCCAAGCCCAACACTTTGTCTAGTGGATCCATTGCATTACTTATATCCATTGTGTTACTTGTATTTGCAATAGTAAATCTTTTTATTTTGTTTTATAATAAAGGGTGATGCTAATTTAAACAAAATGTGAGTTTATTAGTGTGATATTAGTATATTGCTATGTTCATTTAAATAAGGAAATTGGGAGAATGCCTTATGATTTTAACTGACATTCAGCAGGAATTTCAATGTATTCTGACATAGGAAGTATCTTTATAAATGATCATTCCAAAAGAAAAATAGGCAGAATTATTCTACAGCATTTGCATGAACAAAGTAATTAGCAGTAGATCTATTGTTAAAGAGATTAATAGATAATTAATCATTAACAACTTGAGAATTATTTTCCTTCTCCCATGGTTCCTTGTGTCTATATGTGTGTGTGATGATAGAGAGAGGTGCATCATTATATTAATTATTTGCTTGTATTGAGTAATGATCTGTTTCAGGCCCTGTGCTAAATTTAAATTCGTTACATGCATTATCTCATGTAAGTCTTAGGAAACTTTTTTCCCCCAATTGATATCACTATTCCCACTCTACACAAGAAAAACAAAACACATACAAACCATGGAGCTTAGTAACATTAGCCTTAGACCCCACTCACTGAGCAATCAGTATTGGAATCTGGGGTAGCCTGGATTCTACAGGGTCTGAGTTTAGCCACATCTCCATGATTCTGCTTAACTAACATTTTGGGGGCTGGGGAAAGCAGAGAAGAGAAGGTCTTATGCTTTTCTCTAATAGTCCACAGTTAGAATTCTAGTCACCCTGTACTTTTAGGGCATTCAATAGGTGAGGGTTCAGACAAAAATCTCTTTTTATTTATTTTTGAACCATATTAGATTAAAAAAAAACATTTTTATTGATTTCAGAGAGGAAAGGAGAGGGAGACAGAGATAGAAATATCAATGATGAGAGGGAATCATTGATTGACTGGCTCCTGCATGCCCACTACTGGGATAAAACCCACAACCTGGGCATGTGCCCTTGACTGGAATCATACCCGGGACCCTTCATTCTGCAGGCCAATGCTCCATCCACTGAGCAAAACCAGCTAGGTCCATATTAGATTCTTAAAGTGAAAGACAATGGAAAACAATCTCTATATATAAAAGCCTAAGCAACCAGAATGATGGGTCACTATGATGTGCACCGACCACCAGGGGGCAGATGCTCAATGCAGGAGCTGCCCCCTGGTGGTCAGTGAGCTCCCACAACCAACCTCCCCAGACCGGCCAACTTCCCGCGATCCCTCCCCCGGGCCAGCAGGCCCTGATAGCCTGATCTGGGCCTGCTGGCCAACCTCCTGCAGTCCTTCCCCTCCAGCTAGCCAACCTCCAGTCCCCCACCCCCCCAGCTGGCAGGCCCCAATTTCCCAATTGGGGCTGGGCCCCGGGCTGGGACAGGGAACTGGGGGTGGGTGGTAGCAGATGCGGCACCTTTCCCAGGGCAGACGAGGGCTGGCTCCTTCCTTTGGGCCAGCAGCCAACCTCCCATGGCTGGCAGGCCCTGACTGGCCCACCGCCCACCAGTTGCGGTGGTGGCATGGCTGCAAGGAAAGGTGGAGGGGGGAGGCAGGGACCTGGGTGTGGCAGGGCACCGACAATGGTGGTGTTGGCTTCTGGCATCCATTCCTTTGCACCTGGCCCAGCAACTGTCACCTCCTCTCTGGCCTGGCCCTGATCAGGGGCAGGTCTAGGGACCCTACCCGTGCACAAATTTCATGCACCGAGCCTCTAGTTTCAATATAAACATATTAGGGATTCTGTGGCACTGTAAGAAAAACACAGTATATCACTCAAAATCACCAAGGCGAATCAAGCACAGTATATCATGCAAAATCACCAACGCAAGCAAGCAAGCATTCTATATGGAAAATCTGGCAAACAGGAACAGTGGGAGGTTTGGGAAGCTGCCTGCAGCTGATGAGTGTCAACCGGGAAGAAAAAAATAAATTCCTTCTTACCAACAACATGGCAGATGAATTATAGTTTCACAATTTTGTCCAGTTTTTATACAAAGTAAAGAAATTTTCTTGAGCTGATCAAGATTTGTTTTTCTTCTGTTCAGAAAATGTAACTTCTCTGTTTCCCTAGCTAGAGTGAGAGTCTTCCTTTCTTTCTTTCCCTTCTTCTTCTCCTTCTTCTTCTTCTTCTTCTTCTTCTTCTTCTTCTTCTTCTTCTTCTTCTTCTTCATCTTCTTCCTCTTCTTTTTTTTTTTTGCCTTCAGTTAAGGTAGAAAACCCTAGCCCAGCCTGAACAACTCGGATGTGTTTGTACACCTTCCACCCAATCTGATTTCTGTCATGGATCTGTGTCTTGGGGAAATGACTCCTCATTATTTATGTAAATTGATTTTAAATGAGAATGTTCAGCTAAAAGATTTGATCTTAACATCATGACAGCTGTTATAAATATGGGTGTCTAGGCTGTGTAATCTTCTTTCTTCCAATTTATTTACTTTTTAGATTTCTTACTATCTTTATAATATCTTTTTGAAAATAAAGTGTGTGCTTGAAAATTTCATGAAAACTTTAGGACTACAAATTAAGGTAAAATGATGGAAATGAGCACTGAACTATAAATTATGAGGCATACATTCAGAGTCTAGCTTTTTCAACATTAATTGGAACATTAGGCAGGCTTAGCTCTCTGGACCTGTTTCCTTACTTGTCATTGAGGAGTTAATAGATAATGTGTGTATTAACTTTCTAGGGTTAAGTGCCACAAACTGTGTGACATAAACAACCCAAATTCCTTGCTTCACAGTTCTGGAGGCTAGAATTCCAAAATCAAGTGTCGACAGGGTTGTTTTTTCTGAGGCAGTAGGGAAGGGTCTGTTTCATGTCTCTCTCTTTGGCTTTAGATGTCCGTCTTCTCCTTGGATCTCTTAATGTTTGTTATCTTCCCTCAATGTGTGTCTATCTCTGCATCCAAATTTCCCCTTTTTATAAGAACACCAGTCATATTGGATTTGGGGTCCCCTAATGGCCTCACCTTAACTTGATTACTTCTGTGAAAAATCCTTACCTCTAACTCAGGACACATTCTGAAGCACTGGGGAGATGGGACTCAATTGAACTCAACAATGTCCACATTCTTTCTTCTCAGCTTTAACATTTTTGAAAGCCATACACGTGCTAGTCTGTCCCCCTTAGGTTGTTTTAGAGGGGAAACATATATGTCCCTAGTTTCAGCTCAGTGAAAGGAATACAGAGAACATGAAATAACAGAGATACAGCCCAGGCCCTTAAATGTCGGTAGGACACTCCATTTGTTCAGCTCTGCTTTGTATTACCTTTAATTTCTTTCATTGTAGATTGACTTCTGACAAAAAACAAAACAAAAAAACAACAAAAAACTTGACTGCTGGTAGCTTACAAGTCTTCCAAGGATGGGTCTGGGGAGGGAGGGGCCTGGAGAACTATCTTCTTTGGAGTTTGAACAATCACAGGGAAGGCATCTGAGAGCCCAACTTAGACAGGTGCTTACGCCAGCTGCTGTCCGGTGGGCCCACCCACAAAGTTAGGTGGGAGTGGAGAGATATTTCCCCAGAGAATGCTGGTTCACGTGGGAGGCAGCGCCATGGGATTTACTGCTGTGATACTACTTAAAAATGCGTGTCATTCTCCTGGATTGTGTATGCATGATACAGGACGCGTTCAGATATCTGTTTCCCTGGAGAAATCTTGACTGTGAGACTGAAATAAAGAGGCATTAAACAATGCTCTGTATGAATGCAGAGTGGATGGTCAGGCTCTGGGAAGAGCATGAAGAAGGAAATTGCAAGGAGTGGCAGGAGCTTAGGCCCAGGGCATGTGTGTGCAGTTCCGTTTGTTTGAGGCCTCAATGTGACTCAAGAAGGGGAGTGGCACTGTGTCAGGGCATGCAGCCATGCTGGTGGGAGCACAATGGGCTGAGGGACACACCGATGAGCCAAACTCACATGACACAAGAATGAAAGGGCCTGATGCTGCTTGATGCCCGCGGATGTGACGTGGCTCTGAATTGATTAGTGTCTCCCACGCTCTACATTCATATCCACAGGGAACCTGCGAACTCAACCTTATTTGGAAATGGGATCTTTGCGGATATCATCAAGTTGAAATGATGTCCTACTGGCTCCCCCTAATCCAGTGACTGGTGTCTTTCTAAGGGGAGGGAGAAGTGGATGTGGACACACAGGGAGGGTGACATGTGACCACGGAGGAGGACATTGAGTGATACAGCTACAAATTAAGAGATGAGAAGGACTGAGCCACCAGAAGCTGGAAGAGGTGAGGAAGTATTCTTCCCTGGAGCCTTTGGAGGGCACAGAGCCCACTGACACCCTGATTTTGTACTTCTAGCCACCCTCTCACTGGAGTGTGAGAAAATACACCTTTGCGATTTAACCACCAGTTTATAGTAATTTGTTGAAACAGCCCTGGAAAACCACCATGATGGCATACTTCAATTTTGAGCAGGAAGCTGTGGGCACTGAGAGAACTCCCTGGAGGTGGATGACTTATTCTAGAAGCAAAGAGTTAAGCCACATGAACCACTAAAATCCAGACCTGAAATTATGAAGTGGATGTTCCATTATACTGGTCTCTTGGACGCCTGCTCAATTAGACTCAGGAAGCTCCTAATTTATACCTCTGTGTTGTCAGATGTCCTAAACTTTTAAGATAGAAATCAAATACATATTATTTAGAGAGGGAAGCCTATATTAAAGGTTGCATTTAATGATAAAAGTTTCTCTGAGACTTCAACTTAAGTCATTAAAACACACCATGAAAAGCACAAATAAACCAGACAGACCACTCATTTTCTAGCCACACCCCCTCTTTAAAAAAAAAAAATTGCCCTTAGTGTTTTCTTAATTCTAGAGCATTGCCTGATTTGGATGGGAAATATCCATTTCCTCTCCTGAAATTCTTCGATTTCTTCTCTAAATGTCAGTGGTATTTGGCTTTCCCTGAAAAAAAGAAAAAAAAAAAGTGCTGTCAGGGAGGCAGTTTGCAGATCAAATTGATAACAGGAATCAGGTTGCTATTATTAGCCATGGAGAAGGCGGTGAGTTTGCTGGTTTCATAAGCGAGGGAAATGGTAACATTCTGGGAAGGAGGGGAGACCTGGAATATCAATCAGTAGGGAAGATCCGGGCTGTTTAATCATTATCGCTGTTTTCCATCAAAAATAGATGAAAAAAACACACAAAACCAGCTCCAAATTGTGCTCTAGTCTTCCTGTCTGCCTCCAGTCAGTTGAATCCAACCCACCAAAGAACAATATTGTCTTCATTTAAAATGTTTCAAGGTTGATGATAACACCCTTAGTTAAAGTCTGTGGACAGAAGTGAGAAGTAAAAAGTCAGGCACCTTTGTAGGGAAATGTTATTTCTATCACTCCCTGCTTTCACTGGGTTACAGTGTATACAATTCTAGACAGCCCTTTCTCAAGTTTCTGTGTATTTCTTCACAGTTCATAACAATCTGACTGTTGGTTTGCAATTCCTTGTCTAATTAGATGTTTTGGCATGTGAAAATGCAGCACTGCTTTCATTCTAGTCCAGGTTTGATCCCCTCCCCGCCCTTCACCTGTTCATTTTTTGTTTGTCTCCTTTTATTTTATTTTTTTTATTCCGTGGCCAGTTTGGTGCTTCTGTGGTTATTTGCTCACCCTTGGCCATGGCAGACTGAAGAGTTAATTTCTGGCAGACTCCTTCGAATGCTTGTCAAGTTCCATTTCTCTCTCAGTGTTTTCTTAGTATAGAAAGCTCAACCATCGCTCATTGTTTTTTGAAGATAATGCTGGTTGTGAGCCTGGAACGACTTGAATACGCTTGCAGTAAATGACCCTATCCAAATGCAGGGAGCGGCCTACGCAGGGCACAGGCGATAACCAGTGCATGGCGACCGTATCAGTAAAAGCTGTCAGCTCCCCAGCAAAAACACTGAGAACTGCCACAGGCAACTCCTCATAATAGAACTTTTGCGGGAAACAGTTTCTTTTCAGTGACATTGTCTTTAACAGCCTCCAAATATTCGCCCTCTGCAGGCACTCCACCTCCAATCAGAAATTAAAATTCCAAACAGCAGACTGAAACACTCTTCGGCAAACCACTCAATTCTTAATCTCCTGAAAATTAAAGCAGCAAATCTCCAGCCAGGTTAGATTCCTAGCAGCAGCCAATCAGCAAGGTCATCGGTATGTTCTCATTCCTCAAAGCACACAATTGTGCTTGCTCACAGAATGAGAGATGAAATGATATTGGGGGTGGGGGGAGGGGTGTGTGTGTGCATGGAGATGAATCATACATGTAATCTGATTGTGCGAAACGGATAGTAGGTAAAGCCTGACAAAATTCCTTAGGCAGTGCCTTTGGTGCTACTGGGTCACCGTTAGACACAACAGAATAATCCTAGGAGCTAGCTATTTTTAGTTTTCGGGTCTGAGTGGTGTATTTGTCGAGTTTTCCAAATTACTCCAACATTTTTTGGAGTCTGCACATTCAGTTTTGGACATACAATGTCTTGGTTTGGACAAATTTAAGAGTCCCCTCCCCCCCCCTTAACAATAATAATAAAAAACACACATACGTGAGTGCTTTCATCTTGAAAGATCCAAAGATTGGTGAATCATCCAGTAAATAAATGAATGGTATAATTACACAAAAATAAATGAAGCAAGTGATCGGTAAGGCGCGGACATACAGTGCAGATCTGTCATCTGTCAACTGTCCCTCCTCTGTGGGTCGGTGAGGGATAGCTGTAAGCAGCTCCAGGTTTAGGGTCCTGTAACTTCCCTGAGACAAGTTCCATCAAGCCTTGATTGATTCTTTTAAGCAGGGATTACATCACCTCTGTCCTTTATTCCAAACCCTGGAATAGCCTCCACTGGCTCAGGATGAACTAAAACTCTTACAAAGGTCTTACATCATGACCTGAAGGCTTCACAGCATCCGCTCCCATCCTACCTGCCTCCCTCCTCCATCTTGCTCCAGCGGCACAGACCTCCTTGTTTTTCTGTAATCACACCAAACAGGGCCTTTTTAACTGCTGTGCTCACAACTCAGTGCATTGGATGAACCAGGTGAGTCGAATACAATCAGGATGCTTAAAAGTGGAAGAGGGAGGCAGAGTTCAGAATCAGAGGGAGAAGTGACTGTGGAAAATGGTCAGAGAGCTGCAACCATGATGGCTTTGCAGATGGAAAATGGGGCTATAAGCCAAGGAATTCAGGCAGCCTTTAGATGCTGGAAAAGGCAAGAAAACGAATTCTTTTTGAGAGCCTCTAGGAAAAAATGCATCCCTGCTGAGCTTGATTTTTGCCCAGTGAGATTGTGTCAGACATTTAATGTACCAAACTGTAAAAGAATAAAATTTTGTTGTTTTAGCCACTAAAATTTGTGATAGTTTATTAAGGCAACAACAGAAAATTGATGCAGTTTTTGTTGCTACATAGTCATAATCATAAGCTTACACAATGCTTTGCCCTCAAATTTAAGCTTCTTTATAACTGTTGAGAACATTATTTCTCGTTTGGTAGGTTCCACTTGCTTTTAAAAGCCATCGATTTTTGAACCAAAAGGTAGGTTTCAAACTAACCACTTAAAATATAAAGTACTTATTAGTTATTCCAAAATGAAGAAAAAACGTTAAAGTAAAATATTAATATTTCATGGAAAGAACAAACCTCAGGCTATTCTCAGTAATTAGAAAAAAGTTTTAAAGAGAATTAACTTTTTAAAGTTTATATTGCAAAGTTTTAGTCAGCACTGAGTTCATTTTGTCCAAGATTATATAGTAATCAAAATAAATTATATTTTGTGTGTTAAGAAAGTTTTGGGAATGGCATTGTTAGATAAATTTGTCAATAATAGCACAGATTGGTTATAAAGAAAGCCATTTTTTAGAGTATGGAATGTCTGAAGATGACAATGTAAGTTTCCCGAGAAATGGCTCCCATTATATTTTTTTTTCTAAATTTACCAGTTTTTCATTTAATTGGACTGTGTATGGCTGTGAATATGTGATGGGAACTTATGACCCATAAATGTGGATGCATAAAGCATCTTTAGTGACCAGTATCCCTTCTAGGTTGAATACCAAGGTATTATGCCAACAAGATACCATGTAAGTGATGGGTTTGAATCAACCGAATCCTTGTGCTCTGACAATCCTCCTGGAGAAAAGCCTAATAGCACAACCAGCCTGCATCAATGAACAGACCCAACAGGTGGAGTTTCATGAGTGCACAAAGATTTAGTCTACCATTCTCAAGTTACTGTTGAAGTGTCCATTAATATATGAACAACTAGAAAACACTGAGATGCCTAAATCTTTTGAGAATCTCAACAACAGAATTTCATCAGAGTCATGCTCTCACGCATGCCATGGGAGACTGAAGCAATAGAATTGCTAAATATTTCTCTGGCAGACTTGGACCCATTTTAAGAGGGGAGGTTTAAGTGTGTGTGTGTGCTTATTATATTGAACCACTGATAAATTAATAATTAGTGTAACTTCCTGCTGAAAACTAAAGGAGATGCTTTTAGTTTAGCTTCACAGATTAACAAGTCAATTTGTATGCTTTTCAAACGTTGTGTTTTTTTTTTAAATAGGATGCTCTTATTACACCTAAGATTTTTCTTTTCAAAACATACACATACAACTTGCATAGCGGGGAGCTATGTATTTGTTGTAAAAGAACCATAGCACTTATATGGGTTCAATACTTTTGAATATCCCTAAATCACACATATAAATCCTTTGGAATATTACCAATGGTTACATGGGATCTACAGATTCAGCATCATTCATTCTTCTCAGACAGTGAAAACTCATGGGTAACTTCAAACTAATTGGATACCTTAAAGAGTATATCAAATGGGCTTGATAGTATTAGGTGGTAATGTAAAAATTAAGCCATCAAACTAGCACGTTTCTAAAGTGGTGTTAATGGTAGATGAAATGTATTGAAGGATTTTATGTGAGCTAAAGTATTGATGACATCACATATATTGGCATATACACTGAGTGGCCAGATTATTATGATCTCTGAATGCATAATAATCTGATCTCTGAATGCATAATAATCTGTCCATAATAATCTGTCCACTAATATATTAGATATGTATTAATATGTATCTAATATATATATTAGAGGCCCAGTGCATGAATTCATGCATGGGTGGGGTCCGGCCAGCCTGGCCAGGGGGAGTGGACATGGGCAGTTGGCCGGCCTGCCTGCTGGTCGAACTCTTGGTCGAGGAGACAATTTGCAAATTAGCCTTTTATTATATAGGATATACACTGAGTGACCAGATTATTATGCGTTCAGAGATCATAATAATCTGGCCACTCAGTGTATGTACCATTTCCCCCAAGTAACTGCACAGAGCTGTATCTGTTCCATCTTCTGTCTTTAACACTGCAAACAAATTGGACTCAAAAATGTATCGACTTATACAAATGAAGTACAAATATGTAACTTCATTTTTTGTAACTAAACTCATGTTTTTCTCCCCACCCATTCTTGCCAAAAAATGCAAGAGCTTGACCATCAAAGAAGCCACAGTCTCTCTTGCTTTAAAATGTATTAACTTTAATTTCATTATTCAGCATTTCAGCTGTTCTTCCCTGTTTCTGCTCTTCCCACATAGCAGCTTTATTAAAAAAAAAAAACATATGTAATATGATGATGTGGGTGAGGATGACAGGGGGAGCGGGCTGCTTAAGTGTCCAGAGCTGTTATCACTCCTAGTTGGTTGTACCATCTCGGTCAAGGTCTGATTCTCCACTGCTAATTCAGCTTGCATCTGCCTCAGGTTGATGGACTTAGGCTCCACCCTCAGTGGCCTCCACTTGGTGGACCAAGCACCGCCATGTTGGGTGCTATACCTTGTGCCTCCTGGGAGGCAAAGGATCCTCCAGGCTCTGTCCAGAGATGTAAGAAATAAGCTTCCTACCTAGGATCCGCACCCCCACCCATGTTATCTGGATGATCTCTATCGCAATCTCTTTACTGAGGCTCAGTTCAGAGGGGAGAGAGGAGGGAGGATAGTAAAGGCTCACCTCTCTCATGCTCCAGCACTGGAACCTACAGCGACCTAACGAAACATCTTCCTGTGAGTTGCAGACTTTCCTGACATTTTCCTTATCTGATAGTCTTCTGTCTCTGTACTAGGACTAACAATAAAATTATATTCAGACTTGTAAGCTTTGCACTTAATATGAAAAAAAATTCTTTAGCTATTTATACAATCTTTCCATATACCTTCAACCAATCCAGGCAGGCTTTCAACTCACTGTCTTATAAGGAAATATAGGGATATCTAAGGAGGAGCCCAAAGCTGATTCAGGTTTCCTCTGTTCTAGGCAGTCTTCAAAGGGGAGGAGGCATCTAAATTTATGCTCCTTCTAAAGAGCTGGAAGGAAAAAAAACCTTCATCTCTCTGGGCATATTCTACTTCTCAGAGCCAACCTGGGGTTTTCCATATGTAGCGGCCAAAATGTGGCTCTTGGTTTGCTTCATTTTCTTTACCTTCAATGCCATCGCATAGATAGAGAGAATGCTTTCAACTGGGTACCCTGTGGAGGGCAGATCAGATCCTCTGGTGCAGTGAATGGTGGGGTGAATCTTTGGTGTCAGGATGCTAAAATCCCCGCTCGTTTCTGGATTCCTGCAGCCTGGCTTGGGTGCTGGTCAGGTTGGCATTTGTCCACGTGCCACCATGTGTGTGGCCATCACTGGGAAAAGCTAAGTCATAAGGAGGGGATGTCCAGGGATAAACTGAAGACAGGCTCAGGGAGGAGGAGGAGGGCATGGAAGTCAGAGCTGTGACATTCCCTGCTCTCCCTGGCAGGCGGTGTGGGTGGACTCTGATGGCTGATGAGCTGAGGGGGTGGACATGTTCTGAGAATTTAAGGGAAACAGACTTGAAGCAGACAGCTACATCGGCGAATAAAATAATTTAATCATTTGCTTCATGGCTACTGGCGGGAGGAATCTATGGGTTGAGTGTCTTACAATCTGTGGGGAGTGGAGGAAGCGACTTTCTCAGCCCTGGATGGAGGAACACTAGAGACACCACCTGTAAATAGGGAGCATGTGGTTCACCTTTTACAGCAACAGTGTTTGCCTGCAGTCCTTGAACTTCTGTAGAAGCCATCAATAGCAGCCAGGGGTCACAGCAAAGCAAACCTGTGTGCATGTGCCTCTGTGCATATTGTCTCAAGAGATTCTGGTGCTTTCAACAGCTTATCAACAGAGCCCCTAACTCTCAAACATCAGGAGGGGTTGTTACATGAAAGGGAAAGGTACACAAACAAGTAGCTGGTAACTTGGTACATTAAAACCCATTTTCCTTTCCCCAAAATTCCCGTGAAAGAAAATAATGTCACTGATCACAGAGCTCATTTTCTGTTTTCACGAATCCCTCTAGTGATAAAACCTATGCAAAAATGTCCACCTAAAAGAGAGCAAAAGCCTGCCGTTGGGGTCTCCTGGGAACCCTCTCCTAAGGACCCTTTACTGCAAATAAGCGAGGAATTAAGAATGCCTTTAAATCCTTCATTGGGATTTTTTTTTTATAGGAATCCTGCTTCGTAACATTCATTTGCAAGCTGAGAAGGGTGTGTGAGGACAAGCAGTTGCATATGATAAATAACGTACTGGAAAGGGCAAGTTTCTGTGAGGGATTAACGATTCGTCTTCGGGAGGCCTTCATTTACTATTAAAACCTGAGTGCCTTTTGCTGTTATCAGGCTGGTAGTTACAGGGAAATTGATTCTCTGCGCAGAATTTCCCGATGGTCCCAATAAACCATCAGGCGCTCCTGGCCTTCCCTTCCTCGTCTCGGTGGCTGCCCTGCAGTGGCCAGCATCACCGGCTCTGCAGCAATTAGCGGTAATAAGTAGGAGCTCACACAATTGATGGTGTAATTTGCCCGGACAGTGTGGAAGCAGCAGTTATGAAATGCTTCACCGAGCAGAGCTCTTGTACTTGGTGCCTCCCTCCCATCAATTTTCCAGGTAGCAGAGCCTAATGAAGGCACGAGGCAGGTGGCGTGGGGACTGTAGGAGCATGGACACTGAGCACTCTGTCGTGGTCAAATGGACGAGACTGTACTTAGCATGATTGCTATGAAATCCTTCTTTCACTACAGAACTGATGCTTCTCCTTGATGAACCCTGAAGAGGTTTTTAGCAAAAGGGGGCATAGAGGGGGAGAATGAGCTTGTACATAGTTTTTTTTCTTTGTATCTTGGTCTTTCTGCTACAGAGTTTTTCATCTCTAGCATTCCCTTTTGGTCCTTTCTTAGAACTTCCACCTCTCTGCTTGCACTGCCCATGTGTTCTGCATGCTGTCTAATTCTTCCATGAGAGCTCCTTGCATAGCAATCTTGGGTGTTTTCCATTCCCAGTCTGATGATTCCTACATCCCTGCCATACTTGAGTCTGGTTCTGATACTTGTTCAGTCTCTTACAACCTTTTAGTATGCCTTGTGATTTTTTGACGACTGTCAGACATGACATACGAGGTAAAAGGAACTCTGGTGAATGGGCCTTTGAGGTGTAGGGGCAGGGGAAGCTTGCTATGATCCTGTGACAGGACTCAGTCTTTCAGTGAGCCTGGGCCTCTGGGTGTGAGCTTCACAGGTGTTCTTTCTCCTCCCCTGCTCCTTGGGTGGGACAGACTGACTAGAGTGGGCAGGAGTTAGTTATTTCCTGTCCCTCAGGTTGCCTAGACTCTATTAAAACCCCAATAATCTAGGGTCTAGTAAAACAATTTCCCTGAGGGCAGGTCTTGTTAAAAAGAACAGAATACTCGGGCATGTGTCAAAATTGTCACTTTCCCCTCCCCTTGTCAGAGGCAAGAGGGGAATTTTCTTGAACCTGGCCCAGCTTCTGGAGGCAAAACTCACAAAACTAGAGGGTCCCCCAAAGACTGGCCCACCTGGAGTTTTTATCTCTCAGACTGGTCCACTCGGAGCCTCCAGCAGCTTGTACAGGTTTGATTTCTGCCCCAGGAAGTTGTGATTCTCTGGATCAGCCTGTCTGTCTCTCCAAGTTTTACATCAGAGGTTTGCCCTGTGACCTCCCTCCACTTACAGATCTAAGAATTGTTGATTTTGTAGTTTATTTGGCTTTTTAGTTGTTCTTAGGATGGAATGGCAACTTCCAAGATTCCCAGAATTCTATCTGTTTTTGAGTAAAAACTCCCAACACATTCATTACGTTAAAAAGATTTTGGAAATCTTCTCTGGTACAAAGTGATCCTCTCTGAGCACTTCAGCTATAAGTAACCTCACAGTTTAATTACTCAGTCTCTGCAGATGGTTCTCAAAATTATATCTCACACACTGGTTTCCCTGTTATACTTTAGATTCTGCATGCTCATCTTTTTCTTAGATGGATATATTTGGACAAGCAAACCTCAGACTGTCATGTCCAGCCTGAAGTCAGTATTTCCTTGCTCTTATTCTGGAATATTCAGTTGCACCTGCTCTTCCAGCAGCACCTATGCTTGTAATTAGTGGCACCGAACATTCACTCACCTCTCCAACTTAAGTAACAACTCTCCATCCTAGAAGGCTGATCTGCTAGTCGCTCACTATCCCACATTCAGTCAATGAACATGACCTCCGGGCCTTACTTCCGAAGGGTTTCTTGGATGCATTCTCCCTTCTCCACACTATCACCTTGGTATTATTTCAGGACATTCCTGGATACTGTAATAGCTTCTCAACAGATCTCTATACCTACAATGTCACTCTTATTTTTTTAAAAAGTCTTTATTGTTGAAAGTATTGCAGATGTCCCCTTTTTTTCCCGACTGACCCCTTCTAGCCCATCCCCAACCCCCCACGCCAGGCCTTCACCACCCTATTGTCTGTGTCTATGAGTTATGCATATATGCATACAAGTTCTTTGGTTGATCTCTTCCCACCCACCCACCCCCACCTTCCCTCTGAGATTCCAGTCTGTTCCATGATTCTATGTCTGTGGATCTGTTTTGTTCATCAGTTTATTTTGTTCATTAGATTCCATGTATGAGTGAGATCATGTGATAATTGTCTTTCTCTGACTGGCTTATTTTGCTTAGCATAATGTCACTTTTGAATGACCTCCTTCAGACCAGAGTCAGAGTGTCCTTCCCACAGCTGCATTTAAAATAAGCCCCCAAAGTTGCTCATTTTTTCTCTCACAGTATCCTTTCCACCTACTGTCTTTTCACGCCTACTTTAGATGTTATCTTGTCTCTTTAAGTATGGCAGTATACTGTTTTCCCTTAATCTCCCCCTCATCTCACTAGCAAAAATTTCTCCTTATTCTTTCTCGGTCCCTCATCCACTAGCCTTTTCATCCAGTGACTGTTCCTCATTGCAGCCCGTCTATAAGAAGGGCAGACTGACATCCTAGCTGCCTTCACAACACACTCTTAGACCTTTGTGCAGGTACCATTTACGTGCCCATAGATCCAAATTATTATCTTCAGCCCAGACCTCTCTGCTGATGTGCCTGTACATATAACAGGAATTCCAAGCACAGCGTGCCCCAAAGAATTTCTCATTTGTCACCAAACTTGCTGTTCTTTCTGCTCGAATGTTTCTTGCGTTAATACTAACTTTATCATCAACTCACATGCCCACATCAGCATACACAGAACCAATTTCTCAACACATGTCCACAGTAATTTCTCTGCAATGCAAACATGTTCATGTCACACTGCAGCTTAAAATATTTCATTGACTTAAATTGCTTTCTGGAGAGTCCTAACTCCTTTGTGTGATTTGTGAGAGCCTCCCTGATCTGAGCCCTGCTTCATCCTTATCTTCCCATCCTTTGTTCTCTGCTGTTTCATGGACCCAAGAAAAGTATTGTCTCTGGTCCCTGTAGCTCAGAATGTACCATCCCTCCCCTTATACCTCTTCCTCTAACCAGTTTCTGCCTGTGCTTCCATCTCTACCTGAACCTTTGCTGACTAGTCTATGGGAAGCTCAGCTGTCAATGGTAAGATGAGTATGCCTTCAGTGAGTAACCACAATGACCTTTCTTTCCCCATCATAGCAATTGCCACATAATATTCTAATGACATATTTGTCAGGGAGTTTAGTTGTTGAGAATAGAGACTCTGCTGTTGAGCAGAAAGGATTCACATGCAATGAAAAGGCAACTCTGTCTTCCTTGACCTCTCCTGGGAGCTCTGCACTGGTTTTTCATCCCTCCCTTGCTCTCCAACTCCATTACTCTCATTTTGTTCCTTGAAAGTCAATGTTTAGAGAATGCCAACCAACTATGGTTCTCTGCACATATCATACTGTGCTTTGAGAACATGTCTAGAATTATTCTTTACTATCTACTTGTAATGTTTTCCCTACATTCCCCCACATTCGACATATAATCTCCTCTTTGAAGCCTTCTTACAAGTCTGGGTGAGAGGAAGTCCCAGTGTGGACTCCATGGTACATGTAAGTCATCTGTTTAAATGCCCATCTTCCTTTGAAGGCCAAATGTTTCATCAGTAAGGACTTTTATTTATCTCCAGTCTCAATGCAAGCACATGTTCACTGTTCACTAAATGTCATTTGAACAAGGAGAGGGAGAGAGAACGGAACTAGCATCTATAAAGTACAAGATACTTTGCCAAGTGTTTTTGCAGAAAGGAGGAGGACATTTACATAATAGAGAGTGAAATTGTGTCTCTTCCTTTCACTTTCAAGAAGGCATTGGTTCTTCTGTTTGGATTCAATGAATTTCCTAATGCCTTTGTACTGCTGTGCACTTTGTTCCATCCCCTTGTGGGGTGGATGGAGGGCAAGGACCTGTGTTGGTCCAATCACTCTATAGTATTGTTAAAGAATACTTGTCATCAGATTTTTCTCCTGTGAGCAGCCCCTCCTATCTTTCCTCCCATCTGCTTCCCATTTTCTCCTCCTCATAGTTTCAATGTATCCAAGATCTATTGCTCTGCTCTACCTCATAGACTTAGGGAGCTGAAATAACTCCTTCAACGTTCCTATTTCCACATTCTAACACCTCCCCACATGGCACAGAATAGGAGAAGTGTACAGCTGAATAAAAATGAAGGCACAGAGTTCCTCAGAGAATTGTTAGAAGTTATAGTTGATTAAAATTTGAGAATATTACTTGTAAAATATTGTCTACTCTATGGAGAAAAAAGCCCAGAATATGAATTCATAAATAAATAAAATGAATAATCCCATTTCCCCTAAGAGACAGATAAAAAATGGATTTTTTTCTTAAAATAAGTCAAATTGCAAAGAAAGAGAATAGGACCAATCGTGAATTAAATGAATGCCTAACTATTGTAATTATAACTGCATTTCTTATGAAGAGCGAAGTAGTTTTTAAGGATTACCGATTAAATTTAATTTCAAACCTTTGTAAGGATAATTTGTTAAGTAGAGGTGCCGTTTAAAAAGGAATTACTTCTATAAAGAGTGTTTTCTTTTTTCTCCTTTGGGTTCTCAGATCACACCAGTTGATTCTGGATTGAACTTTCAGAAAAGTTTCTCTAAATGTAAACACTTTTTAAAAACAATGTGTTAAAAATATGCTTTGGGAGAGACTGAGGCAGCAGAGTAGATATCAACGTGTTGGTATCTGCACATTTACATAAAGAACAAATAGCTTTGGTGGGAAAGCTCAGTTGGTTAGAGCATTGTCCCAATACATCAGATTGTAGGTTCAATCCCTGGTCAGGTCACATACAAGAATCAACCAATTAATATATAAATAAGTGGAACAACAAATCTCTCTCTCAAATCAATAAATGAAACATTTTTAAAAAAGGAAAATATAATCTATATTTCTCCAGAGCCATTTTCCTACTTGGAAGTTTAGAGAAATTATTCTGTTCTTCATTTTGCTAAAAGTTTGTATATGAGTAATTATGTCTGTCAAATTTGTGCATATTTTCCCTGTATAAGACCTTGTCTTTCTGGGATTATAGCAAAGGTGATATGTGTGAACTGGGCATGATCTGCTATGAACTTTCTTATCACTAGACTGCTTCTAGAGTCCTGATTATCATCTGGTTCACTTGTGTGACTCCACTAAACATGTTAAGAAAACACTGGTAGTAAATGAGATGTGACATTCTCTTCTCAGATAATCCAACTGCCTAAACTTTAAATTACTCAAGAGTTAAATTGGGCTTTTTCTTTGTGATCAAAATCCTTGCATGCTTCTTCTAGATTCTCAAGTAGCTTCACTTTTCCTGTGCTTCTACTTTTCACATCTCACTCTTCTCCTTCACTTTTGGTACAATTGATTGCGGGGAAGGAAATGTTCAAGCGTGGAGGGCAGGTTGGGGGCTCTCTCAAAGATTCTAGGTTCAACCCACAGACAAGCATTTTTCTAAATATAAGGAATGTTTGAAGATAGTGCAGTTGCACCCCTGGATATTTTCAAAACTGCTTCTTTTGGAAATTCTTTGGGAAGAGTAGCAGCTGAAGCTAAAGGCTTTATTTTAGGTATATATTAGAAAGCTGTCTTCATCTATTGAAGCATTGCTGCAAGTTTGGGCAAAGTAGGATGATGGGGGTGATCAGCTGTTCTTAACCTTGATAAACCATAGGTCTCTTTCCAGTAGTTAATTCTAATGCAAATCATGTTGAGCCAAGTTGGAGAAATTTAGGAGGAAATTTTGTTTTTGTTTTTGCTCTGAGTTCTTGTTACTACCAGATTATTACCTAGGCAAAGAGACATTAGTGAAAGGTGTCTCAAATTTTTTCACAAATTACCCTGCGACTTTGAATTGTTACTCATTGTTTTGTTAAACTCTTTCATAAACACTTTGAGTTGTAACTTATTGGCTTTGAGTAACAGATAAAAGTGAGTCTCACAAAGTAAATGTGAAATCCATGGGCTGCTCAATAGCACAGTGGGGATTCAGACTGTGACCTGGAACTACCCAGAATTTCCCACACACAGCGCATGCTCTGTTTATGACCTTTTCCAACTACCGTTCTTCTGGTCAAAACATTTATCCAGAAAGCATCCACTCAGAGCACTGGTTCTGCTGGTTTATAATGAATCCCAGTTAATGTGGTAACTAATGATAATGAGATCATGGGCTATTTTTTTTTTTGAGATTATATAACTTCATTTTAATAGAGATAGCCTTGAGATAATTTGCTAATACAAAAGAGTGGATCTGATATTGACATTAGTGTTACATGGCCAACAGGTGGAGCAGACATTTTTGAGACATGGGTCTGTTAGTGTCCTTTAAATTGAAGTATGTGATAGGTGGCCTCTACCTTGGAAATTCAAGAAGATTGGCCTAAATAATGGTATTCCTACCCTTTCGTATGAATACTATCAAGAAGATACATGTGCGAACGCGTCTTTTCCAGTATAATGTTATAGTTTTGTTCCTATTTATAGGAATTTGTGGTCTTGTTACACCTACTGCATCTTTGAGTAACTGATCAAAATGACCCCATTACTTGCACTTAGGACTCCTGTTCCAGTGGCCTCACTGTTTTCTAATAATCTTCACTGGCTACGCCACCCACTGTTCTGTGCCTGACAATGCAGCTCAAGTCACTGTGCATCTGTGTCTCACTGGCTTCCACTTTAAGGGAAAACGGTGATACTATGGACTTCAAGACTCCTTTCATTTATAACACTCCGTGCTTCAATGTTTGTCCCATTCTAATTGGCTTATACCCAATCCTAAAACTCCCTGGTATTTCTGGGTGGTGGAAGGAACAATCTCTGTGTACAGATTCAAGACTGTGAAACCCTGGATCCAGGAACTTGAAGCTCTTGGCTACAGTGGCCACAGCTCATCACTGACCTTGATAAACTATTTCTTGGCTGCTGTGGAACTAACTCATCACTTAAAAGAGATTTGCTGTAGCCCCAGCTACTGTGCCTTTGGAAGAAATAAAGTTCTCCTGCCTCATTTCTAATCTTTTTTCATAGTAACCCTAGAAATCTTGATTTCATCGACTCATCAGTGAAAGACATTACCATCTCCCAATATTCAGTCACTTCTGGGTTTGATGGATGGAGAATCTAGGTCTGTGCTTTTTGCTTTCTTAGTGATAATAAATGTAGCTTACTGTGCCCACATGCCAGAGATATAGGTACCAGTAGGCCAGAGGGGGAAGTGGAACATTAAGGCATAGAGAGCTCACTTGCTCTTTTTCATGATAATGTGTTTTCACTGTCGACATCATCTGAAAGCCTTTCATTGGGCTTCTTCTCTCTCACAACTCCCTAACCTGTATTTTAAACTGCTATATATCCATATACATCTTCAATTTTTCTTTTTTTGAGTTTAGCGCACTGAACATTTCTACTCATACATAAAACATGCCCTGAAAATTCCCATCATGGCTGCATAAGTATTTATTTACTTTTCACTCTTTGAGAATCAGGCTCTAAGGTAGTATCTTCAAGAGACAAGCATTTATAGTTTTGCTATATGAGTTGGTTCAGGTTTTTTTTTCTATCTTGTTTGTTTATCAGGAGTAAAAGGAGGAATTTAAAATATTACAGAGCATTTTCTTTGTGGTTAATTTTAGGTATTTTGTAAATAGATGGAATATATGGAATTTTTGAAAGAAATAAAGCTATGGCAAATAGGATATACTATAAACAGAGCAGATGTTAATAAAAATTTCATTGTGAAGTTGATCTGAAAAATGTTGAATCACTAATTTTAAAGTCAATGCATTCTAGATATAAAATAGACAATTTAATTATAAAATTTCTATTTTTGATTTGGGGTTCTGGTATAATCCTTTGAATAAAACATGTATCAGTTTTTCTTATTTTGATAAATTGCCTAGATTGTATATAAATGAGAGAGAAAACTTTTTGGTATCATTTTGTAGCTTTAAGATTTTTCTTATATAGCTCTAGCATTCTGATTTCAAAAGACAAGGTGAAGAAATGAAAGTGTTGTATATTAACATGTAAATTTAAAAACTTTTGTTGTTGTTCAGAATAAAAACTATGGCTTTGTTTCTTTAAAATGAAGAAAAATTTTTGAGTTACTCTTAAGGTAGACAACATTGTTGGCCTCCTCTGAAGTGTACATTTAAGGACTGGACTAGAAATTTCCCATAGAATTTCTTATGGATTAGAATCAAAAGCCAATTGTTTCCAACTGCAGCTATGAAAATACATGTGGTAACCTATGCACAGCTATGGATCAAATGAGCTTTTAACATTGATAGAAGTGAAGTTGGGGAATGCCTACCCAAACCTTGGACTGGTGTTGACCTGCTTATTTATAACTTACCTGGATGAAACACCTTCTCTGGAGTTTACTTCATACATATCTGCCAGGTGTTTCACATTCATAACCCCAGACAAAGCCAACAGCCAAAGTCATGCAAGATCTGTTGTCAGAAAAGCACAGGTTTCCCATTTTGCCCCAAAACTATCTCAAAAGGATATGCTTTTTGGTAGAACACTGTTCTATAAGAATTAACATCCCAATTCAAAAAGAATGTCTTGTTCTTTCTCTTTCCCTTCGAACTTATTACTCAAGCCGTGTTCTTCTAGCTATGGTTTTACAGTGATGATGAAGAGTTTGAATAATTATTTGAGAAAGACAATATAAAGACAGTATTTGACATCTGAGATTATCTAGGTTAATTGAAGGTCATCCAATTAGCTGGATTGTTTTTTGATAAAAATAATAAATAATAAATATTTTAAAATATCTATATTGATTTTTAAAATGGACCAAAATACAATAGTATCATATAAACATATAGGTCCCACACTGACATTTCTGGTACATTTATGCATATGATAATGGAAAAAGGCAAAACTGTCTTTAGTAGATGTGCAGTTAACCTTGGAGCAGACTTCTAATGACTATGAAACAGTCAAAAAAAAGTTTGAAAAAGCTGCTTGAGAGGTAGAGGCCATACCATCATCTCAGTAGAAATCTAATATTAATCAGATACACTATATTTTGTAAAGACTGACAGCTTATAACAAAACAATTTCATCAATTAATTTATACGTAATGATATGGATGGTGAGAGCACAGATTTTCCAGTCAATGGATGTACTAGATTTAATGTCACAGATGTTACTAGAAGAATATACACATGAGCTGAAAGAGTCTTGTAGGCAAATTGATTTTGTGCCCAAAGGAAGGATTCATATGGTCAATGTTGTGTTTTCTGTAGTGAAGTGTTACTTTCAGTATGTCTTTTATAGCTTGAGATACATTTTAGCTCCTTCTCTCCCTATACTTTGGAAAGAAAGCAGCTTACAATAACAGTTAATCATGATCTAGCCAGAGACTTAATCAAGAAAAAAAGTCTCTCTTGATACAATTTGCCCACAGAGCTTTCAAAGGAAGCAGCCCAGAGTTGCCTAGAGTGAGCGAAATCAGAATGCAGTGGAATGTAGACACAATAATTCTCTGTTCCAGCACACCTATCCACCAGGTTGATGTAGCCATCATTTGTCACAAAGGGCTTTGGGGAAACTAAATGCAGCTTTCTCTCTTCAGCTAGAAACTTACTTGGCTAGAAGGAAAATTGCTGGGGAGGGTGCAGAATAATCTCCATTGTTCCTTCAGAAATACACTCACCCTGCAATCTCTTGTATTAAAATAGAAGAAAGGAGAGTGCTGAGTGTTCAGGTGATCTGCCCTGCCCTGGGTCTGGAGTCCCCTGAGAAGCCTTTACAATTTTGCACAGCTGCAACCCTTCCAGAGCTCTCCAGAGATTTCCTTCTGACCTCTCCATCTCCACGCCCACAATATAACTCATAAATGATTTTTCAATGTTTTTAAAATTCTCAGTCTTCATTTGTAAGAATTAATGGGATACTGTATTCCAATAACCTAGTCAATTAAAATGGTAAGCATAAAACTTGTCAAAGAAATCTAGTTTGCTTTTCTGAATTAAGAACTAAACTTACATCATTACCGCATTTCTCAACATCCTTTTATAATGTCTTGCCCCTTTTCTATATTCTCAATTAGAGTCTAAGTTCCATGAGGCAAGAACAGGGTATGTCCTATTCATCCTTGCATTTCTAGATGCATATGAGATTTGGTGATGCTCACAAATTTGTTAAATAATTGAAATAAAAAATGACCCCAATAAACAGGACATGTGGGGAAAATATGAGAGTACAGCTGTATCATTTTCTCCCTAATAGTGAGGATTCTTGGAATTTGACTCACTAAATTTAAAATAGGAAACACTCCTTTGCTCAAATTAGGAGTGACTCCTTTCCCTGATGCAGGCCTAATTTTTAGTTATTTTTAAATAGACAATTATGCAAAAAATTTCAACATGACAAAAGACCTGCAGACAAGTCAAAGGTTACTTTACTGCTACCTTCATCTCTCCTTAAAACAGTATTGTAAAACATTCAGGGAGCCCCATGGTAGCCTCAGTGTTCTGCTTACAGAATTTCAATCTCACCTTACGAAATGAAAGTTTTGGGAACTCTCACCTCACAGCTCTTAGGAGCTTAGACGTAGAATATTAACAAAGAAAACTAGGCATCCGTTTCAAATTTTACTCCATCTACTAGGGGACCTTCGGGTTGAAGCCCCTGACTTGATAACATGAACTGATAACCCTATCACTTCATTGCTAAGTTTATAGGCCCCTCTTGTTAACTATAGCAGTAAATTAAAAGTTCACACACAGTTTTGATGAAGATATTTTGTTTGGGAACTTCCCAAACTCCTAGATGTTCAGTTTGATATAATGAAGGGAAATTTGTTGTTCTGCAAAGATTCACACACATTGCTGTGTGACTTCCTTGAGAACACGTGTTACTTTCATCTTTTATTTTACCCCAAGAGAAAGGGAGAAATAATCAAAGATATTAAGGGCACTTCATGATTATAAAACTCCATGTTCTCCTGGAACAATACCTGAGCAGTAGCAGGAAGGATGTCCCTTCTATCCCAGAAATTTGGAGAGATTGCTGCTGGAGAGAGAATTGCTGGGGATATGTTGAAAAAGGCGATGTAATGCAAGTCAACGTGATTTGGAGGAGTAAGGACCTACAGAGAAGGGGAAGGATGTAGGTGCAGAGTTTGCTAATCCTGGTTCAGGATTAGAGGAGCAACAGAAAGTGTCTGAGAGATGTTCATAGACCGACTACTCAGAGGGCATAGGCATACATATTGGTATTACACACACACACACACACATACACACACACACACACACACACACACACCAGTGATTTTCCAACTTTTAAAACTCATGCTTCTTTGAAAACTCAACTTAATTCAACTCAGCTCAACTAGCATAGACCTCTCATAACACAGCATCCCTGGATGTCAGTACATAACTCGAGAGGCATGTGATCCTGCCGCTCCTTGAAAACCAAACATTGATATTAACTGGTGATTGCAACCCAGTCGGACACATGCTCTAATGGAAAGGTGAGCAGAGGACTGCGGGGATAACGCAGAGGGAGAACAGGTCTGCACTGGCTCCTAGGCTGTGCTGAAGTGGTGGAGATCACATTTCAACATAGCTGGGTTCATTCCTCCACACCATGCTCTGTGTTCTGAGCTGCAGAAATGAGGCTCAATAAATCAAAAATAAGGAGGGGAAATAGTCATAGGCACCACTCAGCAAAATACTCTGGTACATGCTAAAACTGAGATAATGCCTATCCTGTAAGTTTCATGACTATAACCATAGGGATACCCACGAGGCAGTCAGATGCAGCAGGCAGGGCCCTGGTCTGGTTTTGCACAGTTTTCCAGCCTAGCTTTCAACACAGTGCTAGGCACATAGTGAACACTCAATATTTGTATTTACTGAATGCATTATTAAGTGATGGTCCTATGGGACATATTAAAAATTGAAACAAATAAAAACCTGCTGAGTTATGATGAGGTGGGTGATGAAAAACATAGAAAAAATTTTCTGACCAAAATGATATCAGCCATAATCAAAATTATAAAATTCATTTAAATTTTTCACTTTACTACCTAGGGACAAAGATGTTTATTGCTGAGATTCCTCCAATGTGTCATTGCTATATTCTTATAGTTTAAGATTTATATTCATGGCCAAAAGAAAAATAAATAAATATACTACTGAAATAATACAAGTTTTGTGTAAGAGCAAATCAGAATTTTCTCGGCAAAAGTACTTATTTGTAAATATTGTTGGTCCTTCTAAAGCAATTTTAGACTTAACATGTAGTTGGTATCTAGATGTAAATTTAAATCACTTGGTATTCCCAAAATATTTTGAGTTTATACCACTAGTGATAATGAGAGTTCAATAGTTGTTTAAAAGTCTATTCACTAAATTCAGACTGTTATCCTTTGGGGGAGCTATAATTAGGTTTCAATTAAATATGATCATTAAGATATTCTTTATATTGTACATTAATATATGTCAACATAATAAGGTGGGCTTTAGGTATTTTAAATATAGATAACAACCGAGGAGATGCAGTCTTAGCTTGGCGATTACCAATGTTGCTAAATTTCTTTTTACTGGTTTTAAAATACATTTTTTCATTGCTTACACACTTCATAATTATCAGCAGATGTGCCTTAATAAGAATAGATTGTTTCAACCAAAGTAAATAATTCATTAAGTCATACATGAAATGCATATTTGGCAAGCCACAGTGAAAGCAGTAACCAATCTGGGTCCCCCCCAACTGTTTTCAGATTGCCTCAACGTTCAGATCCATAAAGCACTTAGCACTCGACAACTCCTGCTGAGGCCAAGCTTTGCCAACGCTGAATAATAGATCTTTCAGTGGCACAGGAAGATACATCAGAATTAAGGAAAGAAAGATGGCATCGTTGGTACAGAAAAAATCTCCCTCTTCTGTTGCTTCATTCTGTAGCCTTTAATTCAGAACATTGCAAACCTTCCCTCCCTTCTTCAGCCCTGGGAAACAACCAGGTCTGCCTTGAGGAATGACATCTGTAATATACTGGGGTTGTAGAGAAGCACAGAAAAAATATTTGAAAATAAGAGTGCCTCCTTCTTCAAGTTCAAATAATGCTGATACTTTTTTGATAGTAAAATAAATTTGGTTTCACATAAATTTATTAAACCTGTACTTTGCAAATCTGATGTTTTATGGGATATTGCAACTGATACTATGGATTTAAAAACAAATGGTATATATATTTTAGCAAATTTTACTTTTATATTTGTACTAGAACAGGCTCTTTTCTATTCTAATTAACCACAGTTTAAATTTCTAATTTTAGTTTGGGTAGGCATTCTTATTAGTGCATCTTAAAATATACTAATTACTGTCTGAAATAAAATGGAAAAATAATACTGTAAATATTAATTGCATTAATTACATGAATTTCAATGCACAGATAGAATATGTTCTAATAGAGAGAACTAGTTGATATAATGCTGTTAATTTGGTGGGGGAGGGGTGCTATGAAATAAGTAGAAATTGACAAATAATTTGGTCTAAATTCAAACTTTAATTACTGTACCAGGAAGCCCAGGTGGCCACTCCAAAAATTATTTTGCCCCTTAAATAAAATCATTGCAGTCAATGGCATTTTATGCATTTGAGCATTCAAAACTTTATAATAGGAACGTTATTTGAATTTTTAAATTCATTGCTTTTTCTTTTTCTAATTTAATTTTTCAATTACAGTTTATATTCAATATTTTGTATTCATTTCAGGGGTACAGCATAATGGTTAGGCAGTTATATACTGTACAAAGTGATCACCCTAATATTGCTATTTCTATCCCTCTATACCTACCTCATAAAGGCTTTAGAGTAGCTTCTGGAAATGAAGTTCATTAGGATTCTGAAAATGTACTAAACTTAGAGCCCTCATCTTTTCTTTCATTAGCAGATCTGTGTCTGTTGGCATAGCACCATGATATTGATAATTACCACTATGTTCAGGTCAGGAGTGAAATTCTAAGTTCTCTCTCTCTCTCTCTCTCTCTCTCTCTCTCTGCCTCCCCCACATCTGTCCATCCATTTTTTCTATATCATCTACCTACTTATCTATCTACTATCTAATTTTAATACTGAATAAATAATAATAGCTATGTTTCAGAACACCAAGTACACAGGAGGAAAAAAATGTTTTGGACTCTGTTCCTACTGGCAGAATTGAATAAATCACTGTGCATGCCTTAGTTTTCCACATTCAACTGAAGGAAGCTGATGTTTGCTCGGTGCCAATCTCTTAGGAAGATCAGGCAGTTCCTCTGATAGCATCTGCAAAATGTTCTGAACACCTCAGCACAGGATGTTCCACAAACACAATGTATTATTATAATCATCATCTCTATCACTCTGCACCAAGTAGAGCATACTATTTGCCATCCATCTCACACTGATGCTGTATGGATTAATGAGATAATATCTGTAAGGTACTTAGAGTTTCCTGGAATCAGGAGATTATATAAGTACAAGGGAATCTGATGATTATTAGTCCAATACATTAGGTTGCCCCTCACTGTCTCTTTTCATCAAGAGTCGATGTAAATGATTTATCAAGTCCACACTGAGAGAAACAGCAATATAACATTAAGTTGCTTTGGAAATTGAAATGTATGTGCATGTGTATATGCATGTCCATGATAGTGGTGTGTGTGTGTGTGTGTGTGTGTGTGTGTGTGTGTGTGTGTGTATGTATGTGTGAGAGAGAGAGACAGAGATCTTATTTGAATCCAGTCTCTTAGGCAAATACGTTTCCTTTCTGAATTAATGTGGTAACATTTAACATAAAGAGATCTTGGTTTATGAAACTGAATGTTTTGAACCACATACTCCATTAGAAAGAAAAGAATAATGAAGTGAAATATAAAGTCATTTTAGTAGCCTATGACAAGAGCAGACTTACCTGCTTTCAGTCATTGTTTTACTAAACCTACAGACATATGAGCAATAAAACCAGAATCAATGTTTCATAAACCTTATAAATATTTCCCTTTCCCCTTAAATAACATTTTCTCTTTTTAAGGAATTTAATATTCCTCAAGTTAAAAACTGAATTTTGAATCTGAAATCAGGTTTGGGAGGTACGAGAATCTATCAGAAAATAATAAATTATGCATAATGAAAAATTAGAATTCAGTGCCATTAGGGCTGTGTTTTGAGAGATAAATGGAAGGTTCTGTGTAACAGACAAGAGGGCTCCATCACAACTTTTTGTACCAGTGCACTCTGCTATCAACCTTTCTCTCTGTCTTTCTGTATTTTAATCCTTTGGCTCTCTCCATCCATCCCTCTATCCATATTTCAATCTATCCATCCACCCCTCTATTTTTCCCTCTATCATTCATTCATTGATCATATCCCACAGAAGTTAATAATTTAAACTAAACATCTGCTGTCAGGGTCTATCTTCTGAATTTCTGATCTGCTGACTTTCCACCTCCCCTGGATGTTTTAAGGGCATTACAAACTGAACAAGTCTGAAAATTCACATATGCTCTTCCCACACCACACAGTCCAGCCTGCCCTGGCCCAAATCTGCTCTCCTCTGAGGTTCTACTTGTCAATAAATGCATTTGAGTTACCAACAGAAATCCAAGACACCCCTCCTCTCTGTCATCTCCCAGTTTCAATTATTAATCATGTCCTATTGTATATATTTCATTTCTTTCCATTAATCTTAACAATTGTTCTTACTTAAAGAATAAAATAACTTCTCTTACATCTGTTTCCTTTTCCTCCTCTTCAGGGAGCCATCTAATTATTCCAAACATTCCCCCAACAGACCTACAGGGTGTTCGAAATGAATTTGGGATACTATATTTAATGGTTATAATCATCTCACTGGTCCACCAAAAGCAAGTAATTAAATGTACATGTGAATTATTTTTTCCTGATAATTTTTAAAGGGAAACAAAATACAAGGCTCATTTTATTTATTTCAATTTCATTTTTAAGCAAAAGGAAAGGACTCATGAAGTTCACTTAAGCTAATAATTTCATATTAGTCATTCCATGTACGTCATTAGGTCTGAAGAGAAATGTTTTAATCCACAACGTATTTGTATCAGTGGAATAATGATCTATAAGGAATCACTTTACCAATCATCTTCTGCTGCTGAGAAAGCCCGTTTTATGTAGATGGAAATGCATTTCAGTGCTGGCACTCCTTCATCCTCGGCCCCCTTTCCCATGCTATCTGCCATATTTGTCATGGAGAAATGGCTGGATTTGAAAGAGCCCCATTCACACAGGACTGCCATCCATTTTGATTTGAATGAAATGGGAAAAGCAAACACTTATTTTGATGAGAAACAGGATACTTTCTGGGAATTACAGCCTCTCAGCCCATCATTTCCCTGGATTTCTCTGAAGAAAAATCCATCAGTGTCCACCTGGGATGTCTTGATGTCACCAGAGAGAATCTAAACTAATGTAACTTCCCTAATGTATTTCCTCATCAACTCCATGTGGGTGAAGGTATGGTGGCCCTGGGCTTGGTCCCACCCAAAGCTTTGTAAGGGTGTGTTTCCTCAAGGGCACACTAACTCTGCATGTATCAGTGGGAATGCTGCTGCATGCAAGATCATATTTTGGGGACATAAACAGCCCTAGAGAAAGGTGGCAGGTTCTCTAGGAAGATATTAGTTTGGGGATCAGTACAGATTCTGCTTGCTCACAATACGTTGGTCATCTAGATGTTCCATCTAAGAAACTAACACAGCAAAACTGACACTGATAAGACTGCCAGAGCCACCAGCCAGCACACTATATTCCACACCAGCATTAAGGGCAGGTTTTGATGGACTAAAAACAAAATACAAAGCTCATTCTATTGAGCTCTTTTCACTCCTGCCATTATTTCTCTTCTCCCTACCCCAGTGAAACCCATTTCATCTTCTTAGTTTTCATTTTTAAAATATGGTTACGACATGAGTGGTTTCAAGCAGAAATAACAGGGATTTAAACAAGGAAAACTGACAAAAAGTACCCTGGGACAAGTTGGCCTGAAATATAAATTGTTTTTATGGGCATACACCAGTTTTCTTTCCAGTCTTGAGCTGTCATGTTGTATTATTTTCACCGTAGTTGCTGAGGAGGTCTGCTGAAAAGCAAGCAACTAAGAATGAATGAAGCAGAGAACAAGAGTGGCAGGGTAAGTCCCTGGACAGCTCAGAGCCAGCCACATACAGGAAAGCACTTCCCAGTTCCCCTCCAAACCCACATACCACACACACACAGACACAGACACACAGATAGACACACACACACAGACACAGACACACAGATAGACATACACACACACACACACACACACACACACACACACACACACACACTACACTTGCTCAAAATTCTAATTTCCTTTCCTTGAATATCCAAAATGATTGAAACAAATTCAGGAAGTTTCATCAAGTTCTCAGCTGTGAGTAAAGAAAGAAATCAAAATCTTTTCTCCACAGTTTTAGCGTCTGAGTTAAAAGAGATGGATGCTTTTCAGCTCTCTGCCTAAGTATCACCAACTCGCCTCTTCCCCATTTTCACTCTCAACCTATCGGTCATCATTAATGCGCTTTACCTTTGACTGCAGGACAGAGTGGTGGCAAACCTACCCCATTAATCAAGCAACATATGGAGAATTAAGGCCCATGAAACTGGAAAACTGGGATCCTTTCTTTCTATCCCCTGAGATCTGTGTGCATTACCCAGAGGCTAAGCTCATTGAGAGATGATCATGTACTAATCTGCTTTACAAATGGTGGCTCTTCTGATGTGCACATACACGTGTGTGTGTGTGTGTGTGTGTGTGTGTGTGTGTGTGTACTTTGGTGTGTTTAAACAGCTGAGCTGAGTATTGACTTTGTACTTTCCAAAATACTTTTCCAAACATACCTTAAATATAAGCTTTGTTAAATATACCAGTGTCTTTGAATGTCAGTGTTTAGTGAACACTCTTCATACCCTCATGTGTTTTTGAAGTTAAGTGCCTCAACTGGGATAGCCTTTTCATATTTATGGAGACACACATGTGATAAATGCTGAATGGGGCTGATGGGAGTAAATGTGCAAGGATGGCTTAATTCTGTTTAATTGTGAGGAAGCAGGAGTGGGAAGTGTGCCTCTTTAGCTGGGAGCAGCCCTCATGCAGGTATTATTCTATAAAGACAGTTGACCTACTTCTCCAGGGAAACTGAACCAATAGGATGTGTGTATATTTAGAGAAAGAGACCTATTTTAAGGAATTGGCTCACATGATTACGGATTCTGGCAAGTCCGAAATCTATAGGGTAAGCTGGTGGGCTGAAGATCCAGAAAAAAGCCAATGTCACAATTTAGGTTCAAAGTTCTTCGCCTACAGAATCCCCTCCTGCTTGGAGGAGTCAGTCTGTTGTTCTAGTCAGACATTCAACTGATTGGGTACCATCCATTCACATTAGGGAGGACAGTCTGCTTTAAACAAGGTCCACCGGTTTAAATATTAATCTCATTCCAGAACAGCTTCCCAGAAAAATCCATGTTTGACCATATATCTGGGCACTAGGGTGGAGCCAAGGCGACTCATGCAATTAACCATCAGATTTAGTCTAAGCAGACTGGTTGAGAGGGGCAGTGGGATCAACCAAAGTCAGGTGTCCCTCTTTCTTTTTAAATGCACAGCTGTGTGGCTTTTATGTGCATATGTACACCTGTGTAACCACACCTAGGTCAGGACATGGTGAGTATTCATTTCCTCCTAAAGCTCTTATGCCCCTTTCCAGTTGATCCTTCCCACCCCAAACCTAACCACCTTCTAAATCCCATCTCTAAGCATTAGTTTTATCTATTCATGAATTTTATAGAAATAGAATTGTTCAGCCTTTACTTATTTATCTCCACTTTCTTTCACATAACATGTTTTGGATTTATCCACAGGGTGTTCATAACTTAGATCTTTTAATATCACAAAACATCAGAATATGAGAATTGCTTCATCCTGGTTCCTATGAGTTCCTCTTTCATTGCTTATTTTGTTTCTGATGATCCACTAATTCTCTTCCCTTCCTGTGCTTTCTTTTTGATCCCACACCCTTTTGCATTCTATACCTTATTTCCTTATTGCTAATTGCAGAAAAATCTTACATTTTATGGTCTGCAATGGCTTGAGTCATGCTGTAAGTGTGGAGTCCACATTGGCTATTGCATGTAGTTGAAAAACTGAAGTACCTACCCCCATCCCCACCCAGCTTTTAATCACCAGCTCTCAGTACCTAGGAATGTCCTCTTTTTTGGTGCCCCCTTGTCCTGAGGTCTCTCTGTTGTACAGAACAAGAGTGGGTGGAATTATATAGGTTGCCACTGTGTTTGCCTGGGGGAAATGACTTCCAGGTTGATCGCTACCTAAAAAGCATCTCCACTCCTGTGCAGAAGTCATTTTAAAAGACATCATCTTCTCTGAATGCACTAAAATCCAACATTCTTTCCATCAGTTTTAGCCTTTGACTTTGCTGTCTGGACCATTCAGGGGGTAACACATGCTTGGCTGGTTTGGTTATCCTTTGGCTAAGCTACAACTGTGCTGGAGAAGTAGCATTGTAACTAGGTCACTGGGTCGTGAGCTGATACTTTGCTGTTCATATCAAGGTTGGTCAGTTTCTGGGCTCACACCAGCACACCTCTGTGCAGAACACAATTGTGCACTGACTCTGTTCCCTGGGGAACTCCCTCATAGGCTTTGTGAGTATTCTGAAAAGTGCTCTGGCCTTTGGAATCATCCTGAATTCTAGAACCATTGTTTTATCCACAGGGCTTGACAAGAATGCCTCAAGGCTCATGAACTCATATCTCATTGTGTATCACTGCTTTGGTAACTAGACAAGGAGCAAAATAAAAAAAATCCTGCAGAAGTCTCAGAATGATAATCAAAACTCATGTTTATTCAGATGCTGAAAGCCTGCATGGGCCATTTTATCCAGTATTTCCTTGACTTTCTATTTCCATACACATGCTCTCGTTTATGTTATTGGAATTTCCCTGGGCTGAACTGTCAAGATCAATTCAGCAGAAAGACCAGCATTATATCTTTAGAATCAGGAAGGAACACTTTTTAAGCTTTAAAGATAAAGAATTTAATGTGCTAACAGAAAGTAAAGGTGATGACATATGTGATACAAACATGGTGTAAACACAGCTTCCCATCCCCACCTCTTGAAATAAAGTGGCTTGGATTCCAGAGAAACTGACAGCATATTTGTGGTGTAAACATCCTAACTGTTCAAAAGCCTTTCAAGAAGTGCAGAGTGTGATCCCCAACTGTGGGAAATTCTGCTCTCTAAACATAATCTCTGTTTCTTTTTGTTCTTCCTTCCCTCCCTCTTTCCCCCCTTCTCTCTGCCTCTTACATTCTCTCTCTCTTCAATACATACTTGGGTAGACCTACTGTGCACCAAGTATCCTTTCTAGAATCACAGTAGATAAGATAAGGACCCAGCCTCACAGAACCTTTTATCCTCCTCTTCCTTCTCCTCCTCCTTCTGATTGATTTCATGCCACAACATTAGGCTAAAACTAGAGTAATCTCATCACAATAAAGCAATGCCACTCACTTTCAGCTGGCAGCCCCAGGAACACCTTGTGAGAGAAAGCACGCTGCTCCACAGGCCTCCCTGAGCCGGGACTGGGAGCTATGGACAAAGGGTTATGGGAAGCCCCTTGTATACAACTAACTGTGTTTGTTAGTGACAGAGAACAATGTCACTGATTCTGCACCTCTGCCAGGTCCCCATCTGTCATCAAGACCCTTGTTAGCTGTTGATTAGGCTTCCTGGATGTCAGTGATTGTGTTGCTAAAGTGCTAGCCTAGTCTCATCCCAGGGTGGCTATTGTTGCTTCAGAGCATATCAACATAAAAGAGTAGCTGAGCAACAGTTATGAGAAAGCAAAGCTGCCTGGCTCACTCATGGACCTCTTTTGTGGTTTTTAATTACTTGATATTCTCATTTGCTTTCTGGAGATTTGGAAACACCAAATCAATCTCACCTCATTTTAGTGAATCTGAACTGCAACCCTCCCTGTTCCTTGAGGACTTGGCTGAGCTGAGTTTCCATGATGCTCCCAGCATAACAGTCTGAGACTTGAAACTAGTGGAATATTACTTTCACTGTGAACATTTCAATTTGTAAAATGATAAAAATAAACACTTGACTTGGACTTATATATTATTTACACTGAATCTTACTTCTGTTGTCTTGCTAATACGTGGCCAGGTGTTGTACATGGTAGGTGCTTGCCCAGTAATTGTCACATTAATTAAAATTGGAATATTATCACACACTCCAAGTTTAATCCTTCTGTCATTCTTGCTTCCTCATTCAGTTTAACATAAAAAAATTCACAAATGAGTGAAATCTTTCTCACTGGAAAAAAAAAAAAGGAATCCGGTGAAGCCATATATATATTTTTTTACTAAGTAAGGTTCTATAAACGTAGGGCCTACCACGTTTAGGATACACAAAGTTTCCTATGCGGTTTCTATCAGAGACCATTAATATATTTGGAAAGATCTCACTTTCTTAGCACTTCCAGGAATATTTAAGATACAGAACACTTTTACTAGTAATATTAGTAAGTTTGAGTCATTAAATATAGCTATATTAATGGTTTATGTAGGAGTTGTTAAAACTCCATGCCTCCTCTCCTCTGCCTCTAGATTTCTGATTCTGGGGGTGTCACTGCCTCATTCACAAGAGGTGAAGATATGGTGAAATTTTCCACTTGGGAATCCTCATTGCTGAAGAACATTTTTCTCATATTTACCCTCTAACCATTATGGAGAAAGCAACTGGAGCTTGATGTCCTGCCATTCCAGGACCCAAGGACAGCTCAGTACCTGCTGATCATCCCTAGATTGTATCTATGAACTACCCAAGAAAAAATATACCAGAGTTAAACAGACAAGGAGGACTTTATTCAAGACTTTTGTAATAGGGGAAGATTGAACTTAACACACTCTCTGTAACCAGACAAATGGGAGGATTTTTAAGTGCTGGAGTGAACTGATGCAAAAGTCCGGGAGGACGTTAGTGGGGAGGCTGGTCAACGTGACCAGACCATCCCTGTTGGCTAATTCACATGTACTGAAGTTAGGCTTCCCCTTCCATGGAGAGTGGAGCATAGGAGCTCTATCTTTCCTAATACCTACCTTTCAAAGGTATCGCACCCAGGTCCTTGGGGAAGACATTCCTGGGTTTCAAAACTGGCAAACAGGCTGGAGAAGATTTATCTGCATTTCAAAGGAACAGAGACATGATTGCAATTATAAGTTTTCTAAAACAAATGCTCTGAGATAGGGAGGGCAGGGTCTTAGAATGAGGAAGAAACCCATCTGAAGTTTAGTGAAGCCAGTGGGAAAGGTAGGCTGATCTTGGTAAAGGCTCATCCACTTTCTTGGACCTTTTGGTCTCCTTCATGAAATACTTGTTGGTTGTGTGAGGAAGGAATATAACTCTAGTTTCTCCTTTCTCATTCTCCTCTCTGCTCACAACTTCCTGCTTACTTACTCAGTGCACCTTCAATTTTCCTGGGACCTTCTTCACACCCCTCTCTAATGATATATTTATTTATGAGCTCATACCTGACTTCCCTTCTAAAAGAGTGTAAATAGGATCAATCTCATTACCTCTAGGCTTTATAGTCTGAATTTAGTTTCTGGGTTCCTAGAGGACAAAGACCATGTCAGGATTGAGTTCTAAATTAAACACATCAATGGGTCAGTAAGCATTGCTTTGCCCCCAGCAAAGAAGAGCTCATTCTGTGATTCAGCAATTAAGGCAGTAGACAATGAAAACCAAAGAAAACATGGATCTTTGTGCCAGTTAAGTCTAGACAATAGAGTCTGATTCTCTACTCACTGTGTGCATATGTTAAATGGCAAGTATAATTTATTCAACATTTCAGATCCAAAAAAAAAAAAAAGCAAGGAAGCAAGTATGGGTATTTACAGGAAACAATGAGGGAGGCAGCCTGCAAAAGTGAGAAAACACTGGGTGATTTCAAGTCTGAGCAAACCAAGAGTGTCAATTGTGTAAATAAAGACAAGCCAAGTTCAAATAAACATAAACCAAACTGAGAAGAATGTGTAAAGAACCTGATAGCAAAGGATTCTGAAATGGCTAAGAATTGAAGACTGCAGAAATAAAGTTCTGTTTGACTCTCCAGAGCAAGCATGTCAAACTCAAAGGCTAACGTGGGCAAAAAAACAACAACAAAGTTTAAGTTTATGTGATCCACAAAAAAATAAAAGCTTCAATTTTCATAGAAATGTAAGTTTATTTATTTTTATTTTTTAAATATATTTTATTGATTTTTTACAGAGAGGAAGGGAGAGGAATAGAGAATTAGAAACATTGATGAGAGAGAAACATCCATCAGCTGCCTCCTGCATACACCCTATTGGGGATGTGCACACAACAAGGTACATGCTCTTGACCGGAATCGAACCTGGGACCCTTCAGTCTGCAGGCTGACGCTCTATCCACTGAGCCAAACCAGTTAGGGCATAAGTTTATTTTGATAGAGACATGTTGAATACAAGGCTGAAATAAATGAGTAATCATTAACATAAAATAATAGAACATTTTAATACAAATTAATATTTTTTCTTGAACATTAACTTACCTGACACCGAATAACTGCACAAATTAATAAGTGTAATGCAAATAAACCTATTTTTCTTGTTCTCTGTAAGTGAAATATTTCCTGTTGCACACACCAAACAAGTCAGTCCGAGACTAGTGATGTGGCAATCAGCTGCTAAAATATTCTCTGTTAGTATTAGTGGAGAGAAATGGTGTGCCTGTGCGTAAGGAGCGTAAGGGAAATGAATGCAACACAAGTATCGTAATCAGTCATTAGCGAGCATTGTAGTTCATTATTAATAATTATGTATAATAGGATGTTGTAAAAATTAAGTTATGAAATTTTTGTTAAAACATTTCTTACATACCATTATATTGGCTGGGCCACAAATATATTCGTTGTGGGCCACATGTGGCCCGCGGGCCGCAAGTTTGATATGCTTGCTTTAGACCTGTGACTTTCATCACAGAGGAAGACAGAAGTCAGCATCATGTTACTGCTCTAAGGAGCAGTCACTTGTTTAATTGTGAGGTGAAAAAAAGGAAAAACAATTGATTGAAGCTCATGAAGAAAGTACTAATAGAAGATTTGGATAGTACTCAAGAGAGAAAGAGAGCAGAAAAGAATTGCTTGCAGCACACAGCTCTGTTGACCTTATTTAGTAGGAGTCCTGAGTTCCCAGGTAGGAGTTCAATGGCTGGGTTAATGGGGGGAGGTGGAGGGGGCGGTGCTGGAAGCCAATTCCAGCATGTCAGCAGGGCTGAATCATCTGGGAATGGCTAAAGGCATTTCCCCAAACCTGAAAAGAATACATAAATTGATTGCTTGCTGCCAGACAGCTGAGGGCATCTCAATCTACATGTTATTGCCTCCTGTTGGCCAAACACCTGAACAGCCAAAGGCAATTCCTCAATCTGACAATGGATTCTGTATCTAACCCTACCCTTTGATGTGTATATCTCCACCTTGCCTTAGGACAAATTGTGTTAATAAATAGCAAGGGGTCCTGAGATAAGGAGAACTCAGTTCCTTAACTAAGTCTTTTCTGAGTCCCTAAAATACCTTCAAAATTATGTTTCGACTCTGGACTCTTGATTAATTTATGCACAACACCTTCTCCAGATTGCTGAACCCTTCTAGATGCCGGATCAAGACCACTGGCATTAGTGAGGAACACATTGATTTATAGTGTAGATGTTTTACAAAAATAGAGTAACTGTTGACCACTTGTCTTAGTCAGTTGTGGCTGATTTAACAAAATACCATAGACTGGGTGGTTTAATTTATTTTTATTTTACTAATGTAATGTTCTGGAAGCTGGGAAGTGTGAGATCAGGGTTCCAGTATGGTTTATTGTTGAGGGCCCTCTTCTAGATTTGGAGGTGGCTACCATCTTGATGTGTCCTCATATGGTGCCAAGAGAGATCATCTCTTTAGTGTTTCTTCTTCCTAGGATGCTTATCCCATTCATGAGGGCTCAACCCTCATGACCTAATCATCTTCCAAAGATTCAGCCTCCAAATACTATCATATTATGGATTAGGTCTTCGCCACATGAATTTGGAGGTTGGAACAAACATTCAGCCCATAGCACCTCTAATAAACACAATGGGCTAATCCCGTGGTCGGCAAACTGTGGCTCGAGAGCCACATGTGGCTCTTTGGCCCCTTGAGTGTGGCTCTTCCACAAAATACCACAGCCTGGGCGAGTCTATTTTGAAGAAGTGGCGTTAGAAGAAGTTTAAGTTTAAAAAATTTGGCTCTCAAAAGAAATTTCAATCGTTGTACTGTTGATATTTGGCTCTGTTAACTAATGAGTTTGCCTACCACTGGGCTAATCTATTGAATTGAGTATATATTTGAACATCAGGGCCCAGGGATTTCTACTCTTAGACATCTTATTCTCAGTAATAATAGAGATAGTTACTATTTAATAATGCATGCTTTCTTCTTGCCGATTATGAATGGGAAAAGGGTTTGGGTAGCTCAGTTCAGCTCTTCACACCTGTTCAGACATGAATAATTAAGGAACTAAAAGATACCTTCAAAGGCATCATATGATTAGATACCCAACTGATCTTCTCATATTATCAATAATGGAATGGGGACCAAGAAAGATTAAGAGATTCTTCTAAAGTCAATTAGAAAGTGCTTCTGGGTTAGAATCCAGGATTTCATTTCATTTATATATTTTTATTGATTTCAGAGAGAAAGGGAATGGGAAAGGGAAAGAGAGAAACATCAATGATGAGAGAGAATCATCAATTGGCTGCATCCTGCATGCCCCCTACTGGGGACCGAGCCCACAACCTGGGCATGTGTCCTGAATGGGAATTGAACCATGACCTCCTGGTTCATAGGCCAATACTCAACCACTCAGCCTCACCAGTCAACCAGAACCCAGAACTTTTGATGCTGATTTCCAATGTGGGTTTGTTTGTTTTTGTTTATTCTATAGCTAGCTAGCTAGCTAGCTAGATATCCCTACCTATATTAATTTGCTATATTCAGGAAGTTTAGATTTTTCTATTTTGATGACAATCTATGTTTACATGATTATAACTGTGGTATGTGTAAGGGCTAGACTATAAGAATTTTATACTGATGGAAACATTATTGCTATAAACATATACTTTACTTTAAATCTTGCTGGTTTAAAACATTACTTCCTGAATACTCTATGATTACATTTGACAACCTGGATGAATTTAAAACTGGACTTGGAGGTGTATAGATATGAACATTTCATATTTTTCTGCAAGAGATTGATTGATGGCTCCTAAAAATAAAATACCAGGAGAGAAAATGTCAGAAGCCATCTAGAGTAGTCCCCTGCTTCCAAGCACTTACATTTAGACCAATTGCAATCCAAAGTTGTTTGCTTTTTTAATCCCTGTATAATGGAGACCCCCACTTTCTTCTGTGTTGGTTCTCCCAAGCATGTCCTCTGACACCTCATGTAAATCTCCCCTTCTGGATGTAAACTCATTTTTGCGGCCGTATCTTACCGTTTCTACTGCTGCAGCTTTTTGCTTTCCCTCTATATTTGATTTCAGTGGTGGATAAAAGTAATCATCTCAATTCCCCTTAGACCTAATACTGTGTCCAGAGGCCTCAGGCAAACTGTATCTTTTGCAGACAGCTTCTAAACCCTACGGAAATGAAGGGAGAGTGACAGAGGGCTGATAGAGGCTGACTCTCCCTACTTCCTCCAGACCCAGAGCAGGAAAAGGGAAAGCCTCTTTAGCAGGGAAAGGAGAGAGAACAAAAAGGCAGAAAGGGCAAAAAAGGAGAAAGAAACTGAGGGGGTCAAGACCCAGGGAAGCTGGCCCTCCCACAGTAAGATCAACATTATTTTTCCCCAGCAACATAGTGAAACTTCATCAGCCCCTCACTGCCTACCCCCTTCATATCTGAATAGGTGATGTTACCACTGAACACCCTTTCCCAAAAGTGGGAAGAGGAGAAGACATGCAATTGCAGGCAGCCATCCACTGCCCCTTTTCACTGTCAGTATGACTGGGCAATGCATATTTCATGTGTGATAGAAAAGGGTAAAGGAAAGCGCAGAGAGGATGAGAACTGTGTCCCGTGCATCATGTGCAGAGGCAAGCTGAGTACGTGAGGGGAGCTATAGGAATATAATTTATAAAATAGGGGTCCAAATGAGAAGAGCTTTGATATGGGATTATGAGTGAGGTGCATTTATAAATGTAGAGATTTAATTTTTTTGTTGCCTTACCTAGTTTTGATCATTTTAAAAAGGGTCGTTAATGCTCTTACATTGAATTGATAGAAAGTTTTAATGTATTTTGAGTATCTTAATACAATGATCTACACTGTTTTTGACAAGCTAAGAATTATTTATGTCAGCCCCACATGGAAGTGTGATTATAGTATTTGCTTTTCAAATATTCACATGTTCTTTTCTTTCTTTTCTTTTATTTCTTTTGTGCATGCGTGGCTTTCCTTCTGCCCATGTCATTGCCTTGATAGAAGGGAAGTTGAGGGTTAAGAATGAATGACCATTTTTTTCAGCATTTAATAGTTTAAAATCATGTATAACTAATGAAATATTTAATCCAGAATACTCTCCCCAAAGTTGTAATTTTATACCCAAAAAGTTTTTTTTTTTTGTAATAAAGGTAAAAGAGGCTGAAGTAAGGAACCCCTAGTGTGTTAAATTTTTATTAATTCCAGACAAGTCAAAATTACAACTCCTATTTCTCTTGCACTTGGGAGAATTTAAGACCTCTATACCTACATTTTTAAAAGGTTAGGGAGAACTGTACACAGCTGACATTTCAGTGTATGATCAAAGTGTTCCTCAATCTTAACTATATGCTTTAAATGTGTCAGACACACCATCACCTGCTCACCATAGCATATAAACGTCCCCACATGCCACATGACATTACCTGACCAAGTGAGTTCATTGTTCAGTGTGTCCTACATTCTGCCCATTGAGCCATTCTACTTGGCATTATGTCTGCTGAGGAGGATGTACCTCACACTGGTAACGGATTGTGTCGACACTTATCTTTCAAATGCCCCCATCATTTTTAGATATTTTCAGTGAATGTTATTACCCTCTCGTTGGTAGCTGAAAAAGAGAGCAAAAATTCAAATTTTGTGACATTTTGTGTCATATTATACCGGATCTGATTCTGTATTTTGAAATTCTGAGAATTCACTGTAATGTTCAAATTGCTAACATTGTGTTTTCATTCCAAAATCAAGATGTCAAAATCAACAAGGGGTTTCTGAAAGACAGAAAAGAATGCTATTGGGAAAGATCACAAAGTCATGTGTGTTTTTAAAACTCTACTTAGCCTGCTCATTGTGGATAAATGCACTAGTATTTCCCTTTGAATTTAAATCTCAAAACAATCTGATGAGCTGAGACGGCTTGAGATTAGATACTCAGTGAGCCAACAAGATGTACTGAGTGTTTTTAAATATATTGATTTCTTTCCTTTGCTGAAATGATGATTTTTCAAAGAAAATACATTTTCGTGAGAAAATTTAGGCTCACCTGTCTTGAGTATTTCTTGCTTTTCAGGATGGGGTCATTTTGCTTACATTGTGTATGAATTGTTGAACACTATTTCAATAGTTTCTCTTTTATTTTATTGTAAATCAAATGATACCTTTCTTCCAGGTGACAGACAGCAGCACAATGGAGAAGGCACCATGAAGGAAAACTCTCTGTTTGCTGGAAAGAATTGCTAAGGGATTGAGTGGAAATCAAAAACCCAGAGAAGCACATCAAAGCTGGTCAGTGTGCATGTGTCATGGGCAGGCACTACAAGGCTGTAAAAGGCCTTGCTTCTGTTTTTCTTCTTCCTCCATCCTCATGTGGAAACCTAATGTTCAACTAGAAAGATGTTCAATTGAAGAAAATGGAAATTCAATTCAACACATATTTAAGAGGCTGCCTTGTGAAAGCACAGTTACAATCACTATGAGGCAAAAGAAAGTTTACTGAGCTGTAGGCATTAGCTACAGAACTTAAATAGAAGCTGAGAGGCAGAGCCCAGTTACATGACAGGGGTGTTTGCAAGGTGCTGCTGCCGCCTTGAGCCTGGGGGCACTCAGGATGCTGGGACTCATCTTTTTAAGGAAGATGCTACTGAGCCAGTGCTGCTGTCTCTGAGACAAGTACTGAAAACATAACATGGGGAAAAATCTAGAAATGAGCCGACTGTGGCTCTAGGACAGAGAAGCATTACTAGAGACAAGCTGGCAGGACAGTGAGCTATCTTAAAGATGTGTGTCCCCCCCTTCCTTCTCCAGCCTTCCAGTCCCCCTCGGGCCACCTTTTGCGACTCACCCTCAGAGAACAAATAGGTTTTTCAGAGTCTCAACCCCAGAATCAAAAAGCAGAATTCAGAAGGTAGAGTTCTGAGCTGAGAGATGATAGTTTAATAACAAACATGGCTGACAAAATAGTAAATAAGGATAAGACCACACAAATCCCAGTCTGCCCACTTCTCAGAAATCCAGATTCCAACTCCTTGAGTGTTATATAAACTGGATTTATATAAGGGCTTTCCTGGCTCTGGAATAGGTGAGTGCCCTCATTCATTCATTCATTCACTCTTTCATTACCTTGTTCCTTCTTTCTAAATAGTTATTGCACCCTTGCTGCATGTTACACACCATAGCTAGTTGCCTTGTCCTCAAGACTTCATGACACAAATATTCCATTTAGTTAACCTAGAACAGCCAAAGAGTTAGAAGAAGAGGGCAAAGAAAATACCAAGGTAGGCCAAGGGTATGAGTTTCAATGAGGAAAAGCTTTTTCAATAGTTTCAAATGCTAAAGAGAGCTATAAATAGATGAGTTAAATGAGTACAATGGTGATTGCTCGAATTAAATGTTTGTTTCTAGTTAGAGAAAACACTTTACTGTTCTCAAGGTTATAAGACTTTGGAAGCATTATTAGTTGATAGTTTCTCACATAAGAAGGAAGTAACTTTTTAAGCAGATATAGTCTGCTTAAGAAATAAAGTTATTTGGAGAAGAAATCAGGAAATCCTAATGAGAAGTCTACATGAAACATACTGTGCATTGATGAAGAAATAAATGTTAAGTAGTATGTAAATACAGTTGAAAGATGAATGCCTCCCATTTGCTGCTAATTTAGTCCCGGGACTCCTACGAGGCATTACTTTGCTTACATGGTGCTTGGTTTCCTGTGTTTTGTTTGACTTATTGTTAATTTTTGATTGATTTTTTTTACAATTGTCTTAATTAAAACATCTTTTATTTACCCCTTAGGATAGAAGCAGAGTGTAATTTGTAAAAACAAATCGTTAAGCATGTGCACCATCGTGGAGACTGGGATCATGGTGAGAAGCCGGATGGATTCTACTGATGTGGAAAGAGTGGCCTGGAGGAGCCCCGAGGGCGATTCAGTCTGAGCATGGGCTCTGGGGAAAGCCTCTCATTGAAGAAGGCCCTGGAGGATAGCTTTTATTTTAGATGAAACAGACTCACACATTTGGCTTCTCCACAGTTGATGGGGAAAGTTCTATTCCAGCGGCCTCTGTGCAGTGACCACTCTATTAGCCATCTTGGATGCAAGTCCATCTTCATGAAATGCATCCAGGAGAACGTGTCTTTACTTAGCAAAAGAGGCATCCAAATAACCTCTTCTCAGACTGACTCTTTACCACCAGGGTTACTGCTGATTTGGGTGTAATTGATCACCTATATAGTGGACTTGACACCATTCACATCCTGAAATGTTACAGACTTTTCTGTATCTGATTTCCAACATACAGGCAGCACAATAAAGCAAAACAAGTCATAATGCTTCATCTTAAAGAGGAGTTTAAGATAAAGCTTTCTTATTTTCCTCTGTTAACCTGAAAGCTAGGCATTTTTTTCCCCAGTGAATTACTACATTATTATTTTTTTTTTTGGGGGGGGGTTCTGCATTATTATTTAAAAAAATATATTTTATTCATTTTTTACAGAGAGGAAGGGAAAGGAATAGAGAGTGAGACATTGATGAGAGAGAAACATCCATCAGCTGCCTCCTGCACACCCCCTACTGGGGATATGACCACAACCAAGGTACATATCCTTGACTGGAATTGAACCTGGGACCCTTCAGTCCACAGGCTGATGCTCTATGCACTGAGCCAAACCAGTTAGGGCTACATTATTATTTTTTAATGTTGCTAAAAAAATGTCAAGTTCAACATCACATAGTAGTGAATTCTTTGCTTATAGTGATCGCTTATAATAAGAACCATGTAGAAAAGGATAAACCTTTGATGTTGATATGCATTTTAATAGCAGTAGGTAATTGTTTTAAAACCATTAAAGAATGAATTATGGGGCAAAACCAATTTTCTTTGTAGAATTTTAGAGATAGGCAGTCATAAAAGTAGATTTCATGAAAAAGGTAACTGACTTCAATCATCTCTCTATATAAAAGGCTAATATGCTAAGTGTCTGACCGTTCGACCATTCGACTATTTGATCATTCGACCGGTAGCTATGATGTGCACTGACCATCAGGAGCAGACACTCAATGCACAGGCATGGAAACATGGAACAGACTGATGAATCTCAGAGGAAAGAGGGGAGGAGGAAAGGTGGGAAGAGATTAACCAAAGATCTCATATGCATACTAGAGACCCAGTACACGGATTTGTGCACTGGTGGGGTCCCTTGGCCTGGCCTGTGGGGATTGGGCTGAATCTGTGCACCGGGCCTCTGACATACCCTGAGGGGTCCCAGATTGCAAAAGGGCTCAGGACAGGCCGAGGGACCCCACTGGTGCAGGAATCTGTGAACTGGGCTTCTAGTAACATATAAATGTAGAAAAACCTAAAGGACAAGCCAAACCTTTCAGGGGTCACTTATTCTGCTATTCAGTGAACATACAATTGTACAACTTTAAGACTAGAATTTTAGACAACACTTTAAGGAGTATTAAGCCCACCCCTTAATTTAACCTTTTGCACTCAGATGTCGAGTGTGGCTGGACACAGTTAGCATCGGTAGCAGCTCGAGAAAAAAGCAAGCGAGTGCAAAGGGTTAAGCCATGCCATATTGTAACCTTCTCAGCTGTCCTAAGAAAACATCACTTCTCAGAACCAGCCCCACTTCTATAGCATTCAATGACTCTGAGGCTAGGGGGTCTCCCTATCCTTCAGAAATCCACATAAAGTTGGTTTAGATTCCAGGTCCAGGTTTGTGACAGTCTTAGTCCCCTCCACTATTTCTGCAGTTTCTCGAAGAGCTCCTTTCTTAAGATTATCTGTCACCACACCCTGAGCATGCATATGTTATCTGCTTTTCATGACCCCATGAGGTGACACTCAGTCTCATCACTGCTTTTCACACACATACCTTAAACACTCTCACACACCAAGTGTTTGTTAGATTTCACTCTTCCTTGAGGATAAGTGGTATCATGGGAATTCAGGACACTTACTTTCTTCTCTTCTCTGTCTTCCTCTCTCATCTTCATCTCCTTTTTTATATATTCTTCTCTCTTTCAAAAGGATGAAAAAAATTACATTTTACCTGGGATCCACTGAGGCCTTCTCCAAAGACCTGCAGTCTGTAAAACTTCCATTTCAAGCAGTTTTATTAAGACCTTCCCTCAGTAAAGGAGTTCTCCCTATAAGAAGTCTTCTACCTGCCACACTTTCTCCATTTCATTACATCTCAAAACTTTCTACAAATATGGTTTCTTTAGTCTATACAATCACGTTAGTAGATGCCAAATGGGGAGATTTCATTTCTGAGATGAGAAACACTGGGCCAGAGAGGGAAGACAAGACTTCTTATCTCTACAAGAAGAGGAAAACCACTGAGAGTAAATGACTATCCTTTTTCCCTCCAGTTATACCCTGGAATGCTTAATAACATCCTCAGTGGAGAAGGCTTTCATTTCATACCACAGACAGTGATGGATACATCCATTTTGGTCACCCCAGGTTCTTCCCAGCCTGAAGAAGATGCCATCATTTCAGCAGATACAGACTTGAGTGACTTCACAATGATGGTGACATATACGTAACGCTCCTCTTCTCTGAAATTACTAGGTGGGAAGAGGGAGGATGCCTGCTACTCTCAACCTGCTCCTTCATTAGTAACACATTTGGATGAGGCATTCCATGGAAGTATCTCAGGGGCTAGTGGGTCTGTGGTTTAATTTTAAATTCCTGCTCCCTAGAGATAACTCTGGGTGGATTCCTTTTCTTCCCTTCCACTGAAACATGGAACCCCCTGCCATTCTCCCTGCTATATACAAACAAGACTATTTTAATGTATATGTAGTATATGTATAAATGGATAGATGTTTTTGTACTCTCTTTTTTTAATTCAAATTCTTTATTGTTTAAAGTATTACACATGTTTTCTTTTCCCCCTATTGACCTCTCCCAGCCACTCCCACCCCGCAGTACATGCCCTCATCCCCCTACTGTCTGTGTTCATTGGTTTTGCTTAGATGCATGCATACAAGTCCTTTGGTTGATCTCTTATTCCCCCTTCCATCCTCCCCTGCCTTCCCTCTGAGTTCTGATAGTCTGTTCAATGCTTCTGTATCTCTGGATCTATTTTTGTTCATTATATTCCACAAATGAGAGAGATCATGTGATATTTATATTTCTCTGATTGGTTTATTTCGCTTAGCATAATGCTTTCCAGGTCCATTCATGCTGCTGCAAAAGGTAAGAAGGTTGTTTTTTTTTTTTTACAGCAGCGTAGTATTCCATTGTGTAGATGTACCACCGTTTTCTAATCCACTCATCTGCTGATGGGCACTTAGGCTGTTTCCAAATCTTAGCAATGGTGAATTGTGCTAATGGATACATCCATTTCGGTCACATGCTACACCAATTCCCAAAATTTGCCATTCTGTATTATGAAATGAATGGATGCACGTGTGTAAATGGATACAGATTGTTCATATACATGATCAGCTTTGCTAAATAAAGTATTATTTTTCTCTAGACACATATGACTAAGAACATAGGGGTGCATATATCCTTTCTGATTGGTGTTTCTAGCTTCTTGGGGTATATTCCTAGAAGTGGGATTGCAGGGTCAAATGGGAGTTCCATTTTTAGTTTTTTGAGGAAACTCCATACTGTTCTTCACAGTGGCTGCACCAGTCTGCATTCCCACCAGCCATGCATGAGGATTCCTTTTTCTCTACATCCTCACCAGCACCTGTCGTTTGTGGATTTGTTGATGATAGCCATTCTGACAGGTGTGAGATGGTACCTCATTGTTGTTTTGATTTGTATCTCTCGAATGATTAGTGACTTTGAGCATGTTTTCATATGTCTCTTGGCCTTCTATATGGCCTCTTTTGAAAAGTGTCTATTTAGGTCCTTTGCCCATTTTTTTTACTGGATGTTGTTTTATCTTCCTTTTGTTAAGCTGTATCTATCTTAACATGCAGGAAAACTTCCATATAACCAGGATTTCCAGTGCTTAAATGATCTATTGCTAAATTACCTAGAAAATCTCTAAATGAGGCATTTACATCTTCAGTCTATTATTGAAAAATAACGAATTGTTCACCAGCAAATGATATTGTGCATTCCTGACTTGTCAGTTTGCTAGCTTGTAGAATCTTAGTCAGACATTTCATTCATCTCATGAAAATGAGAAAACTCATGATATATATGTCCAAGGGTAATTTAATTGACATCATTTCTTTAAAAATATTGTAAAGTATGACCAATATAAAATGCTTGTGAAAAAAGGACATCATTTTACCTAACATAGTGCATAATTCAGAACCTTTGTTAACCCTCTTTGAATAGATATATTACTACTCTAACAAAGGTATAAGGAGAACTTCATTAATTCATGCCATTTTCCCAAGCCCTTGAGTTGTGAAAATTTCTTAAATTTTTGGCAAAATTATCTGTGTGGTTGTTTTGTATATATAAAAACACTCATATAAAGAGACTCATTGCACTAAATAATTTTAGATATTTAGTGCAAGAAATTTTAGAGTCACTGTATTACAATTCACCAAAGATTTGTAGAAAGCTTATTTTGTGACAAACACTGGAGAATCTATAATAATAAAAGTGTAATACGCAATATGCAAATCGACCAAACGACTATCCAGATGTTTTTTTGGACAACCTTCGGACGACCTTCCTGATGAAGCCGAGACTGCAGCCATGGGATTGAGGCAGCCATGGAGGCTGCGACGGCCTACTTTTGCATAAATTTCATGTATCGGGCCTCTAGTGTTATCATAAGAGCTATTGTTTTGTGAACACTTAAAATGCCCTGGAAATTGTTTCTATATCCTTCATCTATATTTTTCTTATTTAATTTGAACCTCTGAAGGACTTAATGTCCCTCTTTTGTAGATAGAGAAACCAAGGGACCAAAATTAACCAAAATCGTATTGCTAGTAAGTGGCAGAAATAGTACTTGAACCTAAAGAGTCATAAATTGCATTCTGATTCATAGTAAGAGCTGGAAATGATTGATTCTGACTAGGAGCCTAGGTCGCAGGGTGTGATATTACTCAGTAAGAATATTTGACCTATGCTTTGAAGAATGAGAACTATCTTATCCGGTGATAAAGGGAGAAGGACATTCTGGAGACAGACTAGCAGGAGCAGAAGCACAGAAGTGTAGAAGTGCTTGAAATATTCAAGATGCAGCAGATAATTCAAGAGTTGTGTGGTTGACATAGAAAAAAGGGGAAACAGCTTTTGTGATTTCAAGAGGTGTGTTTTTTTTTTCTTGGCCAAAAAATGGTGTGATTTTCAAAGTCTATTGATCATTTAAAGTCTAACACATTGACTTTTTAAAATATTCATCATAAATATTCATACTGAGTAGTATCACATCACATGCTACACCAATTCCCCAAATTTGCCATTCTGTACTATGAAATGAATGGATGCACGTGTGTAAATGGATACAGATTGTTCGTATACATGATCAGCTTTGCTAAATAAAGTATTATTTTTCTCTAGACACATATGACTAAGTTGAAAATACTAGCTTAGATAATGAGCAAACAGGCTAATGTACAATGAAATAATTTTCATCCTCAGTAAGCCCAGCTTCTTCACTTCATTAGTTTTTAATTAAACTTCTGTCTGATTAAGTTCTCCATCTCTTTTTCCACAACCTTTGCTTATGAAATTTCCTTCTTTTGGTCCATAGCAGCCTCCAAGCAAGGTGAAAAGCAATATTGTTTGATTACTCTCCGGTATCTTCCTTGTGCACAGTATCTATGGATTTAGTTTAAAATGTAATGTAAAAAATATCAGAAAAGCAATTCAATAGGATAAGAATAGAACATATGACTACATAGAATGCATGGAAATGGGCCCTCCCACATCACCCTGGGTTCTTCAACACACATGTCCTGGCTGTGGAGGACAAAGAAGCATTCCTGGGCTTCTGAACCTGATTCTGCTATTTCTTAAGGACAACCAAAGGGGAGTCTTGGTTTCTCAACTAACAATGCCAAAAGAACAGAGAGCAGTCCCACAACTGGAAACCCTACTGGGCCCCTGCCCTGTGGGGGCGGAGCATGTTGGGGATCACCCCTCTGGCTCTCTTCCTATTGCATGCTCTTGAGTGACAAGGGACAGAACCTGCTCCATTCTCCTCTTTTAGATCATGCTCCAGACCTCCAAATTCTGGCCCCAAAGTCCTCAAGGTGGCTTCCATAGCCTGCTCAAGCCTCTCCCCTGCCTGCCCCTGAGCCCGAGGACTCAGCTGCTGTTTTCCCACCCCTTGACCAGGGGGTAGCCTGGGGACAGCTGTCAGTGGGGGTCGGGGCGAAAGGAACTTGGAATTTGCAGTTGGACACCCTATGATCCTCTGGCACGCATGCCAGGCCTCTCTTGGTGCAGGGATGATCTGGCAATGAGAAAAGAAGACAGAAAATCTATGGGTCTAAGGCTTTTGTTTGCACCCTTGCCTCAGGTTCTGCAAATGGCAAGGGTGGGTATTAGTAACACAGAGCATGCAAAACTTAATGACAGAACGTTTGTGGAGCATAGACCCCCCCCCCCCACATTTTCTTCAGAAGCTGAATTTAATCTTTCACTCACTCACTCTATCCTTTATTTCTTATTTATGGAGAAAATATTTATTCAGAACCACTGTGAGCTTCTGTGAGCTGGAATGGAGAGAGAATGCCCATAACTAAAGGAGCAACGCGGAGATGGTCAACAGGAAGTCTCAGTGTGAAGGCTGAGAGTGCTCAGAGGCTCCTGGGAGGAAGGCCAGGGGCCTTCCTGGGAATGGCAGAGGCAGAAATGAAGTTGGAGTGGACTGAAAAGTGAGTGGGGAACAAGGTCCTAGATGGTGGGTAAAGGTTATTCGTGAGGAATTTGTTCTGTGGAGGGTTACAGAACAACAATGAAGTGGCTGGGGAGGGAGGTGGATTAAGGCAGAGGGGTTTTAAAATGAAGGAGATTACCTTTGTTCAAAAGGAGCCCAGCTCCCAGGGGCTTGGGGAGCCCTGTGGTACAACGCATTGATGTAACACTTGCCTTTGTGTGGGGCTTGTACAACAAGTTTTATTTCAGTAACAACATGTCTGGCTTCAGGTTTAGCAGGAGGGCAATTTCTAGACAGCTAATCAATACGACTGTTTCTTCCCCTCCCCTCCTAATTTTGTAATTATCCACAGAGCTATTCCCAGAACAAGCAGGCTGAGCTCTTTCCTTCCCGCATTTAGCTGGTAGAGTTCTATTCTCTGAATAGACTTCTCTTGCTCCCTAAATTTTAATTTATTAACTGTTTCACCTGAAAGCAATCACCTGGCAGTCAATTCCCTGAATAAAACATCTGCCTTTTCAATTCAGACAGCTATAAGTGAAGAAATTCACCAGGGGAACAGAATTATGTTCTTTTAGAGAGTAGAGATGTTCACAAAGACGCTTCTTACGCTAGCACCTGGTCTGCATCACAGATGAGCTGGGGTTCACCTGTGACAGCCTGGGTTCCCCCAGCTCTCTTTCATCCTTTAGCCTCCTGTTAACCGACCTGTTACAGGGGCTACTTGAGATCTGCAAGCTCTGAGGTCATTACTTCTCACCACACTCTGCTCAGTTTTTCTCTGGCATCTATTTGCACACCATTTGTGGTTTTTAACATCTTTAAAATCATTTTTTCTTCTGAGGCCTTAAGGTGCCATTTGCAAATCTTTTAAGACGCCTTCAGAAGAGAATGATGCGCTAAATTTTCCTCAAGCCTTGTTCTAAGTACCAAAGTCTAGGGGCAAAAGGTTCTGCAAGATAGTATTTTAATCCCTCATAAGATGGGTGGGTGAGGCAGACACTGAGGAAAATATACTATTAATATACTGCTTTTCTTTCTCCCTCCCCACCACCCCCTACCCAGAATATCTGAGTCATTTGCAGGTTTGGTTTTTAATCAGTGCTGGCAAACGAAGCTGGCCGAGACCCTGGGTATTTGAAACAACATAGAGTTCCGTAACATAGATCCTTCCTGGTTACAACTCTCTCCCACTTCCAGGAGCTCAGCCCGGAGCACTGTGGGCTATTTGCCATTTTTTACCCCTGATGGGAGGGGTGCACACAGAGGGCTTGTGGTTTCCTGGTCAGGCTTCTCTCTCTCTCTCTCTCTGCCGTGTGCATATCTATGCTTCTCTTGTCAGAGAAGTGAGCAGGGACCAAAATAAGCCTCTGAAAGGTTGTCTTCATTTTTGCAAGGGAACAAAGAGGAGTCCTACAATGACTTACTACCCAAGCAGCCCACACAATCATGTGCAGGGCAAAGGAGAATGGAACAACTTGTGGAGTGGAGGTGTTTCAGGGAGCTCTGGGCAGCAGGACAAAGAATCTGTGCTAAGATTTTTTTTCTAGATGAGGCTCAGTTACCCTTCACATTAAGTTATGTTGCTTTGGGAAGTCATCCCAGGACTTAGGAGGGTAGAATCCCAGAGGACTGATTGCAGGATTCTTTGCAAGGAGTCAAGACATTCGTTAGTAAGTTATATAATGTCTAATCACTCAGGTGTACACCTAAAATGAATATAATATTGTATCTCAACTGTAATTGAAAAAAATTTAAATGATTAAAAAGCAAAAAATATATATATAAATAAAAGACATTCATTTTGGACAAAAATTTTTAACCCACTGCAGAGCAAACCAAGAAAGCAGACTACAATCTCATATACTAGTGGCTACAAGGAAGTTGTACCAGTATGATAAATGGAACAAAGAGCTTGTTCCAGATGGGATAAGATAAAGGGGGGAAAAAACAAATGATTCTGCAGGTTGATTCACTCAGTAACTGATGAACCACAGGAGCAGTTGAAAACCATCACCAACCCCCACTATAGACATGTTTTGTGACTGTAATTATCAGAGGTTTCACGATTTTTATGTAAACTTTAATAAAAATGTTAAAGTTTCGCAACATTTTATGTCTATCTATAGATGGCATTTAAATAGTTGTTTTTTATACAGCAACAGGGAAGTGCTCTGAAAGAAAGGCCCTCACCTCCTTCCACTGCATTCAGGAAACTCAACTGAGGTCTTGTAACTTGTGATAAATGACAGAACACCCTCAGATGTAATCTTATTTGTTATCTTTCCCTCAAATTGATTAGTCAGGGAATGGGCAATTTGTTTAGTTCCTTGGGTTATAAATATTCTATCTTCCAGCTTTCTCATCAGCACAGAGAAGACAATTTATAAAGCATTACCCAAATAAACCCAAGTATTTTAGACCCAAGTGATTTCTCCTTTATAGCTTCTGCTATAGAATAATTATTTCCTCCCAACTTTCAAATGTGAAACCTGATCTCCAATGTGATGATTTTGGAGGAGGGGCCTCGGACAGGTGATTAGGTCCTGAGAGCTGAGACCTTGTGAATGGGATTAGTGAATGGCCTTAGAAAAGAGACCCAGAGTGATCCCTCTCCCTCCTGTGAGGGCAGCATGAGAAGAAGGCCATCTCCTCTATGAATCAGAAAGTGGATCCCCCACCAAACACTGAGTCTCCCAGTGCCTTAATCTTGGATTTTTCAGCCTCCAGAAATGTAAGAAATATATTTCTGTTGTTGATAAGTCACCAGTGTGGTAATTTTTTATAGCAGCATGAACTAAGACAGTTTCCTTTTAATTAAATATAATTTTCTTTTTAAGAGGAGACTTATGCTTCTGAGCTCTTATTTTCTGTCTCAAAGGGGTGGCTTGTAATATTCTATTCCCATACTAGCCAATGATTGCTTGTATTGCACCCTGTTCAGAGTTTAAGGGCCTCTTCCTCAGGTGACAATCTTGGAATGCAGCCCTACCTTCAATTATCTTTCACTATCACCTCCACATTAAGAAACAGTACATGCAAATAGCTGCTTAGAGGATAAGGAATTGGTTGAGCTCTCTGAAGGAATTCTGGAATACAAATTCAAGGCAAATTACAAGCATGGACTATAGGCCTGAAATATAGAAACTTGTGACTCATTTCAAGAAAAATCTTAGTTGCATATCCACTTCCATTTTCTTTTACTTTCAAACAGGGCAGAGTCCTTTTGCCATATCACTGTATACTAGCATTGATAACACTCAGTTTACTTATGCTAGCATCGGTAACACTGCTTGTTTACTTTTGACCCCTTCTAGATTTCAAGTTACATTGAAGGCATGGGATGATTTTGTTCTTGTTTATTTTGTAATTCTCAGTGTCTAATAATGTATCTAGCACCTTTCAAAGTGGTCAATAAATACTTTGCTGAATCCCAGTGAAGTAAGGGCTCTTCTGAAATTATATCTATTCTATTGTTTTTTCCTTAGAATAGTAGACCTGTAAGTCTTTAAAAAATCTACTCATTGGGCTGTTTTAAAGCCTTTGCATGCTAACCCCAATATTTCTACCTTGTCTGGTTTGTTTCTATTGCCATTCCTCCCTCCGCACCCACAAATTACATTGTTTTGCTTTTTTACTTCTTCGTAATTTTTTATTGTGTGTTCCATTCTGTAGCCTCTTCTGGATTTTGTTTTCTTTTTCTAAAGAGTGTTGAGTTTTGTTCTTGTGGGCAGATCAGCTCAGTTTGAGGAGGGAGGTTGTTGTTAAACTTTGTTAAGATCAGACTAGGATAGTCTTCCTCTATGACCACAGAAGCCCTGCTTCTTTAGTGTCTCAATGAAATACCTGAAGTGTTCAGCAAAGTGTTTGCACTCAGGAACAATTCACTTAACTTCTCAGCATCAGCACTCCCCTCCCCTCTGAAACTCCACCAGCATTGCTATATTCCTCTGAAATGTTATTTTCAGAATAATAGCTTCAAATGGATAGAAAGCTTTTAAAACACCCGGCTTCCATTTAAATGCACGTTTCAAACCAGGCTCCCAAATGTCCAGTGATTCAGAAACACCTTTAGGGAATATCCTCAAAGTAAATCCCAGCCATTGACGGACAGAAATGAACTCCTAGGGTGTTGAAATAATCATCTACCCTTTTTTGCCACATCCACTCAAGCACTTTGCAATGTGGAGTCAAATCTGTTAGAATCGCCCTTTGGACACTTTTGTCTTGTTGGATTCAGGATGTATTCATTTCTGGCTGCCACGGGTGCAGTTTGCTTCTCTTTAGGGTGCTCAGTTTGACATCTGTTACAGATACTGCCTGACTAACAAAGCCTCTTTATTTTCTTAAAACATGACATGACCCAGGGCAGCCCAGGCATGAAAAAAAAAAAGAAAGAAAAACAAAACAAGAAAGACCAAGATTTCACACCACAATACATTTTTTAAGGAAAGCATGATGTGTTATTTCCATTGGAGTTTAGGAACGTGAAGCACAGACACTGTGTTCCATTTACCCTGCAATCTGGGTTTCTGCAGGGGCTGCCTCCTATGGCCCCATCGGGAGCCTTGGCCCAGACTTGGGCACTTTGCCTCATCTAACAGGGAAGCTCAGGGGCGTTTTATGAATTTCCCCTGAGGGAGAAAGTGGCTAGTTATGCAGAATAAATTAAACAGCCTGGGAAATAAGAATGGCTATCACTGATGTGATGATTTGATTTAGTGTGGCAAACTGGATTTCTGAAGCAGAAGAGACAAAGGTTAATCTGGCAAAGGTATGGCAAAGGTTAAAAAGTCAAAGATTAATCTCCCCTGAGTAAGGCTCCCTCAACACACCAAGGGGGTTAGTGATTGGCTGGGATGATAGGAACAACGCGGAAACAGGCAGTGGGTGATGCCTAACTCCTGCACTCTAGTTTTTAGCCTCATTTCAAATATATAGGGCCCAGGTAGACCCATCATCCCAGATAGAAAATGCCAGTGAGTGGAAAAAAAAAATACTAGTGAATGTCTGGAGACTTAAAAGTTGATGACAGGAGTCCTCATTGGAAGCTGCACACAGTAGTCTATTCTTTAAATTGTGTCACATATGTTCACATGTCATCCTCATCCTTGGAGGGGATGGAGTGGGCCCTGTTGTGAAGATTAGGAAACTGGGGACTAGGACTTTCAGGAACTTGTTTGAGATCTCACTAAGGTAATAAATGGAAGAGGCTTAAAATGTTGAACTCTGTATCTTTGCCCCACCTGCTACAAAATAATATTGTCACCATAAAACACTGAAAGAAAGATGTCTTTTATGGCCTCCTGCAATACTTCTCTACTATATAGAAAAGTACAACAAAATGTCAATTTTGTCTTTTTTACTCAATGCATTTTCCTTACTGACATATTGTAGGTCAGGTGGAACTGAAAAGTATATTAAGATATAATGATATCACCCAGCCATTGACACAGAATTTATATATATATATGAAAATTTCCAAGATGTCAATTTAAATCCCCAAAGGCAGGGACTTGGCCTTGTTTACATTGTATTTCTGACTTAATAATAAACCAATGGGAAAAATCACAGGTCTTTCCAAACCATAGGGGGGCACAAAAATTCATTGGAACATCTACAAATGCTTAAAATGCAATATTAAATTTTCCAAGGAAATGCCACCTTGGAATAAATGCTAATGTGAAGGGGAACTCTCACAGAATATATACTTGCAAACAGACATTATTTGTACCTCGAATCCAAACATTCTGTCTCAACAACTTGGGCTCACAGATGTGTCCCAGTAAAGAGAAAAGACTCAACTGGTCACCCAAGTCTTTGCTTAATTTAAACCCAAATGAAGCCACAGGATGGGGTAACCCATTTTGGATAAAGGTACAGATTCCCCAAGAGGAAAAGGAACTAGAAAGTGAAGCTCAGTCACATGCAAAGAATCATCTGCACACTTGATCTTTTAATTATCTATCCATACTGAGAATGACGGCTCTCAGTACCTGCACTTTAAATGCATAGAATCCAAAACAAGGTCATGAGGTGTTAGAGAGATAGTGAGAATAAAATACTGCCTCTGGCCTCCCTTTGACCAATATGCAAAATGATCAGCAGCAATGTGACTTTATTGTTATTAATAGAGGTAGAAATAGTGCTGTTTATATCCCAAAGAACAATGAACTCTAGATGGTTGGGTTAAAATGGTTTTATTAAGAAGGTAATCTGTGACTTGGAGTGTGAGGAGGAATATTATTTTGGCATAAGAAAAAATGGAGAAAATAAAATAAAGTTCATTCCAGAGAGAAAGTAGAGAGTGTGAAGATATTAGAGAGATGACAGGAAATAGCACATTTGTCCCCTTTGAGAATCTTTTTAAAAAATAGGAACCTCTCCCCAGAAAAATGCACAAATATTTGCACCCAAACCAAAGTTTATTGTATGATTTCAGGGGTATTGTCATCTTTTCTAAAATTAGATTTCCCACTTTGATCAGGATCACATCTGCATGTTGAATTCGCCCTTCTGACCCTAGCACTTACTAGCCTGTCCTTAGAAGTGGACATAATTATTTTGCTTTTTAGGTCCTTATTTCACCATCAGGTGCATTTATGTTTAGTTTACTGCACAGTGGACCTAAATTGAGAGCCCACATCCTAGACTGAGATAATTTTTCAAATTCAGTGCAGGGTTTCTCTTAATGAGGTAATTTTATGGGCCTTTTTTATTCCTCTCTATTCACTTTGGGGATAATTGTTTGCATTTGTAATATGTGCTAGGACAACATCTGCCTCCAAGTGAGTTCCTGTGCTCACTATTCATTGAAGCAGTGAGGCATGGGGAATGCGGGAACATTTCTCCAAACGCTGCTGCTAGTTAATAACGCTTCATGCTCGGGATGTTGTATCTCTTGCACCCCGAGTCTATTAATCTTGAAAACAACACAAGTTGCAGGGTTCTCATTGAGTGCCTTTAAAGGACACCACAGAAAGGTGGGGCGAGGGCAGAAGGGAATTCAGGCAGGGCTTCTCATTGGAATCTTTCAATACAATGTTTATGGAAGTGGATCTTACTTAAATCAAGAAATAATTTATTTTCTTAAAGAAAAATTTTATTTTTTTGGATTAAAAACCAAGGTTTCCAATCTCTGGAACAAAATAATATTATGAAAAACAGGTTATCAATCTACTAGAAAAATGAAGTTGGCCCATATCCACATGAAAATATATCAACCTCACCAATAAAATGAAAATAATAAAACATATAAAAAAGAAAATGCCATATTTCCCACTTTGACTCCAAACACAAGAAATGAGGGATAATTCCAAGTACTTGTTAGAGAGGGTAAACAAAGAGTATAAATTAGTATAAGTTTTCTGGAGGATGATTTGGCAAATTATACCAACATTTTAAGAAAAAAACATATTATTGGCTTAGCAATTCCTCTTCTTATAATTTATACCAAGAAGATTATTATAAATAAGTTTGAACAAATTGTCCCTTGTAAAAATGTTTAACACATAAAAATTGGAAACTAACTAAATTTCCTAAAATAATGGAATGATCTACTTACTAAATATGCTACATGGGCCCATACATAAAAGACCCTTTCATCTGTAAATATAAAATGTGTATGTATATTTACTATAATGAAAAGGGGTTTACAATAGTAAGTGGGGGGAAATAAATTGTCAATTGAAAAATATTTGCTACACAAATTATAAATGTAATCATTTAAAAAATTATGTTTATATATATTTACAGGAAAAAATTTGGAAGCATATACAGCAGAATGTCAGGAGTTGTTTCTCTGGGTAATGGGATTTTGTTTTATTTCATTATCTGCAGTTTTCTCAGCTTTTTCAATTAGCATGTTATTTGTGATGAAGAATATGGGAAGTATATATCATGCCAACAAAAGTAAAACATAGTTCATTTACTATTTTATTACATAACTTGGATATAGATACAATTTAACTGTGAATATTTTAAAATTCTTTTTTCTTCTCTCTTCCTGCAACATTCACTTCCCCCACTGTGTGTAAGGGAAACCCTGTACTAGGTTAAGAAAACCAAGTGAGCAGATGTGGATGGAAAGTCTATCATAAATTCCATGTGCAGAAGCTATGCAGCAAATCTATAATGGCATATTGGCCAATTCAAGATGCAATTAACAGAAAATGTGCAATCTGGTCAAAATAAATGTTCAAATAAGATGGTCATATGCCTCAAACTGCCTCATAACTAAAAATTAAATTTCCTAAAAGAGATGAGTAGAATGAATATTTTTAAATTTCAACTTTTCTTCCAACTCTCAGTGGGGCCAGAGAATAGTTTTAATGATGGCACACAGCTGATATTTCACATAGAAAATGAATCATGCCCCAAATCTATCAGGAAACAAAACAGTGCCCACTGTGGCCCTGAGTCCAGTGAGCTGATGGAAATCCACTCACTTGTTGTTAGTTATTTTTTTAAAAATATATTTTATTGATTTTTTACAGAGAGGAAGGGAGAAGGATAGAGAGCTCTAAACATCGATGAGAGAGAAACATCGATCAGCTGCCTCTTGCACACCCCCTACTGGGGATGTGCCCGCAACCAAGGTACATGCCCTTGACCGGAATCAAACCTGGGACCCTTCAGTCCGCAGGCCAACGCTCTATCCACTGAGCCAAACCAGCTAGGGCTTGTTGTTAGTTATTCACCAAGCATGCATTGAATGTCTCTGATGGGCACAGTACTGTTTTAGACCCTGGAAGAGGATAAATGTCATGATCCTGGTCCTTGTCATCAAGGAGTTTAGAAACAATTTGCAACTAAGACTCACATGAAACAGTTAAACTAGCAATTAAGAGGTGTGTGTTCTCACACATCTACCACTGGGCCAAGCACTTACCAAATGGCTAAGAAGGTATGCAGGGAGAAGAAGCTCTACTGAGTTAGCACTCAAATGACAAAGTGGATTTTGAGATAGAGAATGGAGAGGAAAAAGCCTGTCCAAAAAGAGGAAGGAATATAGTCATCTGAGGAGTGTACCATTTTCTTTTAAAATTATTTACTATAATGAAAAGGGGTTTACAATAGTAAGTGGGGGGAAATAAATTGTCAATTGAAAAATATTTGCTACACAAATTATAAATGTAATCATTTAAAAAATTATGTTTATATATATTTACAGGAAAAAATTTGTTAGTTTTGTGGGAATGCATGTGTGGGAGCTCCAAATTTAATGTAGACGAAGTTGAATCTTCACTTGGGCCATTGAATCGAGAGGTAGTAAAGAGGTATGCAGGGATAAAAAGGAATATAAGTAGTTGGCTCTGATATATAATATCTACTGTTATATTTTATTTATTAATTAAGCATACTTATTGAATGCCTGCCATGTCCCAGGAATTGCTCTATGCACTGGCCCTACCAATAGTTCTCAATTTCTATAAAACTATTAAGAATGTGGTTATAATAAAACTTTTATGATCACATTAATTTTTCACTTTGTATACAGATAAAATGCAGCTTATTATTAGCACATGGGTCCACTAAAATAAAATCAAAGTAAAAGTATTATTTATATTGTAATGGCTTTCAAATGAGTTCATTATAGAAACAATAAATACTGCTGTGGATTCTTCACATGAGTCTTTCTTTTCAGCCACATACTGTGGTATGATGGCTTTTAACTTCTTAATAGTAAGAAATATATTTTATATCAAATCTCAGCATACATATGCAAACACAAAACAAAAGTTTCTTGAAAATAAAAGGTAAAGAAGTAGAATTTAAAAGTTTGGGGATAAAATGGACTATGTAATAAGTGGTATTGGGACAACTTGTGCATACAAAAAAGAATACATGTGTCCTTACTTCACACTATTCATAGAAATAAAATGTAATAAAATCAAATAATATTCATAGACCACTGGAGAAAGAAACACATACTACTTTTAATCATTTAGTTCCTCTTTTAAATTATTGAATTGTATTGCTGGTAAGAGGAGGATGTATCTGGGATACTATCCAAGGAAGCCCTAGTTACCTTTTAACTTATTACCTTTTAAGGGCTTGCCAAAAAATGATGCTGTTTTTTTTTACAAAATAGCCTTCTTCCTTTTTTTTAAAAAAATGGATTTATTAAGGTGACATTGGTTACTAAAATTATATGTTTTTCAAGTGTACAATTGTATAATACATTATCTGCACATTGTAGTGTGTGTTCATCACCCTAAGTCAAATCTCCTTCCATCATCATTTACCCCCTCTTTGCCCTCTTCTGTATACATGCCACCACCCCTTCTCCCTGGTTATCACCATGCTGCTGTCTGTGTCTATGAGTTGTTTTTTTTTTTATTGTTGTTGTTTTGTTTTTGCTTAACACCTTCACCTTTTTCATCCAGTTTATTTCTTAAACTCAATCTCTACAAAAATGTATTGCCTCTATTTTTGGCTTGTTTTTCTTTCACTTTATACATTTTTACCTGATTTTATCCTTCAATTTGGGGTTTGACTTCTCTGGCCACAAAAAAATGGTCCTTTCTTACATTAAATCTTGGTGATAGGAATCCAATTTAACAAATCCATTTCCAAAGCAGATCAGGAGGGGCACATGAATCGAAATACGCATTTGAGCCTGAACCACTGACTCTTATATTGCTTTAGATTCAGCAGTGGTACAGAAAATAAAAGCCCAAGCCCTTGGTGTCAAAATTGGTATGAGAAGGAATTCACTGCAATAAAAGTGCCCCTGTGAGTAGGTACATGGGGTTTGCCCATTACTTTGCCAAAAGGAAACCTTACTTTGCATTCTAGCAAACACACAGAAGTTTCACAAAGGAAGCAAACATCATCCTCTATCAGCTCACCCTCAATGGAAGAAAGAAAGCAAGTTGAAAATTGGAAGAAGAGTTGATTTCGATACATGTTTATGTTAATCGGGTATTTGACTTTTGAATGCCTCATAAACTTTGTTATGCTCTGTGCTATTTGAGGAAGTAAAACAGCTGGAACACTGCCAGGAGCCTTAATTGGAATCGGCTTAGCAGGGCCTGACAAGGTTTCCTAGTGTTTAGTTTCAAACTTATTATAAACATGCAAAATTATGTGCCATTTCTTTTCTGCTCCTCTTTGGTTTATGCCTGTAAAGGTAAGACTTAGCTGCATTAGGAAATAAACTCATTTTTCTCTTGCCTGCCCCAGGCTAGTGTTCTGAATCCAGCAGCCTGGGTATTGTCTCTTCTAATGAGCTGTGGCCTCACTTCTGATGCAACAGAGAATGTCATGGAGATCCATCCCTCATGCGTTTTGATTATTGGCTAAATGGTCACACGAATGGCCAACCCATGGTCCAGTTACTGAGCTGTGTGGTCAATCTGTCAGCAATGTGGTGAGCAAGGCCACCAAAATATGCTAAAAAATAGCCCTGGAGGACTTTCAGATTTCTCCTCTAAAAGGTCACAGTTGCTATTGATCAAATATCACAAGCAGGCTCTGTTTTATTTCAAGCCATGAGAAGTAGATGAGTTTGATGCTTTCTGCCAAATTTTAGGAAATTAAGTGATTTACATTTTTTTTAATGGGCTTTTCAGCTTCAGTTGATTCTTGTGTTTCAGCCTATCTGTTCTGCTTATTATAATGTTGCCTGCCATTGAAAAACATTCAGTTCCTTAAAAAACATTAAATGCCCTAAAAAATATTAAGTGCCCACTATGTGCCTGGCAATGTGTTGGGTGCTAATGATACCAACACATTCATTAAACATAATTTATGTCTTGAGATTATTAGTCTATTTGAGATGAACAAGAAATTTGAACAAATAATTTTAAATTAATGATGAGTAAATTCTGATTTAAAATATCTGGTTAGTTGGCGCAAAGGCAGCCTATACCAGCTTTTTACTAAAATATCTGTGAGGACACAGAAAAAGGTAAAAACTCAAACTAGGTGTTTTCTGGTTCCAGAGGTAAGGATGTTGGAAGTTACAGCTCCATCCTACAACAAGGAAAAAGAGGGAAAGACGGAAAAATAATACCTTCTTTTATATCTGTAGATGAGACAATAGGACCCAGGGGAAGTTGGAAGATAGACAGGTAAGCACAGGGAGTCATGGCTCAATGGAGCAGACTTACCGGCAGATACTTCCATGGAAACCAGTGTCTGGGTAGAAAACCCTGAGCTGTAACTGATGAATTATTAGAGACTCAGTGTGGACAACTCTGAGAGTTAAAAGTCTAAGGGGACCCAGTCATTGGGGTACCTCCATAATATTGTGAGATTTTTCTCTTGGAACTCAACCAAATTCCCACATTAAGTGTTGGAGAAAATCCTCTCTTGCTTCCAGCAGAGGGAGGGGAAAAGAAATTTTGAAATATCCCATAGCACTCTGCTCATCCCAACAAAACCCACGCTCAGGGAAAACTAGTTAACCAGAGGCCAATCTTCTGGAGCATTATATAGCCTGACTGACCTGACCTGAGGAAGGGGAATACCAACTCCAGCAGATTCTAGCTGCCCTGTCCCACCTAAAGGGGGAGAAGAAACCTCTGAGAAGGTCTTGTGAGGGTCACAGTCCAGAGGCAAGGCTCATTAAAAGACTGAGACCTAGTCATACCATTATAGAACTTCCCTCCCCAAAACCTCACCACCACATTACTAAAGGACTAGTAATAGCAGTACATCATATCCAGCTATTGAGTACACATTGCAAGGCTGCTAAAGGGAAAAGCAAAATTTGAAGACTAAGAGCAAACATCAGAGTCATGCATGACAGGGTTGTTGGAATAATCTGATAGGAAATTTAAAACAACTACTATTAATATGATAAGGGCTTAAACGGCTAAAGTATAGTGTGCCAGAACAGATAGACAATGTAAGGAAAGAGATAGAAACCCTAAGAAAGGATAAAAAATAAATGAAAAATATAAAAAGCACTATTTAACAGAAATGAAAATGCTTTCTGATATGCTTATTAGTAGACTAGGCACAGCTTGGCCTTACTCTAATCTGGCTTTTGCTCAACAATGTACAGCACACTGCTCTCATCGGGGAACACATGACTATGCATTGCTAAATCCAATGGCCTATTCTTGGTTTTCATCTTGCCTGGTGCATCAGCAACACTTCATACCTATGTTCATTTCTTCTTTCCTGGCACACATTCCTCATTTGCCTTTCAGGACACTGGGCTCCCTTCCTATCCCACCATTACCTTCTCATTCTTCTTTTCTGGTTCCTACAACTTTTTCTTATCTCCCAATATTGGTGTGCCCCAGAATCCTTGGTCCTCTTTCTCCACTATCTACATTTATTATCCCTATGTTTTCCAGTTTTGTGGCTTAAGCTGCCATTTATATTGTGACAAGTCTCCAAAGTTTATATCCCAACCTAACATCTTATTGCCTCACCTATCTAACTTAGGTCAGTGATGGAAGGATTGGATCAGCTATGTTTCATATAGCTTTTCAAAGACCCTGGCTGATGGGAGCTCTACCATCCTCAAATGTGGAAGCCAGAGGGTCAGGGACCATATCTTATGATTCAGTCTGGAAGTCATGTGCAACATGAACAATCATGTGGCCCCACATAACTGCAAGGAGATGGGGAAATATGGGAGAACCAATGAATATTTAGTGAGCACCTGATAATTTACCACATTAGAGTTGAGGTGGTACTCTGTGCCTAAGAAAGATAGTATGCCTGTATATCAGGGTCTGTATTTATAGACATCATACATGGCAACAGAACTATGTTTTAATTTATGCTTTGTCTTTTCCTGAATTTTCTATTTTTCACAATGAACATTTAATAATAAAAGTTAATTATAATAATAAAAATATATTAATTTGATTCTATAGCTAAAAGCAAATGTTGGGGCCAGAGCATGAGCATGGCAGTCCTCTGTACAACATATGGGCTTAATGCAAAGGACAAGGAAGAGGATGATATGGAAGAGATTGAAATACAATGGACTTAGGATGGAGGAGATTTACCAGAGAGGGAAATGTGAAAGCCATTTGTGAAGAAAAGTTTGAAAGAAAGGAACTAATTTGCAGAAGAATTCCTAAGTACTATGGAGGGAAATTGGGAGGCAGATTTGGGGTCTGTTGTACCAGGTGAGCCAGGTGTGGCTGAACTCCTGGGAGAGGTCAACAATGGCAAATGGAAATAAGTGGGTTATAGGAATGAAGAAGCATAGATAAAAAGCAAATGGTGGCCATAAAAATGAGGCTGCAGAGATGGACAGAAAATGTATTATGTAGTCAATAAAATATACTGAGTTGTTGTCCTAAATAAATAAGCTTATAAGGTAAACTAAACTTGAATGTAATCAGCATTGTGAAGGAACATACTGGTTGGGGCAGAAGTAAGTTTACAATTGTTCATATGGAAAATAATACAATAAATAATAAATACTAATATAAGAATAAACTGCATTTCACATACTCTCAACTGTAAACCTACTTTTGCCCAACCCTGTATATTTGTATTGTGCATGTCCTGCTCTTAAGAGATAAGTTGTGCAATCCTGTAAAGTGCTATATATTTTAAGAGAAAAGTACAGAAGCAGTGTGGAAGATGGATTGGTCTTAGGATGGTGATATCTGCATATGACATAGGGAAATGTAAATGTCATTTGAATTTACAATGCCAGATTTGAAATTGATTCTTTTCTTAATGGCAGGGAGAGGGGCGCTTTCTGACATATCCAAGGTAGGAGCTGTGTACTGATATTAACAGCGTGAAGTTGAGGTAAATTCCATGCCTTGAGGCAAAGTAGATGGACTACATTGTCTAATTCAGGGTCACGTCTATTTGCTCTGAAATGGGCATCAGTGGATTCTTGAATAAACCTATTCACATTGTTTGCATTTTTGACTATCTGCATATTCTTAAATAATCCAATAGATCTTGACAATTATGACAGGAAAATGTCCTTTGCATATGGCAATTTAGAGACAATTGGTCATTGTTGCTAGAGGAGTTTCAAAAGATTAATGGGATGAAAACCACTGAGATGGGTTGGCTGAGGAGTAAATAGGAGGGGATGATATGACAGATAGTATACACAACTCTTTTAAGAAGTTTGACTTCAAAGGGAATATGGGAGGTCTGCTCATTAATGGAATGTGCAAGTGTGTGTTTTGTATAGACACAGAGATAGTCAAAAGGCTTTCACGTAGTCTGGCCGGTGTGGCTCAGTGGTTGAGCGTTCACCCATGAACCAAGAGGTCATGGTTCGATTCCCAGTCAGGGCACATGCCCAGGTTGTGGGCTTGATCCCCAGGTCGAGATATGCAAGAGGCAGGTAATCAATGATTCTCATCATCTATGTTTCTATCTCTCTCTCTCCTTCTTTTCAGAAATAAATAAAAATATATTTAAAAAATGTTTCCATGTAAGGCACATATTTCTTATTTTTTCTTTAAATATTCTTTTTAAATGAAACAGTTGTTCCTATTGGCCTTGTAGGTTTTTATAGATACAGAAAATACTGTTTAGATTTTTCTTAATCAGTGGAAGCTAACCTAAGGTTACAAATGTTTTGAAAATTAAGATCAGACCAAGAGAGCTGCTGTGGAACAATGTTTTGGTTCTCTTTAAGCTTATAGTCATTCCTTAAGTATTTTTTTCAAAATGTATGTTAAGAAGGGATCTAAATCAGTTGGGAGGAAGCCAGGAAAAGGGGATTTTCTGGTGACAGCATTTTCTTCTATTTTGTCAGCAGTTATTCTCTGGTCCAAAATTTTGCCCTTGGGCCAAAAGGGGCAGAACAGCAGCTCACACTTCAGACCTTCCTTAGAAGAGAGTTTACTGACTTTCAATTGTTGTAACTTGAGCATGGGTTTTTAGGATTTTGCCTTCATCCCAAGTGCCTACCTGAGCAAAAACAGAGTTATGGTCCTTAGAGAGACCCTGTTAAATACGTTTTCCCTATTTCATTACACTTCCTGTGAGTTTTAGCTCCCTTGTAGATTAGCTTTCTGAATATCTGAAAAAGTCCTGCCAAAAAAAAGCAGTTTTGTTTATGATACCCAGCCTTGCGATGAGTAGATTTGGTTGATTCACTCTTCATTATGCACACACTCCTTTATTCATCTTGCCCTGTTATCGTGTCCTCTATTTTCATATTTTGCAGGAAATTCTGAGATCAGATGATAAGCAGACTGATTGTGATACATGGCTAGGCAATAATAAAATGCACCATCTACTGATTTCAGCTGCTATGCTTATAGTCCATACAACCAGACTATAGATGAAGGATGAAGCTACATCAACAGCCCATGAAAAAACTCTATGGCAAACATGTGAAATAATTCAACTGTCAAGGACTGATAGTAACAGGGTGGGGGCGGGGGGAGATGGGGAGAACCGGTCACAATTATTCTGACCTTAGGAATCAAGGAAAGGTAGCAAAACCCAGAATCTAAAAAGGATAGAAATTAGATTCTTTTTTTCTCCCTCTGAAAAAACCCCCACTATTTTGTTGTTTTGCCCTTTTAAAGAGCATAAACTAAAGGCCTCCTTACTAAGATCTTTGCCTGACATTGCCATTAAAGAAATGGATTATAAAAGCTCAGGAAATGCCAGCCCTGAAGGTTCTGGGAAAATACTGGTCATGGGGAATAGGAATTGGAAAAAGCAGAGACCGTTCGTGCTGAATTTATCTTCTCTAGTGCAAAGGCTTTTCGCCTCCCCTCCCCTTCAAGCCCATGGGTAGAAGCAATGAACTTCGCTGACATAACTGGGCCAGTTGCTTTTTATTTCAAGTACGCTGTGAGAAATACTTGAAAGCAATCATCTGTGCTCAGTAATTGGCTGATAAAGCTCAATATCCTCAGCAATTACAGTCACTGTTCATTCAGGAAATCCTCCATACATCATTTGAAAGCAGGGAAAAATTGTAAATTATTATAATACTAACCTGTGTAACACTAGTCTAACATACTGTTCTACGGCAAGGAACAATGATTTAGACACCACATGAAAATTCTATTCAGAGAAAACACGGGTCCCTGCAGCGTCAAGGGGAATTGAGAAGGACAGAGGCCTGAGGAGGAGGGACAGACACGAGATGACCTTGGGTTATCCCCAAAACGTATTTGCTAGCAGGAGAAGTCACCCAAGAATGAGATTTCAGAGTTGGTAATGAGATTTATGAAAAGAACAAACTACCAGTCTGAGAGTAAGGAAGTAGAAAAGTATCACCTGAATGTGCCCATTGGGTTCAGGACTAGAGAAGGAGAGAAGATAGCTAGTGATTGGCAAAAAAGCACACTGTTAAATGATTCTGTGTCTTCTAAGAAGGGGTAACTGAGTGTGTGTGTGTGTGTGTGTGTGTGTGTGGCATTAGAATGAGAACACAATTTCTACATACAAAGCAGAATATTTAGGGCTGTGTAGCATCTAGTCAAACTCTCATATTTAAATTTATAAGTTAAATGTCTAAGGCATTGTTCAAGGTAATATCTTCAATTGGTGGCAGAGCTGAAATTAAAACTTTGGTCTCTTGACCTGAAATTCAGTTATCTTTTCATTAAAACATATGGCCATTGGTCTCATTGCTTTCTTTATGTACTAGTTCAGATTATTATTAAGCAAATATTTGCTCATTCATATTTATGGTCACTAGACCTGTTTTATAAGTAAATAATTTAGTGGGTTTCTCATCTACTTCACTTTTTAGGACTCTCTGACGAGTTAGTTACCATAAAATATCCCTACATAGTAAGATAAGAGTAGTATTGTCCCTGGTGCACTCAAAATGGGTGTAGTCTTTGAATAAGTGCTGCCATTTGGTATTGCTATTCTGGGCATACATCTCACTAGTGGAATTACTCTTAGCCTAACTCCCACCATTGTTGAGAGCACCTGGGAAGGCACATGGGCATTTCTTTAATTATTGTCAGCTGAATCCAGTGGCCTTGGCAAAGCCACGTCCTGGAAACACGCTTTGCCAAAAGGCAGGAGTGTTGTCAGCTTGACCTTCAGTCCAGGTGCCAGGGGGTGGGTTTTGTTATTTAAATCCAGCCAAGCACCAGGAATGAATATGACTCTTTGTCTTGACTTTTAGTAAAATTTCCTGTTTTTTGCTGTATAATAACATGCTGTATTGGCTCAGGATCACTGTCCCAGTTCCTTTCCCTGTCAGAGGACAGTGGTCCCACCGGCCCCAGCTTTTTCCTTCTATCTCTGTGTCTGTCTTTTTCTTTCATTTTCTCAATCCCCAGCTGCTCCTATTCAGGAACTGGACTGCTCTCTAGCCCTGCTGGAAGCGGAGAAGAGAGAAATATTTACACACCATCATATGTGGCCTTCAGAGGACATAGGCACTGAGCTTTGCAGATATATTTATATTCCCTTACTAATATATTTTTTAATGCCTTAATAGAGGAAGTGTACTTTGTTTTTTTTTAGGAAGAATACATGCGTGCGCGCGCGCGCGCGCGCGCGCGCGCGCGTGTGTGTGTGTGTGTGTGTGTGTGTGTGTGTAGGGGTGATTTAGCATGATATCTATATCCTCTCATACATTCCTTAAACCTTTGAGTTTCCTTCTGTATGTATATTTTGCCAGGGATTAACTAGCATCTCAACTTCATCAAATTAAGTCACTGATAAAATCAAGTTTTAGTCAGCCAACCAAGAAATCTGTCACAACCAGCTCCATAGGCCAACACATTAAATCCAAGACCCCTAATAAGTGTTCACATGTCAAAAAATAAATAAATAAATATTCTGTCCTCCTAAGTCTAATTCTCTTAGAATCCATTCCCATACATATTTCTGGGTTTATGCCAGGATTAATTAGTACAATTAATTTATAATATAAATTAACAAAATCTTGCATTTCTCTTTGTGTGTAAGCTATTGCTTTCCAGATTGATCTTGAACTTCTCACCCTGAAGCATACAAATACCTAACTCTACTTGTGGGTGTGTTGGTAAGATGAGGTGATTGGGTGACACTTAAGAAAAGTAAGCATCCACTTAAAGACAACTGCCCCAAAGTGGAGACCACTGTGCTCCAAGAATAGAAGGGCAGCCTTCACCCACTGCCAAAGGAAGCCCAAAGGTTCCATATTCTCAGCTTTCTTCAAGTCACCCATATATCACTTTTTTTCCATTTTTAGAGTCAAAGGTCTTTGTGAGGATTGAATAAGTGTATTTTTTATGTACTCATATATCTCCCCTACCAAATTAAGCTTTTGAGTGCTGGGATTGCATATAATTCAATTGTGAATCAATGGCAGGCAGATAGAAGGCACTAAATAAATGTTGATTGAATTATGAAATTGAAGAGGTCTATTGGCTCCTAAGTGATTTGGCAAGTAGCCGCTGTTTATTATTCTGAAATGTATACATGTCTTCCTTTCTACAGCCTGTGTAGCTCTCACTATTCTCTCTCTCTCTCTCTCATGGGTCACTGATCTTTGGTGTGGTGCACAGATATACTCCAACTATGATGGGAAAGGAATGAGTATCAACTTGGAGAAAAAAGATGTTCCCAAATGGGAAGAAGTTATTGACCATTATTTTCTATTTTTCAGTGTCAGGGCATATGCTGATTTCAACACCATGAGTTGTGCCTGTGGGCACTCCCATGAGGCCAGTGCTGTGGTGACCTAGTTCATGGTCAGCTAGAATAGACATGACTCTCTTTGAATTTTGAGATGGAGCTCAAGGGCCTCCTTTTCGCAATTCCACCAGGGACTTCCATAAGGAGTAAATATTGAATGCTATAGGAATTCAATTTTGATGAGCACCTCCAAGCCTTCTATGAAGTGTCCCTGAGGAAAACCTGCCCGGGAACCTGTTGTCCTCAAATGGTCTCACTGATAGGTAGTACTGGAGTCAATCAAAAAGGAAATAATTTTAGCAAATTACACTGAGACAATGTGCAGATGATGTCTTGGAAGGAAATCACTCAGGTCAAGTATAAAGGGTGAGATGGAAATAAGAAAAAGAGGAAATGAATGGCAAACCCCGACACCATTTTTAGCCATGATCTACCTTGCCCATCTGACAATATGAAACTGGGGACAAAATAAAAAAGATACTTTCATATCCCTTGTATAAGGTGGTTGTCATAAGATGATTTTCTGACCAAAGAGATGTAAGAAGAGGATGTTTTGGGGGAATTTTCTAGGAAATATTTATTTTCTCTCTGACCAAAAGAAAAAAGCTATGATCTTGAGCTCTCCAGCCAGCCTCCTTTCCCAATTCGTTCTCTATTTCCTGCCTTCAGATGTAGTCATGGTGCTGGGAGCTGCAGCAGCCACTTTCAGATCTGAGGTAACAAGTTTAAGAAAGAGAGGAAATATGACAATGACAGAACAGGAGGATGTGAAGAACCTAGATCATTAACATCAGAAACTACTATTTCTGATGATAATTATTTATCTATGCCTATATGAAGTCTGTCTTTATAAAAAAATAAAAAGGAAAAATTCTATAACTATGGTATGCTATATATTCTACCTTCAGGATCTTGACAAAACATTTAACTTCCTTAGACCTTGGTTTCTCTAACTATAAAATGGAAATAACACATTCTTTGCAAATACATATCAAGTAAGATGTGCAGGTAAAAAAGCTAGATGAATATGAGCTATCTTTCCAAGAGAATTAAATGTCTTTTGCATGAATATGCCAACTTTGGAACATAAGCTTTCCTTATTAATTATGAGAGAATGGCATTCACATTTAGAAAGCAGGGGCTCGTGAGACAGTAGTTATTATACCAATTCTCTCACAGGCACACTTTGTAATCTTCAGCAAATTATTTAACCTCCTTGACCTCTGTCTCCTCACCAGTAAAATTAGAGATGTAATGCATTTCTTACCTGTGTAATGGCGTTGTTCTGAAGATTGAAGAGGGTAAGATATTCAAAATCTTTAAAAAATATACTGTGACATGTAAATGTATAATATTAATACATCATTAGAGACATTTATATATGAGACTAGAATGTCCCCACTTATGTCTAGTGTGGTGTTAAAATACTGAACAATTAATTATCATCATCCTGTCCCTTTAAAAGAAATTATTGTTTATTAGGGATTTACTTTTATTTGTGTATTTTCAAATATTTTTTCTCAGGCATATGAGGGAGTCAGATTATTTTAAATTTCAAGATATTCTAGCATTTTTACTTTTAAAATGTATTTATTATTATTTTTAATAAGTATAATTATTGTTGTAAAATTACCACCCAGTGATAGAATGGTACAGGCAGGCCTTAGGAAAATTTGAGAAAAGTAAAACTGTCTTTATTTGCAGATGACATGATACTGTTCATAGAAAACCCTAAAGACTCCATCAAAAAACTATTAGACTTAATAAATGAATTCAGCAGAGTAGCAGGAAACAAAATAAATGCTAAGAAATCTATGGCATTTCTATACACCAATAATGGACTTACAGAAAGAGAGACTAAAAAAGCAATCCCATTTACCATCACACCAAAAAAATTAAGATACCTAGGAATAAACTTAACTAAGGAGGTAAAAACTGAAAAAAGAGATAGAGGAAGACATAAACAGATGGAAGAACATACCATGTTCATGGATTGGTAGAATCAACATCATCAAAATGTCCATACTACCCAAAGCAATCTATAATTTCAATGCACTTCCCATTAAAATACCAATGGCATACTTCACAGACCTAGAACGAACTTTCCAAAAATTCATCTGGAATAAAAAAAGACCCCGAATAGCTACAGCAATCCTGAGAAAGAAGAACAAAGTAGGAGGGATCTCAATACCAGATTTCAAGCTATATTGCAAAGCCACTGTTCTCAAAACTGCCTGGTATTGGCACAAGAACAGACATATAGATCAATGGAATAGAATAGAGAATGCAGAAATCGATCCAAATCACTATGCTCAATTAATATTTGACAAAGGAGGCATGAACATACAATGGAGTCAAGACAGTATCTTCAATAAATGGTGTTGGGAAAATTGGACAGATACGTGCAAAAAAATGAAACTAGACCACCAACTTACACCATGCACAAAAATAAACTCAAAATGGATCAAGGACTTAAACATAAGACAGGAAACCATAAAAATACTAGAGGAATCTACAGGCAGAAAAATCTCTGACATATGACAAAAGAACTTCTTTGCTGATACTGCTCCAAGGGCAATGGAAGCTAAAGAGAAAATAAACAAGTGGGACTACATAAAAATAAAAAGCTTTTGCACAGCAAAGGAAACCATCAATAAAACAACAAGAAAGCCCACTGCATGGGAGAACATATTTGCCAATGATGTCAACGATAAGGGTTTAATCTCCAACATTTACAGGGAACTCATGCAGCTTAACGAAAAGAAGATAAACAACCCAATCAAAAAATGGGCAACTGATGTAAATAGACACTTTTCGAAAGAAGACAGAAGGAAGGCCAAGAGACATACGAAAACCTGCTCTAAATCACTAATCATTAGAGAGATGCAAATCAAAACAACAATGCAGTACCATCTCACACCTTTCAGAATGGCCATTATCAACAAGTCAACAAATGACAAGTGCTGGCAAGGATGTGGAGAAAAAGGAACCCTCGTGCACTGCTGGTGGGAATGCAGACTGGTGCAGCCACTGTGGAGAACAGTATGGAGTTTCCTTAAAAAACTAAAAATAGAACTCCCATTTGACCCAGTGATCCCACTTCTAGGAATATATCCCAAGAAACTGGAAACATCAATCAGAAAGGATATATGCACCCCTATGTTCATAGCAGCACAATTCACAATAGCTAAGATTTGGAAACAGCCTAAGTGCCCATCAGCAGATGAGTGGATTAAAAAGCTGTGGTACATCTACACAATGGAATACTACGCTGCGGTAAAAAAGAAGGAGCTCTTACCATTTGCAACAATATGGATGGAGATGGAGAACATTATGCTTAGTGAAATAAGCCAGGCAGAGAAAGACAAATATCACATGATCTCACTCATTTGTGGAATATAATGAACAACATAAACTGATGGGGAAAAAATAGATCCAGAAACAGAGAAACATCAATCAGAATGTCAAACCTCAGGGAAGAAATTGTGAGGTAACTGGAAACCCAAGAATGCCTGAGAACGCCTTTCTAGCCATGCTAGCAATCATCAGATGTACGGTAATTTTACCTGGGACAAGAGGGTAAGTATTTTGGTCTTATGCTCCTGACCCTTCATGGGTAAGACCCCTTACGTGGGCTGATCCTCTGACTAATGTAGTTACCAATAATACCAAACACCTTGGTCATCCAGGAGGTCCATGGGTGGGGCAAGAAAGTATAAATACACATGGGTCTCCACCCAGCTTCCCTTTTGTATGACACAAAATCAAAACAATGCCCCTTTGTGTGTACAATTAAAGAGAGGTTTCTGGCTTGTGTGGACACCAAAGAAAGGGTGTCACTACTATCACTACTTGCCCCCAGTAGAGGTGCAGGAAAAGTAACTAAGACCTTGTCTATATAAAAAGAAATGAACAGCCAGTTTGAAAGGGAATTGCCATGGACTAGAACAAAGAATATCCTTACATGATATTATTCTACACTGTCATTAAAATTTTTCCCAGATTTGGATCACCCCCAGTACTTATAATAGTTCCTCGCACCCTTGGGGATAAAAAAAAAAAAAAAAAAAAATCATCTGTTTGGTGCTTGGAGACAAACTTAACACATCTCTTGATACTTTAGAATTATAACAGCATAATATACAATTATCCCAAGCAAACTTACAAACTAATTCTTTGAATGTCTGGCAGCAATTTAAAAAGGACATGTAAGGATTTAATCCTTTTCATTGTGTAGAGGGCCTCCTGGGAGGGCACCTGAGCATTCTATATTGGTCCCTCTAACCCTTTAGGCCAAGAGAGACCCTCTTCTCACAATTCAATTGCTCACAGCTGTTGCATGAGCTCTCTGTTCATGTCGAGGTTGAAGTCTCGTGATGACTGGTGCCATGGATCTGTCTCTCACCCAGGGGGGCGAACTGAGCCCTCCCTGGAGAAAAAAACCCAGGTTCCACAAGATATGTGATCAGTGCTGGGGCCCCGCCAGCAGGCGAGGGGATCCCAAGGCAGGTGCTGGGCATGGAGGCCACGGGGGCATAGGCTACCAAGGAGACAAAACTGAACCTCACGTCACCCTGCTTGGACCCGGAGGATGGCTGGTTAGCCAGAGACGGGTAAGATTCCTCAAGGAAGGAACAACCTAAGACAGGCACAGTCGCAGAGGGGCCATCAGGAGAGAATTTGGGGATCAACAGAGATGGGGCACAGACCCTCACCCCCCCAACATTGCAGGGGCCTGAACCCTAGCCCCTTCTGAGGGAGGTCTCCTGCCCCCATGGCTGCTTCGTGCTTCCCATGTCCAGCTCAGATCAGGACCCAGGTGACCAACAGAGACTTGACCGACAGAAGCTGCCCTCTCACTCCAACAAGAATTGTTTGAGTTGTCTTGTACCCATGGTGTGGGGAAGTGGGTTTATGATATCTAAATCCAGCCTACCACCAGGAATGCTCAGGACCTACTCAAGAAGGCAAATAATCCCTTCCACTAATATTTACAGGGTAAAATAAGATTGTTGTTAGAGTAATAAATTTGACAGTAAAATAGTAGTCAAGTTTTCAGGCAAATTTAAATTGGCTAGTTGAAACAAGCGAATATTCTAGAAAAATTAATTGTACTGGACAAAAAGGTGTTCCTAAAGTGTTAACTAAAATTTTTATTGGTACTTCATCTCATGATAAAATTGTGCACCATGTAATGAACCTAAAACAGTAATATTATAGTGCAAAAAATTAAAATTTAAAAGCCATCAAGACTACATTATAAAATTTTCAAAAGCCTCCTAACATTTAAATCAAAAAAGGAGGGGATAGTAGAAGAATATCATGTAAGGAAAAATATCCTGTAAGTAAATTACATCTAGAAAATTAATACTTTAGAAAATTAATTGTAAGGCTAAAAGCAAGACACCCATGAAAAACACACAAGGTGTCAAAACAAGCCAGAGGAAAATCATTTGGGCAAAAAATGAAATAGGATCCCAAGTCAAATTTATAGAAAATATTCCTTCATTAAGTTTTGGTCGAGAATATGTTTGTATATTTTCAGAAAACAACTCTGAGACCATGTGGATTCCAGCAACAGAGAGGAATCGACAGGACTACTCCAGCCATGAAGACAGAAGAGAAGCAGTCCAGAGATGGAAGACGCTGATGTGGCCTTCCCATACTAGCAGTTAGCAGATGTGCATCACTTCAGGTTGCCCAGGACCAAACCAGAGAGAGTCGGATCTGCATTGCCACCATTTGTCCACCATCCAGAACTGAAATGTCAGTGCTGACATGTACACATAAGGAACTGCTGGACATTGAAATTGGGTCTCAAAAGAACTGTTGGCCCAGAAAGAAACTCACTACAGACTGATTCATTTGCCTGTCACCGTAACCATTATTGCTTGTCTCATTTTAGGTTCTTATAAGTGTATTTCTAATAGCACATGATCTCACTCATCTATGGGAAATAATGAACAACATAGACTGATGAACAAGAACAGACCCAGAAACAAGGAGGCATGGATCAGACTGTCAGGCCTCAGAGGGAGGATAGGGGAGAGTAGGGGTAAAGGGGAGAGATCAAGCAAAGGACTTTTGTGCAAGCATATGAGCCTAACCAGCGGTTAAGGACAACAGGGGGGTGGGGGCATGTGTGGGGAGGGGTGTGGGATGGGAATGGGGGGATGAGGACAAATATGTGATACCTTAATCAATAAAGAAATTTAAAAAAAAAAAGAAAATTTGAGAGAATATATAAATATAAAAAACTAGGAAGATACTTAACAGAATAAAACATAACAGCAATTTTTAAAAAGAGGCTAGATTTATTTTTCCTGGGAGAAAATAATGTTTTAATTACTGTATTAAGAAACTGTCTAAAGTGTTATTTTATGTGGGAAAGTTAATAGTCATCCTTGTTTTCCTGAGGGTAGAGCAAAAAGATTATACATGTAAAATAGAGATGATTATTAACTTTCCCACATAAAGTAACACTGTGATGAAGTGAATTACATCACTTGATTTCCAAACATTTGGTTGGTTTAGAAGTTAAAGTGACCTTCTCAAGTAATATGTGACTGTTTCATAGAGCACTATAGTATAGCATGAATCCCGGGTCACGTTACATTGAGGTGCTTGGGGCTTGCAGTCCTTTAATATAATTAGTGTTATTCTCAGTATGGGCTGACAACGCTCCACAGAGAACTGAAGCTCCCTTCTCTGTCTCATCTTCCCCCAAGCACTGGCCTTTCCACACAGAGATGTCTTTCCAGATTGAGCTGCCCTTTCTTCTAACAGAGCTGACAGGCCCTGCTCTGACCATAAGTGTTATTTTTAAACCTCCCCTTGCTTACTGTTACAAGTTTTGATAAGGTCCTGACCACTGGTACAATTACTGGATGCTGCTGCCTGACTATATTCTTATCAGAATGTTTCAAATAAAGTTTATACTTTTCTCATTACCTTCCCATCTACCTGACTATTGGGCAGCTTTGTCATTGTTAGGGACAAGAAGTTAGACTAGAGAGAAAACACTTATCCTCTCCAAAAATGAATCAAATTCAATTCATAAAATATGATTATTGCCATTGTTAGAAGGACAGCCGGAAAATGACTGAAAAATAAAATTTAGAATTCAGACTTTCCACTTGACACCATTTAGCTCCTGGGATTAGACTCTTGTCTTCTTAGTGAGGAAAATATATCAGGGAGGAGAGTCTGGCCACTTTCCTGTGTGATCTGGGTCATTAGGTCAAGACACTATCATTCACTCTTCTTTACCAGTCTCATTGATTTTGATGCCTATACTCAGCTCCCTGGCTTTCCATTCCAATTCGATTCCAACCTCTAAATAGATCAATTCATAACTTCAACACAGGTGCAATTAGTAGTCATCAAGCACGCTCACAACTCAGGCAGAAGGCATCCTTTCTTAGTCCTAACTTTGGAGCCTTCCCCCAAAAGTAGACGTAGAGGTCAAGTAGTGTGCCAACTGCTTGGAATAATTTGCTGCTCTGTTTTAAGCCCTACATTCTTTAAATGGGGAAATGTTGCTTGGAAACTCCATTCTTGTACATTTTCCAACCCTTCTCCCTTTATTTATCATGCCCATCTACTTCAGTCACAAGATGTCTTGACTGAAAATAGTCAAGAGGACCTGATGAACTAGGATGAGTATTACAGATTAGAGGCTGATGTTCTAAAGCCTGTTCCTCTCTCGGCCAGTGTGATTATACTGGACAACTCCCACAAATGCTACAGGGAATTATGCCTGTACAGCCCATCAGTGTTAATGGCTGAATAAACCTTATAGTTTGTTAAGTAATGTATAATCTATTAGAGAAGGGTGAATTGGCTAATGTCTGTGTTAGGTTCTAAATTTGCCTGAATCAAACCTCTTAGTGGACTACTTATTTTATGCTTTGTGCCAATGAATAATTAAGTCTCACTGGATTCACCATTAAGCAAAGCAAATTACTTATGGTGGTGTTTGAGAATTGACATAAAATATTCTGCCCAACCTCAGAAGTGTCTCCATTGTCATCTTCAGAAAAATTCCAAGTAAGAGTGATGGAATTCCAAGTAAGAGTGTTAGAATTCTCTTTATTAATAGAACTGAGATGTCAACCTGGAAAAAAGCCAAGTTGAGATGTGCTGTATTAATTTTACAACAGAGGGCAGTTTGTATCAGAAGCAACAATGAGGCCACATATTAGTGATTATTACTTCTAATTTGTGTTTTATGAAGCTTAGTTTCAAAGTTTACATTCTATCCAATGAAGCATATTAAATATTTATAAAAGTTACTTCACATGAGACTTATTAATTATCATTCCTTAGGGAATAAGCAACTTGTATCCCCCAAAAATTTATGGTCAAAATTTCTAAATACTAAGAAAAAAATATTTTTCTTTTCTCCATCTGTGGCAACAGGAGGTAAATTTCTGTAATGCACATGCAACTAAATTTTCCACTTCAGTGCTATGTGCCGTGATTATACTCTTCTTATTTGGGAATGTTGGCCGTTTTTCCATGTCCAGTTGTAAAAGAATATAACATGATTGAGACAAGTTTCATTTGAGGAAATTAACTATATTTGGCTAAAATCTGCTGCTACCATTTGTAATACAAGCTTTCTTAAGAGCTTTGGATATTAAAGCTGAGATTAAAACTGAATAAAAGGAAGTTGTTTCAGAGTGGATATAATTTTCTCAGTGGATATCATAATCTCTCAATATCTCAAGTACGGTGGGCAGAAAACAAATACAGCATTTTTTTAAATATGTTTTATTGATTTTTACAGAGAGGAAGAGAGAGGGACAGAGAGTCAGAAACATCGATGAGAGAGAAACATCGATCAGCCGCCTCCTGCACACCTCCTACTGGGGATGTGCCCACAACCAAGGTACATGCCCTAGACCGGAATCAAACCTGGGACCTTTCAGTCCACAGGCCAATGCTCTATCAACTGAGCCAAACCAGTTAGGGCAGCATTTCTTTTTATTAGATAAATGGATTGTTTCTCTTAGCCAAAAGGGTCCCTAAGGTAAGAGGAATGAAATTCCTTGCTTCTTCCTTCTGCTCTTGAAACTCACCTAGGAAAAATGAAGAGGACAAAAAAATAAATAAATGAAACAAAAACTTCATATTCTTTGAAACTTGGAGACATCTGTAACTCCAATTCACATTATGTGAAAGAGAGAATTTAAATAGTAAATGATTTAATGGGAAGTAGGAAGGTCAAACCGAAATGTTTATAGAGGTAGAGAACAATGGGCAGCAAGTCAATTTACCCTGCAGAATGTTGAAAGGCTCAGGAATTTGATATATATACCTTTTACTTTGAGGAAGAAATATGAATTGAATTTGGGACTGGGGGATAATGTGGCATGGCGTCTGTTAGCTGGCACTGCACTTGGCTGGGATTGAGTTTGAGGGAGATAGGATTGGAGTAATACCTGTTAATAAACCAAGTAGCTCATGCCCTCATGAGTGATTCCAATCTGCTGTCCTATCAGGATTATACCTCGAGCTGGGAATCCCTATATCTTCTTTGTATCTAACAGTTGAGGAATTTTTCCCTAGCTTTACTCTTCAACCCTCTCTCTCTCCTCCCTTTTCAATCTCATCTATTCTCACAGCTTTAGGTTTAACCTCTCCTCTGCTGACTCTCAAGTTCTACCTCTGTCCCTTCCTTTCCCCTCAGGCTCTAACTCGTATGCCCCACACCCATGGACAGCTCCTAAGTGACTTAAGGAAGCCACTTCCTGTATCACTCCAATTGTTGCTCGTTCTCCTCATTTCTGTGCCAATACCCTCTTTTCCTCTAGTATTTGACCCTGGTTCTCTTTCAAATTGTGGATTCTGCTTGATTTGTGTTCTTATTGGTTTCTTTTCTCAGCATTCTCAGCACTACCCTGTTTCTCCTTACTAAACAGTCTTGCCCCAGGACTTACCAAATTCTTAATTTTTGTCACACCCCAACTAGAATTTGACCTTCAAAACCCATTTGAAATTGCTCTAGCTCCCACCAATATCTCTGATGTCTAAAACACTGCCATATTTTCTGTGTGTACTGTCTTTGTAGGACTTGAAAAGTATGTGGGGTTTTTTTCCCATCTTGCTATTCAGCTTTTGTGTATAAGAGCATCTCATCCTTAATAACTGCAGATCTATCATTTATTTGTTGGTATCTCTGGGACCTAACTCTTAAAAGATGCCTACTAAGAGTTGAATGCCTTGCATGCTGGTGAGCAGCTTCAGACACAGTACACTGTAGCAGGAGGGTTTGGCCAGCAAAGCTATTCTCTTTATTTTTCCTTCTCAGCTTGGACAGCCTATCCTACACATTATATTTCTTGTGTGTCTTCAGTGTCCCAGCATGCTGCCTGGAATATAGCAAGTGGTCAATAATACTCATTGAATTTAACTCAATTAAGGACACTTTTGTGGAGAAGGTAAATTTCCAGAGCAGTCTGAATAATACAAAAGAAGACTTGACAGGCTCTTAGAAAAAGGATGACACGTGAGCACATTACTCTTTTCTAGTCCATTTTGAAAAGTGGAACCAAGGTGGAAGGAAATTGTCTGCATGAAAAACAAAATAACAAATTTCAAGTTGCCATATAGAGAATTATAAGAACTCTCCATTTCTGGAATAATTTAGTCACATTATTTTGATTCTGCCTTTAAGACAATCTTGCCAGATGCCACAATTTATGTTTTCATTTCAAGGAAGTTCAAATGGAAACGTTCTATCCTATGAGCTCAGAGATAAAATTCAAGAATACATCTTAAAGAAAATGCATTATTTTATTCACATAAGTAGAAATCACAGTTTTTTAAAGATAGCATCTATCCTGCAATATAAGAATGCAGTAAAAACCAAATAAGGTTTCTAGCGTTATACATATTTTTTACCAAAAGCAGTCTTATAATTGTTCTGCCAGGTTTTATGTAGTAAAAGAGAAAAGCAATTATTTTCAAAGGGCATTTGTTTTTCAGAGAAGTTATCAGGAAACAAACAGTAGTGGAGGCATAATTTTACTGAGATTGAAAATATAGTCAGAATATAATTGCTCAAATGCAGTTTGAGGAAGTTTTGAATTGAACAGGACACATAAGCAAAACAAGATGAGGAAAAAACATTAAAGAGAGTTGGGGCTGGAACCAAAAAAAAGGAGTTCAGAACTTTTCTATTTGGAGTTCAAAACCATAAAGTTAAGTTTTTTATAATGCCTGATAATGAATGCAAAGAGGTAATAATTTACTTTTTGTCAATGTAAACTACATATATACAATTCAACTTTCTGCATATTGTCTCTTTCTACATCTCCACCCCCTAAACATAAGTTCAAAGGCATATCAGTAACAGTTGGATTTAATAGTCATTGATTCATTATCATGCTAATTGCCTGAATTACCAGGTATACACTGAGTGGCCAGATTATTATGATCTCTGAACACATAATAATCTGGCCACTCAGTGTGTGTATATAGGCTCGGTGCATAAAATTCATGCACGGGGCGTGGGGCGGAGGCGGGGGGGTCCCTCAGCCCAGCCTGCACCTTCTCCAATCTGGAACCCCTCAAGGGATGTCCGACTGCCCGTTTAGGCCCGATCCTACTGGGATCGGGCCTAAACGGGCAGTCGGACATCCCTCTCACAATCCAGGAATGCTGGCTCCCAATTGCTCACCTGCCTGTCTTCCTGATTGCCCCTAACCGCTTCTACCTGTCAGCCTGATCACCCCCTAACCACTCCCCTTCCAGCCTGATTGATGCCTAACTGCTCCCCTGCCAGCCTGATTGCCCCTAACTGCCCTCCCCTGCCAGCCTCATCGCCCCTAACTGCTCTCCCCTGCTGATCTGGTCCCCCCCAACTGCCCTCCCCTGCAGGCCTGGTCCCCCCAACTGCCCTCCCCTGCAGGCCTGGTCCCCCCCAACTGCCCTCCCCTGCAGGCCTGGTCACCCCAAACTGCCCTCCCCTGCAGGCCAGGTCACCCCCAACTTCCCTCCTCTGCCAGCCTGGTCACCCCTAACTGCCCTCCCCTGCAGGCTTGATCACCCCCAACTGCCCTCCCTTGCAGTCCTGGCCGCCCCCAACTGCTCTTCCCTGCAAGTCTGGATCACCCCCAACTGCCCTTTCCTGCAGGCCCGGTCGCCCCCAACTTCCCTCCCCTGCAGGCCTGGTAACCCCCAACTGCCCTCCCCTGTAGGCCTGGTCCCCCCAAACTGCTCTCCCCTGCAAGCCTAGGTCCCCCGCAACTGCCCTTCCCTGTAGGCCCAGTCACCCCAACTTCCCTCCTCTGCTGGCCTGGTCACCCCTAACTGCCCTCCCCTGCAGGCTTGATCACCCCCAACTGCCCTGCCTTGCAGGCCTGGTCTCTCCCAACTGCCCTCCCCTGTTGGCCATATTGTGGCAGTCATCTTATGTGCACATGGGGGCAGCCATCTTTGACCACATGGGGGTGGCCATCTTGTGTGTTGGAGTGATGGTCAATTTGCATATTACTCTTTTATTAGATAGGAGATATATATATGCAGCCCATGTGGTTCCAGGCACTCTCAGTTACCTACATAACTGAAAGGGAAACTGAGTCCCCAACACTAATATATATATTAGAGACCCAGTGCATGGATTCGTGCTTGGGTGGGGTCTGGCCAGCCTGGCCAGGGGGAGGGGACATGGGCGGTTGGCCGGCCTGCCTGCTGGTTGAACTCCTGGTCGAGGGGACAACTTGAATATTAGCCTTTTATTATATAGGATATACACTGAGTGGCCAGATTATTATGCGTTCAGAGATCATAATAATCTGGCCACTCAGTGTATATATTAATAAACTTTTACAGGTTGAATTGAATCTCCCCCAAATATTTGGAAATAGAATTGCTGTAGCTGCAATTAGTTAAGATGAGGTCATGTGAAGATAGATAGGTGGAGGGAACACCTTGTGAAAATGGAGGCAAAGACTGGGGCAATGTGTCCACACACCAGGGAGCATCTTGAAGTTGGAAGAGGCAGGAAGGATCCTCCTCTGAAGGCTTTGGAGGAAGCAGGGCCCTGCCATTCCCTTGATTTAGACTTTCAGCCTCCAGAACTCTGACAGAATAAACCTCTATTGTGTTACACCATCTAGTTTGTAGCACTTTGTTGCAGCAGCCCCAGGAAACTAGCACACAGACTTAATCCTCACTACAGCCCATGCGGTTCCGGGCACTCTCAGTTACCTACATAACTGAAAGGGAAACTGAGTCCCCAACGCTAAGCGACCTACTCAGAGTCAGAGTGGCAGAGCCAGGAATCAAAGGCAGGCTGTCTGACTCCAGAATTTATGCTCCTAACACTATGCTACACAGGATATTACAAAATGTTTGCTGGTTAGATGAATTAGTACTGGACATATAGGATTGCTCTATAGTGCATGGGTGCATACAAAATCATTTCTTCTCAATACATTGTGCTAAACCATATTTTAAATAAAACAAAACAAAACTGTTTGCAATGGGTTTTATGACCACTGCCCCACGCACCCAAATTCCTACTAATGATTCACTAATCAGCTGATCAGCTTTCATACAATGGTAATGGGATGCCTTTGTATCTAATTATTTTTTAAATCTTTATGTTTAGAAACAACAACAAAAAGTAATTTTAGAGTTTTGAGTAGCTGTGTACCTCTGCAAAAGGTTATTTCCTTTTCTCTTAAAAACCCACTGAAGTAATCTAACAAGACAAAGACAGCTGTTTGCAACTGAGTGGATAAGTTTTCTTTTTGGACATAATAAATACGTGAATGGGCTTTAGCAAAGTTCTCTGTCTTTGGACAAATTGTCTGTTCCTGAGCATCCCAGTTTGGGAAACTGGTTCAACCACTTTGCTAGGAATCCTTACCTCCCACTCCACGTTCTAAATTAAAAATGCGCCAGTGATTTAGAAATGATAGGACATCTTCTGTCTGATCACTCCCTCTAGACCCAGGGAAACGGTCTGTGTTGCCAGAGAATGAGTTTCTGAGTGGAGATCCTCAGATCAGGGCAGACCAGATTGGAGGAAAGCAGCACTACAACGATTCCTACTGGTACAGTGGTCCCCTGTCATTACCCAGCTGAGTGGAGAGATGCTCTAATGCGCTGGCCTCCTGCTGTGTGAGCAGCTTGGAGCATGACCAGAACAACTTCTGTGGTCCTTTCAAAACATCAATGAGTAGCTATCGCAGGAACCTGTAGTCCCTATTGCCCATATTTAAAAATTTCAAAACCTAACTACTCTTGAGGCCTTAGGAGTCTAAAGCCTTCAAATGAAAATTTCTTCCCAGTGCAGAGGAAAGGCCTTTCACGGAAAGGCTGAAAGAGAAAGTTAAGCTCCACTTTACAAAGGTCAAGGCACTTAAAGCTTTGTCAGGTGCACAGGGGCCCTGTCCTCCCTTTCCCAAGGCCTTGCAGGAGTGAAGTCAGGCCCATGTGTTTTATACAAGCAGGGGCCTGATTGTCTGTTTCACTTCCTCCCGGGAGCAGGAAGACTGCTGACAAAGACTTATGTGTAAACACAGAGAGTGAGGTCAGCAGGTGGGGCTTAATCATTAGAGAAACTATAAGCTGACGCAGAGACCAGAACCAGGCTGCAGGTGTTAAATGCCAGAGTGATTATTCCATAGGGAGTGGAAGCCTCATTTTGGAATTTTACTGGCTGGCTGGAGACCTTCAGCAACTCTACTGACTTCTCTGGGGCTTATTTTTCTCATCATGTAAAATGAGGAAGTGGTACCTTTAGGTTCCTGACAGTCTGTGAAACTGATACAAAATTGAAGGCCACACAGCAGAGAGGGAGGGACCAGTCATTGGGCAAATGTCCTGTCAGCCAATCTCAGTGCGCTGGTTAACCCAGTGACATTGGACAAGTCATTGAAACTCCAGCCCCCCATTTTCTCATTTGTAAAACAAAGATGTTCATACTGACCTGCAGATCTGTTATGTCGATTAACAGAAATAATGAACATAGCACATTCAACATGCCTATTGATAAATAGTAACTTTTATCACGTTCTCTTTCTCTGTCTCATCACTCTGTTTAGACCCAGAGAGATGATCCCTGTGAGAGAAGAACCAGTTTCTGAGTGGTAATCCTCAGGTCACAAGAAAATCTTGATTCTTTACCTGCAGTTTTGAGTACCATCTAACATAATGTTTCACTAACTCCTGGTTTCCACAAAACAAGTGGCTGTTGAACGAATACTTGAGTAAGGGAATGAATGAACAATAACTATACACATGGCCTTCAAGCACCTCGCTCTGTCTGAGGCTGATCATTCCCCCAAAACCTTCCCAGCAGTCACCATACTCTAAGATGAATGCAACCTAATCATTCATTAAAATCTTTTAAAATTAAGTTATTCTTCAACCAGGTACATTTTACATTCAGATATTTTATTAGCACACTCTATCTAATGTATTCCTCATAAAAGCCTATAATATAGAAATTCTTATCCCATTATACAGTTAAGCAAAGTAAGACAGTGTAAGGGGCTCATAAACTAGTAGGAGAATGAAGACATTTACACATAACTGTATATAAGAGTAAAAAAATAAACCTAAGTACTATAAGATTACAGAGGACAGGAGGCTCCTACCAGGCACCAGGTAGACAAGATGGCCTTTATGTATTTGCTGATCTTTGGGCTTGCCTTTGAGCAATAGGTAACTTCTTGACAGGGGAGAAAGAGAAGGGAAGGGAAGGGGATTTTAGGCAAATAAAATGTAAGAATTGGCATGAATAATTATGTATGTTAATGTAATACCCAGTAATTGGTTTTGGTTGGAGCACAGAGGCTGATGTGGAGGATAGCTGTTGAGAAGGCTGGAAAGGAAAATTATGGAGTCCTAAAATTCAGATCAAAGAGTTTTGATTTAATTTGAAGTAAAGAGAAGTGCTGTTTGTGAGATTTGATCCAGTGAATGATATAGTCAGAGCTGGCTAGGGTGTGAAGGGTACAATGGGGAGAGGAGACACTGGTTTTGAAGAGCTAAGTTAAGAAGGAGTTATAGCCCTAGCTGGTTTGGCTCAGTGGATAGAGTGTCGGCCTGCAGACTGAAGGGTCCCAGGTTCAATTCCAGCCAAGGGCACATGCCTGGGTTGCGGGCTCCATCTGATCCCCCCAGTAGGGGGCATGCAGGAGGCAGCCAATCAATGATTCTCTCTCATTGATGTTTCTATCTATCCCTCTCCCTTCCTCTCTGAAATAAATTAAAATTAAATTAAATTTAAAAAGTCTTAAAAAAAGGAGTTGTAATAATTCAGACGAAGGGAAAGAGAAACATTTGTTAAGCACCTGTTAGGGAAATATACTAGACATTTTACTCACATCACATTTTTAGTCCTAATAATAATCTAATGAGAACATATTGACCCAGTGTTACAGATGAGGGACTGAGCCTTAGGGATGGAATGGTCAAATGGTCAGGAACAAAAATAGTACTAGGCTCTCTGACTCCAAAGGTCACTAGGTTAAGTAAGACTTGGTTACCAGTAACCTGATGGCAGAACAAATCCTCAGGAAGAACCAGGCTGCAGTGGAGTTAGGGACCTCTGGAACCAGTGGACTGAAGACTACCAAGTGGTTTGTTCTCCTTTCTATACACTGGAGCCATTCCATTCCTTTAAAAATCCACCTTTTCAGATACCTGCTAATCATAGCCACCAGTAACACCCAAATTTTACACCTTACTAGAGAAAATACTTAGCAGATCTCATAACTCCAAATATCTTGAGAGAAAGAATAGTAGTCACCTAGCTGAGGTGGAGTATTCATCTCTAGATCAATGAACTCTAGGCAAAGTCTGATATGAGTGGAACACCCTGGTCAGATTCACCTCTGTGGTTGGAGGGCATGGTCACACTTAATTAATATGGAATATCCCTCAATAAATATGTAAATGGAGAGAAGGCCAGTTTCTATTTAAAAAAATAGGGGGTAAAGGAGGCAAAGTATCCTATTGGTAACCACAACATGCATTGCTTTTCTGATAAAATCCTTTAGAGCTGAACTTTCATGGCTTGAATCATAGGAGCACCAGTCAAACTGGAATGGAGAGGGCATATACAGTAACAGCAATCTGAGTAACAGACCTCACATAAACATTTCTTAATGGTCTCTTTACAAAAGGGGTTGCCCAAATAAGCACTTCTAATATTAAAATGGGCTTTGAAACTGCACTGAAATCCTTGCTTTTATCTTATGTCTTGACATTACCTTAATACTAGAGGCCCAGTGCTCAGATTCGTGCACTGGTGGGGTCCCTCTGCCTGGCCTGTGGGTATCAGGCTGAAACTGGCTCTCCAGCATCCCCCAAGGGGTCCCAGATTGCGAGAGGGCACAGACCAGGCCGAGGGACCCACCAGTGCATGATCGGGGTCGGGGAGGGACCGCGGGAGGGCTCCAGGGTATGTCCAGCCCATCTCACCCAGTCCTGATCAGTCAGACCCTAGCAGCAAGCTAACCTACCAGTTGGAGCATCTGCCCCCTTGTGGTCAGTGCATGTCATGGCGACTAATTGAACAGTCTAACAGTCGGACACTTAGCATATTAGGCTTTTATTATATAGGACTAGAGGCCCCGTGCACAAAATTCATGCATGGGGTGGGGGTGTCCCTCAGCCCAGCCTGCACCCTCTCCAATCTGGGACCCCTCTCACAATCCAGGACTGCTGGCTCCCAACCGCTTGTCTGCCTGCCTGCCTAATTGCCCCTAACCACTTCTGCCTGCCAGCCTGATCACCCCCTAACCACTCCCCTGCCAGCCTGATCGATGCCTAACTGCTCCCCTGCCAGCCTGGTTGCCTCCAACTGCCCTCCCCTGCAGGCCTGGTCACCCCTAACTGTCCTCCCATGCAGGCTGGTCACCCCCCAACTGCCCTCCCCTGCAGGCCTGTTCGCCCTTAACTGCCCTCCCCTGCAGTCCTGGTCACCCCCAACTGCCCTCCCCTGCAGGCCTGGTTGCCCCCAACTACCCTCCACTGCTGGCCCAGTCACCTCTAACTGCCCTCCCCTGCTGGCCTAGTTCCCCCCCAACTGCCCTCCCCTGCAGGCTTAGTTCCCCCCAACTGCCCTACCCTGCCAGCCCAGTTGCCCCTAACTGCTCTCCCCTGCTGGCCTAGTTCCCCCCAACTGCCCTCCCCTGCCAGCCTAGTTCCCCCCAACTGCCCTCCCCTGCAGGCCTAGTCACCCCCAACTGCCCTCCCTTGTAGGCCTGGTCCCTCCCAACTGCCATTCCCTGCTGGCCTGATCGCCCACAACTGCCCTCCCCTGCCGGCCATCTTGTGGCAGCCATCTTGTGTCCACATGGGGGCTGCCATCTTTGACCACATGGGGGTGGCCATCTTGTGTGTTGGAGTGACAATTTGAATATTACTCTTTTATCAGATAGGATAACCAATAGATGTAAAACTAGTGAATTTTTTAATATGATGGTAATTGACTATCCAGGTGTCACTATCCCATAAGAAAATAATGGCAAACATTGTATCCTTTCTTTCAGAAATGGGGATTTTTCCAGAGGTTTATTTTACAAAAGCAACATACTTTTCCCCTTTGTTCTTAAGCAATGAGGATAAGTTTATAAGGGATGATACAATCAAAATACTAAAACCTATCTATGGGGATAAAATGTGTTACCAGGCAACCTAAGAACACATTCAAGATGTGTTTTGCAAATAAGTTAAAACATTTAATTTTTAGGCTACATAAGAACCTTTCCATCCTGTTTAGTGGGTTCTTTAATAATTATCTAATATGTTTACCTACTTTTACAGTGTGTTGTATTTTCCCAATCACTTTTGAGATTCACAGCAACTTTTGGAGATAGTTAAGGAGGGCACTTCTCTGATCTTACAGGTGATGAAATTGAGGTCCTAATGAACTGATTTTCCAATTTTCACAGTGTATTAATCTTGATTCTTGAAAAAATAAGAACTCCTTGTTGCTATTAGGAAGGAAAGGAATATATTAAAGGACATATAGTAATTCATAGAATACTTGAGGTGGCTAAAGACTCAGGTTTGATGGGTAGAAAGCCAAAACACTGCCAAAGTTATACTGCAGAACCACTCAGTGAAGATGAAAGCATGATTATTACTTCTGGGTACAGACATCACTTCTCATGCTTGTGACATTGGGCAGGGGGACAATACTCCTGGAGGTCTGATCAATGTTGCCTTGGGGAATCTGAATGTTTTCAACATCATCCCCACCAGATTCTGTGCCTGCATGAATATTCAGGTCCACCCTCACCAAATTGATATGCTGAAATCCTATTTCCAGGTAACTGTGTTAGGAAGTGGAACCTTCAGAAGGTGATTAGGTCTTGAGGGTGAAGCCCTCAAGAATGAGATTAATGCCCTCATAAAAAAGACCCAAGAGAGCTTCCTTTCCCCTTCCACCATATGAGAACTCAGCAAGAAGGCAGCATCTATGAATCAGGACAGATTCCAAACCTGTTGGCACCATGATCTTGGACTTCCCAGCCTCCAGAACTGAGAGCAATACATTTTTGTTGTCTATAAGCCACCAGTTTATGTTATTCTGTTATAGCAGACAGACTAAAACAGTGACTCACCAGCTGTCGTAAATCAGTCCCTACTGAATCAGGGTCCCATGAGTATGTTTAGTGATAGAAGCTAGTACAGAGATTTTTAACATCCTCCTCCTGAGTGGCATATTTGTCACATTAGAGGAACCTGCATTCATGCATCATATCACCAGAGTCTATAGTTTACATTAGGGCTCACTCTTGATGATGTGTGTTCTATGGGTTTTGACAAATATATTCACCATTATAGTAGCACACAGAGTATTTTCACTGCCCTATAAATCTTGTGCTCCCTCTAGTCATCCTTCCTTCCTCCTCCTTCCCAATTCCCAGTGACCATTGTTCTCTTTACTGTATCCATACTTTTGCCTTTTCCAGTGTATCATATAATTGGAATCATACAATATGTAGCCTTTTCAAATTGGCTTCTTTCACCTAGTGATATGCATTAAAGTTTCCTTCCTGGCATGATAGGTCATTTCTTTGTAGTGCTGAATAATATTCCATTTTCTGGATATACCACAGCTATTTACCCATTCACCTACTTAGGGACAACTCAGTTGCTTCCAAGTTTGGTTAATTATGCGTAAGGCTGCTATGTGCTGAATTTTTGTGAGGAGATAGTTTTAATTCCTTTGGGTAATTGACAAGGAGTGTGCTTACTGAATGGTAATGCTACGAATCCATTTAGTTTTGTAAGAAACCACCAGGCTGTTTTCCAAAGTGGCTGGACTTATTTGCATTCCCACCAGCAATGAGTGATTTGTATTTTGTATACCTTTAATTTGTTCATTCCACTGGGTCTTTCTTCAGTATAAAAACTTCAAGATGCCTCATCCTGCTTCCATCCAATATCAAGGGAAAATCAAACCTGCATTTCATTGTTTTCTATCACTGCCAAACTGCTTTAAAGAAAAACCTGCATATGCTTTCTCCCTTGCTGCTCATTACCTCGAAAATCATACCTTTATCTAGGAATTTCTCTCTCTCTCTCTCTCTCTCTCTCTCTCTCTCTCTCTCTCTCTCTCAGAAGAAAAATATATAAAGCAATGATTATAATGAATTATTATCTCTCACTCTTTTTAAGGAAATCCCTTCCACCTTGGACATTATTGAGCACTTTTTCATGGAGACTCCCCTTTTCTTCCCTGAGGGCACTCTGTTTTTCTGACTCTCCTCTTATAACGGTTTATTTTTCCCTTCTTCCAGCCTTCAAAATCTGATTCTCTAGAGATACCTTTTCTTTGTTTTCACTCTTTTCTTTATTGTTCACATTGTTTATCTTGGTTATAATGTTTCACTTATTGCAAATCTGTGAACTAACCCCCAAAATTTATATCAAGACCTAGCCATCCACCAAATTTCAGGCTAACTTCCTCAATCAAATACACAGATTGGCCCCTAGATATAAGGTTTGGTGCCCAAAAGTGAATTGACACTTTCTTCTCCAAAATCTCTTCTGCTCTGTGCCTTGTTACTACATTGGTTACTGTCACCACCATCTCCACCACCCCAACCCTCCAAGCACCAGGTGGGAAACGTCAACAATTTTTCAAATACTTTTTTTTTTCCTTTTGATCCCACACATTGAATCAGTTGACAAGTTTAGTTAGATATGGCCCTCTCCCTTCCCACACTAAAGAGGCTCACCTGTTTGTTACCTGGCTCAGGTAACAGGGAGCTCCTCTATGGGCTGAGGGTGAGTGTGGGGGTGAACAGTGGTGCCCCCACTTATTCCTTTTTAGCTACATAGTGCCTTGTGTCCTGATAATGGATTCACAGCTTATTTATCTAGCTTTAAGTAAACCAGCCTTCACAAAATAAAATGCCAGGGAAAATCAGAAGATGATATGAGTAATTAAGCACAAGCAAAGAAAAGAAAATGGCAGAGCTCATATTATCAGTATACACTGCCATTCACACTGCCAAACAGCATGATACTCTAACCAGTTAGGACAAGAAATAGGCCTTAAACACTCTGAGTTAACAAGAAGACTACTTGAATTTGGCTATACTTCCACTTTAGTTAAGGTTAAAACTTGCCTTAAAGCATGTATTGTGCTTCGAGATATTAATTAAAGATAAGATGCAACTGTCATTAGTAAGATACAAAAACTAAGCCTAAATAATTATATAAATACTATAGGCCCAGTGCACAAATTTGTGCATGGGTGGGGTCTGGCCGGCCGGGAGGTAGGGGTATAGGAGGTTGGCCAGCCAGCCCCATCCCATATCGGGTGTGGGGGGGGGCTGATCAGAGGCAGGGCTGGTTGGGGGGAGGGGCCACGGCTGGTTGGCCAGCCGCAGTGCACATCATAGTGACCAGTCGTTCTGATTGTTCTGGTCGTTCTGGTTGCTTGCTTTATATATATATATAGAGAGAGACTAGGGGCCCAGTGCATGAATTCGTGCACCTTGAAAGGAATTGTGGGCCATGAGGCTGGGGTGGGCACAGGAGTAGGTCTTGGCCCATCCTCTGTGCCCCCACCCAGCCCCTCCCGACATGGCCTCCCAGTCCTCTGTCTGCCAGCCGCTGCTTCCATGCACTGATGGGTGCCAGCCCGACTCCCACCCGTTGATGGCATGGAGCTGGCGCCGGGCGCCAGCAGCGGGTGCGAGTGGGGTTGACGTGGGCAGCAGGTGCGAGCGGGGCCAGCGCTGGCAGCGGTTGCGAGTGCCGGGTGGGACCGTGGTGCGCGGGAGCAAAGAATTTTCAGTAACAACCAGAGGCTTGCTCGGATGACAGCAACCAGCACCCCCGCTTAGTCTGGCATCCCCACTCACCTGCTCCACCACCTCGTCATGTCCGATGCCCGCAATGTTCCACACTCTGCCACCTGCTGCCATCATCCGCCATGTTCTGCATGTGCCCCCTGGTGGTCAACGCACATCACAGCAACCAGTTGTTCAGTTGTTTCACCTTTCGGTCTATTTGCATATTAACCTTTTATTATATAGGATATGTGTGTGGATACTCAGAGCAAAAGGGTTTGTTGTACTCTCAAAAATGCAATGGATACATATATGAAATATTGTTTATTTTATCTTTCGAATTTTTGTTTGAGTAAATAATACAAGATAAATTAAATAAATATATTAAAAGTATGCTTTAAACTTTCTACTTAAAGTAACATGAAGACAATGGCTGGAGATAAATATCCTTTACCACATGAGACAAGAAAACTTGCCCCAAGTAAGAAAATCCATCACTTAGATTAGAGCACATGATTAAAATTTACATTGTGTTACATTTAGAATGAAGTAATTTTTTTTCTTAAACAACATCCTTTGTTTGTTTAGGGGGGGGGAATTTATTTTAGAAATTCTAATATAATAATCAGAAAATATTATCCTTCTCCAATGAGGCATGATAACCTGTATGAGAAACATTTAAGGAATGGTTTTCTCAGTGGTTTTTGGTCTGTAATCTTTCTCCTCTATTCACTTTTCTGTGTATTTGTGTGTGATTGTATTTTGTAAAGTTTTAAACATATCTTAGTAATCAAGAGTTTTAGAGAAATTGCAAAAAAAAAATTAAAGAATGTAGGTATAAACCCTGATTTCTAAATTTTGTATTAAAAATGTAAGTATTAATTCCTAATACAGGTTTTTCTTTTAAAAAGTATTTCTTAGCTCACTCACTGGAAAGGCCTGGAAGCACTGACCAGTCCAGCAGCAATGAGCATTCCATTGTCTAGATTGTGGTCTAAATTCTCTGGAAAATGGACTGTTTTTAGATATTCTAAAGAAAAGGAGCAGATGAACCTATACCATCTTATTGTGCCCCCAAATTAAGAAAGTTATTAAAGACAAAATCTAAAATAGTCCAGAGCCAATGGATTGAAACACACCAGCAAGGTTATTATTCTATGGTCAAATGGGATTGATAATGCTTCCAAATAAATCTTTGGTGGCCTGTAGAGGATCCCAGAAAACCAACTTATTATTTTGAAAACTCATAAATAAAGGGACATAACGAAGAAATAACTTGATCTTACTATATATACTGTATCTCAGAGTGATGAAAATTTTTTGATGAAAATAATCTTTTTTTATAGAAAGACCAGCTTTTAAAATATTAATGGAAAAATGGATCCAAGCAATGATCAACAAGCTAAAAAGCCATGGGGATTTTTATAGTGCATAAATCAAGCTGACAATTCCTAAACCAACTGATTAATCTTAGCAAAAGACAGCCAGGCACTATATACCTCTTGATGTGATTCAATGGAAAGTACACACCACCACCTATAGAATATTCTTTCTAAAACACGCAAGCTAACCTGAAATAACATCAATCAAATACAATCAGGAAAATCTAGACTGTTAGAATGCTCAAGGACAAATATCCCACTTTTTTCAACAAACAAATTTTGAGAAATAGAAGAATGGAAGAAACCATAGATTAAAACCTTGAGAGGAGTATCAATCAAATGCATTTTGGCACAGTCCAACCAACTCTAAGCAAAAACAAAACCAAACAAAATTATGAGAGAGTTGGGAAACTCTGATAATTGATTTGATAATATTAAGAAATAATGGCTAATTTTTTATTGTGTTTTATGATGCTAATGTGGACATTTTTAAAGTCTTAACCTTCTAGAGATACATACTGAAGTATTTATGGAATACAATTAAAGAGTATCTGAGATTTGCCTCAAAATAAACTGGAGTTGGAGAAAGTGAGTGGAGTTTTGGAAGAAGCAAGATTTATTATGCGTTGCCGAAACCAGTTTGGCTCAGTGGATAGAGCGTCGGCCTGCGGACTGAAGGGTCCCAGGTTCAATTCCGGTCAAGGGCATGTACCTTGGTTGCGGGTACATCCCCAGTGGGGGTTGTGCAGGGGGCAGCTGATTGATGTTTCTCTATCATCGATGTTTCTCTATCATCGATATTTCTAACTGTCTATACCTCTCTCTTCCTCTCTGTGAAAAATCAATAAAATATATTTAAAAAAAGATTTATTATGCGTTGATTATTGTTGAAACTTGGTAATGGCTTTATGGGGGTTCAATTATACTATTCTCTCTACTTTTGATATCTTTATAACTTTCTGCAATTATGAAACTCAGGAATACAAGCAGGTATAAATAATCATTTAATGATCAACCCTGTACATATTAGATAGTTTAACAATGAGCAAATAGAAGCGCAAATCTCCTGGTGTGCAATGCAATGTAGTTAAAAGAGGTTTTATGTAGGTATGGCTGTGCTTTCTGGATTCTCAGTTCTAGCGTATGATCTCCCTTTGCTGTTGCATGGATTTTCATTGTCACTCTGCTCTTCCCTGAAATATTAGCTTTCAATTCTTCAGGCTTTTTAATACACACGTGTGAGTCACCAACTTGCAAGGTTGCAAGGTTTTACCCTGGCCCCTGCATGACCTTGCAAACATGCTTCCTTGAGGGGTAAACGGGAGCTGATTCAGCCTTATCTATTTTTGGCCCCTGTGGATCACCCTCAATTTCTTGCAAGCTTGGCATTTCAGAGAAAGTTTGTTATATTTTATTCAACATGTTTAGGCATTTTGGGGTAGAAAAGCTTGCAGAAGATCTAATGTGCAATATTTCTAGAAAGAGGAGACTGTTTCATATTTTATACAGCTTCCAGATTAATCTTCTTGGAACACAGGCCTGTTTAAAATTATGTATTAAACCATCACTTGTTTCTTATTTGCTAGCAAATAAAAAATATAAAATCTAATTTAGCCTAGCTTTCAAATACAATATGTGAAATTCCCCCAGCTGTCTGTGACTTTATTTTCCACCCATTTCTTGCATTAAGCTGATTTTGTCTGTTTCTCACATGTGTCCATTTCCTTTGTTCCAACCCATCCATCTGCTTGGGATGTCCAACCTTTCATCTCTATGTGCCCCAATATTACTGTCTTCAAACTCATCACCTCTATCCCCAAATCTCCCAGATGACAATAATTTTTTTCTCTTCAGAGCTCTCTCCTCTCATCTTTTTTTTTTTTTTAATGGCTTTCAATTTTTACTGCTATTTTATCTAATTTTATATTTCTTACCAGAGGCCCAGTGCATGAATTCATGCATGAGTGGGGTCCGGCCAGCCCTGCTCCCAATGGGGGGATGATCGGGGGCGGGCCAGCTGGGGGGAGGGGCCACGGGACGTTGGCCAGTGGGCCCCGCCCCCAATCCAGGTAGGTGGGGTCAATCGGGAGTGGGCCCGCCAGGGGGAGGGGATGCAGGAGGTTAGGGGGTGCCAATTGGGGCCCCAATTGGGCCGGTTGGCCACCACAGTGCATGTCATAGTGACCAGTCATTCTGGTCGTTCCATCATTCCAGTTGCTTGGCTTTTATATATATATATATATATATATATATATATATATATATATATATATATATATAGATTGCTTAACCTCTTCAATATTAAGACATTTTATTTATCTGGGCCGTCTCTAAATTATTGACCACAATGATATTTACATAGTGGGACATAATGATAATTTTTTAAGGCATGAATAAATATGTTAACAAAAAATGTCTATTTCTTTAACAACTGTACATTTGAAAGCCAAAAGACACCTGTGACTTAAAACACCTGTGTTACTATAAAGTACATGAGGCTGTAGAACAGCTAGAGGAATATGACTTTATTGTTTATTCCAGGAAACTTCTGCCAGGGAAAGAGAAGGCTATAAAGCAGCAAATCTCTTCAGTGTTTGATCTATTTATTGGAGACAAAACTCTTCACCTGGACAAATGACATGCTTATCAAATGGTTTCCCTATCAGTACTTGCTTCCTCAGTCTTGTATCAGTCTTGATATAATATTTCATTCTTATATCAGAAATTTTGCCCGTTTTCTATCATTTCCTTGCTTTGTAAGAGCTGCCATAAAATGACTGAAGCCAGATATGAAAGTCCAGAAACTGTTTCATTTCTAAATTTTCTTATTTGAGACACTCCTAGGATGGCCAATGGTGTGCTTTTCACTCCTCACTTAAGGCTGCCTGGTGGTATTTGGGGGAGTTTAACATACCCTATAAATGTTTCAGTCAACCTACATTGTATGTTATTGCAAAATCAAATAACAATATACACTAAGTTTCTCAAAATCTAAGATAATGCTATTTTAAAGTTGATATTCATGGCACTGACCTCAGTGCTTAGAAAACAGAAACACTTTTTTTTTCTTGAAAAACTACCTTCAATATAAGATCTTACATAGGATTGGCATTTATAAAAGAGTCTTTCACATAAAATTCAGCTGTTTTGAACTGATGGAGAGCACCAATCTCTTTTCTTCCTCACTTCACCTATTGGAGAACTATTGATTTGATGGTTGTTCCTGGTTCACAGAGTCACTGTTAAGTGGGAATGTTTATTTTTGTTCATTTCAGGTCTACTTGCATAGGAAATCTGTTTGAAGCACTCTTGTTATTTTAAACTTCCTTATGAAATACAGAACAATGATCACTGTACTCCAGTTAGAAAAGAAACAAAGCAAGGACATGATTTCTATTAGCTGCGACTCTTGGAATTCTGAACTGAACTGTGAAAGGGTTTTTACAAATTTTTAAAGCACTCTACAAATGTCATTTTTGGATTTCAGAATGGAGCACAGTGAGTGACACTTAGGATGAATGTAATGATGTTTATTGAGGGCATGACAGCTTTTAGTCTATAATTAGAGGGCTTTTAAAATGTCTCTGAATAATATAACATCAGCTTATATTTTCACAGTAGTACAATTGCTAATATTAGATCCTTCTTCAAGAACAGGAGTCATGGAAAGCTAGGGAAAGAGAGCAGCTAGGGGTGTGGGATATGAGACATCCTATGTGGAGCCAAAGGATGGGAAGGGGGAGCTGGGCTGGCGGGGCTCCCATGGACTGTGGTGTACTTGTCTATCTATGTGAAAGGTGTCCCAGGGTCACGCAGTGACTGATGTCACAGAAACCAACGCTTCTGCATTTCAGGAGTGAGCTGGTCAGTATCGAATAAATAGCTACGAAATTATATTCAAACTTGGGTTTGCTCAGACTTGCGGGGTTCTGGGGTAGCAGGGTGGGCAAACCTGCTCACTGAACTCCTCTGCCCACCCAGCAGGTCCTTGGAGTGTGCAGAGGCCTGAGTGGCTGATGCTCTGGACTAGAGTCAACATGCTGGAGGAATCTTAAAAGAGCCCATCCACATAGATCCCAGTCAGTGATGCAAAGCAACAGAGACAATTGTTCGTCTGCAAGGGAAGAATAGCCAGGGAAGATTAACTGTGAAAGAAAAAAAGATCTGTCTTTCACATCAATGACTTCAATTATGAAGAACAAAAGAAGAGAAATAGAAAGTGTTGTTTATTGTAAGATTTTCCCCCCAAATGGAACATTTTTCTGGTATCTTTTGTCCTTGTTTCTTAAGCTCTTTGTTAAGCGATAATTGCATATGAAATCTTGGTCATGTGTGAGTGTGCAAGGAGATCTCACGCGCGCGCGCACACACACACACACACACACACACACACGCACACACACAGAGCCTGGACACCAACCTGCAGCACAATAATGTCCTGTCTCACTTAAGGAAAGACATTACACCAGGGAGAAGATGGGGAAATAACTTCAGTTCTTTGGCATAACAAAATATTTCCTTTTGGTTTGAAGAGGGAAAGACAGATTGCCAAAAACATGTTTTAATATTAGCAGATGAATCTGTAGAAAGGTGTGGACGGCACAGATGGTGGTGAAAGTCTCAACAAAGCAGCCGGTCCCCTTGGGCTCTCTGGAAAAAGTTGCTGAATTTCCTACCACTTACGTGTAGAAGCAGGAGGGCGTGTCCTCTGCCAGCACAAGTATTCGTCTTTTTTAAAACAGAGGCTGGCATGTTGTTATAACTTGGGGACAGACCCTTCATGACACAGGTGACAAGTGATAGCAGGACACTATGAAACCATGTATGGAAGCACTTGAGATATTCTCTGCTCAGAATATCTCCTCCAGAATGTTTCCTCCTGCCTTCCACGCCCACTGAATGTCATCACAGCTCTCCATGGATTGTATTTAATTTGGAGAGACCTTCATGAGACCATGGTATTATGCAAACATTTCCATGCTCTGGAGTGCATAGGACTTTATGTGAATGAAGTCTAAAGCAGTTAGTATTAATTATCCAAACATTCTAAGCTGTATCTTGTAGCTTAAATGGAACTTAAAGTCTAATTAATTTACTAGTCCTTTTTATGTCTTCACTCTCTCAGAAGAGCACCACATGTTAAATAAACATCACACGGCTGAGAAAAAGAAAAGTGTGCAGCTCCTGAGACAGGTAATGCTCTGAAGAAGCGGGGTGATTATGGAGGTGTGGTGTGTGGGAGGCTGAGGTGGCAGGAAGCATGCGAAATATAACAGTTTCATCTTGTTCATTTGGGACACTCATTTTGTCACACTCCATGGAAAGAACCAGAATGTCTGTGCTTTGGACTTTGTAGGTCCTCATAACAGTAATTAACACTTAAGTGTTGGGCAAAGTTCTTATAATAACACCTTCAGTCCTATGAGGAAGAGAAGTGCTATTATTATACCCATTTTAAAGATGAAGAAACTGAGGCCTAGAGAGTCTAAATATCTTGCCCAACATCACAGACCTACTAATTAGCAGAATCAGGGTTTGGACCCTCAAGTCCAGCTGCAAGGTATGGGCTCCCACCCACACACAGTGCTGCTGAAACTGGGGCCACATGGCTCAAAATTGAAGATTCTTGATCCCTGTTCTAGTTGGGTGAACTCTAGCCTTTAAGAGAATCTGGAGCTTGGATGATGCCAAATGCTAATCTCAAATTAGTACCTAGAGCTTTTGTGGAGCTGATTAAACTCCCATCTGCTGACAACCCAGGCATCCACTGTTCCTGTCAATGCCCTGTTCTCAAATGAATACCCATAAAAGCTGCCCTCTATTTTCCTCACCCATATTCCCCCAGCACCCAGCAGGAGCCCTGCCTCATGTAGGCTCCAGGTCAATATTTGTTGATGAATGGAGGGCATCATTACCTACTGTTGACTGTTGAACTTCCCTAGTGAAGGGTTTTGTATCTTAAATGTCTAGAGAAAATCTAATTTTGGAGCTCCAGTTTAAACAGCCTGTTTTGAAGTTCCTTGTTGAAATGGGGCTCGGTTTCCAGCTCATTTTCAGCAGGGAATAGAAAACTATGAAGACAAAAATTATGTTTGCATTTGACTGACATTCCCTGCTCACAATGCTAATAAGCCTGCAGGATACTCCAGTCCTCCAAACAATTCCTGACTTGGTTTAAAAAGGAGTGGACTGACCCTTGTAAATGAGTTTAACTTGATTTTTCACATGGATAGAAACTGTCAGTTTTCTGCCTTCTAAGCTGCCCCCAGTAGCTCTTCATCTTCTGTGTGTCGGTGACACAGTTTCTTTCTTCTTCTTCTTTTATTTATTTATTTATTTATTTATTTATTTATTTATTTATTTTTTTGCCTGATTTCATACAACCTCTGGAAGGACCTTTCTTTCCTTAGAAATGTGCCGCTGTGATGGACACCAAACCAAGCTCCCTTTTCCTCTCCTGATCTTTTGCTCATTGCCAAGGTCCTTGTATTTTTCTGGCTTCGTTTTAAATGTCTTTAATTTCATTGAGAAAGGGGAAGGCTGAGCCTGCTTCCTCATCTGCATTTGTCATTGTTCGGAGTGTAGCTACACTCAAGAGTGCTCAGGAGAGGTGACCTGGATTTGAGGGACAATAACATATTCAGATCTGCTGGGAAACTGCATTGTAACACCTCTACACAGGCAAGACATCCTCTAAAATAGGTTACAATTCCAAGGTCACAGGCTGCCATCAGGTGGTGATGCTTTTGTCCTCTGCTGTCCTTCCTCAGTCCACTCCTTGTCTCAGTGTGATGGGCAGTCCACTCCTTGTCTCAGTGGATGGATCAGTCCACTCCTTGTCTCAGTGTGATGGGCAGTTTCTTCTCCCTAAGGCTCAGGCCTGATTCTGTAGAAGGTGCCAGAAGTCCAGTTCTGGAGATATTAGCTCTTGATGCCCAGAATCACAGGTCAAGGCTCATAGGTTTCCCACTGCCCTGATTACTAACAAAGAGCTCTTCTCTTTTTAAAAAACTTTTTATTGGATTTATTGGGGTGACATTGGTTAATAAAATTATGTAGGTTTCAAGTGTACAATTCTACAATATATTATCTGTATATTGCATTGTGTGTTTACCACACAAAGTCAAATATCTTTCTGTCTCCATTTATTCCCCGCCCCCTTTACCCTCTTCTACCTTCCCCACCCCCCTTTTCCTCTGGTAATCACCATACTGTTGTCTGCATCTAAGAGTTTTTGTTTTGTTTAATCTCTTCATTTTTTTCACCCAGTTCCCCCAACCCCCTCCCTTCTAACAGCTGCCAATCTGTTTTCTATATCTGTGAGTTTGTTTCTATTTTGTTTTTTGATTTTGTTCAGTATATTCCACATATGAGTGAAATCATATGGTACATGTCTTTCTCTGACAGGCTTATTTCCTTTAGCATTGTAATCTCTAGGTCCATCCATGCTGTTGCAAATGGTAGGATTTTTTTTTTATAGCCCCATAGTATTCCATTGTAGAAATGTACCACAGTTTTTTTTATCCACCCACCTACTGATGGGAACTTGGGTTGCTTCCAAATCTTAGCTATTATAAATAATGTTGCAATCAACACAATATACCAATCTTTCGAATTAGTGTTTTGGGGTTCTTCGGATATATTTCTGGAAGTGGAATCGCTAGTTCATAAGTGATTAATTTTTTGAGGAAACTCCATACTGTTTTCCACAATGGCTGCACCAATCTGCATCCCCACTAATAGTGCCTGAGGGTTCCCTTTTCTCTCTTTAACACATCATACACATCTCACATTGAAGTATGGTAGCAATCATCTCAGGTAGAAACTGCTGTTTGGGTTCTGTACTTATTTGTTTGCTAAAACAATAGAAAGTTATTTTGATTTTCTGAACTTATGTATGCTATCCCAATACTCCACTGATGATGGTTTGAATATCCCATTGATTGTGATCTCACTGGTCATCGAAGCACGTTCTTCTGGGACCCAGGACAGATCAATTATCCTAAATTGCCTCAGTAGCTACAGATAACTGAGTTTCGGTTGACTCAGTGGTCCTGGAATCAGAAGAGCACAAATTATCCTAAATTGCCTCAGTAGCTACAGATAGTGCATTCCTGTTGACTCAGTGATCCCAGAATCTGGACAGCACAATTATTCTAAATTGCCCAGGTGGTCCCAGATAATGTGTTTCTGTTGATTCAGTGATTCTTAGATACTTTAGGTAACTAATTTGCTCAATTTTGCTTCTGTAAAAGCTTTGCACAAAACAGGTTCCTCATTCCAGACCCAAAGATGCAATCGATACCTTTGTGATATTCTGCCAATATAAGCCAGATGTGGCAAGCTGTTTGGGGCTGCGAGATTTGGAGCTTTAGCCCCTCGTATGCCGCCGGCCTTTAATAAATGACTCCATAATTTGACTTCTAGAGGCGTCCTTTGTAAGATGGGGGTACACTACAACAACATGTAAAGAGATGGTGCAATTTTAGGCAAGAAAAAGAATTGATGTTTTCAAGCACAAGAGCCAATAATTGCAGTGATTTTCTATTAATGGATCTCTGATTGCCAGTATCTTCTGATGGCTTCAAATGTCAGTTTATAGCTTCAGATACAGCTTCATGGATGCTTTTTGAACATTCCAGGAAGTATTGACAATTTGTCTTTGAATGGATGGCAGTGTTATGGTTTTATTCAAATGGTAGTAAACAAGAGCCATTTCACACTGGCTTTGTATAAAGAGATGAATATTTCAGGTCAACAGTTATAGTTACGGTGAGATGTGTCCTGGAGAGATGCTCTAGCCACTGAGGATCAAGTATAAACAGCCGCACCGTTCCCTCAGAAGGACTCCTACAAAAAGGTACAAACGAAATGGTATGATGCAGGCATTGATCTTCTTTACAAACTTAGTGGGAAACAGGAAGGCACCACTGTTAAGAAAAGTAATAGAGACAAGAAAAGCAACTCCAAGTGCTATATGCTGCCCTCAGTCTCTTCAGGAACTTCTCTATGACCTCCAGTGAGGACTGAGGGCACCTGAGGTTTACTATTTGCAGACCCTCTTGGGTGGTTGTTCTTACTTCATTCACCAGCCAGTCCCACTCCCCACATGCTTTCCACCAAAGCCTATCTGGTTGGTTGGTGTGATTAGTAGAGTGAAGAAACCCTTGCCTTCTTTATTTTCCCCAGTGGAGGTGCAACTTGAAACCTATATAAACGCACTTCAATTATTTTCTGAGTTGTTGTCTGACCTTGCCAATGACTTTTCCAGATAACATTGTTAAAAGACAGTGACAATTTTGATGCTAATATCAACTGACTTTCTTTTGGTAAATTATTTTGGGAAACAGAATTGCTAGCATTCCTGTGTATTAGGCTCAATTACTTTCTTTCATTTTTTCTTTATATCTTCACTTATATTTAGAGCTCTGAATTTAAAGACACTCATGCTTTCCCCACTGATGTATGGAGTATTTTTATTTTAACCCCTGAGTTGTGAGTGCATGGCAAAATGATTTCTCACTAGTAAATGCTAATAATTTTCCAGTGTAGAAAAGTTTAGCAATTATGTTTTGACTTTTCTCATTTCTCTCCCATCCCCTCCCTTAGCAATTCTCTTTTTGTCATTTAGGTGCATTTACTGCTACCACAATCTATGTATTAAGAGGTCATCTGCTCCTGCTGCTTATTTTTTACCTAGAAAAGTTCTAATCCTCTGTCAGTGACAACATAATTCTTTCTGCAGCAACCACTTGTGAAGTTGCAAAGCTTCAAAGCTGCATAAGCAACAAGGGGCTGATGAACTTTGAAGAAATAAAAGGCATGCCATTTACATGCAAATCTTAAAGGTGGAGAAGGGGAGTGGAGAGGCACTGGGCAGAAAGCAATGAATAATAAAGAAACAGCATTGTTTTAAATAGATCTGACAACACTTTTTTTTTCTTCTTTAAGTCCAGTGGGCTTTTTGATGCAGCAGCAGATTGATTTGGTTTGTTTTGCTTCATTCATTCATTCCTTTCTGGTTTCATTGAACTGGAATTTGGACACCAAATTTGGTGATATCAGTGTCCTGTTGAATATATGCAGTAAAGAGCAATGAAGAGAGGACCTTTTTTATGAGTGGATTTTCTAACTTCCATCCTGAATGTGGGGACAGAACAATTACAATGAGCTTCTGGGCCTCCCTGTTTTACCTTAGGGAAGCAGGACATAAATAGCATCATAAGGTTTCATACACACAGATTGTGAAAATACTATGATGGATTTCCAGGCTTCTAGGAATTCAGAGGTAAAAGAGAGAAAGAGCATACCATTGTGATTCTCTGGTCACTTTAAGACTTCATCATTCAATTCTAGTGATTTACTTTTTTTTTTTTAATGAGCAAAACTAATTTACAATCTTTCCAGATTTTTCTGAATCCAAAATTCAAACCTATCACTGATTTCACATGTTTTGTAAATGTTAAAGCAGCAAGGAAACATGCAAACAAGTTAACCTAGAAGTTGTGTCAAAGAAAATTGCACTGGATGGAGTTACACAGGCAAAGAAGACCTTATTCAAGACTATTGCAGCAGTGGAGGGAGACTGAACTCAGCTCCCTTGAAACAGCTGATGAGAGGGCTTTTTAGTGCCCAGTGAGCTGGTGAAACAGTACTGGAAGATCGCAATGTGATTCGACCATCTGTTTTTGCTAATTGTCCTTTACTGAAGTCAGACTCCTACCCCTCCTACAGACATTGGGAGACAGGGGTGGCTGTCTCCTTCAATAACTACATTTCAAAAGGATAACTCACAACATCTTGAGAAAGATATTTTTGGGTTGCAAAACTGACAAAGGCTAGAAGAATATTTACAGACATTATAAAGGAGTAGAGAAAGAATTTAGAATTATAATTACAAGTTTTCTAAAGTAAATGCAAAAGGGAGTTCAAACCTTAAGTTAGGAATAACCCTGTCTAAAGCTTAGTCAAGCTAATTAACCAAGCTAATTAACCAAGGTCAATTGTAGGAGATCTGGGTCTCTTCCAGGGATGCAGGGTGCAAGGAGCTGGGGAGTATGTTGCACAGTGTGTCAGCTGATAAAGCTCCCACTTTCTTCTTCTACCAGAGCAGAGGATTTCCAATTTTATCTGTTTTGCATATAGAATTTGCATGTAAGCTTTCCATTAAAAAGAGTTTGTTTTTCTTGGACTGGCTATTTCACTTAGCATAATAGTTTCCAGATCCATCCAGGCTGCCTCAAAGGGTAAGAGTTTCTTCCTTTTTTAGAGCTGCATAGTATTCCATTGTGTAAATGTACCACAGCTTTTTTATCCACTCATCTACTGATGTGCACTTGGGATGTGAACTCACTAATATATGGAATCTAATGAACAAAATAAACTGAAGAACAAAGCAGGACCATAGACATGGAAGCATGGAATGGATTGACAGGTCCTAGAGGGAATGTGCGAGGGAGGGCTGGAAGAGTTTAATTAAAGAATTTATATGCATACTAGGGGCCCAGTGCATGAATTTGTGCACCTTGAAAGGAACTGTGGGCCGTGAGGATATGGTAGGCAGAAGGGCAGGTCTCAGCCCCTCCCGCCATGGTCCCTGCTCCCCTGTCTGCCAGCAGCCCTGCTCCCTCTGTCGCTCCCATGTGCTGATGACACTGGCCCCGCTCACACTTGCTGAAGGCACAGAGCAATTAGGGCCGGCACCAGCAGCAGGTGTGAGTGGGTCTGGCACTGTCAGCAGGTATGAGTGGCAGCTGCTGCCCCAATCGCCCCTCAGGAGCAGGGAGAGGTGGAGAAGCCCTCAGGGGTGAACAGGCCAGCAGCAGCCACTCGCACCTGCTGATGGCGCCAAGCGATTGGGACCAGCGCTGGGCAACAGCAGTGGGTGCTAGTGGTGGCTCCAGCGCTGGCTGTGGGTGTGAGTGGGGCTGGCGCTGGCAGTGGGTGTGAGCAGCGGCTCCAGAACTGGCAGCGGGTGTCAGAGGTGGCTGCCGGCCCTGATCTCCCTTCAGGAGCAGGGGGAGGTGGAGAAGCCCTGAGGGGCAATCAGGGTCGGCAGCTGCCACTCGCACCCACTGACAGTGCCAAGTGATCAGGGCTGGCGGTCCGGCAACAGGAGCAAGCACCGGGTGGGACCGCGCTGTGCAGGAGCAAAGAATTTTCAGTAACCACCAGAGGCTCACCCCGATGTCAGCTACCATTGCCCTGCCTTGGTCTGGTGCCCCTACTCACCTGCTCCACCATCCCACTGCAGCTGATGCCAGCCATGTTCCGCGCACGTCCCCTGGTGGTCAGCGCATGTCATAGCGACTGGTTGTTCATTTGTTCTGCTGGCTGTTCAGTCTATTTGCATAGTAGCCTTTTATTATATAGGATGTGCATAGCCCATGCACACAGACAATAGAAAGGGGAGGGACTGGTGTGGGGCGAAAGCCTAGTGGAGAGGGACGAAGGGAGGAAAATTTGGGACATCTGTAATACTCTCAGCGATAAAAAAAAAAAAAAATTAAAAATAATCAAATAAAATGTTATGGCAACTTAAAAAAAAAGACTTTGTTAACTACCAGTCAGGTACACTTTTTGTTTTGCAGATTAATAAAATAAAGTTGAGAAGGAATAAAGTAGACAACGTTAAACTTTGCCCAAGACCTAAAAAAAATAAAGCTTTATATTCAAGAATAGACTTAGTGCAAGAAACAACCCTTAACATATGACTTAGATAAGACTTTCGGATGCCACCCTTGTTTACCTATGAGAGGAGTGAGTGGTTGTTTACAAGTATATTTCCACATTTTCCCCAAGGAATACCAGTAGCCTCTATTGGTGATATTCATTAGGGAGTCAAGTTCTTTATCAGAAGTGGTTTAACCCTTTGCACTCGCTTGCTTTTTTCTCGATTCCTTTATTCTACTCGGGATTTAATTTTTTAAATACCCCAGATTTTACAAAGCGCGGCAGTAGAATAAAAAACTGGAGTTTCTTTTCATACAAACTTATTTATTTGGATTTTTTTATATTTCAAATTATTGATACATTCAATAACCGTCACACTCGACATCCGAGTGCAAAAGGTTAAAAAAGTTTCCAATAATTTAAAAAATATTTCTGATTTATTTTATCTTCCAAAGTTGATTAAAAGAAATGTATCTAAGTAGTCAAAATACTTCGTACATTAAAACCTAAAAGAAAAGGGAAGATATTCCCCTGTCTATAGACTTAAATACCAATCCACATATTTGATCTCAGTTCTGCTTCAATGAGCTGAAAATAGTATCTACTATGTTTAATTGCATTCAAAGGTTTGAATCATTTAAAAAAACACACATCGATACAGCTTCAAAGAAACTGGCATAGGAAAAATCAGACGTGAAAAAGTCATTGAATTTCAGTGAGCAATTCATTGCACCATTTCAAATGTGGAAGCAATTACCTTTAAGTTTTCTTGAAATTGGGTTTTATCATAGAAACACAAGTGACTAAAAACAGTTTAAAAAAAACCATCTCTTGTCAGGAACACTCCCATTTAGTTATGATTTTTGCATTGTTGCAGACACAAACTCTTCTACTAGTTGATTTTGCTTCTTAATTCTTTAAAGAATAAAAGTGTGATTTATTCTTAACATTTTAAAGAAAAAGTGTGATTAATATTTTTAAATTCATTTCAATGACATTCCTATAAATCCAATAACTACCTTCTATCAATCTTTGTGACCACCCTATTTGTGTAGATTCTGTGAGGAATTGTTGAAAAGGATGAAGAATCTGAGCTAGGAATGAACAAAGGTAGTTTTAAAATATATTTTATTGATTTTTTTACAGAGAAGAAGGGAGAGGGATAGAGAGTTAGAAACATGGATGAGAGAGAAACATCAATCAACTGCCTCCTGCACGCCCCCTACTGAGGATGTGCCCACAACCAAGGTACATGCCCTTGACCAGAATCGAACCTGGGACCATTCAGTCTGCAGGCCGAGGCTCTATCCACCGAGCCAAACCGGCTAGGGCAACAAAGGTAGTTTTAAGTAGAAACCCACACTCTTTAGACCATACATAAAAATTAGTTTCCAAATTTTGAGAGCAGCTGCATAGCTTTGAAATGACCTTTGGCAGAAAAAGTAAGTGATAGTTGAAAATAAGGCAAAACAGATGGGTGGCATGTAGTTGAAATGCCCCATGGAGGTGGAGGGGACTGTCTGGACAGTTTAACCAGGTGTTTACTCTTGACAAAGGGCCCAGACTTAGTACAGCTAAAGGTGAAGTTATAAAATATTGTCAAGTAGAGATATAAATAATTTGTCTCTGATTGAACAGATCAACCCAAAATTTTATTGCCCTGTGGGACATGTACTAGTTTTGCATCTAATCTGGGAATTTTACCAGCCCATAAATATCCCAGCTTCTAAAATGTTCTTTGAAAGAGTCATAACATTTCACTGGCTCTCTATTAATTAATGAGTGAAGTAAAATCTTTTTAAGTGTGATCATTTTATATTTGTGCAGGAGACAGGATTTTATCTTTCTGAAAATTATACTTTTACTCTCCCCAGAACAATCAAGATCAGTGATAAAGATAAGACACGATAATGACCCAAATAAAATTATCTATAAAAAAGGAAGGTTTAAGATTGGATGTAAATTAAGGGGAATAAAAGGCCATTCCATGAACAGGTGGGATATTAACAGGGAAGCAAGAAAATTTGGTTTGATCTGAACTTTACCACTAATGAAAATTTGAAGTTTCCACCCTTAGTACATTTAACTGTACTAACTCATTCAGTTACTTCAGAATGCCCCATTTCTTTAAAAAAGGGGATATCTAATACATGAAACTCTGCATTTCAATAAAAGTAGAGAGAATGAAAATGGCTTCATAATAATGAAAAAATTAGAATAATAAAAAGTGGGGTTTAATGGGCAATAAGCAAAATACAAAAACATAAAGGAGCAACAGTGTGTTTCAAAGCTGGTACTCATTTGTTGGGTGCTGTCTTTAAATGTTGAAACATGCAAAACCAAACTCAAAAGAAGAAAACACAATAAATATAACTCTTGATGATTACCTCTTATTTTAAGAGAATTCAATTTAACTTTCAAACTACAAAAAAATATGTTTCCCAGAAAATAATTTGGCTTTTAAACAGAAATTTTCAGCAGAAAGTCCAAGAAAGAGGCTTTTGTATCAGACAGAAAATTAATTTTATCCCCCAAGCATTTTGGGCAAGGAGCTGGTGCTTCATTATTTACGGGCATTATGTGGTTATATTTTATTATGTATGATAAAAAATATCAGATTAGATTGCCTTGAACTCGTAAGGTGGTTCACATCCGGAAGCACAGTCCACAGGGTGGATTGTAGATGGTGGGAAACAGTAGATGAGACTGACACTCAGAAATGTATATCTAGGGCAGTGATGGTGAACCTATGACACGCGTGTCAGCACTGACACACGTAGCCATTTTTGATGACATGCGGCCGCTGAGGGGGCCGCATGCCAAGGATGAAACATTTGCTGTTCCTGAGGATGAAACATTTGCGAAATAATGTTTTTTCCTCAAAGTGACACACTACCCGAGTTATGCTCAGTTTTTTGGCGAAGTTTGACACACCAAGCTCAAAAGGTTGCCCATCACTGATCTAGGGTCTCAATAGAGAATGTTTCTTCCTGTGAAGCATGAGGAACCTGGTGCATGTGCGATTTATAGTTTTTAAAATGCCAAGGGAAATCAAATAATAAAAGCATAGATAAATATAATTTGAAAAGTAGAGTAGTAATATCTTCATGAATTTGTATCAAGAAAGTTGTTTCAACAAAGATGTTTGTTCTATCCTTAAGTGCCTGACAATGCCTCTCTGTTGTCTTCATAGTGAAACATCATCTGGGTGAGTGTAGGATTCTTTACCTCTAAATTGAACATGTGGCTTGATGGCCTGCTGTCATAAATGTTATAAAGGAGAAAGAAGTAGGAAACAACAAATATTTTAAAAACAGACTTTTCCTGTGGCAGCACTACTGATTTAGATGTAAGAAATTTAGAATCTAAGTGATTTTCAATGAATGCCTTGACTTTAAAAAAAAATAGGTTTGTCATTTGTTGGATGAAACAATTGAGCTAAATGATTGCTCTGGAATACTTTAATATCAAACTTTATCTATTATGAACATGTTTTAAATTACTCCAGAATGCATTGCACCTAGTAGGTTTTAAGTAAATGTTTAATGAATAATCTATGGATATTGATCAGAAATTCCTCCTTAAAAAGACCTGCATTTTGCCATGCCCAATTGAATGCGTGGTAGATTTTGATCCTTTGAAATTATAAAGAACATCAAACTGTAATATAAGAAATGCCTACTGATGTTTAAATATAGACCAATGTATTTCAATGTATGAGAAGACTTTTGGAAAATTTTTGTCAATATTCAGAACTTTAGATTTTAGTAAGATATAGATTAGACTAAAAAAGATAAAGCAAAAAAAACACTTGTATTTTCTTTTCCCCGAGCTCACTACTTACTGGATCAAGGCTCAGGCTGACAACATGAACACCAATTCTGCCACTGACCAGCAGCCCAATTAAACTTCTCTGTATCTCTGTCTTTTCCTCTCTGACATAGAGATCACAAAACCTGCTTTGGATTAATATGTATTTAAGTGAATATAAAGAAGTTTCTGGTTCATAGTAGGAATATAAATGGTGCTTAATAGATCACTTGTTCAAGTTCTGTAAGGCAATATTGCGTGCATTATTATCAACATCTAATAGATAACAAAATGGGGACTTTGAGTGGTTTTGAGATTTTTTCAAAAGAAATATTAAGATGATATAAAAGCCTACAATGATTGAATCAAGGGCTTCTTGACTCTAGGCTTTCAGTGCTTCATTTTTCTATGATGTATGGGAGGTTATTTTTGAGTATACACTTGTATTTTTACCCATTATTTGTTCAAATGTGTCAGAATGTCATAAGAGTAATTTGACTATCAAATTGAAGTGAAAGTTCAATACTTTTATCATTATAATTGCACTTTACTCTGGATAGTGCAAAACATACTACTAGAAATAGAATAATCATACATTTGTTTGAACTCATAAAAAGAAGAGTCAGAGCATAATATTAGGTATTTTGAGTCAACTATTAACATCTCTAAAACTATAAAAAATGAGAAATATTCAAAGCAACAAATAATATAATTTTTTCATGAATATAACTTCTCTATAGAGAACTAATGTGGATAGCATAAATTTTAGATGCTTAATAAAAAGTAAGTATACATAGAAATATGTTAAAGCTTACATATTTCAAAAATAAAAAAGACATCTAAAGTATAAATAATATACAGAACAAAAAGAAACAAAGTAAAAAATGTACAAAAGTGGCCCAAGATACTTTCTCTAACACTAAAATATTTTATTTTTTATTTAAAAAGTGATTAATTTATGTCACGTTGGAGAGACCATATGCTCAAGCTATGTGAAATCTGCCACGTGGTCATGGTGTGAAGGGTAAACAGAATCTAAGTGAGGAGCCAGAAGATGCAGGTTCAAATCTGCCTTGACTATGCCCTGCCCATATAACCATTAACTGGCCAATTCATCTGGGGACTTGATGGTTATCAAGGGCACTGTTTTACTTCCCTGAAGGGCAACTCATCAGAGGATCCTGTGGTGCCTTTGCTGTTCTGTTGTGAGTCTACCTTTTTGTTCTAATTTTCCTAAGCAGAAAGACTAGAAACTTCCTGATTTTGAAGACATGGAACACTTACAGTACACTTTCCCTTTAGTGTCAGAGGGCACACCAATATAACATGTTTTATATGTGGAAAATAGATCTCTCTGCCTCCTTTGGGTTCCCAGAGAATTCCTCAGGACATAGTCATTGGAAGAGAAAAAAATCACTTGAAAAGCTATTTTGCAATACAGTGGCAATTCTTACTTCCATTGTGGGTTTATGAAATGCCAGTCTGAACTCTGTAAGCAGGGAAGTGGCAGGAAGCTTTAAAGATGGATTCTACCAAGAATCTGAAACTACCTTTAGAAAGCAAAGGATACTCTCTGAAGCAAATTGAATGGTCATAAGTTAGATGGAAACCAACTCTTCTTTGGCCTTATGAAGACACATAGTATTAAAGCTCTGATTTATAAATGATCATATTTGTAAATAAACTGTAATATTTTTGTTCTCCCAGATATAGTGTAAATTGCTGATAAATGTTTTTAAAAATATGTTTTTATTAATTTAGAGAGAGAGAGAGAGAGAGAGAGAGAGAGAGAGAGAGAGATTGATGAGAGATAGAAACATTGATTGAATGCCTCCTGCACTCCCCCTACTGGGATTGATCCCACAGTCTGGTCATGTACCTTGATTAAGAATTGAACCAACAACCTCTTGATGCATGGGATGATGCTCAAGTAATTGAGTCACATCGGCTAGGGCTAAAATATTTTATTTAAACTATGTAAATATGAGATTTTTTTTCAAAACATTGCAGATGACAAACATAAGTCTAAATTTCTTAATTAGTAAGACCATCGAATCTCTGAGCTGGAAAAAAATTGTAAATCAAAGCATTATGAAGAAGTTGAGAAGTGTTAAAGCTTATCTAGGTTATGGTATTCATCTTATTTCATAATTTTCTTCATACTTCACCTTTGCCACTACTGAGGAAAATTCCAGACTTCTGCCTAACAAAATCTTCCTTAGCTATTTTTTCTGCTACTGGGATCAAATTTTATATGACCCAGTATAATTATTTCCTTGGGATTTTTATTTAAATAATTTGAAGAGATAGTTGACATGTTCTGTGGAAGAAACCTTTATAAATCTGAAGACTATACTAAAAATATTGTGCTTTAATGCATTTCTTACACCTAACTGAACATATTTTCCCATTAGTGTACCTAGGTAACTCTTAAAGAAGGAAATCTTGCAGGAAAAAAATGATGATTTTTGAGAATCAGATGGACTTTTTGGATATCAGCTGTTATATATGGAGCAAAGGGTGAGAGAAGAATAATAGTTCTGCAGGTTGACTCACATAAAAATGCAGCTATGGCTTATCATAGAGAAATATTAGAAAATCAAAGCCACATGTTCTCTGGGAAATATAGGAGGGATTAAATAATAATGACATGGAAGTATGTTAAAGCTAAGTGAAATCAATTATTGATTATGAACTGAGCTCTTATGTTAGACTGTTTTGGTTCAAATCCTGGCTCTACTATTTGGCAAAATAATACTAATTTAGCCAAAGAATACAAATTTTAAGCCTCTGTTTACTTATGCATATGATAGAGATGGTAATATTTACCTTATAAATGCGATAAATATGAATTGTGAATTGCTTAATGCAGTGCAGGGCATATCATAAAAGCTCAATAAAGTTAATGTAGCCAAGACCATTCTAAGTGCTTTACCTCAGGAAGTAATCACAACAATATATTGAAGTAGATGTCATTGTCATTCCCCCACATTGTCAGTGAGAAAACTGGGCCAGAGAGAGGTTAAGTACTTGCCCAAGGTCACAAAATAGCACTTGTGATTCCAGCCTAAAATTTTCTACATTCTATATAATAAAAGCCTAATATGCTAAGTGTCTGGTCTTCCTGTCGGCCATTCAACCAATCAAAGCGTAATATGCTAATGATATGTTAAAGCTGCTCAACCACTCGCTATGACATGCACCGACCACCAGGGGGCAGATGCTCCAACTGGTAGGTTAGCTTGCTGCTGGGGTCTGGCCTATCGGAACTGAACAAGATGGACCAGACATGCCCTGGAGCCCTCCTGCGGTCCCTCCCTTGCTGACCAACCTGCCATGTCCCTCCCCAGCCCCAATCATGCACCAGTGGGGTCCCTCGGCCTGGCCTGCACCTTCTCGCAATTCGGGACCCCTCAGGGGATGTCAGAGAGCCAATTTTGGCCCCATCTCGAAGGCCAGGCTGAGGGACCCCACTGGTGCACAAATTTGTGAACCAGGCCACTAGTATGATGATAAAAGTCATAGATTCAAATGCCTGCAAGGGAAGACTAGGAATCAAAGTTCTGGATTCTTAACTTTGCTCTTCTTCAGTCACATTGTGAATTAGGACATGTTTCTTAACATCTTTGGTCTATTTATTCACCTATAGTAATAATGGTCAGGATGGAATAGTCACCAAATTTTCTGCAATTCTCAAATTCCCATATATCTATGATTTTACCTTAGTCTTCTTTTTTTCCCCCCTTCATCAAAATTTATGTCATGGCCCCAAGTAGCTTTTTGGCTACTTTGGTATAAAATAAGATGTAAAAGTTAAAAATTTAGAGGAAATAACTTGAATAGTGATATTTTATTAACCAACTTCCAGTACATCTTGGAATACAACCATCCTGTTATGTTTATCGTATTTGTGCTAATATATTTAGAACATTCTAGTTAAACAGTATGATGTTTAAATGTACTGTAAAGGTTAACTGTATGTGTATTAACAATATCATGTGGCTATTTATCTATTGATTAATGAATTAGTGATGTTTAAGGACAGGTGATGTGATCTGTTAGGAGTTAAGCAACAGACCTACTGCCCTTGAATGAATACTGTATAAACATCAGCAAGCTCAATAGCCCTTACTCTGGATACTTCAGACCTTGTGGTCAACAGCTTGGTGCTATATAAGTCCCCTCCCAGAGAACTCTGATTCCCTACCCAACAACAAGGCTTGCTCATCTTTTTTAAAATATATATATTTATTTCAGAGAGGAAGGGAGAGGGAGAGAGAGATAGAAACATCAATGATGAGAATCACTGATTGGCTGCCTCCTGCACGCCCCCCAGTGGGGACTGAGCCTGCAACCCAGGCATGTGACCTTGACCGGAATCAAACTTGGGACCCTATAGTCAAGGCCGATGCTCTGTCCACTGAGCCAAACCTGCTAGGGCAAGGCTTGCTCATCTTGCCTAAGAGCATGGCAGTACCCCCTTTGAACCAGTCATCATACAAGGTACTAGGTAATGTGACAGAGAACAATGAATGAGACCTTTTTTGAACTGCAAATAGGTTGTAGGACTGTGCTTTCACACTAATAAAAGTCTTTTTATTGGTGTTATTACATAATTATGTAGCATGAGTCTTGTTTTCATTGCAAAACACCATCTGGTAGCAATGATGTGAGAAAGGGGTGTATTGTTATGAATTACCTTTATCCACTTAAGGCTGCTGTTATATACTAAAGGTTCATATCAAATTGGGTTTAAGTCAGATTAAGACAGTGAAAAAGGCAAATAAATTATCTGGAGAATTTAGAGGTGTATATAATCACTTGAGATTAAAATAATGGCAAATAGCCCTAACCGGTTTGGCTCAGTGGATAGAGCATCGGCCTTCGGACTGAAAGGTCCCAGGTTTGATTCCGGTCAAGGGCATGTAGTTGGTTGCGGGCACATCCCCAGTAGGAGGTGTGCAGGAGGCAGCTGATTGATGTCTCTCTCTCATCAATGTTTCTAACTCTCTATCCCTCTCCCTTCCTCTCTGTAAAAGATCAATAAAATATATATTTTAAAATAATGGCAAATAGAGGTTAGCTATTTACTTGGTATATAAATAAGATAAACTGGTTCCTTTGATACCAATAAAAAAGATAAAGATATGGTAATGCTGGGGTTCTTGATCCAGCATCTAGAAGGCTTCAGGAATCTGGAGAAGCACTGTGTGTAAATTAAATAAGAGTCCAGAGACAAAACATAATTTTGGAAGGCATTATGGGGAGCCAGAGAAGACTTAGCTAAAGGAACTAAGTTCTCCCTTGTCTCAGAACCTTTTGCTATTTATTAACACAATTTGTCCTAAGTCAAGGTAGATATACACTTCAAAGGCCAGGGTTTGGTATACAGAATCTATTGTCAGATTCGAAGAATTACCTTGGCTGTTCAGGTGTTTGGCCAGGAGGAGGCAATAACATGTAGATTAAGATGCCTTTAGCTGTCTGGCAGCAAGCAATCAATTTATGCATCCTTTGCAGGTTTGGGGAAATGCCCTCAGCCATTTCCAGATGATTCAGCTGGAATTGGCAGACATGCTGGAATTGGCTTCTGGCAATATGGAGTTAAAGAATGTGTGTGAACAACATCTTCCTGATCTTCTCTTATTCAGAATAGGATGAAACCAAATTAAATTGTTGGAATAGATTTGGCTAACTGAAATAGAGTTTGTGGTCTTCTGTGCTATTCTTGATTATTATTTTTTTGCATCTTTATTATTATTTTTTAATCTTTATTGTTGAAAGTATTACATATGTCCCTCTTTTCCCCCCATTAACCCCCTTCTAACCCACCCTCAACCCCCACCCCAGGCCTTCAGCACCCTATTGTCTGTGTCCATATATCCATACAAATGATATGGTGTTTGTAAAGTTAAGCTCTCAATCCATTGATTCATTTAAAAATATGTGTTTATACTTATTTTTCTAGAGTTATAGCAGAGAATGAATAGATACAAAGTCCTGACCTCATGAGCCTTATTTATTCTCTGCTGTTGGATGGTGATAAGTCCTACAGGGGGAAATAAAGCAAAGAAGATGTTAGGAAGCACTGGGGAGGAGTAGACACATGCAGGGAAGACCAAACTGCTACACTGACATTTGAGCAAAGACCCCCAAGAAGGTGAGAAAGCAAACCTTGTAAATGAGACAGTCTGAAGCAGAGAAAATGGGCAATGTAAAATGAAGGCTCTGGGGAGGAATGTTCAATTACAAGAATTCCATTGTTGGTGGAGATGAATGATGAATAGAAGATTAGGTTGGAATTGGAACCAAATTGTGTGGGACCTTGTAGGCTCTTCAGATGACTGGGTTTTATTTTGCATGAAAAAGGAACCCCTGGTCCATCCTTACAATTTCTCTTTCATGTTCTCCCTTGCACTTGTCTGGAAGAATCTCAATCCTGGTAAAAATGCAGCCATCCACTTCTTTCCTACCATTTTATATCTGGCACACAGAATATGTCCTGACAATATCTAGGGCTCTATAAATATTTGATGATGGAAGAGTGATGGATGCCTTATGGGCGGAATTATGCAATTATGTAAGGCTTATCTTGAATCTTTAATTTCCTCTTGGATGTCCAGAATCACTAGGGATGATATGGGAGTGACCAGAGAACACCAGTCAGTACCTCCTTGATCAGATGATTTTTGTGCATCTTCTGACTGCAACTACCTCCAGAAGGGCTCCTGCCAATGGCTCTGAAGCCACTTACTGGAAGCTTTAGAGAACCCTGCCCCTTGGCAGTTGCTCTGCAGCCCCTGGGCGGGGGGGGGGTGGGGGGGGTGGGGGGGTACTCTGAGCAGTTCCTCTCACTTCTATTGGCAGCAGCTTCCTGGAGTATCTTGGGCTGATAACGGTGACAGTTCCAAGACAATTCTAATAAAAACATACGGTGTTTCTGATGTCCATCCAGGAATACAACTCGTCACAAAGCTTGTGGCTACATTAAATCAGCACAGTTCAGTGTTCCTTGAGGGCAGCTCTGGCTTTTTCCAAGGTAAGTAATTTTTTTCAATAGCTTGCCTTCCAAGAAAATTCTTCAAGTTCCCCAAAGTGCTGTAGGGAAAGCAATGAGTATAATAACACAACACAGAGCCACATTCCAATCTGTCTCCTCTGTTCAATTTGATAGAGGGTGACCTTTCATGCTTTTGAGGGGGCTCTTTACAGATCATAATATGTGGAGTCCATCACTCCTTTCTGGTACCATCTAAACTCAGGTATCAGGAGAAGCTCCCCTGTTCTGCCCTATGTTTCTGTCCACAGAACTCAGGAACTGAAGTTTCAGCAATAGTCCTAGATAAATCATTCCTCTTTCCTAATCTCCCTTCCACTAAGTTATAAATGCAAACAGAACTATATTTGTTAGCTCTATGTTAGTTAAATATATATATAATACATTCAAAATTGTTCATTAGAGGTAAAAAGATTGAGCAGACCTTCTTTTAGATTAGAGCAGTTTCCCAAATTTGCCTGATTAAACAATCACTTCAGATACTTGTTAAAGATCTAAACAAACTAAAACAAAACACAGAAGTTCAGAATCATCCCCTGTAGGTTATATTAGGTTATTTTGTGGGGAAGGGGAGCTGGGAGTCAGCTATCTTAACAATAGTCACAAGTGATCCAAATAACCAGGCAAGTTTGAGAAGTTCTGGATTAGAGAATAGGAAAGGTGTCATTTTGATCACTCCCTCTATCTAGAAAATGGAAAAGCCATCCCTTCTTTCCTTCCCTATTTTTCTGTCCTGGGATTCAGAATGGGGCTGAAAAGCATGTAAAAATGAGTGACCAGAGAAAGAAATGACAGTCAATGGTTAAAACATTTCAGTTTAAGGCCTAGATAAATGTGAACTCATTGCTGCCTTCCTCACTTAGGCTGCTATGGCAAAAACAACAGTCTTATGAACAACATGCATTTTTGTTTTGTTTTGTTAATCCCGTGGATATTTTTCCATTGATTTTTAGAGAGAGGGAGAGACATAGAGAAACATGGATGTGAGAGAGACACATTGATTGGTTGCTTCCTGCATGCACCCGACCAGGGCCGGGAACCTGCAATGGAGGTACATGACCTTGACTGGAATCGAATCCACGACCCTTCAGTGTGAGGGCTGACACTATCCACTGAGCAAAACTGGCTAGGGCACCGCATGCATTTCTCTCTTACAGTTTGGAGGCTGAAAGTCCAAGATCAAGGTGCCAGCAGATTTGGGTCTGGGAAGAACCTCCTTCCTGGTGCATAGATGGCTTTTTTTGCTGTGTCCTCACCTGGTGGAAGGGGAGAAGGTTCTCTCCCGTAAGAGCACAAATCCCACTCAAGGGAGCTCCACTCTCATGACCTAATCACCTCCCAAAAGGCCCACCTCCTAATACCATCACACTGGGATTAAGAGTTCAATATATGAATTTGGGGAGACACAAACATTCAGTCTACAGAACTCGTTTGTGAGATATACTAGCATTTGCATAAATAATTCCAGACTCTCTGAATGAAGAAAAAATAAAGTGGATTGTTTGGGAGTATCAAGAGAACTACTCCCTGTGGGGGAAGGAAGGTGAAGTTACCTCTTCTACTAGGGAAGGAAGGGTTCATGCGGATCGAAGGTCCAGCTTTGAAAACTAGACTCCCACCCACAGTTGTACTTTGCACAACAAGAGATTTCAGAGAAAAATAGATTTTGGACTATATCAAAGCAGGAAACGGTGTAAACAGTTCTGAGACGGGAGGCTACCGCAAGCCTTGGCAACAACCGGCTCTCCTTTGGCCTGGAGTGCTAATGAGCGGTGGAAAGAGCAATGACCAAAGACAGCGGCCAATCAGCAGGGTCAGCACAGAACACAGACCTTTGCTGGCTCTGAGATCTTTTCATTTTCTTCACTTACTGCTTCCTCCTCAGTAATGGAGAGTCCATTAGCGGGGCACTCACACTCCTGGTAGTGATTATTTTGTGGGAGTGAGTTTGCTTTTGTTTTATATATGTTTTATAATGTGTGACAGAGATGTAAGTAATCTATATGCACATAGGATTGAAAAATATTCACACCCATCACAGATAGTATTAAAATAATAATTACTTGTGTATATTGTTTTCACAGAACTTTCTACCTGTATTACTTCATTTTTTAAATTCCTTGTAAGACCCTTTGGAGGTAGGAATTATAATTTTGTTCGTTTACAGAGGTGAAATCTGAGGCTTACTAAGCTGTGCAAAGGGGACACAACCTGGTACGTGGCTCAGCCAGGACTCAAATTCTCATGTTCTGACCTTAAAATCTGTGCTCATTCCTCGGTAACAAGCTGCTAATCTTTCATTATCTAACTTTGTCTTAGGGGCAGTCACAAGGAAACTTTTAACAGGAATCGTAATACTGTCTGCTTCACATAAGATAGCATGGAAGCCATTAAGAATATGGTGAAATCCTCCACTTCACACATACATTTTGGAGGTGCCAGTGTTTTCAGACCATAATTTCAGGGCATGTATGATTAACACCACACATTATCTTTGCTTTCCTTAATGAAGGGGGTTATATCAGCTTGTTTTAGTATCAGCTTCCTGCAGGTTAACAAGGAAATCAAAAGATTAAATTATGTAAACTAATTTAGACTCTTATGCATATTTAGGTATGTGTTTACTGATTAATAAATTAGACACAAGTTTGTTTAAATCAAGCAAATTGCTCACATATTCATTTCATTTTTTAAATCCTAACCACCTCTCTATTTTTAAGGCAGTGATATAAAGAATAAGGCATAGATAAATAGAGGACTAGAAGAATAGAAGAGAAGGGGATAATGCAAAGAATAAATTGAGAAAATTCCTTGAAATAGATGTATTTAAAAAATTCTATATATGTGATTATTAGATCTATTTTCTGTAAACAATTTTAAACAAATTATTTAATTTTAGTATATGTCTAGTTCAAGTATCAAACATAATATCTCATGAGGCTGGGCTAATGAAACCTTAATTTAATGTTACCAGGCTGGCCTCTCAGTAAAAGATGACACACCTCAGAGACACATTCTGACTTTTGTGGGCCCTTGACACTTCCAACTTTGTGGGTACCTTCCTCCAAATAATATTGGAAATATTATTATATTTATCATTATAAAGACAAATGTGTTAAGTTATACATGAAAATATTTTTCATTGATCTATACATTTAATTTTTTTCCTTCTGGAAAAAGGCAGGCCTCTTAATACAAGATGGTGCAAGTAAATACCACCAAGATGTGTCATGCATTCCTGGGTTCATTCCTGTAATTAATAATAACCTCTCTATATATAAAAGCCTAAGCGACCATTAGGAGTGGATGACTGGCCAGTAGCTATGACACACACTGACCACCAGGGGGTAGATGTTCAACACGGAGCTACCCCTGGTGGTCAGTGCACTCCCACAACCAACCTCCCGCGGCCAGCCAACCTCCCGCAGTCCCTCCCCCTAGCCAGTCTGCCCCGATTGGCTCTGATAGCCGGCCAGGCCAAGGGACCCCACCCATGCACGAATTTGTGCACCGGGCCTCTAGTAATAATAATAATAATCTATCTATATAAAGAGAGAATATGCAAATTGACCATCATGCTGTCACAAAGATAGTGGTGCCCACAGCAGAGACCAAGTTCCCATAACAAGCCTTAATGAGCGATCAGCAGCTGGGCTGGGGCAGGGGAGCTGAGGCTGCACCCCCCACCTGGTGGGACTTGACAGGGGACCTCAGTCCTCACCCCCTGCCTGGAGTGGCTTGATGGGGGACCTCAAGGTGCGCCCCTGCCCCGGTGCTGAGTCGGGGGACCTCAGGCTGCTCCCCCTGCCCCTGGCCGGGGGACGTCAGGCTGCATCTTCCACCCTGGCACTGGGAGACCTGAGGCTGTGCCCCCCACCTGGCGGGGCTTGACAAGGGTGGGGCCGGCTGGGTCTGGGTCTCATGCAATGTCGAGGTGCACATGGTTGGACAGGGACTTGACTCTGGTTCCTGTGGCGCACCCCAGACTCTGACAGGAGGAAAATTTTCATATACATTTTACTAATTTTCTTTCATCTCTGATACTTCTATTATAGAGAAAGGGCAAATAGCAATATTAAAATATTTCCTCTAAATAATTTCATTTTAATGTGCACAAATTTCATGCACCAGGCCACTTATCCTATCTAATAATCCTATCTAATAAAGAGGGAATATACTAATTGACCCTCACACCATCACAAAGATGGCAGTGCCCACAGCCAATAAGGAGGGAATATGCTAATTGACTGCCCTACCCTCAAAGATGACAACGTCCACAGCCAATAAAGAGGGAATATGCTAATTGACTGCCATGCCCTCAAAGGTGGTGGTGCCCACAGCCACAAGATGGCAACACCCAGTCCTCTTAACCCCACCGGGGCAGCAGGCCTGCGCCGCTCTGCTCACCTGCCTCTGGAGTCCCCCGGCCCCCTCAGCTCCCCAGTCACTCAGGGCCAGCCTGAGGCGCAGGCAAGCCTTATTTGGTGGCTGCCCAGCTGCCCGCGTGAGGCTCGGGTAACCAGGGCTGGCGAAGGCTTGCACTGCAGGCAGTGGCAGCAGCAGAGGTGCGATGGGGCATCGCCTTTCCCTGATCTCTGGTCGCCTCCTGCCCCTGAGGGCTCCCAGACTGTGAGAGGGTGCAGGCCAGGCTGAGGGACCCCCCCTTCCCCGGCCAGTGCATGAATTTTTATGCACTGGGCCCCTAGTAATAATAATAATTTACTTCTACATTATCACGGAGATAATTACATATGTTATATATTAAAACATTTTCATAAATCTAAAAATTATTTTGCTTTCTTCTTATTTTCAAAGAAATGAAGACATTTTATGGTCTCTAAAAGGATCCTTGGCTCATGGCTCTTGATCCTGGGCCTGATGGGAAAGGTGCTTGCAGACAATAGGATTTCTTCTGGGTCTCTTGAACATGCACTGTTCTCTTACTAATCTTTTTTTTTATGCCTCTAAGCCTTGCTCCCTTCTCTGTTGTGGCAAATTCCTACTTAACCCTGAAGACTCACCTCAAATTTTATTACTTTGATGAAGTTTTTTCTGAATCCCTAGGCATACCAAGATATAGTTAGGACTTTGTATGTAACTTCAAAGAACTAAAGAGAAACCCAGAATCTTTATTTATGTGAATACCTAATACTATCTCTTACCACATTTATTTTTTGATAAACTTTTTATTTTAGAATAATTTTCAATATACTGAAAAATTGCAAGGACACAGCATTCCCACATACCCCTCGCTGTTTTCAGGGACTACTAACATTATCATTGTGAATTTGTCAAATCTAAGAAACCAGAATTAATACTTTACTATTAACTAAACTTCAGACTTTATTCTGACTTCATCAGGTTTTCTAATGATATCTTTTGAATTCCTTCTGTTTCAGGACCCTATACAGGAATTAATATTGCATTTAGTTATCATGTCTTATTCATTTGTATCTCTATCCCCTCTGCACTGAGAGTGGTGCTTGGTGCAATGAAATGCTAAATAAAGGTTTTGAAATTCATGCTCTCTCTCTCTCTCTCTCTCTTTTGTATCCATTTTCAAAGGCCTGCCATGTTTAATATGTTCACACAAAGCAAGTAGTTGGCAAGTCACAGACTCTTTTACTTAAGCTAATAAATGGTTATTCTCTGTGGTAAGTTCCAGCGAGACTCAAATTAATGTGCTTTTCTGTTTACAGACTAGTCCAACTTGATCTTTATAGAACGTAGACTTACTGAAGCTGTTATTGAAACCCTGCCTCTTAATGGTGCCCTTGGGGTCTGTACTGGGATTTCTTATTCATCAGATGTTAATTCCTTCACTCTGAGTGCTCTGGGCTTATGTTGATCCTGGTTTAGCAATTTATGACATTGGGGAACTAATATCGTAGATAAAAGAGAAAGATGGTGTAACAGACCAATGGTATGCCAAACCAATGTACCAACCTCCCTGTCACTACTGCTCTCCATAAGTGCTGTCTCCTGGCATCTTTGTTACCATAGTTGCTCCAATGTTGTTCATTGCTGAAGCCTATCTACCTTTGTTTTAGACTCTGTCCAAAAGCAATATGCTTGAGCTTCTAACCTGTGCCTCCTGAAGATTTAGGTGCCTCGTCAAGAATTAGGTGCTGTAGTTCCTTCAGTTTCTAGGAACAGTTCCTCTGATCCTAAGATTAGGCACATGTTCATATGGAATATGTGATGTGATGGTCTAAACCACTTTCCTTAAGTTTTGCTCAAAATAACTTGATCTTCAGGCTTTGTTCTCATTTCAAGCTGGTATGTTTCTGTCCTTTCCACTGATATCTGACTTATTTTGCTAAATGCCTCTCAGTCATGCATGGAACTAGATTCCTGGGGGAACTGCCCTCTCATCTTCAAGTTATGCCTGGGCATCCACAGACATTGGAATGCCCTGTATAATTACTTTATGACTTATTTTAAGATTCCATTCCGATTGATGGTTTATACATCTTTCTATTTTGCTACTATATAAGGTCCTTGAGTTGGGGGAATAGTTTCTGCATCTACCCAGTGTCTGTGTCATGCTTTGCACAAAGTAAAAGCTGAATAAGTCACTTTTGAATGGATGTAACTGGGCTATTTATAATATGGAGCCATTTCCCCCCATGCAGTGAGTGAAAGGGTAAATTTCATTGTTGGAAGAGCTAGAGCAAGCACATAAAAAAGCACGCATTAAATGCAGGATGCCAGCAGATTCTGGAACTCCATCAAAATGTTTTAGGATATTTATTCAAATCTGCCTTTTTCTCCATGCATACACAGGCACACTTAGGGTTGATGTGCCCTGGGAGAACTGGCATTTGTCAAGGTTTCTAAGCCATTACTTTTTCTATGGACTCTAGCTGATGCTTCCTTCAAAAAATGTGGAAGGCCTGCTAATTTCTTCTACTTGAAAGAACAAATAGAGGCACAGCAGTTAAAACCTGAATGGTCATTCTGTAAAACATATAAGGTGGAAGGCATTACCCCAAAAATAAGAAAAAAATACAAATTAACCAGATCATCAGTGTGCTATAAATAATCCTTAATAAATATGTTGAAAATAAATTTTAAAATTTAGTATTTGTCTATTTTGAATTATTAATATTTCCATGCTTTTACAAAGCATCATTGATAAGGATAATGAATATAGTTTATGGAAAATTCTTTTTATATTATTATTGAACCTCCTGAGTATGATTAGGAACTGAGGAACTCATAGAGGCCAGAAGTTCAATATCAAGGTGTTGTCAAGGTCATGCTCCCTCTGAAGGCTCTAGGAAAAATCCTTCTTTGTTTGTGTTAGCATCTGGTGGTTCCCAGCTATCCCTGCCATTCCTTGGCCTGTAGATGCAGTGTCTCTGCCTCCATCTTCACATGACATTTTTCCTTCTGTGTGTCCTCCCGTCTTAGAAGGACACCAGCGATTGGATTTAGGGCTCACCCTAATCAAGATCTGAAATTATTACTTCTGCAAAGACTTTATTTCCAAATAAGGTCACATTCTGAGTTTTGGCTTAGATATGAATTTTGAGGATACACTATTGAAACCACTACAGAGTCCTATGGCCAAAACTGTGATCTAGAATTCATCCACAGCATTTCAATAAACCCAGAGCCAACATCAAAATGGGTTATAAACATTCCACTAGTAGTCCAAAGGGCTTCTTGGTGAGCAAGTAAAGCCTCCCTCTCTCACAACACTTGCATGCTGTCTGCAGGGAAGTGTATAAATCTAGGATGACTACACATTGGAATGGCTTCCCTAGAGGTGAGCAGTACACATTCTCTAAAAACATCTGTGTCTTCAACACATTTAGTTACTTTTCTGGACCCCTCCCTGGGACTCCATAGCAACATTTGGGAAAAGAAAATGTGCAGAAGACTGAACATCACATGAGGCAGGTGGGGGTGCAGAGAGCAAGCTAGGGGAAATTGCAGAACATGTGACCACACTGAGACTCTCAACACTAAGATAAGAAGTGAAGAATATTTGACATATACATTTTTTTTGAGAAATCCACCTTTTATTTAAACAATTCCCAACCAAGCTCAAAGCAATCTCACTTTGTAAGTAATTAACATGGACAATTTAGGCAGAGGTAGGGGGGTACCTGAATTGTAAGGAAAATGACCTTATTTCTCTTTGTAGCCTTGTGGCAGGAACTTTTAAAACTTGTTTGATCCTGGAAGCCCCTCAATTTCTCAGTGTTTCTTTTATTCAGCTGCTCAAGAAGACTTAGGGAGGCTCAGGAAGCAGGTGGTTGGAGGTAAAGACATTAAATTTTGTTGGTTCTAATTATTTCCTTTCCAAATGTGGGGAGAGAGACTCCGTTAGGTAGGTCGGATACTGACTATCAACACCTTTATAGATTCAGTCTTACACTTGGATCCTGATGGGACAAAAACAGGACGCTATTTGTTTAAGGGATCCTAACATCTTAACTGCCACCAAATTTGGCCCCTTCTAAAATGAAAAGCAAGAGCTGTTTAATTGCCCACAGCATCTCTAAACAACAATTAAAAACAGGAATTGAAAAGCACTGAATCTAATTCCAAATGCAAAGGCAATAATTAAAGAGAATAAAAGACACTGCTTATTATAGTTTCATTTGGTTCTGATGACTGACATTGATTGGATAATTACTGTGGATTTCATAATTTATTTCGACATACAGTTTTGGCACACTAAATGTGTAGTATGACTTTGTAAAATTGTATGCAGTAGATAATACCATAGAATGACTGGTTTATAACAGCAAGTTTTGGTTTCCTAGAAATATTTTACCAGATTAAGTAGAAATGACATATTTGAAAAAAAAAAGCATGCTGGCTGAGAATTTTGGGGTACTTTTAATCACTGGTATTTGAAGTGCTCTCTGCACAGGGAAGTTGTACTTGAATTTGCACACATTGGGCCAAACATGCTCTGTCCAGTAGTACAGGACTCTTCACTATGGACACTTGTATATTAGTTCAGACTTTGTCAGGCCCTGGTACAGCTCTGATAACCTGTTTGCTTATGTAGACTTGGCCAGGGTTCTGCTACCAGAAAATTGACCTATGGTAACCAGTTCACTACTGTTAGAGATGCTGGAAGCATATATTAAACCATGGACATCCATCTCACATAACAAGGGAGAGCCTACTTTGTGGACTATCTATGGAAGATTTTTAAAATTATAAACTACTTGTTCCTGCCACCCAATAGGCTTTCGGGCCGTAGATCCAGCTACCACTCAGAGTGTTCAGGGCATACAAACCAATATGGATTTTAACCCAAGGGGTTGGGGACAGTTGGAATGATAAATGTTTTTCAAACCTAGGCATAAATTGGTTGTATAGTTGAAGCAGATGCTGTGGGTACCGGACGATGTCCTCTTGGGCTTCTCAGCTCCTAGTCCCTATAACTTTCTGTCTTGCTTTGGTGACAGAACCTGCACAGCCCCTGCATGTGGCAGATCGTGGCGCTGGGAAATGGATCCCCTCCTCCCAGCCAGTGGCTGAAGCAGCTGGGGGATTCCCACCCTGCAGTCCTACACCTGGGAATAACCCTGAGGCTCACGTCTGCACATGCTCTGAGCTCTGTGGTGGGATTAAGCTTCAGTTCCCACAGTGGCAATTTTAGCTGATGATACAAACTTTGATGTTGACCTTCCTTCTCCTGTCTTCCTTCCCTGCTCCCACATCTCCTTGGCATTACCTCCCAAATCTCTGACTTGAACTTAAATGCCGTCTCAGTCTACACTTTTTAAGAGAGCAGTCATCATCTTCCACTTGCTATTACCTCACCAGATTTAAAAAGCCCATTGAGCATGTATTGAAACAGTGTTCCTTCTTATGTTCTAGAAGGCAGCTATGCACCCAGGCTGTGTTGCTTGCTGCACACACAGTGTTACTGATCCTCATAAGTCTTCTATGATGAGGCTCAGTCACCGAACTAGTCAAGTTCTCCACCAGAATCCTAACCCTATCTCCTTGCATGTCACATACCTCAGTTAAATACTTTTATGAGGTGCATTTTGACAAAAAACACGAATGCACCCTTAGCAGGACTTTCTTCTGTCCCCAAACGTCTGTGCCCAGGCAGAAGTGAGCTGCCTATGAAAGTCTCATTTGAGGCCTCTAGTCATTCACTAAAGAGGCAGTTAGGAATCAGAGAGCACAGAAAACCTCAGGCAAGGCTGGTTCATTAGTGCCTCTGCTGATTAATCAAGACCTGGCTGCCACTCTGTTAAATGCCTCGAGGTGGAGTTGGAGGCAATCAGCCCGGTGGAAACGGCTTGATTGCTTCTCAAAGTGGCAGTTCGCTTTTGGACACTGTACTTGTTCCTGTCAGATGTGTATTGTGACCTTCAATAAGGACGATGACCCTGCCTCCAAGTGCAGCTCTGTGAGCACACTATCTTGGAATCTGTTGTACGAAGACAGTTACGTATGAAGAACCAGCTGCAAAGTCCCCGAACGCAATTATATTTTGGTTTCATGAATGCAGCTCAATTATTGCATTTGTCTTCCTTTTGTATTTAGCTTGGAACAGGCACTCCCACTCAATGTGCCAAACGCTTTATTTTTGTCTCCATTTTTAAAGTGTACATCAGAAAAATGAAGTGTTCTCTCCCCCCTCCCACAGTAAACAGCCGCATAACTGTAATAAGAAGCTTTCTGAATAATTTATAATTTGCAAACAAAAATTCATCTGATTATGCTGAGATGACAGACACTCTGCATAACAATGCCTATTATCAAAGAGAGTTTTTCCTTTTTTTTCCAGTCTGGTTACTGATTATTTACACAAATTGAAGAGAAATAACTATGTACACTATTACCTTTAAATTATTTTTTAATCTACCTTTTAATCTTTCAAAACTCTACAGGAACAATGTAATTATTTTCTGCCAGTCACTGATGATGATGTATTCAAAAGCGTTTTCCTACGCAGATGAACAAAACACACGTTCAAGATAATATGCAGTTCAATACTTCTTTCTCCTAGGGAATGGCTGTTTTCGGGGTTATATATCAGCAGTAACTCAAGCCTTTGTTATCCTTAATTTTCCTTTGTTACTGGAAAAAAGCATAGAATGAATTACATACAATTTTCTCCATGGTCACACAACCCCTTCTTCTCTCCTCTTGGCTATGTGTCAAATGTGAAAAAGATGATGCTCTTATTTATTTCCAGGTGAAAGTCATTGATTAAAACTTGGGGTCTAACCTGATGGTTTGGTTGGAGCCATTTTGGGTACCAATCAGGAGATACAGAGAGCAGAAGTAATATTGTTCTTCAAAACACTGGGGGAGATTTCATGGCTAAAGTTATGACAGTATTCACAAATGAGCTCTGAGGGGCTCTTCATTCATGTTTAAATTACAAAATCTCAAATCACATGACTACTATGAAGGTACAAGTCACAGATGGGCTATATTCTATAGTTCTCTTGTGTTTCACTGGACTGTTATTTTTCATGAGTGAATTAATTTGTTTTCTCAAATTATCCACAAGAGCAACCTGCTTTCCCATCTTATTGATTATGACCTAATTTTATGTCAGCTTGGTTTTGATACATTTCACCATAATTTGCCAAACTTAGTAATTGAATTAAATAAACATGCATCACATGAATTCATGTGTCAGACTCCTATTTTACCAGAACACTGTACCAATTATTGGAAGGGTAATTGCTCAAAAATGTTCAATATATAACCTCGATATCTGCCTTCTAGGACTTGAGAAATCATTTGTAAGCAACACAAAATTACAGTCCTACTATTTTCAACAAGAGGACTTACTTTGAATATCCTCAGTTGGGTAGTTTCCCATAGAAATGGGGGTTCAGGCTAAAGCTGTACTGCTCATTAGATTAGGCAACTACAGGAAACTGTCCATAGAGCTTTGCAGGTTTAAGGGTCATCTGGAACCAGACTCTTGAGAGAAATCCTGCCAAACCTTTAGAATCAAGCAGTGATCTGGAAATCATTTGTGAACGCAGAGATTCTGAAGTCAGTGTAGCCTGCCTTCCCTTTGAAGTACATCTGAGTTACACAAGAGGCCAGCTGGAAAAGCTGCACCACACTGGGCCTCACCTCTGCTTCTTTCTCATGTCAGGTCCATAAGGAGTGTGGTTAGAGGGGGCGCATGGGCTGGCTGCAGGGTTAGTACCTCTTCTTTACAACCTGGAAGCATGCTGCAAATTGAGCACATTGGTATTTACCAGTGCCTGCAATGTGCTGGACCTGGGATTAAAAGGGTAACCTCGTGGTGGCACTGGGGTCTGATTTGATTGACAGCACACATAGGCTCCCATTATTTCATCTTCAGGGACCTGCACTCTTGGCCTGAGACCATTTTGTGCCAACATTGTCTTTAGAAATTCCATTAGGCTGACATTTCTCTGTATATATTTTCACTAATATTTTAGTTGGAAAGAAGCCACTAGCTCTTCCTAAACTCCTTAGCAGTTGTCAGAGATGGAACTTTTCATTTCATAAGAACCTGGCGTGGATTTAAACCATGCCACATTTTCTCCTTTCAAAATCATCCCATCGCCCCCATAATAGCACATTTCTTCGTGGCTAGGAGTAGGCAGACAGCCCACTGAGAAAGCTCTGAGTAAGAATGACAAGAAAGAAGACACTGATACACTGAGCGATGGTTGGTATCATCTCCCTCACTGTGAGGAATTTGGTTTCATAATAAGGAGAGAATGCTCTTGCATTGGTGAAATAGTTTAAATAATAAATTCATATATTTTATTTGCCTGTATCTGTCAGAGGTTTCAATTTCGATGGAAAAGAATATTTTCCCAAGACTATCTTATATGATGAAACATGTCAAGAGATTCAGAATTATCCCAATCTATAAGGAGAGTGCTAAGGAAGCTGGACTCAGGGCCAGAAGACTGTCCCTTGTCTCTTGGAGCTGGGTATGCCTAAAAGGAGCTTTGGAAGGGGATTGGTGTTGGCCCAATGTCAATTCTCCAGGGAAATAGATGCTCCTCAAAAGAATGGTGTGCTGATGATTTTGGTCCCTCTATTATGGTTTAGTTGTGTGTTTGGTATGAACACAAGCATCCTTGTGAAAGCCAACAGTAAGCAAGATGGGATTGGGCCAGATACTGTCACAGTAAGACCTCTAAAGCCAGACATTTCGTTCCATAATTGAGCCCTGAATATGCAACTCCACTTTGGTTATATCAGCATTGACTCCATATACACAGGCGTTAACTAATCGAATGTTTCCTTGATGATTTTATACTCAACATTAAAGGGGTGCTGGAAGATCTAATGAAGCTTTAGGTCTTGGACTTTCATTAATTTATAAGATTCTCATTTCTATTGACCAACAACAAAAAGTGACACATCAAACAGTGCCAGAACTAGCAGGAATCCAAATTTTTAAACACTTCTCTCTTCAATAATTTATTTGAATTTGACTTGAACTAAACGGGAACAGGAAAACATGTATTTTGTGAGGAGGGAGGTGAATAGGAAAGAAAAAATGTTGTTACAGTTATGGAAATAGATGTTTACAAAGTAGTTCTTATTTAGTTTTCAGTTTTCATATTTGAAGCTTATGAATCTTTTCTCCACAAAAGAAGAAAAAACCCACAGGTATAGTCACTGATAATATAAAGGGGTTGAAGGTATGGATGGGGACATGTCCTAGTTAGAAAAGAAGCCTGGAAGAGGTAGGACATTGAGAGGGCCAGAGCATTTTTGTGAGAACAAAATAAGTTTTCATGTGAATGGCCCCTAAGCAAAGCACCTGGCACATCGTAAAAATGAAGTGATGTTTCTTTTTTCTACAAGAAGAGAAGAAAGTAGCCTTCTGGATGAGAGAAGCTCTCTTCCTCCTTATGGAGGATAGAGAAAAAGATTGCTTTTTCCAATAATTTAATCTTTGTCTTTCCTGGCCTGGGCAAAGTTCTTTGTGATCAGAGAAGTCTCTGATAGTGTCTTTTGCCATTTCAAAGCATAAATGATTTGGAAGAGAGTTTTGTCATTGACCTTTTTCCATTTTCTTCAGATAATGGTAATGATGGATAGGAGGTTAGAGAGGGCAAAGATAAGGTGAGAGCAAGTAGAGTCATATTCATTCAACAATGATAGCATTATTGAATATGCCACTGACTGAGCTTCTATAATACACAAAAGGTGTCATTCACAGCATTGTACTTCTCAAAACAACACTGCAAAGCTGGTATTTTTGTCCTTATTTTACATACAAATAAGTCTGGGCCCCAGAAAAATGATCAAGGTAACACAACCTACAAGAGGCAGCTAGGATGTGAACTGAGAGGTCTGTTGGACCTCAAGTCAGTATTATTTCCTATTCTCAGTGGTGAATCTTGGCTGCACAGAAAAGCATCTCTAGCCATCCCATCCAAGTGGGACCAGGGCTTTGCTCTCACATGGTGCCACCCTGACCTTCTACATCTGCTGGGTGTCAGTCTCCAAGTGCGTGGCTCTCACCACCGAGCAGTGACTTGTTGAGAGAAAAACAAGAACAACGAGGAAGAGGTAACAACAGGCACCAGAAAAGAACTGAAGAGTGTAGGGAGGCTTGACCTGCCATCAATGGCAGGAAGTTTTGGGTGATACTTCCTAGACTAAACTCCCTCCTAATTGGCCCCTTCATTGTTATTAAAGAATCACAAGGAGCCCTGACCGGTTTGGCTCACTAGATAGAGCATCGGCCTGCAGACTGAAGGGTCCCTGGTTCAATTCCGGTCAAGGGCATGTACCTTGGTTGCAGCACATCCCCAGTAGGGGATGTGCAGGAGGCAGCTGATCGATGTTTCTAGCTCTCTATCCCTCTCCCTTCCTCTCTGTAAAAAAGCAATAAAATATATATTTAAAAAAAAGAATCACAAGGATCTGTCTGCCACATTTCAATCTTTTTGTGTGTGTGTGCCACCTTTTGCTATTTAATAGATATTGTATATTTTGTGAGTGGAGATAGAACAGAATCTAACCACTGTATTATTAAAAACTAGGGGCCCAGTGCACAAATTCATGCACCTTGAAAGGAACTGTGGGCCGTGAGGCTGCGGTGGACATGGGGGGTGGGAGGGTGGTCTTGGCCTATCCTCTGTGCCCCCATCTGGCCCCTCCTACTACAGCCCCCAGTCTCCTGTCTACTGGCAGCCCCACTCCCATTGCTGCAGCTCCTATGCACTGAGGGCGCCAGCCCCACTCGCACCCGCTGATGGCACAGAGTGATTGGGACCAGTGCCAGCAACTGGTTCCAGGGGCAGCTCCAGCACTGGCTGCGGGTGTGAGGGGGGCTGGCACTGGCAGTGGGTGCGAGAGGCAGTACTGGCCCTGATCACCCCTCAGGAGCAGGGGGAGGTGGAGAAGCCCTGAGGGGTGATCGAGGCTAGCAGCCTCCACTCACACCCACTGACTGCGCCAAGCAATCTTGGCCAGCACCTGGTACTAGCAGTGGGTATGAGCAGCAGCTCTGGTGCTGGCAGTGGGTGCGAACAGGGCCGGCACCAGCAGCAGGTATGAACGCCAGGCGGGATCGCGGCACATGAGAGCAAAAAATTTTTAGTAACCACCAGAGGCTTGCTCCATGACAGCAACTGGTGCCCCGCCTTAATCTGGCACCCCTCTCACCTGCTCCACCATCCCACTGCTGCCAATGCCCACCATGTTCCACACACCATCCCTGGTGGTCAGTGCACATCATAGTGACCGGTTGTTCAGTTGTTTGGTTGTTCCGCCATTCAGTCTATTTGCATATTAGCCTTTTATTATATAGGCTATTTCTTCAGAGTTATGAGTGCACCCAGTCCCTTGCAGTTTTCTACGTTCTGGTTCCCCACCCCAATAATACTGGGAAAGGACTTGAAACACTGTGCTGGGGGGAGGGCTTGGAGCAGAGGAAAGTAAAGATATTAGCACTGTCAGTCAAGGAAGACAAAGAAATACACAGGTGGACTTCTTACACAAGGATTAAAGTCTCATTCATCCACTGGCCTGCTCAGACCCTCCCATTCAGATGTTCTGTGGTTCTGAATAAGGTCTCTGTCGTTGTCCCAACGAATTTCCCTGGAGTATTGTCTGTGCTTTCAAACAGCTGGTTTCTTGAGGCTGAATCAGTGAATGAGAGGAGGCTACAGAAAGAGGTGCAAAAAGCTGTGGCTGGGGACATATCTTCTTGGCCTTGGTTAACACGCGAATCATTGTGCTAGAGAGAGGAGAAAGGGCAGCAAGTGTTTGATCAGCACTCCAGAAAAGCTTGTGGAGGAGGAAGAAAGGGGAGGGGATGTCAAGGTGCAGCTGCTGAAGGAATGTTCCTTCTACCTTAATCAAAGGTACATCACCAAGGGGTCATGGTGCCAAGGGTAGCACTTCCCAGCTGCTTCCCACTGTTGTTTACATGGGACCTACTTCAAAGAAACATACAGTCTAAATCAAAGTTCACTGCTAAGCCAATGTGGCTCTAGGTCAAGTCTGCAAAGTCATCATTCCAACCAGTTGGAGCTCGGCCATAAAGAAGTTCTGACATAGCCACTGATGTTGACATAAAGAAAAGATTAAGTTTGACAGAGAGATTCAGTGATTGGGCATCTATTTATAATTTTATATATAGATAGACAATGCACAATGCACAAATATATACTCAGACCCCCACTATCAATCTGTCCTTGAACAAAAAGGTTCCCAAGCTCTGTTTCTGAAAATACAATAATATTTAATTTAACACTGTATTGAAGGCAAATAAACAATTTTTAAATTATACTATTCTAAATCACTTTTTACCTCAACTTATTTGGGGATTGGAAGTTTGATTTATACTACCTAATATGAGCACTGAGTTTCAGAATAGAGCAATGACTGGTGTAGAAAACGCAATCATTTGATTTCAGCTCTAAAATGGCATATTGCAGGGATCATGGAAAGAGGATGTATTTCATTTACAGATATTAAACTGCAACTTGTAAAAGAACCATAAAAACAAAAGGAGAGCTGCCTCCAAAAATGGACAGGAAAGGAGCTGAAAAAAAGATGACAGGGGATTCAGGAAGTTTCAGAAGCAACCAGAAGAGCACCATGGCACAGATATGGTCTGTTCTCTGTGCATACACATCCCTGGTAGTCCACACCGTTCTATTAAATTAGGGCCCCACCCTTATGACTTTAGTTAACCTTAATTACCTCCTTAAAGGCCCCTCTCCAAACACACTCACAGTGAGGGTTAGGGCTTCAATCTATGAATTTTGGGGGGACACAGTTCAGCACATAACAGAGTGCAAAGAGTCCATGCACAGGTGATTGACAGGTGATTGTAGCTGTAACATTTTTAGGATTGACTCTTTAATTAATGAAAGCATTTCTCTGATGTACCTCTGGAGCAGAAATTGGAGAAGGAAATGGTGAGAAAGGACCAGGGCCATCTCAATATTTGTTGCTACCACTCAGCTCATCATGAACCATATCTTTATATTCCTGCCTTTTATAATTACTCACCAGACATCAGAGAGTTAGTCAAATAGCCACAGACTATAATCACTTCTTTGCTTTTATCAATATCTTTCCAGTTTCTGACTGGTGAGTGTCCATTTCCTCAGGGTCTTTACCACATGGCAGGGATGCCACATATGGGAAGGTGGATTTGACATACACAAAATGTGTGTCTGCGAGATGCTACCACTAAGAAAGGCTAATAGTATGAACAACCTGCAGGCTATTTTCAGATAAGCACGAGTAAAACTGCCATAACTAAATGGCAATACTGTGAAAACCCCTATTGTGACTTATAGTTTTCATTCAGTTGAAAAATATATTAATGTGCCATCACCTACCAGGGCTTATTGAGATTCCTGTGCCTTCTGGATGAAGCTGAATCCCACAAGCAGGTTAAATGCAGGCCTTGCAATTGCCATTCAGAGTGCTTTCTGTCTTTATACCAGCTCATATCAGAAATTGTGGTATGCAGCATTCCAACTTCCTGCTCCTGACACATGTGTATTATGTGGAAGGTATGCTAAATATTGCCAACAACGTGTAACCTAAGAATCTAGAAGTAGTCATAAATATCACTCCTCAGGTATTTTATGTTTCCTGATGCACATTGACTCCTAAAAGAAATGCCATATTATACCCAAACTGCTTTTCTTTCCATACAACTTTTGAGAAAAATGAAAGGAAAAGTTGTGCTACATTTGTTCTGAAATTTAAACAGTGTGAATTCCCCTTAAGAGAAGATTAGAGTACTTTTTAAAAATATACTATCTGTTCCCTAAATTGAATGATTATAGTACAGTATCTTTTGCTTTGGTTCCCATTTTTACTTCTGATACACTGGCATCTACTCTATTCCAGGGTTTGGGAAATTGTTTCTAAATCTAATTTTAGCATATCCACTGCATAAACATCTGAGCCCATCTTTGAAAAAGTAAGTACCTTTAAAATACATGCAGGTAAATAAAGGAGGTGGAGGAAATAAAGAATATATAAGCAAATACAGAAATATAAAAGAAAGGTACTAATTTGCATTGTGCAGCATGAAATAATTTTTTATTGCAAACACACCTTCTATTCTGAGTAGCTTCCTTAAACACCCCAGTGCATTGAAATATTAATTTAATGTTTCCAATTTTCCATTTTGAGGGGGGGAAAAGTGAAAAAAAGTAAAGGGATCATCTTTATAAGAACAATAGCAACAATAACAAACTCCACATTTAATTCCATTTATTTTAATACATTTCAACACATATTTATTGGAGGAATTCTGCTTGTGGCTTGAGTTTTACAAACATAGCCCCTTACCAGAAAGTCTCCCCCACCACCATGGAGATAAGGCAAATATGTATTGTTTATCAAAAAATTGCCAGACTCACCTCAACTAGCATAATCTTCTTTGGACAAAACTCTGCTGACAGCCAAGTATCTGCAGTTGTCAAACACCTCTTAACCTTCCAATTTCCCCTTCTCTTGACATAAAAGAAGCCTGAACTCTGTACTTCTATAAGATGGATTTGAGGATTAGGTCTCCCAACTTCTAAGTTGGTAACTTCTCGATCAATAAACCTTTCCTTATTCCAAACCCTGATGTTTTCAGTTTTGGCCTTTCCGTGCATCAGGCACACAGGCTTCGGACCAGTAATAGAATGCTTATCTAGGACTTCTCATCCTCCTTCTACTTCTGAGGTACTCCTGGGCCCAATGAGAGTACCTATCTTAAACCCATTGCAGTACCTATCTTAAAGAAGATTCACTCAGGTAAATTACTGATTATCCGTACTGGTACTAAGCCTTCTATGTGTTTCCTGAGGCTTTATTGGTTCCAGGAATAGTGGTTAACAGGTCTTTTTTTAGTGTCTGTTCTCTTCCTGTCTCTTAAACTCCAGATTGGCAAGTTCTCATATTTTTAGTATGAAACAGACACACAGAATAGTCTGATTGCCTTAGATGATTTTCGTGTCAGACAATACTATTGTTGCTTATGAGCCCTTGGAGCATCTTTGGCTGAGATGCCCATTTCTCACACATTGGCCACCCTGAGTAATAATAAGCTTGGTAATATTTGCCAAATGGGTTGCTTAATTCTAAGGGGGAAATCCAAAAATATCAAACGTGATGAAGATTATCTTTGTTATATGACTAGAAGTACAATGCCACTCTCTCCTCATCCTATTGCATCTTCCTTCATGGTATGCATCACTCCTTGATATCATATTATGTACTTACTCGATTTTGTCTGTCTCTCTGACTAGATTAACTTCCAGGAGGTCAGGGAATTAATTTTGTTCACTGCTGTGTTTCCAGAAACAAAGGCATTCCCGAAGTCCATTGTCAATAAGTATTTTCTTTAATGTCACATGAGCATGGAGGCTGTGCATATTTTTTCTCCAATATACAAAGGTTCCCAACAAGCAACACAAGATCTAATTCCTAAGATTTAAATATCAATTTAAGGCAATTTTCAGATTTAAAAGGAATTGGTTCTTTCTTTCCCCAAAGTTTCACTGTATATAGATATGTCATGATTATTAGTAAGGAACATTTTATTAGAGCTATGAAGAGTGCTTTCACCAGATGAGATGGATTCAAGGAGGAATTTCAAGTTCTAAGATATAAAATAACTTCTTAGAAATTTTGCTCCACAGGCATTGACTAACACCAGGACATTCTCTTGGCCTTATTACAATATTGAAGAGACTCCTAAGATGGATTAAACCTTCCCTACACTGATGTCATTCCTGGATCACTCTACAGGGTGCAGTTCTTAGTAAGGACATGTCAAAGAAAAATACTCATTTTATCACCTGGCTCACCATTTCTCTAACTTTCTCTACTGGGAAAAATAGAATATAGTTATGGTGAACACTAATGTAAAAGAATGTATTCAATTTAATTCCACATGTGTGGCATCTTTATCTATCTTACTTTCATTCTTTTTATAGAAAAGACTGTCTCTAAAATGTGTTAGTTACTTCTACTTGCAAACATTGAACTTAATTTTTTTAAATTCACCCAACTCCTTTAAGGCAACAGCTTGTACAAAATCCACCTGTTAGAGGATGCCTTTTTGAATCTTCCCAATGGTGCACTTAGGAAGCTAAGGATCCTGACAGTTTTCCCTAGAGCTAAATGAGCAGCTTTGCTACAGAACACTGCTAAGCAGTTTCACAAAGGCTATGGTTCTGTGACTTTAGAATAGTTTGGAATCACCTAGAGGGCTTGTTAAACACAGATTGCTAGGCCTTATCTCCAGCACTTAAAATTGATAGGTGCTAGGGCCTGCAGCCAGTTCTGAAGTGATGCTAACATTACTGACTGAGAGACACACTTTGAGAACCACTGCCCCAAGCTACCTGGAAGGCCAAATTTGCATTGTAACTATTACAACCGGCAATAAATTCTCTTTTAATTTCCCTGTGTACTCCCAGAGTTACTCATCAAAAGCTCAAAGGGAGCTTTGCCAACTCAGGATCTGGAATAGTGAGTAAAATCTGAACAAAGAAAGAGTGTACTTTCTTGGTCTGATAACCTTAGATTTGATTCTGGAATATAAGCCTACTCCTTTATGAGTAACCTACTATGAAAGGTGGCAGTTTTTTATACAAATGTTGACTATCCTGAACTAATCTAATAGTGGTCTAAAAACTAGAGATTGCTGCTTTTCCTCACTGTGCCTGTTTTATGAGGTGGGGAATGGTACGGAAATCTAGACTTTCAACAGCACAAAGGAGCTACTAATTACTTTTGATTGCTCTGGGAGTGTGGGAAGTCACCCACCATGACATCTCTCTTTCTAGGGAGTAGGCCAAGAAGGGTATTTGGGGCCCATGTATGATATAACAGACCTTTCAAGCTCACTTGGGTACAATAAGGCACGGAGTCATAAAGAAGTGGTTGGAAAGTGGGTCAGGCTTCCATCTTGCTGTGTAACGCCTGGGAAGGAGTGTGCTTAAATGGGAACCTAATCAGCCTTTGCATAATCTCCCCTGAGCTTAGTGGGGGAGAAATTTAGGCCAGGCCTACCTTGTGGGGAAATCAAGATTCCAATAACACAACGTTTATTCCAAGTGTGTGAGTTAAATGCATCTCCCTTGCAAGGCAAGAGTGAATTGAAGGTAGAAAGTAGAATCGCGTTCTGTAGAATTTGAAGTATAGAGGCAGCCTTTCTAATGCCAATGAAAGATACAGCAGTAGCACCTACTGAATTTTACATAAGTGGAGTGATGGCAGAGAGCAGAGCCTTGCTTCTGTTTAGGTAAGTTGCAAGCAAGCAAGTTAGGCACTTCTGTATTAAAACTTTAGACCTATAGAACATTATTTAATCAAGTACATAATCCAATCAACCGAATCATCAAACTAAATGATTCACAAGGAGGGGAATGGTGCTTAAAGTTAATGCAGTTTCTAAACCTGTTCATCTAGATTTTTCTGTGCAAAAAATTAGTTAGTCAATCAATCAAGTGGTTATTTACCATCATGGCAGAGACTCTAGACTTTCATTTACTAATTGCAGCACCTAAATCGGGCCATTCCCTACTATAGAGACATTGCACATGTTGGATTCATTTTGAGGCAACTGCAATCATTTGGAACGGCCTTGTTTTTAAAGTAAAAATGTGTTCACATTACAAAACCGCTGTAGCAAAGCATTTCTATTAAAATAGCCCTTATGCTCATGTTTAGTGCTTCCGGGAGGCTGTGTGGCTTGAGTGGGGGTGGGGGGGTGGGGGAGGGTGGAAAGCACATAAAGGCATTAGAGTAACCATCAAAGATCAAGGGCTTTCCAATTATCAAGTCACACTTAGTAGACAATAGGCTGAGATAAATGAAGCATGGCTTTGCAATTTCATAGTCTGAATCAAAGATTTTTCAGAAGAACAAGAAAAAGAAGCCTCCCCTATGAAATACGCAGGCATTTGTCAATTCATTTGAGAAAGATGCTCATCACAATTCTCCAGCAACTCCCTTAAGTGTTTCCAAGCTTTTAACAGTGAATAGAAAATGTTTATATGAAATGTCTCCCTCTGATAAAGAACTCGGGGGTACATTTGCAAGACCATTTCCCACATTCTCATCCCAAATCTGTTAATCCAAAATAAGGTACCTTATGCTGCCCATCAGTGGGAATTCAATAAAGCTTCAATTAACTAAGATTGTGTTTCTTCTGTGCTTAATTTTAGTAAAAAAGAAATTCACAAGAAAATCAGCTGTAAGGAAGGATTTTTTTTTCAAAAGATTAACTTTCAAGGTATATTCTGAGGTCAAACAGACACAGACCAATCTTCTTTACCCTTTATATTTACACCTATAACACTGTACCACGGTTCTGGAGACTCCAAATGATGCCCACAAGGCAGTGTATGATGCTCACTCATCATAGAAAGATTCAATTATATTTGCTGGACAACATCAGCTAAGGCAGGAAAGGGGATTACTGTGTTTTAGGAAGATTTTCAACAGCATGAGAGAAAGAAAGCAAAAATGGCGGGGTAGTCTCACTGTCATGAAATAGTGAGCATAGTTCATTGTAAAGAATGCAAAGCTCTCAGTAATGTTTCTTTAATATTATTTACGATAAAATATTGGTTAGGATTAGTTAATTGGGGGTTAGAGCACCAAGATTGCTCTCTGCTCTGGCTTGTGTTCTATGGTGGTGCTGCCTAACTTTGCAAGGCCTGGGCATACTCAGTGTATGAGTGGGAGGAGCTTGTTTCCCAAACTCTGGAGGCATTTTGAATTCTTATCTAGGTTTCTGGTTCTTCTATTCAACAAGCTCTTCAGACAATGGTCTTAAAAAATTCTCATCCTTGCCAACTTACTCAGATCCAACTGACATTTATTGTATTACTACTACATGTGTGCACTAAGAATATTCATATGTGTTAATTAAGTTAATCCTCACAAAAATTATGTAAAAAATCATTAGCATTTATAAGTGAGAAAAATGAGTCTTTGAGAGGTAAATTATCTGCCCCAAACTACTTATAAAATAATTTAGGAAAGGAGAATTTAAAGCAGGTTTCAAATATATATATATATATATATATATATATATATATATATATATATATTAGAGGCCTGATGCACAAAATTTGCGCAAGAGTAGCCCCTTGTGGCCCCGGCTGCCTTGAGCCCCCCCACCCATTGGTCGTTCCAGAAGGTTATTCTGGAAGGTCTTTCCGGAAGGTCATTCTGTCGACCAGTCTAATTACCATATTAGCTCTTTATTACATAGGATATACAGTAGGTGTGCCAGTTAATAACGCGGATTTTTTTCAATAGATGGAGTTACATATATGTTGATATATATGTGATGTGATATGTATGCTATTTTGTTGTATTGACAGCAAGCTTCAAAACTTCATATGTCAAATTTGCTGAAGGTGTTAACATCATAGATATTTTTACTCATAAAAATGTAGAATTTAATGCCAAAAAATAGCATTTGTGGGAAGTTTTAATTCATTACTTTATTTTGAAGAAATCATTATCATATACTTTGGGAAGCTTATGGTGAACATGCTCCATCTCAAGATACTTGTGAATGCTGTTTTAAACGCTTTAAAAGTGATGTTTTCGATGTGAAAGACTACATCCAGGTCAACCGTAAAAGTTTGAAGACCAATAATTACAAGCATTATTGGATGAAGATGCTTGTCAAATTAAAAAACAACTTGCAGAAAGATTAAACACTGCTCAGCAAATAATATCTGATCATTTACAAGCAATGGGAAAGATTTTAAAGGAAGGAAAATGGGTGCCACATCATCTGAACAAAAGACAAATGAAAAATCAAAAAGTCATCAATAAAATGTTGTTTCAACGGCATGAAAGAAAGTCTTTCTTGCATCAAATTGTGACTGGCGATGAAAAGTGGATTTATTTTGAGAATCCCAAATGCACAAAATCATGGGTTGATCCAGGTCAACCATCAACATTGACTGCAAGGCCAAATCGCTTCAGAAAGAAGACATGCTCTGTGTTTGGTGGGATCAGGAAGATGTGGTGTATTATGAGGTTCTAAAACCAGGTGAAACTATTAATACTGATCACTACTGACAACAAATAATCAATTTTAATCACACTTTGATCGTGAAACGACCAGAATGTGCCAGAAGACATGGCAAAGTAATTTTGCTTCATGATGGCGCACCATCACACACTTCCAAACCAGTTAAAGACATGTTAAAAGATCTTGCCTGGGAAATGTTAACCCACTCGCCGTATTCACCAGACCTTCCTCCTTCAGATTACCACTTGTTCTGATCGATGGCACATGCACTTTCTGAGCAGCACTTCAAAATGTATGAATAAGTGGAAAATTGAGTCTCTGAATGGTTTGCCTCAAAACAAGAAAAGTTCTATTGGGACAGTATCCACAAATTACCTTAAAGATGGGGAAAATGTGTAGCTAGCGATGGACGTTAATTTGAATAAAGCACTTTTGATGTTTCTCTTGAAATTATCGTGCTTTCTTTGATTACAAAATCTGCCATTATTAACTGGTACACCTAGTATTACTACAATGTGGTGTTTGTTTCTCTATGCCACTCTCTCCAATACATTGAAGTGGATTTGGGACCAAAGCTCCTCTGCTAAAAACAAACAAACAAACAAACAAACAAACAAACAAACAAAAAACAGTCCCTCCCACCTCTTTGAGTATTCTAGACATTTCTCACTTTCAAAGGCTAAGTAAGGGCTTCTCTTCCACTCAGCCCAGAGAGTCAGTGTTGAATAGCTCTTCCCTGTCTTCATAATCACATCCATCATACTTTGAGGTTTCCTATGATGCTTCTTACCTCTATGGTCACTCCAGAAGCAAAATAATCTTGCTTTAGTGCTTGAATGCCTGTTAAAATGTGCCACCATCAGGCCTCTGCTCATTGCTCTAATGAGAACACAGTGCCAATCAGCTCTTTCAAACAGCACCCTTGGGAAACCCTTCATTTCCCTTGGCTCAGGGTACATTCTCATAGCTTGACTCAGTATTATTGAGAATCTTTTGTAAGCTACAAGAGTTCTGGGAGATGCTGATATGGAAACGAATAAGACACTGTTGTTAATTTTCATGAACTCACAGAACACAAACTAACAACTAATAACCTCAACCTGCTAAGTGCTTTAATCAAGGCAGGTATGGAATGCTATAAGAAGGCATATTATTATGTGATTAATTCTGGTTAGGGAATTTCAGAGAGAACTTCAGAGAAAAAGTGACATTTGATTTGAGCTATGAAGGATTAGTCCGTTTTGCCAAACAGAAAACAAGGGACAGAGTTGTGTAGGAAGAAGAAATAATATCAGCAATTTTGGGAGGCCTAAGAGGATGACTAGGGTGTTCCCCATGGACTGGTTTACAGGATTGATCATGTTCCTTTATTTGGATCACAGTCATTAAGAGATTTATTTGGAGACTCCAAGAGCCTCTCTTTGGACTCTAGGGCACTTATAAAAATAGTGTCCTTGGCACAGCTGGACATTGGACATCTGCATATAGTCCGTGGCCATGTCTGTCTTGTTGACTGTTTATATGCAGCGTCACACAATGCTTGTCATGGGATAGCACCAAATGGACATTTATTAAAGTAATTATTATGCAAATAAAGCTAACTTGCATAAGAATCTTAGGAAAAACTTCCAATTCTTTTCATCATTTCGCATACTAGTTTATTCCAGATGTTCACAGTTAAATTCTGGTGGGTTTCTGATTCTGTTGCTTAATGTACTAATCACTTAAGAACAGTTTTGGATAGTTTATGTACAATCTTTTCTTTGAATTTCACATTGGAACCTATCATCCATATACTGGTATCCCGGTCTGTTTAAAGCCCAACTTAACTTTGTAATTTATCTCCTTCTTTGAGGGACCAAGGAGCTCCATCGTTATCTGCCAAATGTAAACTGTTTGCTTTGACTTTAATTTTTCATGGCAAACATAATGCAGGTTTAATTATTGATTTTAGATTATTTTTCTTGTCTAATATGTTAATTTAATGCTATTAAATTTCCCTCTAAGCACTGCTTTCACTGCATCCATATACTAGGGGCCTGGTGCACAAAATTCATGCACTGGGGGTGGGGGGATCCCTCAGCCCAGCCTGCCCCCTCTCACAGACTGGGAGCCCTCAGGGGATGTCCTACTGATAGCATAGGCCCGCTCCTCTGCAGGAGGTGACCAGGCTGATCAGGAGAAGCGCCAGCCCCTTCACACCGCTGCTGCAGCCACTGCCAGCCACCGCAGCCGCCAAGGTGTTTTCATCAACACGGACTCCAGTCCCTTCACCATGAAAAAATGACAACTTTCTTTAGGCATTTTCAAGATATGTCTTTCATAGGATATGACATTTCTTTCTTTCTTTTTTTTTTTTATCCTCACCTGAGGATATGTTTCCATTGATTTTTAGAGAGTGTGGAAGAGAGAGGGAAAGACAGAGAGAAACATTGATATGAGACGGACACTTTGATTGGTTGCCTCCTGCATGAGCCCTGACCTAGGTACATGCCCTTGATCAGAATTGAACCCAGACCCTGCAGTCGGCAGGCTGAGGCATTATCCACTGAGCCAAACCCGCTAAGGCAGGATATGACATTTCTTAGCACTCCAGCAGCGGACCTTCATTTTTTCCTCCAGGAGTGTGGTGGAAAACCCCTAGATCACCTTTTTGGATTCTTATTACCTAAGTTACCAAGAACATTGCAAGTGGCGGCATACAGGGAGCTTAGCCAATAAGCAGTCAGAAAAGATGTTTCCTCTGCAGCTCACATGCAGAGGCAGGACTGCTGGCAAGCCGAGGCTGGCACACCCCCCTGTCTCTGGGCCTGCTCCAGCCTCCACCATGGCTTGGACAGGGCCCCCGGCTCTGATCAAGCCTCTGCTGCAACTTGGGCAGGGCCCCCCCCGGCTCCGCTCAGGCCCTGCCCAAGCATCCACTGTGGCTTGAACAGGGTCCCCCCAACCCCGGGCTCTGCTTCGGCCCTGCTCAAGCCTCTGCCGCCCCACCCCCGGCCCCTCGGCGCCAAGGCCCATAGGCCAGGAGTGGCCAGGGCGGTTCTGGGACCCCAGCAGCTCAGGGCCTACAGGCTCGGAGTGATCTCGGTCCCGAGGATGTTCCCGGGACCCAGGCTGCTGGGCGCCTGTGTATGCAAATCAACCCACCATCTTTGCCTGATTAATTTACATACTCACTCCGGATTGGCTGGTGGGCGTTGCAAAGGTATGGTCAATTTGCATCTTTCTCTTTTATTAGTGTATATTTATATATTTGCATGCATTATTGCTATTATTATTTTGAAAAAAATTGTTATCTCTTAGTTCATTTAAGAATAAGAAAATGAACTGTGCCCTAACTGGTTTGGCTCAGTGGATAGAGTGTTGGCCTGCGGACTGAAAAGTCCCAGGTTCGATTCTGGTCAAGGCATGTACCTTGGTTGCGGGCACATCCCCAGTAGGAGGTGTGCAGGAGGCAACTGATCGATGTTTCTCTCCCATCGATGTTTCTAGCTCTCTATCCCTCTCCCTTTCTCTCTGTAAAAAATCAATAAAATATATTTAAAAAGAAAATGAAATGTTTTTATTTTTCCTTCACTAATTTCTTCCCTGATGTTCTTCATTTCTTTATGTAGATATGAGTTTCTGTCTTACATTATTTCCCTCCCTTTAAATAAAGTTTTAAAATATTTTTATTGATTTTATTTTATTTTATTGTTTTTAGAGAGAGAGAGAGAGGGGAAGGGAGGGGGATGGAGGGATAGAAACATAGTCATACAAGGGCTTTTAATGATATGGTCCCTGCCTTTTTCTATAGCTTTACTATCATATCCTGCTAAGCATAGTGCTTGAGATAGAATAGATATACAGCAAATATTCTAAATAAGTAAAGAAGTCAATATCCTCAGTAAGGCTCATTTTCAAAGCTGGACCATTACATATATAATAGAAGGGGAAAAATAAGCCATAACATTCCAAAACGTTTTGCTGTGGAAGAGGAAATACCTTTCCTATTTCCTCTGACCAGATCACTCTCCTTATGCTTAGAGAACAGCTGGTAAGGGAACATCGTCACATTGATCAGACCACTGCCTGATTCTTCAATTCATCCTAAAACAGGTAAAATCTGTTTCAAGGACTCTGTTGTTTCTTTGTCATATGATACTTGAAAGCCTGAATTCGCTTTTCTACGGAAATTTTAATTTGAAGAAAATACATAAATGGGCCTGAGATCTGAGCAGGGGAATACAAAACTTTTCTGAAAATTAATGTAAAAGTACTGTTTTCTTTGAATTTGAATATGGAGATTACATATATAAATAAATAATAAAATTTGAAATTATTTTGTTTAGAAATTAAATCTAAAAGTGAACCCCGAATCTCACGCCTTGTGCTAAATGTTTTTTGTTGAGCTTTCAGAATGACCTAAAAAGGAAGACTGTTATACAACACTTTTGACAACATATATAAGTCACAGAGCATGGAGTTACGCCTCAAGGTTATAAAACCAAATATGGGAAACAGAGACAATTGCTGCTTATCCTTAAGTGCTGTCCTGGGGCACACAGCAGGCAGCTGGCTGACATAGCCTCTCGGGTGTCTCTGTCCCCTTGGGACTCTGTCTTCATATTCTTATGAGAACTCACTCTAGCCAAAGCTCTAGCACAAGATTTCAGAAGCAGCTGTATGCTGGCCTGGCAGCTTTGATCAGGGCGGTGTTTTTTTCTAGCCAGCCCAAAGTTCATGGCATTTTTCAGGATGACCTATTGAGATGATGACTGATGGTCAGTCACTTTTGTAATGGAAACTGGGTCCCCTGTGCACCAGGTTACTACCATTAACATTTCTCAGCCCTCTGTGGGATAGATTACTGACACTTTTCGTGAGCTTTCTGACCTTGTCTTAAGCTTTACAATCCATGGTGATGAATTTATAGAGTGATTGTGACTATGTATGAATCCTGTAACAGAGATAAATGGGCATTAGATGTTGACAAAGCAGAGAAAATAATATTGTTCTCGACACCTTTTGTTAGCAAATGCATGATTCACTATAACTCTTCTTTAGTGACTTATCTATAAATCTCCTTTCTTCACTTAATAAAATGCCCCCCATTGCTTCTCCTAAGCCGACACCATGTTTTTGCAACATATTATTAAAGCTGTGTCAGGCTCAAGATGCATGGTGCTTGGGGCTTCACTGCAATATTATTTTACCTTCCACTCCTAAAAAATGCTCAAAGGGTTCCAAGGACATATTAGTTCCCCTTCTGCATTGTTTCAGACAACTTACTTGTGTACTACTAGAGCTACCTAAACCTTTGGAGGTGAACATATTTCTTTCACAAAGTTCTCATGTATTTTCAACAAAGTTTGGGGAAAACTATAAAAAATGAACTGCAAGATTTGAGAAAATGGGGAGTTATTTTTTTTAAAGTAAATTCAAGATAATCATTTATACAGGTTCCTGGACCTAAAAAAAAGATTAAATGTTAACATTTTTCTGTAGCTCTTTTGCCAGCTGGCTTTAAAGAGCCATGTTCTCTATTTTATTTTTACACTCTAAAAAGAAATGTTACTTTTTTCCTAGTATTTTTCTTCTGAAACCAAGACAAAAAAGTCTTGGTTTCCATTGAATTTGTCTGCTATAAATGGACTCTCTTGGATACAGTTAAGAACAACATGGCTGTCATCCCTCTTCAGGTTCATTGCCTAATTTATGTTGAGCCTGCTTTCTATGTCCATGACCACTCCCATGTCTTCTAGATTGAAGGTCAGAACCAAATCACCATCATCAGCATGCATCAAAGTTACGGGATGAGGACTTTATCATATATCCAGTAGGTCAAGGCATACCTATATCCTATATAATAAAGAGGTAATATGCAAATTTATCCTCATGTCCTCACAAGAAGGCTGCCTGCGACCATGCTGACAGGGGGGGGGGTAGTGAAGGATGACCAAATGACTGAACAGCAGGCTACGTGGGGCAACCAGGTCAGCAGGGGCAGGGGGCAGTTAGGGGTGACCAGGCCAGCAGGAGGGGAAGTTGGGGGTGACCAGGCTGGCAGGGGGAGGGGATGTAAGAGGCGACCAGGCTGGCAGGGAGGACAGTTAGGGGCAACTGGGCTGGTGGTGGGGGGAGTGCAGTTGGGGGTGACCTGGCTGGCGGGAGGGGGGGCAGTTAGGGGCAATCAGGCTGGCAAGCAGAGGCAGTGAGGGGCTATCAGACCAGCAGGGGGGGGCAGTTAGGGGCTATCAGGAAGGCAGGCAGGTGAGCGATTAGGAGCCAGTGGTCCAGGATTGTGAGAGGAATGTCCGACTGCTGGTTTAGGCTCGATCCCCAGGATCGGGCCTAAACCAGCAGTTGGACATCCCCCAAGGGGTCTCAGATTGGAGAGGGTGCAGGCTGGGCTGAGGGGACCTCCCCCACCCTATGCACGTATTTCATGCACCAGGCCTCTAGTCCTATCTAATAAAAGAGTAATATGAAAATTAACCATCACTCTGCGACACCCACAAGCCACACCAACCAGCCAATCAGGAGCAAGATGCAAATTAACCCAACCAAGATGGCTGCGGCCACGGAGCAAGCAGGAGGCTTGGGTTTCCCTGGTAATAGAGGAAGCCAAGCTTTCCGCACACTGTGGCCGGCCTAGGCCTCCACTCAAGGCTACAAAGTTTCAATTATAGAAGATAAATAAATTCCAACAAAATGGCAGCAGCCACAGAGCTGGAGAGAGCAGGAGGCTTGAGTTGCCCCTGGCGATGGAGGAAGCCAAGCTTTCCACACACCCTGGCCGGCCTAGGCCTCCACTCAAGGCTACAAAGTTTCAATTATAGAAGATAAATTAATCCCAACAAAAATGGCTGCAGCCACGGAGCAAGCAGGAGGCTTGGCTCCGCTCAAGGCTACAAAGTTTCAATTATAGAAGATAAATAAATCCCAGATACCAGGGCCTCCGCTTGGATCACTGGGGTGCATGGCCGGCCTGCAAACCACCACAGGCCCCTCGCCCAGGCCGCCCCACTCCCCAAGGGAACCCCCAACCTGATCCGGACACCCTTCAGGGCAAACCAGCTGGCCCCCACCCATGCACCAGGCCTCTATCCTATCTAATAAAAGAGTAATATGCAAATTGACCATCACTCCAACACACAATGTGGCTGTCCCTATGTGGTCAAAGATGGCTGCCCCCATGTGGACACACGATGGCCGCCACAAGATGGCCAGCAGGGGAGGGCAGTTGGGAGGGACCAGGCCTGCAAGGGAAGGCAGTTGTGGGCAATCAGGCAAGCAGGAGAGGGCAGTTGGGAGGAACCAGGCCTTCAAGGGAGGGCAGTTGGGGGCGATCAAGCCTGCAGGGAAGGGCAGTTAGGGGTAACCAGGCCAGCAGAGGAGGGCAGTTAGGGGTGACCAGGCCTGCAGCGGAAAGCAGTTAGGGGCAAACAGGCTGGCAGGGGAGCAGTTAGGCATCAATCAGGCTGGGAGGGGAGTGGTTAGGGGGTGATCAGGCTGGCAGGCAGAAGCAGTTAGGGGCAATCAGGAAGGCAGGCAGGCGAGCAATTGGGAGCCAGCAGTCCTGGATTATGAGAGGGATGTCCGACAGCCCGTTTAGGCCCGATCCTACCTAAACAGGCAGTCGGACATCCCTCGAGGCATCCCAGATTGGAGAGGGTGCAGGCTGAGCTAAGGGACACACCCCCCCATGCATGAATTTCATGCACCAGGCCTCTAGTCTATAATAATAAAAGGGTAATATGCTAATGAGATCAGACATCATTCCGGACCTCCTTCCTTACTAAGTCAGGGCCTGGGGGAAAGCCAGCCTGGGTCCAGGGTGCCTGCTGGCAGCCAGAGAAGGGAAGCCCAGGTCCCGGGTGCTCGAGGGAAGCTGGTGCCAGCCGGGGGGAAGGAAGGCCTACTCTTGCACAAATTTTCATGCATCGAGTCTCTAGTATATATATAAAATATCCAAAGGTTTCTTATACACAGCTATTTTGGACCCATTGAACAAGGCCTTGAAAGAAGCATACACTTTTGGCTTTCGAGGTGTGGAGAAATAACAATGTAAGAGGGAGGGTGATAGAAACTGTCTTGAGTTCTAATAGAACTTGGCCTATAATGCGTTAAGATGATCAGTAGAAAACAAGGATGAAAAAGAGTTTGAAGTCAGATAAGGTGTATCTAAAGGCTTTACTAACAACTGTGATTTTTTTTTTTTCTCTATAAGCAGAAGAGACTTTACATGATTTTACATTGAGTAGGTGACTTAATTAGAGCTGTTCCTCCGGAAGATGAATTTGGCAGTAATGAGTTAGTTGGATGGATCAGGGAGAAAATAGGTTGGAAGGAGGGCTATCAGCTAGGAGACTTTAAAAGCTCAGGGAAGTGGTGATAAGGACCTGACCCCAGAAAATAACGATTTCATTAGAGAGAAGGAGGCAGAAACAGGAGACCTTCTGGTAAACTCGATAGAAGAATTCTAGGTAAGTTCAAAACTGCCATGCAGAAAATAAGGAAGGAAATCAAACAGCTCTGCATGCAATGTAAACATGTCACTCGCTCAAAACCTGTTATGCTAATATTACACGACAGTGTCCCCTGGGTCGTTTTTCCATTACAAGAAGTTGCAGGAGCTGATAAGCCTGTGACTAATTTAAAATGCAAGTGTTGCTCTGTCTTCCCTTGACATAGTTTGTGTTCCATTTCCTTTAAGTAAACAGTATAAAGAATGACAGTCAAGCTCAATAGTAGAAGCCTGACTCTCAGAAGTAGAAAAGGGCTTCAGAGAGGGCTCAGCTAAAAAGCAAATGTGATCCTCAAATTCTCATTTGCCACCGGTGGTGGCACGCTGTCCCTGTGGATGAGCCCTTGTCCCAGGTTCTGTGTTCCTAAATTGAGTGAGGTTTTCTGATACTGATACCAGTGAGGAACATAAACTTAACAAAAGAGACATGTGTCACTGAAGGGGACTGCCGGGTTAATAGATCATGAAAATTTCATTTGGGGGAGAGATTTCACAAATCATTGAGCGTTAGCACTGACAGGGATGATAGAGCCCACCTAGCTAAGGGTAGGAGTTTTAGGATCAGGTCAAATTGGCTACGAATTCCCAGCTCCCAAATTTAGTACTAGATGTGTGGCCTTTAGTTTTTTCTGTGAGTCAGTTTCTCCCCTTGTGAGATGGGGACATAGCCATCTCACAGAGTCACTACAAAGATTAAAAAAGTTTGTAAAAGGAGAGCACTTAACCCAGTACATGGCAAACACTCAGCACACAACAACTATGATTGGAAATAAAACCAGGGCTAGGACTCAGGTCTCCCAAATGGAAACTGGGGCTCCCACCACAGTGCCATCCCATCTCCACTGACTTTCCACTCGAAACTAACTATTCCCGAACACTTCCTCCAATCATAGTGACATCACTTTCTACATCGGATTGTTTCCGTCATTCCTAAGAGCCTATTAACGTCAACTCTACCCAATCCATCACTTTAAAAAAATATACTGAGTACCTACTCCATGAAGGGAACATTCTTTTTATGACAAATGACATGCCATCATTAAAAACTTAATTATTACCTATTGCTCCACAAAATATTAATCATCATTATTGTTTCTAACCAGAATTAAGAGACACTGTTCTGTAATAAAGTGCTCTGGGATTTGATGTGGGGGAGAAATCAGCCCCTTAGGCAGGCGCACCAGTCATTGCTGTTGGGATCCAGCTGCAGGCTGAAGGGACACATTCTGATTATTCAGAATAGGCCTTCAGAAGCATGCAATTTATTCCACTCTCTGAAACTGTTATTCCATTAAATAAAAGTATCAGTAATATGTGGTAGGGAAAAAACATACAATGTCATGGCAAAACAAGAATTATAAGGTGAGAGAAGGGGAAGGAAGTAACCTCAAAAGGCGGCCACCCTGGGCCAGACTCTTGGTAGAGGTCACTGCCTCTCCTCCTGAGGACTACTCCAGAGGGCGCTTAGTGTTATTCACATGTTATTAAGGAGGAAACATGTTATTAAGGCTCAAAAATGAACTTGCCAGTCTCACAGATCGTAAGTGGTGAGCCAGAATTAGAACTCAGATTTATTTAACTCAAACTCGTTGTTCCTCTTGGAAATCTTTTTTGTTATAAAAATAAAACACAATTACAGGAAATCATATAGCTGGATGAATTTTTATAAGGCAAACAATTTTGTAACTACTATCCAGGTCAATAAATAGGTTTTCTACCTGCTCCAAATGTAAGTGGTAGCTTGACTTTGGCAATAATCACTTACTTATGGTTCTATTAACCAAATGTATATCCTATAGTATAGTTCAATTGACCACATCTTTCAAAGCTGAATATGTCTTTGACTTTTCATTTAATATACATAATTCCTTTTATTTTCTTTAAAATTTACCTGATAAATAACCTAGGCATATATATATATATATATATAGTTTCCAGCCATCTGTGTTTAGATGCTTGCATGTGCATGGTGATGTTTTTCTCATTTCTTTCTCATTTACTCACTGAAATAACTTTAAAAGAAGAAGCCTACTCACCTAGTATTTGGTTACTCAGTAATATAGTTCACATAGAAAAGGAAGAATAAATGCTGATTCTTTCCTTTTATTTACTCAGTTTTAAAATATATGTGGGGTGTTTAGATCCACTGTAAGTCTCATTCCTCTTAAAGCTCAAATATCTCAATCCTTGACCTTAGTCCTTTCCGCATGACACTGGAAGTTTTTGATAACTTGCTAGCTACCTGATATGACAAAATGTTTCAGACTTTCCTTGCATATTTCTACCTAACTACCTGGAATCAGCCATTTCTACGAGAAGCCTTATTTCTTTTTATTGAAAGTGGTATTTTAAAATCAGAATCTGGGCCTAGAGATGCTAATTACTACTGGGCTGGTAATTGTTTCTGTGTTTTTAATGCACAGAGATAGGAGATATTTAAAATATCTTGTGATTTGATAATGATATTGCAAATTCAAATTTAAAGAATTTTTACTTACCTTTTTCTATATTACATTTAAATTTCTTCAATAGTGAGAATCTTAATTTTTTTAGAGCATAAGAGGTAAAGAATTAAAATGTGCCATAAATATTTATTTACTTTTTCTCATAATACATGCACACAAATTTCAAAATAATACTATTACACCATCACCAGTTATAAACTACTCAAAACACCTACACATTTTTTCATATGCAATCCCATTTCTCCTCCCCTATCACATTTTAATGGCTATATTTTATCTATACTATCAGATAACAACACCACTATAGTATACAACCCCTCACATTTAACTCTCACTTTGTCTTAATTCTATAAATAACTATAGAGACCACTGGTCTGTACATTGATGTTTCTATTATAATTTTGTTTGTCTGAAGCTTGCTCTTTAGTACATTCCTTAGAAAGTGCTCTCAGGGAAAGATCCATCCTGAATCACTGCATGTTGTATGTCTCCTTTACAATTGAAGGTCAGTATTTCTGGGTAAAAAAACTAGTGGTTTACATTTTTCTTTCTTGAGTATCTTAATGATTTTACTCCATTTTCTTCTAGAATAACATATTGCAGTTAAAAAATCTGAGGCTGATATAATTATTTGTCCTTTATAAGTAAGTTACTGCTCTTTTTTTTCTTTCTAGATTCTGAAAGGGTTTTTCAATTTTTTAATCTCCAACAATATTCATTGACAAATCAGAGATTCTGCTATGCTCTGGTCCATCTGGTGCCCAGCTACTTCTCTCTGCTTTCCCTAATTCAGATGTTGCTGAATATTATGGCTCACTTCTAATCACTTGTCTTCTGTGGCTCCTGGATATCTTTTCAGCTAGTTTTCATGTAAATGTTGGCGATGGATGGGTTACTTTGCTACCTAGTCACTCTTTCTTTTTTTTTTTTTATTGGGGGTGGGGGGTTTAGAAAAATCTAGAACCTATGTTTTTAATGCTGCCACCATATTACTAGAAATCAATTTTGCAAAACATAGACATTTACTATTAACATGCTACCCCACATGAATAAAATAAAGATCGCATTATTATGTACGTAACTGAACTGAAATATGGAAAATATTTAGGAAGTGAGATCTCTGAGTAAATTCCAGTCAGACTCTAAATACATACTGATCTTTTCTGCTGTAAATTTTCAGATGATCTACACATTTTTACTACATGAGGGAAATACTTCTACACGGGGTTGAGGGGGCAATATAGTCTAATGGCAATAGTGTGAATTTAGAAACCGAAGAGACTGAAGTTTATCTCCTTAATCTATCATTTAATGGCTGTGAAAATGCAAGCAAGCTATTTATGCTTTAAAAGTACAAATTTCCTAATTTGTGAAATATACATAACTATATCTGCCTGCTCACACATGGCACATTTTGAATAAATTTTAGCTTCCTTCTCCAAATCTTAGAATCTCCAAAACTGTGTAAAGATTAAAACTTTTAGGACCCTTCTTACTTATTTGCATCCTCAATTAGACACACTTACATAGGTACCTTGCTCAGATGTGTAACAAATTGTCCACCTTTCCCTAAAGAATATTTGCTTTTTTATAGTTATTTTTTTCTTGATATCAATTTTGATTTGCCCCAACCTCCTCAATGTAGAGAAATATGGGAGGAAATAAAAAAGTAATGCAGAATTTGAAAAGCTATTGAATTGCTTTTAGCACACTTTATAGAACTATCTCTATTTACAGTCCCGGGGAAACCCAGAAGAAAGATTTTTTTCTTATTTTTCCTTCATGTAGATTGTCACGTTATGAATTACAAGCAGAATTCATCTTCTGTGAACTGGTTGAACTGGGGGGATGGGGGACAGGAGATCAGAAGTAGACAACCATGATTAAAAAGCTTTGTGGAACACTAACTTTGAACATGCTGTGGTTTGATTTTTAAATGTACTATGTGTAGAAAACAGCATTTTCTCACTCCGTGAAATCACACCTCTTGTTGTCAATGAAATAGTTGATAAATCAGTGAAAACAAAATTAAACGTAAATTGAGCTTTCCATCTGGCCACAGTGACACCCTCTAATTCAAGCTAAACAACTTGTCTTTGAGGAACTCTCTTCTGAAGTGCACTGGATTGACAATGCTTTAAAGGGATTCTTCCATATTTCAGGACATTAAAAAAAATCCTGAACCAGACAGGAGAAGAATATAAAAGGGGGAATATCTAGTTAGTTATGTTTGCTCTGAGACAGAAGTTGTGTTTGTATACAAAGAATATGAATAATTCTCTGTTTGTTACCCACAAAATGTTTTTGCAGTGTGCTTATTTTCCTCACACCCAGGCTTTTTGTGCTTTCCTACTCTCCTAGTGATTTCAAAGAGCTCAAGGGAGAGGAGAAGGAGGACCTGAAGGAAAAGGAAACCAAGAGCAAATTCAGGAGCTCAAGAGAAAAGTGGTCAAGGGATTCAACTGGGAGTCCACCAGACCAGGACACTAAGTCCAGTTAGGCCATTTATTAACTGGACAATACTGAACCAGTTTCTTAACCTCTCTCTCTAGGCTCCAGAAACATGCCGTAATGTGGGTAAACTACTTGTCACATAGTAAGCACTCATTAAAAATTAATTATTTTATCTTACTATTGTTTAAATTTGCATTTCCCTAATGACATATGATGAAGAGTGAGGGCTTCCATTTTACTACTTTAAATAGGTATTACATTGGGTAAGTCCCTTCATCATTCCAGAGCTACATTTTATAAGCTAAAAACAATAAATAAAAATAGTTAAACTAGATCTCATGATTTTTTTTAATTAGCTATGATTCCTAAATAAATTCTGTCGGTGATACCCAGGTATGATTTTAGCCTATTGCTTGTTTTGTTTTGTTTTTAAAGGCCCTGTATGTTTAAATTGTTAGAACAAACAAAAAATTAGGAACAAACAAATAGACCAGTTCAGTTTCCTGGGAACAGATACAGAAGTTTATAAAGAAGAACATCCTTTAAATCTGTTTCTCCCTTCCACCCCAGTCCTTTACTGTCATGAGAACAAAGTTCTAACAAGAGTTAGATAATGTGGTTGAAATCCAAAGGAACAATAAAATAAGACATTAAATAATGCCCACAGGCATCCATCACGAAATTAGTCAGATTAGTTTCTGATTTTAAACATAACCTCCAGGTGTTTCTAACTGAATATTGAATAAAAGAATCCCCCTAAGAATTTATGGTTACCATCTCTTATTCAACAAATCATATGAGTTTGTTATAACTCAACATTGTACGGCGTTTTTCCTTTAAAATTCTAGCAGCACCTTTAGAATCAAATTCTCCTTATTCTCTCCCCTTCACAAGTGACTATCATTTTTCTGAATTCCTCAAATTCCTTATGACCTTTACCCCATATTTCAGTGTCATTCCTCTCCCAAATGTGATGAGGACATTTTCTTTTAGCACATTTTGATGGACAAGGCAATCCATTTTGTTGTCTAACCTCTACATCGAAGTGACAGAAGATTCAGTGGCTTAACAGCTGGAGAAATTTTCATTACATGAATGAGATTTAGATAACCTTCCATTAACAGTACTTAAGATCAATGTCCTATTCTCAAATCAAGAGTTTATGGTGTGTTTTAATACTTTAGAGTCACAAAAGTTTTCTTATCCAAACTGTGCAACACAATTTGAAGCAAAAATTATTTAAATGAATGTTCAGGTAATTTATTGCCAACCCCTAGCAAAGAGCTGAAGATGACCCCCCTCACCACCAAAATAAAATAAAAAAATTAAAATTAAATCCTATATAATAAAAGCCTAGGTGATGTCACACCCTCGTGCGACGACCTCACCCGATGCCCTCACGTTATGTTGTCACAAGATGGCCACCACAAGATGGCTGCCTTCACATCATCACAAAATGGCCACCACAAATTGGCCTCCACAAGATGGCTGGCAGGGATGGGCAGTTGTGGGCGATCAGGCAGGCAGGGGAGGGCAGTTGGGGGCGATCAGGTCAGCAGGGGAGCAGTTAGGGGGCGATCAGGCTGGCAAGCAGAAGTGGTTAGGGGCAATCAGGCAGGCAGGCAGGCGAGCAATTAGAGCCAGCAGTTGCAGATTGTGAGAGGGATGTCCCAGATTGGAGAGGGTGCAGGCCAGGCTGAGGGACACGGTCCCCCCCCACCCCCATGCACAAATTTCGTGCACTGGGACTCTAGTAAAATAATAAAATACAAAGAAAATCTTCCAAGGGTTCTATTTGCAGCCAAGTGGTGCCTATGGGATCTACTTTAGCTTGGGGAAGTGAAGGGTACAGTTGAATGACTCTCAATCACTCAGTCTACCAGTTTAATTCCCCTGCCCACCTACCTTCCTTTTTAAAAAAATTGATTTTAGAGAGAGGAAGGGGGAAGGAGAGAGGAATAGAAACATCAATGATGAGAGAGAATCATTGATCACCTGCCTCCTGCAAACCCCTACAGGGGATAGAACCCCCAACCTGAGCATGTGCCCTGACCTGGGATCCAACTGTGACCTTCTGGTTCATGGATCAACTCTCAACTACTGAGCAACACTGGCCAGGTCCACCTACCACTCTTTCAAATAAAAAGAAAATAAACCAGAACTAAGACCCTACTTTAAAATTCTATTTTCTGACATTGCTCTTAAAAAACACATCCACTGAGTAAAAGAAATTCCTTTGATTTAACCATTAATATTTCTGCAAATATACTGCAAATCAGTAGCAGGCTCAAAAAATATCGTATTCCTTTGTACCTGTCTAGACTCTTGCATAAAATACATCTTGCGCATTGATAAAATTGTTAAAATGAAAGTAAATTCAGCAATGCTTTAATAATTCAACATAGAAAGGAATGACGAGTGTGCACAAAGTCTGATTAAGAAATAACTTCATGCATTTGTTATGAAAATACCAGGGACTTAACCACCTGAACTAACAAAGGTTAATTATTAGGTAAAAAACAATTTTCAACTTGGTGAAACAGTGATAGTATTCCCGAATTAATTATCTCAATTGTTTTTTGCTTTTTAAATGGATAATTTAAGATACACATTAATTTTTATTTAAAGTAATTGCTTGAGTAATCTGTATGCCAACATAGATTTTTGGTATCATGGATTCATTTTTTTTAAATGTAAAACAAAAATAAAGTAACTGATCGTTAAGTCCAATCTCAAGGAATATTAAAACCAGTGGTTGCTAATATTATAGAAATTTTTTTTTTAATTTACAATAGTGATTTTCAAATGGTGTGCCACAAGAATTTTTAAAACATGCAATACCTGACTATTTAGTCAGGAGCACTGACCTCTTTACCCTTAGATTGTTAAATGAAAATATAATAATAGCTAACATTATTATAACCATTCTGCGTGAATGAATCAAAATGATAACTATATTTTTTTTATCAGATTGGCAAAAAAAAATTTTGGTGTGCCACAGAATTTTAGCAATTAGTTTATGTGTGCTATGAGATGAAAAAAAAGGTGAAAGCTGCTGATCTATATCTATTCAATACAATATGCTCCCATGAAATCTATGCAGTACTTTCATGAGGTCCCAGAAAAGCAATATTTCCTGAATTTCCAACATCTTCCTGTCTTCAGCCCTAAAACTCAGCACAGTAGTAGTGAGAGATGGACTTGGAGGTTACTCCCCTGATCAGATGGGCAAATAAGGCACTGGCAACCCTTAAAATAGAGTGAGAAATATCAGTGATTTGGTATAATGAGAAAACCTCATGGGATCCAAAAAGAGAAGTAGAGGGAGGTTACTAGAGAAGTATGCTCTTGTGTGTTCTGTTAATAGGGGAGGATCAATTTCTGGGAGTGTTAGGAAAAAGGATGTATCTCTAATTTTATTGGTTTGGTTGTCAAAATAGATAATGTAGTCTTCATAACACAATTTTTGTTGACTGTAATCTAAGGTACAGTGTTGGAAAAAAGGAAGATAGTTATATTCCCACACACTCCTACTATTTTATAGCAAAACCTATCTGTTAGTTAGAGTGAATGGTCAGTATGCATTCTCATGCATAAAATTTGATAGAGGGTGGGGAGAAATTGATCTCTTTTTTATTAATTCACATGATTAACTCTCTGGTATTTCCCTGACAACTATATGAAGTTGTTTCTTAATCTTACCACTGCCAGCACTCTGTGTAGCTTTGTTATGCTTTCCTAGGTTGGATAATTAAACCATTGTAGATTTATTTGATGGAGACAGTCAAGCAAAGAAAATCAAATGCAATCATTGAGATTTGCCCATGATTTTGTTACTTTTTACAGTGAGACAACTTTGCCAGATAATTTTGATTATAAATGGCAATGGACATTTCCTGTTTTACTATTGCACCTGAGCAAAAATATTGGATGGTGGCTATTTTAACTTTTCCACTTGTGTTGTGGAGATACATTTGACATTAATTTCAGTTTTCACCTTCCCTTCCCTTGAAAAATGAATTTTCAGACAGCCATTATGCACAGAAGTGAATCTGATCAACTACTTTCATCCATACTACTGAAAAGTATGGAGTCTCAAAAATCTAGACTTCTCATTTTATGTACTATCTAAAATATTAAATTCATATCAAATACTATGTTTTAATTTTGACTAATGAGTTTGAACGTCTCAGTGTCTGTCTATGTAAATGATGCTAGCAAAGGAATTCAATTCTTCATGTTACATGAAACTGATGCTAAATTAGTCCAGTGATTCTGCAGTTCTGGTTTTCCACTTAGCTGTGAGATGTAAGACCTGACCTCTTTCCTAACATCTCTTTAGTAGGAGCTGAAAATAGCAACATTAGTTTAGGCCAATAATAACAATAATTCAGAAAGCTGATTTTAACTCTGAATACTGTATTTTAAAGAAAGAAGGAAAGAAAACTGGATGGAAAACATTTCTAATTTGCTTTGGTAATAGGCAAATAGACTGATGTTTCTTTCTTAACACTCTTTACAAAGGGCAAAACTTAATACCATTGCCAGTGATTTAGATCTCTGAGTAGGCAACAGTCTAACAGGAGTTAATTCCTCTACTTTAAAAAAAGCAAAAAATTAAGAGGGAAGCATATGTTTTTGTGTTTTTGGCACAGAGAGGTGATGCTGGAAAGCTCTGGTTTCAGTCATTTTCCAAGTGACTTCTGTGCTGTTCCCAATCTGCATGTTTTCACTGTGTGCATCTCCCTGGTGTGAAACTGATTAGTAGCAGCGTGAATCTGTCACCAAGAGTTACAGTGACTGGGATTTAGAGGGACTTCAGCCTATTTTTGTGGATGCTGTACTGTGCCCACACACCCCTTCAAATGTGACCTAGGTCTGGAAATGATGGGGTTTGATGTGTCAAGGTCCTCAGGGACACAGCTTTCTTTTTCGGAAAATATAAAAACAATTTCCACCCCCTAGTTGTCCTCAAACAAAGAATGAGCAGGGCAGGGAGATTAAAATGCCTCTCAATATGATACTGACTATCCACAGAGCTATATCTGAGGGAATAACAGAAAATGGTAAGAATCTGCCCAGCAACAGCTTAAATGGTCTCAGCTGTGTCTTTTATTTACATAATCCCAAACCCTTTTAAAATATATAATACTTCTAATTTGAATTCAGAGGCCTTTACATGTTTACATTTGAATTTTGAACTTAGAGGCCTTTACATGCTGCTTCTATCCTTATATAGCTATTTATTTGTAAAAATATATGCCAATGCTTTATACTAAGGGAAGAGTTAGCTTAGATTACAACAGCATTGACATCTAGTGTTGAAAATTCGTAGATTATTTTGTTCTAATAGTGTCTTCTTGTAACTAAACAAAATATTCAATTTTCCAAACAATTTTGTAGTCAATATAAATTAAATTTGTTTGATTTGGTTAAATAAAATCACTGGATTTTTAAAAATTACACTTAAATTTGCTGAAATTTTAATATATATGGTTGCTTGTTTGCCTAAATCAATGTATTTGCTTTACTTTATAATTGGGATTTTTCTTTCTGAAAAAATAGTGAGGGGAGGGAAAGAGCTGTATTTCTTATCAAATAAACAATTTAATTCCTGAAAATGTTTTCATAAAAACTCAGTATGCTCTCAAATTTTTTTTCCCCCTTATAGGTATAGTAGCATGGTCAATTTCAGCTAGTGGTTCAAAGAATAGAACAGTTTTTTGTGATGTGGAATAGCCAAAAATATGCCATATTTTGTTTTGAAAAGAAATACTTTCATCATATTTTAAAGTAATAAATATATAACAGTTCCAATTCATATCTATTGTATATGAGTGATTCTGTGCATAGCAAACCCATTGAATCTGAGGCTGAAGTCTAGGTGTTGGTATCTTTTAATAGCTCCAACCAGGACTGAGAGCCACAGGCCTAGCTCAAATGTTACTTGCCTTTTTGGGGGCCTCTGTTCTGCATACTCCATCAACTCCCAATCTGACATAATTTTAGCTGCTTCTCTCTTATAATAGCATTTTGCAGACAACTCTTTTCTGTGTTACTTATCATATCTGCACTGTATTAGAATTGTTTATGCACATGTCATATTTGCCTTACTATACTCTAAGATCATCCAGGTCACCAAAAGTCAGTGTTTGTTATCTTACATGATATGTTGCAAATACAAAAACTTAAGCAGACAAATGTATAATCATACATCTTAAAATTTAAGAAAATATTGGTATGTGCTTTGGACAACTGAGATGATTTTTATAGGGTTCAGGGCCACTTGAAATATTGGTTATTTTTAATTAAAGTTAGTTAAGAAACAGCTGGTACAAGGAGGACACTCTGACTTCCTTTGTTTCCCTGAAGGCAGCAAATAAATCTCCCAGGTGAAGGGTACCCTCCCTACATCTAGAGAATAGAAGGCATCCTATCTCCAGAGATAGGGAATTCAGGGCCAAAAAGGCTGTAGTAGAAAAAAACCTTGTTACTTCTTAACTAATTTACTGCTTAAAACCCCTTTGTCTTGTCAATTCTTCACAAATTTATTGTTTCCTTGTTTGAAAGGTATAAAACTTGCCTGCTTTGCTCACTTCTTCAAGTCTCATATTTTTAGGAGCGCATGTACATACAAAATTAAATTGGCTTTCACCTGTTAATCTTTCTTATGTCAATTTAGTTATTAGGCCAGCCAAAGAACCTAGAAGAGAAGAAGAGAGGTTTTCCTCCCTTATAATTTGAATTAATTAAATCCAAATACATATTTGTAGACTATGAAGAAAATAAAGATGGGACTGGGGAACCACATCATCGTATGACTCCATGTACAGCAATAAGTACTATCCATTGAGGGGTTTCTTGGAGACCATGTGGGTTTCTGATCATAAAAGGCTGGTGCCTGTGAAGAGGATGCCAGCCAGGACTTGGTGGTGCTTAGCTTTGCTCCTTCCTATCAGTTTTGTCTCAAAGATTATGGTTCTGAAGGTCATGTGACACTCCATGTGCATGTATTAATCCTCAGCATTCACTATAAACAGGATGACATTTGGATGTTTAAGTGTCCTTTGCAAGGCTTTAGAGTAAGTTACTACTGTCTAATTTCTCTCTTACCTTCAAAGAAGTGTGAGGTTGGAATAGAGTCAAGTTAAGGAGGGAAAAGCAATAAACAGGAGCGAAGATTGAGTAACCAAGAAACTCAAGGTATTCACAGGTAAAACTCTCCAAATGCTGCCATTACTTATCATCCCATCTTGAAATCTTTGCTCCACACCATAAACCTATACAAAACAACACCAATATAATTCCAACTTCTATTGCTTGTAGTTCAGATTAAAGAGCAATGTCTCTAACGATGTGAATGTATTTGTGATTCCATCATGGTTCTTGGTGAGGGAAGGAAGACACCACACCCTGGAGTCACTTTTCAAGTTGGTCATCCTCTGTGGTCATTTTCCCAGTGGGTTGTAATGGCTGCCAGCCACTGAGCCATCAAACACCAGGTTAAGTGTACTGGGCCCGGAGGCTCTTCCCAGTAAGCCACATTGGAAGTGGGACTTAGAGGCGGTGACTTGGGTGGAGCTGTCAAGTCTTTCGGAATTGGATCTGGTCAGGAAATTTGTCAAACAGTGTGTTGCTGAGTCATGTCCTACATTATCGCTTTATCTGGCTTTTTAATGAGATGTTCCCTCCAGTTTTCTTCAGGTGCCTCTTAACATCATGCTTGAGTTTCTGGCTTTTTATCCAGCTATGAAATTCTCTGCCTTCAGCAGAGAATAATGCTGATCTTGCTAATATCACACAGACCTCTAAATCATATGTGCTTTGGGATAAAAGGGCAACATAGAGCTCATAAAATTCTCATCTTCATAAGGAAGAACAAAGGCATGTGATGTAACACATTTTTTCCTTGCCCTGTTTACTATTGATAATGATGCTTTAATATGCAGCATTGTAAACATGATACCCCCCAGCCCTCAGTGCCTGGTTGTCATTTACTATTTATGTGGTCTTGAGGATGCAGGCGGTGGTCATTCAAATACAACAAATCCTTCCAAATGAGTTAAAGAAGCTAATGCTTTAACCAGAATTTGAAGAAAGATATTGACACTGAAGGACCAGAGGATGCTGCCAATGATTTTATAAAGAAATATAGAATAGGAACATTAACAGAAGTGGTTTTATGTTGGGCAAAATTTCCTTCAATTTACCATTTAGTCTACAAATGATATATTTTATGAAGGTGAAAATCCTATAAATGCAATTCTAAGCTTCTTTATTCTCATATTCAGTACAAAAGAAAAAAAATCATATGTATTAGGAGCAAAAGTGAGTTTTCATAACGTGAACGTTTTAAATAATTTATAAGACTAGTACATGGTTAATAGTTTACTGTAATTATATGGCTTTGGTTTCTGAATCCTGCTTCTCTTTCATCATTTCAGAAAAAGAAGAATTTGTCACAAGGGAAAAACATGGTTTTCTGCATTTTCATAGCCAATCTCTTCTATTATCCAAAACCTAGCTTTTATGGCCCAGAGCAATAATTTTTATCTACCAAGGAAGCTTTAACTATGGATTGCTATTGACTTTCTTTTCCCTTAGCTCAACTTCTATAGACCCAAAAAATAAAACATCAGGGATCACATTCATCTATTCTACTTTTAGAGTTTATGTATATTATGATTATAATTCAGACAGTTATATTACCATAAGCAAACTATAAAATCAAATCAATTAAATGTTCTATTTTTTTCAGATTCAAATTCTATGAATTCTTCTCCACCTTTGTGCCTTACCAATAATTTGGATCTCACTTTTTAAATTATTACATTTCTCTGATTTCTTTTTTTCCTTCCTCACCCTCTCAATTGTCTGAAAGTCCAGCTGTGTTCCAAATGTACCAAAGCGAATTATTGAACGAATGGCTAGCCAATCTTTTCCCTTACTTCTAATTTGATAAAATTGAATTTGCTGGTGCACTCTTGTGGAGTAGCTGTGTTCTCCCTGCTAGTTCACCTGCTCTTACTCTAACTTCACACTATCTCTCATTCTCTTCTCCCTCCAGCACAGTTAGTAGCCAAGCTTTCAGGCTCCAGACATCCAGTTAGCTTCAGAAAATATTCAAAATGGAGCTTGGTCTTTGTAGTCAGTATATTTCTCTGTGTCCTTTCTCAACACATTTAGTTTTGCCTCTGTCACTTTTTTTCAGCAGTTAAATGCTTAATGGTTATAGAATGGTGTTGAAGAACTCCAGATAAAGAAACAAAAATTATTTATTTCTTTAAATAGCACATCCTTGCTACTTATTTATCTTGAATCAGCTCTCTAAGGGTTATGATAAGGGAGCAAACCATAAATCACAAGGTATATCTTCATGGAATATTTGAGCTGGCTGGAGAGGATACAATGATCCGTCCTCTGAGGATGAAGGTGACATCTCAGGTTCCCGTTATGCACAAGCTCCTCCAGCCAGGCACCTGGGAAGGGTAGAGAAGTGCCTGCAGTTTTCTCCAGTTGCTGGTCCCCTGCCACGGGAGAGGAAAGGTAATCTGGAAATAGGTGGATGCTCTACCTGGAAAGAGGCCATTTAAATAAAGTAAAATAAAGAAGGTCATTACATCCCAAGGCTTTGCATTCAGCTCACCATTCTCCTTGATTGTTCACATTCTTCCCATGTTTACTTTCTCCATCTCTGCCTCAGATCAGTTAATGAGCCACCTTTTTTACTGCCCATGCCTTTGGCTCAACTGTAAAGGTTTTTCTCATTTTCCATTTATATTTTCTGGCCATTTTTACCATTCCTTAATGCTTTTGTTATCACTTTTACCATGAAAAACACTTGTGTACACAGACACACACATATACATGCTTTCATTTATTACAGTCTATAAGTTATAGACATGAATTTGCTTTATTCAAATAGCTTTCCATTTCCTTTCTTGTTTGTTTATTCACTATGAATATGGTGGTTTGGGGGAAGATAAATTTCACTATTTGTGTTTTTTTTAATTTAAAATGCTATTTCAGATATTAGATTAAAAAATCAAGTTGTTGTTGTTTTGTTTTGATATTCCAGGCATTTTATTTGAAAAGATGGCTTTTAGGGAGAACATGACAATAAATGGAACTATGAATAAATTCTCATTAACTGTGTTTGAAATTGATGCTCAGTAGATGCCCCAGCAGAAAAAAAAACATGTAGCATGAGACTGAGTTTTCCCTCCCAAAAGGGAAAATTACTAGTTACCACTGTGCTCTAGTCTAGCCATTGGACCATTTAAAGGTTCTTCTCCAGAATGAGAATGTTAATTCAGTCTCTCCATTCTGCATGAAAATGCAGTGGGGACACCATCATTGCAGATGTTGACTTCCTTCCAGTATTTGATATGTGCTAGTACAGAGAAAGATATAAATCTGGACTACCAGATAATTGAGGTTTTCAAAAACAGATTAAATAGTGCCCTAAGGGCAGAAATGCACATCTATACATGGTGCATGGGGCTATGACTAATATTTTTGAGAATTTCTCCTAAATGGCCAGGTCACAAAAATGTTTCTATTGCCCCCTTTTTATGTTCTTCTCCTGCACACTTTTAATTCCAGACTGTTTTATGGACAATGGCTCAGATCCTGGACCTGCCCAGATTGTAGATTTTGGCATCTCTTCGTTGTGGTATGGGATCCTGAATGTACCCTGGCTTTGCTCTGACACTATCAACTGGGCTCTGGTATCCCAAAAGCATTTTGACCTTTCACATTTTCTTGCATTATAATTTAGATCATTCGTGAAGAGGTTCAATTGCCCAGAGAAATAAGTGAAAATAATAATCAAGGGTTTATTTCATGAATGAAGTCTGAAATAGGCAACCCTGGGTTGGCATGGGAGCTTTATGAATTTGTCAGAGACAGGGCTCATTTAGTTTCCATTCTGCTGTCCTCAGCACATCCTCAAGGTTGCTGCATGTTCCAAGATAGCTGCTTGAACACGATTCATTACATCAGCCTTCCAGGGAGCAGGTAAGTGGTACTAGGGGAGGCAAGGGGTACTCCTGTCAGCTAAATCAGGTCTTTCTGACCAACCTGCCTGAAGTTCTGTCACACATCTATATACATCTTCTTGTCTGAAAGGCTGGGCAATGTCTTCTTCTGGATGCAGTGTGTTTATATTTCTTTATTAAGGGGGAAAGGAAGAGTAGGTAATAGATGGCAACAAGAATTCTCTGACATATAAGAACATTTTTATTTGAGGGCTGCCACAAAAAAAGTGAATGAATGGGAAGTGAAGGATCAAAAGTTATGATTCTAAATATCCTTACTAACAAAGAAGATGGGACAGGGAGATGGACCTGCTCTAGCTAGCATGATGCAAGCTGTCTTGCACATACTTCCCTACTAATGTGATAAATAGGCTTCCTCATCTTAATTACTGTTTGATACCAAAATTAATCCCACAAAGCATATATTCAGAGAGTAAATACTTTTTGAAATACAGCTTAATTTTCTTCAAAAGTCTTTCATTTATATTGTGCTTTTTTTGGTTTTCTCCCATTTTCTTTTAAAAAGAGAGTCCCTGAATTTTCTTTTATTTCTTTCTAATGATTTTCAACCTCACTCCTGCACCTTCTATTAATGGGGCTGACACAAGTCCAGATCAGTCTGAGGGTGTGGGTTCTACGGTTTCAAGCCTATGTCCCAGCTTGAGAACGCCCCTACTGAAGTCTTGATGGGATGGAAGCACCTCCAGTAGCTGCTCACCCTCCCTCTCCAGTGTCTAAAATAAGACTTCCTAAAAGCCACACAGGAGGAAGGAGAGTTCCCATTTCATCTGGAGAAACTCTGCATGCAGGTGACAGGCTTCCCTGGAAGACTTGCTACGTAGGCTCTGAACAGTCCTCAAGGTTCTGAGAGGCACACGTCAGACTCTAACCACTTCCATTGGAGACGGCTGCCCTGAAGTTGGCTCTGTTGCCGAAACTTACTCAGAAAAGTCTCTTAGATGCCATGACTACGTATTCTAAGCTTGGTCTTTACCCCTGTCTGACATTTCCTTGCCCTTTTTCTTGGAGAGCTCTCTCTAATGTAGAAGTGAGAAAGGCACTTAGAACATTTTTCTCTCTAGGACAGGCTCTACTATTCAAGATGTTCTGATAGTGTACTCCCTCTGTATCAGTGGTGCTTCACTCTACCTGAACATCTGACTTGCTCTGAGGAAAGTTCTAGAACTGCCATATTTCACACCCCTCCCCAGAGTCCACATCCTGTCTGACATCACAGGTTTACCAAGAAAACCTTGTGATTCAACTACAAGGAATCCAAATCTTTAGAGGGTGAGACATGCTGGCAAACACCGATATTTTCAGAAAAACTTCTCCCAGAAGCTCCATTTAGGTGATAACGTATCCATTACTACCTTTTAAGATTCTTAATCCTACAACAAATTCTAGCCTGGTCTTTCAGAATGTTGCTCTCAATCTAAGAGTGCTCTGTCCATATGAATATTTACTTGTGGGAAGATACTCCTCACCTCTTCAAGTGCATTTTTTCCCCTCCCAGGAGGATGTATTTAGTTCAACACATGCTTTATTTCCCTTGGTACATGGTGTCCCAACATAATGGTGGGTCACAGTCCATGACAAAGAACATGTTACAAATAGCAGCAAAATACCAAGGCTTGTAAATAATTTTCTTCAAAAAAAAATTAGTAAGATAAAATCAAATTTAAAAGTATGGCTCCCAGTGCTTCCAGTTTTAGTCAAGATAGAATAAGAAGAGCTAGATTCATCCAGTACCTGAAACAACTATTAGATAGTACAAAATATATGAATCAGTGACTCTCAAGAAGTTGGACTTCAAGCCAAAAAGGACAGTGAGCATTTAGAGAAGCAGATGATGTGAGCTCTTGGGGTGCTCCGCCTACTGCCCGGGAAGTTTTCATGCTGCAGTGTAGGGAGGAACTCCCAGGCAGTGCCTGTTCTCAACAGCCAGACTGAAAAACCTCATAATTCATGGGACATTGGGTAGAACCTCATAATTCATGGGACATTGGGTAAAGAACTAAAGAACTTGCCTCAGTAATGGGTAATTTGACACTAAACCAAATGCTGTTTGGATCCCCACTGGCTATATCTTAAAAGCAAGACCTAAAAGGACCAAACTGTTTTCAAGTAACGTAGCCATCCTAGAAGAAAGTACAGGGATATTTTTAGCAATATAAAAATATTTAGCCCCCCACCTCAAGAAGGTAAAATGCACAAAGTTGTGCACCCAATTACAAATTATCAGGCATAAATAGAGAAATAAAAAAGACTATGCATAATGAAGATAAAAACATCCATCAAAAGTCTCCCAGAAATGACCCATGGCAGAGTTATGTAAACAGTAATTATGAATATATTCTCTATGTTCAAGAAGCTAGAAGAAAGATTGAACATGTTAACGAGAGATGTATGCAAATTTTTAAAGGATGCAAATACAATTTGTAGAGATGAAAATGGTAATGTCAAAGATGAAAAACATACTGATGGCTATATTGGTAGATTTATCAGATTATCAGAAGAAAAAATAAGTAAACTTTAGGAGATAGCAGCCAATATCACCTAAAGTGAAAACACACAGAGAAAAAGACTAAAAATAATTAACAAAGCATCACTGAGTAGAGAGACAACTTAAGAGGTCAAATGTGTGTATAATTGGAGGGAAAGGAAAAACATCAAATAAACAGTGTGCAAGTATGATTAAAACTATAAACCCACAGATCAGTGCCCATTATAATCAAATTTCTTAAAACCTGTGGGGAAAAAAAATCTTAAAAGCAGCTGGAGTGCAGGGAGAGCACATTCAACACAAAGGAACAGAAACAAGGATGACAGGAGGTTTCTTACTTGAAATAATGCAAGTGGGAAGAGTGCAGCCACACCTTTAACTAAGGAAAGTAAAAAAAAAAAAAAAAAAAAAAAAAGGCCCTGTTTATCCAGAATTTATTATCCAGTGATACAAGATGGAAACTTGGATGTACAGGAAGGAATGAAGACTAATAGAAACTATAATTACATGGGAAATATTAAAATTTTTCTTAAAACTTTTAAAAACTATTTCCATTGAATTTTTATTTAGCATATGTAAAAAGAAAATGAAAGACCACAATATCACAAAGGCTAGAAGAGGCAAAATGGAACTTTGTTGTTGTCAGTTTCATTTCACTATTACAGATGTGCCCATGCTTTCTTAGATCCAGCTTTGTGGATGTCAATCTTAAATTGAGTTCTCCTTGTAAACTTACTGTTGTCAGTTTCGTATACTGTACACGACACTGTGTGATAACACCTGGTGGTAGGTTGTGATAAATTAAAAATGTATACAAACCCTAAATTAACCACTAAAAAAGCACCACAAAGAATTATGCTGATAGGTGAACCAAAAAAGGCAATGGAATGTTTTAAAAGTTTATCATTAAATCAAAGAAACATAGCAGGTCACAGTTGGATCTCAGGGCACAGTGGACAGGCCTGTGGAGCTGCTGGGACCACATTCGTTATTCATCATAGAATCTGCCTGGGCAGGGGGCCCTACAGGTGTGGCTTATGTCACTGACTTCAGAAAAACTCTTACATTCACTATTCATCACATAGTCTTTTTGCAAAACTGTGAAAACTGTCACTAATCAGATTATTCTCATTTACTCTAATTTTCATTGAAATCTTTCTGCCAATTCCCTTTCTAGACAGTTGTTTCACCTGATCCCTACTGTGTCTTTTAGTTCTGGAAGCCTACCGTTGGTGCCCACTATTCTATTTTCTCTCCCCTGCCCACCCCTTCATTTCTCTGTCCCGTTTTCTGCCTTAAATTTCTTCTTCCTCTTTCCCATGGAATATCATATCTAGTCTGTTAGTTATATTGGCAATAGCTTTCTATCTTTATTGCTATGTCCTCCATGAACTTTCCTCAAAAAGTATATTTGATAAAATCACCCAGTGTGTGTTCTTGTCTGTATTTTTTTCACATCAGTGCTCTGCTTCTAAATCTGTGCCAATGAATAATCCCTTTTTTATTTTATGCTCTGTTGAAAATATTATCTCTGTTTAAAAATATATACTTTCAATCAAGTAAATACTTTATATATACACTAGAGGCCCGGTGCACAAAATCGTGCATGTATGGGGTCCCTCTGCGTGGCCAGTGGGGATTGGGCCAAAACTGGCAGTCCAATGCCACCTGATGCTCCTGCCTGCTGTTCCCAGTCATCCCAGCCTCACTGCGCCTGCTGCGGGCTTGTGCCCAGTCAGTCCTGATTGGGAGAGGCTTGCACCATCGTAGCGGTGCTTGCCAGCCTTGAGCCCTGCGTCTGGTGCCTGTCCCAAGTGGTGGTGGTGGGGGGGGGAGTGGGACACAATTGGCCCTCCAGGTGGGCGGTGGGATACCCTTGCCAGCCTGAGATTTGGATCCGTCCCGCTGATGTTTGCACTGGTTGTCGGAAGCTACCTGGCAGCCACTTTTATATTGTTTCTTCCTTGCGGAGCATCTAGGGAGGGGAAGTGGCCACGATGCCCGAGGCCAACTTCCAGGAGGCGGGTGGTGCTGTTGGGATCATGCTGGCGGCACCAGTCCATTGGTGCCTGGCCTGTTCTCCAGAGATTGGACCTGCAGGACTACTGAGGGAGTGAATGGTCATAGCGACCAGTCATTTAGGCTTTTATATATATAGATATGCACTTGTAAAATGGAGATAACTAAGCAATAAGTAGGCACCTCTTCTTTTGTTAAATGTGCTGTATATTTGGAGACATGGTTTATTTACAATCCCTCTGCCACAATCATTTCATATTTAAATTATTAGTAACATCATACTAAGCATGCTGTATCTTCCTTATTGACATAAAATTGCAATGTTATTGATCATCTTCAATCTCTTATATATATGTACTAATATGTAGATACATATATGTACATATACACATATAATAGATACACATATGTACATGTATATACATATTTACATATGTAATTTATTCTTGTTTTCAGTTGTTCTTATAAGTTTAGCTAGCAGTTCATGTTTTCCCCCAGATAATTTTTCTAAAATGAATGATTAACAGATTTATGCTTACAGCTTGACTCATACTCTATTGGCCGGGATTCTCCAGAAAAACAAAACTAATAGAAAAGAAAGAGAATTATTTTAATACTAAAGGCCCGTGCAATAGGCCTTCCTTCCCCTGGCTGCCGGCACCGGTTTTCCTCCGGCACCCAGGACCCGGGGCGCAGCAGAGCCTTCAGTCTTCAGTCTTCAGTCTTCACTTGGGGGGAGTCTTCAGTCTTCACTCCGTGCCTGTGTATGCAGATCAACCTGCCATTTTGTTGGGTTAATTTGCATACTCACTCCTGATTGGCTGGTGGGTGTCATGGAGGTATGGTCAATTTGCATCTTTCTCTTTTATTAGTGTAGATATTGGCTCATACTACTATTGAGGCTGAGAAGTTGCACAGTCTGCCATCAGCAAGCTGCAGGCCCAGGGACACTACCATTGTAACTCCTGAGCCAGAGAGCTAAGGGTGTAGATTCCAGTCTGAGTCTGGAGGTCTGAGGACCAGGAAAGGCAGGGCAGAAGACTGATGTTCCAGATCAGCCAGAAGGCAGAGTACTCACTTTTCCTCCACTTTTTTGTTCTATTTGGGCTGTTAGTGGAATGGATGAGTCCCATCCAACTGGGGAGGACAATCGGTTTACTTGGTCCACCAATTCTCACCCTAGTTTCTTCTGTAAGCACTCTCACACACACACACCTTAAGAAATGCTGTTCTACCAGATACTTGGGTAAGCTGTGATCCAGTCAAAGATCACATGTAAAACTCTCACACATATTATTTATCCTTTACATACAAATCACTGCAAAAATGCCTCCATGAGTTATTGTCACAAATTGCATCATTACAATTCTCAAAAAGAAAGTCCAACATGAATATGCTGCCTTAAGCCTAAAATTTGGCCCTCATGCTATATCAGTTTTGACTGATCTTATGATATGTGTGCTATTTTCCCCCTCACATGTTTATTTGTTCTTCTTAAAAATTAAAAAGAATTAATAGGGTCAATTATATAAAACATATACCTTGGATATTTCTGTAAACCAGAAGTCCTCCTTGAATAAGTCTTTTGACAGATCCTCAAATATTTGTTTTTGTTCTTGTTACTAGGGATATTTTCCATTATGTTTAGTAATGGTAATACCTGCAGATGTTTTTTGAAATTTAGATGCATGGTGATTCTTCAGAAATTAGGAGATTAATATTTATCTTTATAAAAGAACATTTTCATGAGGAAGAGATTTGCTGTGTAAATCCCAATGGCAAATATAAGACAGGTACATATTATGAAAATGCCTGAAAGAAAAAAAAAATAGAAGAGAAAGTTTCTACCCTATGTATATTTAAACAAGAGAGAGAGATTTCAAATTTGAAAAATCAATGAAAAATTTCAGTGTCCAATATCACTAAATTCATGGGATGCTAATTAGGTTGGCTCAGTAAATGATGAATGTGATGATTCATTCTATTTCTGCAGAAAAAGAAGAGCCAAAAGTACTGAAGGAGAGGATGCTACAATTATCAATAGCCTCAGGCAGCCATATTTTGTGGTCTTTGATAACTAACAAGCATAGCTTTATTGAAGATTCAGATAGGGGCAGAAATACAAATAGGACAACAGAACATTTAATTTGCAGTAATATCTTCTAATATAGAAATCTCTAAACTGTGGGTGATGTCAACATGTGGTTGAGATAAGTATCCATTCTGTTGCTTATATGAATTTGGGCAACTTTTATGAAATTTCTCCTATCCACAAATGGCATGTGTGTGTGTGTGTGTGTGTGTGTGTGTGTGTGTGTGTGTGTCTTTTAATCAGATTACAGGAAATCTTCATAGATTAAAACTATTTGAACTTTGGTAGAAATGAAGAAGTTTAAAATGGCTTTTATCAGTCAAACTTAACCTCTCTGTCCTTTGTAACTTTTTCAGGAAAATCATTCAGTTAATAAAACATTTTTTTGAGTTGCTTACAATGTACCTGGCATTGAGGTCACAGTTATAAACATCACAGCCTTTGTGGATTTCACATGCTCCTTCTTTGTTGCCCTGTTACTAAAGGATATGGACCTACAGATAGATACTCTTGGAACTGTCCTATTCATTCTAGCATCCTGTTTTCTAGCACACAATAGATACTCCCTAACTTATAATGGCTCCATTTATGATTTTTTTTATATTACGATGGTGCAAAAGCAATACACATAATAAATTACATGAAAATTTCAATGTTTCATTATAAAATAGGCTTTGTGTTAAATAATTTTGCCCAACAGTAGGCTTGTATTCTGACCACATTTAAGGTACACTAGGATAAGCTATGATATTTGATAGCATAAGCTATGATATTTGATAGCATAGTGTATTAAATGCATTTTTATATGATATTTACTAGTTATGATGGGTTTATCCTATATAATAAAGAGGTAATATGCAAATTGACCGTCACTCCAACACACAAGATGGCCACCCCAATGTGGACACAAGATGGCTGCCACAAGATGGCCTGCAGGGGAAGGCAGTTGGGAGAGACCAGGCCTGCAAGGGAGGGCAGTTGGGGGCGATCAGGCCTACAGGGGAGGGCAGTTAGGGGTGACCAGGCTGGCAAGGGAGGCCAGTTAGGGGTGACCGGGCCAGCAGGGAGGGCAGTTGCGGGTGACAAGGCCTGCAGGGGTGGACACTTAAGGGTGACCAGGCCATCAGGGGAGGGCAGTTCGGGGCAATCAGGCCAGCAGGGGAGCAGATAAGCATCGATCAGGCTGGCAGGGGAGGGGTTAGGGGGTGATCAGGCTGGCAGGCAGAAGCAGTTAGGGGCAGTCAGGCAGGCAGGCAGGCAGGCAGGTGGTTGGGAGCCAGCAATACTGAATTTTGAGAGGGATCCCAGATTGGAGAGGGTACAGGCTGTGCTGAGGGACACTCCCCCCCTTACATGCACAAATTTCATGTACTGGGCCTCTAGTTGATACATAGCACCATTGTAAGTTGAGTAGCATCAGTACATTGAAAATATTCATGAAGGGAGTGAATTAATAAAGGAACAGAAGTGCAGACAATAGAGCATTCTCCCTCCCCCCACATCTTGACTCTTGAAGTCTTTGAATCAATGTGTGTTTCTCTCTTCACTTAACTACTTCTATTCTTCCATTTTCTGTTATGCTCCCTGGACACAGGCATACATATCTATGTTTTAGGAGGATCTGTTGCTTTAAAAAGCAAGAACAAAATTATTTTACCCAAAAGTTGTTGTGTAGCCCCTCAACTCTCAGTGACTCTTATTTCCCTAGCCAGCAATAGTAATTGGTCTTTCCATGATTTTTAATATATTTGTCCAATTCCCTGGAGCACTATGAGAATTACCATCTTTTATGTCAGATTCTGTAAAAGGCACCTTCAAGGTCCAAGGAGGAAAGGTGCTGTACATAATACAAGTAATCTCATGACAAGGCATCACAGGAATATTGCAATAAGTAATTGAATTCTTTCTGTAAAATATGGTGAGTTCATCAGAGGACATATATAACTTCAATTTTCTTGTGTGTAACCTAGCTTTTTGGCTTATGAACAAAAAGTGTGTATCTCCTTTTATACAGCCATTTTAAAAATTATTCTTTTATTGATTGCAGAGAGGAAGGAAGAGGGAGAGAAAGAAACATCGATGATTAGAGAGAATTATTGATTGGCTGCCTTGTGCATGTCCTCCACTGGGGATTAAGCCCACAACCTTGGCATGTGACCTGACTGGGAATCGAACCACGACCTCCTGGTTCATAGGTCAATGCTCAACCATTGAACCACACTGACTGGGTGGTATACAGCCATTTAAAAAATATGCAAATATTATGTTTCTGGGTGTTGAAAGATGTCTGCAATAAGGATAAAAATAGAAAAACTAATTTAAATGGTAGTTGAGTAAATTAAATTCTTATTATCATTTTAGTTTTTAATTGAAGCTTGCATTCAACACTATTTTGTATTAGTTTTAGGTGTCCAGCACAGCAGATAGACATTCATATAGATTACAAAGTGTTTCCTCTAATAATTCAAGTATTCACCTGGGACCATAGGTAGTTATTACAATATTGTTGACTATATTTCCTATATTGTACTTTGCATCCCATGCCTATTTTTGACTACCTATTAATTTCTTAATTCCTTCACCTTTTCCCACTTCATCCCTTACACCCTCCTCTCTTGCATCTATCAGTCTGTTCTCTGTATCTATAGGTCTGTTTCTATTTTTTGTTTGTTTATTATTTATATTACACATACAAGTAATATCATATGATATTTGTCTTGGTTTGTCTGGCTTATTTCACTTAGCAAATATCTAATGGTGTTGCAAATAGTAATATTTCATTCTTTTTTATGGCTGAGTAATATTCCATTGTATATATGTACCATGGCTTTTTTATCCATTCATCTATTGATGGGCACTTGGGTTACTTCCATATATTGGCTATTGTAAATAATGCTGCAATAAACATGGAGATGAGTAAATTTTATTGTTGAGTTTTACAACAGAGAGTGCACCAATGTAGAAATTAGTAGGCATGCATTCTAATTTTCTTTTTGTTACTGGATTACCATATGCCTCTAGAATAATGGCACAGCTATATGAACTACTTTTTGTGTGAAGCCAAAGATAGAGACGGTGAACTTCCGGGTCCTTTCCCACATGTTCTGATTCTGAGACTCACCAGTCTACAGTTCATTGGGGACAGAAAACATGCATCTTTTAAAAGAAATGTTATTCCTAGTCATAAGCTATGGTCCCAGGCAAATGGTAGACACTCAGTAAGTATTTGTTGAATGAATATCTTACAAAATATAATCGGGGATAGATATTTGTGTAGCATTATTCTGATCCAGCAATTTCAGAGCTTGACATTAGAGACAGCACTTATTTGTTCAAAAGATGACTGAGAAATTGACATCATTAAGACATTCATTTTGGGAAAGCAATACAAACTGTCAGACTATGTCATATGGACCAGCTTTGAACAGATGCTGTGCTGAGGGATCTGGGAAAGAACCCCATGAATTACATTACAAAATTAACTGTGTGAAATTTTATGTATTTCCGACTGTCAAGTGGAAATGGGTTTGTATGGTTGGTCCTGCTGATGTGTTTGAGTCAACCCAATTGGAAGGATTCTGAGTCATCACTATGCATAATGTTAAAGGCTACTGAGAACTTACTACAACCATGTTCAGCAGTGATTTAGAGTAGTACAATTTTTAAATCTTCTGCAGAAGATTGTTGAAACTAGAGGATGAGAAAAGCATGCACCATTATGTATAGAGATCCTCAGAGGAGACCAAAAATGGTCTGCATTCATTATAGCTAACTTTCAGGCCTAGAGTAAATAGGTTTTAGTCTTCTGGGTATAAAATATAAGAAAGAGACTACAATAGCAAGAGAGCAGGCATATTTCATAGTTGAGAGTCCATATGCCTTTATTTTCCATTTATTCCTTATTTCTAAATTTTCTTTATCTCTAAAGGTCTCTAAGGAAAATCATCACTATTGTGATTAGAATAAAGATTTATCTTGAGAACTTTTTTTAAAAATATGCTTTTATTTATTTCAGAGAGAGGAAGGGAGAGGGTAAAGGATAGAAACATCAATGATGACAGAGAATCATTGATCAACTGCCTCCTGCATGCCCTCTTCTACTGGGGATTGAGCCCACAACAGAGGCATGTGCACTTACCGGGAGTCGAACCCTGATCTCCTGATTCATGGGTTGATTCTCAACCACTGAGCCATACCGGCCCAGCTTATCTTGAGAATATTTATAGGAAAATCAAAAAGTCTTGGGTATTAGGATATCCAAAATAGACTATTGTAGACATAGAGCAAAGCATTGATAATAAGAAAATATCTAGAAAAAAAATAAAGCATTAAAATCTATTTGACAACCTGTTTTTTGTTGTTGTTTGTTTTAAGGGAGAGATATGACTTGAAAAGACTAACAGAATCATTTGGGAACATGCTCTGAAGGATATACTCCTGAACACTGTTACGTAATATTCTGAATTAGAAAACCTGTATTTTATTTGCCCTTTAAACTATTTGTCAATATAAATGGCTGCCATGCCCATGTCATGTCTTCTAACTACTCTGAGGAGCTTCTCAGGTGAAGACAAACCTTACTTGGTTTAAACACTACACACAGCTTGACCCTTCCTCGCTCCTGTCTGGAATGTTGCCTTGGTTAGAGGTGTGAATAAAGAGAATGAAGGCTGCTCACAGCTAATTTGTATGCTTCAATGCAACCTATTGTTTCTGGTCTATTTCATAAATCCTGGCCTCTATTATAACTAATTTCTCTGTCTCTAAAATCCCTCAATTGTGAAGGTAGATCCTTCTGGATATTTCTTTTATTTGAAAATAACCATGCTCATGTAATGATTTTAGAGTAAATCTTATTAGAATCTGAGAGATTATTTTTTCCTTTGTTAAAAAGCATACCAATACTTTAAGAATTATATAAAACCTAAAATTTTAGGACTCATAGATGTAGGAAATGCTGTGGGTTTTTTTTTTTTTATTGCAGTCACAGAATAAACTTAATCAGAGAAATGATTCTAATGAATAAAGAGAAATGCATCAAAATATCAGCTATTAATGCCAGGTAAATGAGTGTCGAGGGTAGATGATATTTGACGACTATATTTAGTATTGCAAGAGCATAACATCTGCCCCTGGTTTGTCTTTAAAACACTTCAGAAGAGTCCCTATATATCAATGGAGGCTACAGCATAATATAGCTGCATAAAACCTATACTCACGTCAAGATGCTAAAGAGAATCATTTGTTTTCCTAATAGCTCTATTTCAGCTGACCATGGCCTTCCCAAGAAATGCCCTGTTAGCAAAGCTGTCATTCTAGGATGATCTCGGGAAGAAAAAAAACTATGATAGAGCACAGACTGCTGCATTTATTGGAGAATAGAATTTTTCCTTTATTTTTGAAAAAAATTCATAATTTGTATTCCATTTTCCTTTGGCTATAATGGACTGAGGTTTGAGTCAAGATAAAAACTCATCCAAGTAGGGAATTATACACTGGAGAAATATTTACAAGATGCACTGTAATCTTTCCGGCTAGAGTATATTAGATTTTCTTCTCATATCCAGGCACTTGAAATTGATACACTGAATATTTCCTTTTCCCCAGGTCACAGTATAAGAATAATATCATATAGTTTACAAATTATACCTTGGGAGTCAAACTTTATGTGGTATAAAACTAAAGATGGGTTGATGCTGTTGGGCAATTTACAGACCAAACATCTTCAACGCCCTTGGGCCTGTAGGAATAATGAGGGCGATATGATTAAATGGCAGTCCCCTGATTGAAATTCCTCAACAGCTTCCATCACCTTGGATGTAATTCAGATCCTCACCTTGGCCTACAAGGCCTTACTGGATTTTGGCCTAGACTTTCTCAGACTTTGTCTTATTGCAGGCTTCCTTTTTATTACTTTGTAGGTATACTTGCCTTCTTTTTTAAAATATATTTTTATTGATTTTAGAGAAGAAGGGAGAGGGAGAGAGAGATAGAAACATCAATGATGAGAGAGAATCATTGATCAGCTGCCTCTTGCATGACTCCCCTCCCACCCCCCCACCCCCACTGGGGATTGAGACTGCAACTTGGGGCATGTGCCCTGACCAGGAATCGAACCATGACCTTCTGGTTCATAGGTTAACATTCAGCCACTGAGCCACGCCAGCCCGGAAATACTTGCTTTTTTAATGTCCTTCACACACATCAACCTTGTTTCTCCCTTGTGGAATTTGCCCTTGCAATTTTCTCTCTGAAATGCTCTCTGCATAAACTTAGTTTGATCCTTTTTTATTAGACAGGTATCATTTTAAATGTCTCCCAGTTGAGAGTTTTTTTTTAAATTAAATATATTTTTATTGATTTCAAAGAGGAAGGGAGGGGAGAGAGAGATAGAAACATCAATAATGAGAGAGAATCATTGATGGGGTTCCTTCTACATGCCCCCTTCTGGGGATGGAGCCCACAACCCAGGCATATGCCCTTGACTGGAATCAAACTCAGAACACTTCAGTCCATAGACTGATGCACTATCCACTGAGCCAAACCAACTAGGACAAGAGAAGCTTTTTGACTACCCATTTCAAAGTAGTTTTCCAGACACTTTATTATTTTGTCTTGCTTTTTAAATAAAAAAAATAACAGTTGTAATTATTTTTACACTAGTAGCCCGTTTGCACGAAGATTCGTGCAATAGACCTTCATTCACCTGGCTGCCTGCACAGTTTTCTGCCGGCACCGGGACCCAGGCCTTGGCTGTGGCCACCGCCTTCTGCCTTCTTTCAGGGTCGGGGCTTGGCCCCGGGTGGTGGCCTTGGGCTCGGCCGCACCCAGCGTCCCTGCTAGGGATCGCAGGAGCCGACCCCCAGTGGTTTCCTGCGATCCGTGCAGGCTCCCCACTAGTGCCCAAGGCCGGGAAAGCCTCCGCCCGAGGCTTTCCCGGCCTTGGGCTCCGCCACACCCCAACGTCCCTGCAATGGTTTCCTGGTGGGCGTGGCTTGGGCGTAGCGAAGGTGCGGTCAATTTGCATATCTGTTTATTATCAGGTAAGAATGTTTATTTTACTTACCTCCTCACTAGAATGTAAGCTCCGTGAGATCAGGTTCCCTTTCTGTTTCATTGCTATGCCTGATGCAGTACCTGGTGATGACTGGCACTTACTCTTTGTTGAATGAAGCATTGAATGAATTAATTAAGTGGAGTTTCAATCAAAGGACAAAATGAAACAAGTGAAAGTCAGTTCTATATAGTTTTTCTCTTTCTCTTAATGCAGGTATGCTCTAACTTCACATTTATATTCCATGAAAGGCAATAGCACAGAAGAATTTCAATTTGCTTCAAACAAAAATTAAAGATAGAAAAGGCAGAATGTGGAGTTTTTTTCTACAACCCTAGAGCCAACACTTGGGGACTTGGCCTTGTTTGAAGCAAGGATTGATTAAGTTTCCAAAGTCTGGCATTTAACATGAGCTTCCAAGTTGGTTCTATAAATCTCTTGACCTAGAGAGGTCTTTTAAATTCCTCACGGACACTTCTGGAATATTGTGATGTCAAATAGATGAAGTAAATATAAGTGACCCAAGGAGAGTGATGCATAAGGTGGCAAAGGGATTCTTTGCCACTGCATGTTTTGTTCTTACTTTTTCTTTTTTCTAAACTGTTTTTTTAAGATCCAAAGTTTTTCAAATTATTCCAATTAGTATGTTTGTCCTAACTTGTAATCAATGAAACCTTGACCCCATCATAATATAATTCACAAAGTAAAATGAAAATAAAGCAATAAAAATAATTGTGGGAGCCCCTTTCACGTCCCGCGTGTTTCAGGGTTCCCGTTCAGGTCTGGTTTCTGGAGAAGGCCGCAATCAAAATGAAGAGATTGGAAAAGAGTTAATTTGGGTAGAGGGAGGGCCAGGCAGGAGTCCACCTCTAGTGGGAGGACTACCACTGCTCTGGCCTTGCTATCCCTTTTATTGAGGTTCTGAGATACACCCATATCCTTTAGGCAGGAAATTCCAACAATAGACAATCAGCAAAAATTTACATATGATTAACAGGTGAGAGTTGCTTTAACTACCAATGTCTCAACTAAACAATGAGTGACTAGCTCTGACCATTCAGAGCGATTAAGGTTGACCAAAGCATTCCGGATTCCCTTTTCACATTTAACTTCCAATGTCTCAACTAAACAATGAGTGAATGGCTCTGACCATTCAGAGCAATTAAGGTTGACCAGCCTTCCGGATTCCCTGTTCACATTTAACTTCCAATGTCTCAATGTTCGGTTTCCAGCAAATAATAAAAGATGCTGATGGAAAAAATCTTTCGATGTTGGCAAATATGTTGAGATATGCTATTTCCTTCTATACGATTTTACCTCTAGCCATACTTACTTGTTATTTCAACATTATATTTAATTTAAGGCTAGGGGATTTTATTCTATTTTTGATTAAAACACAGCTGGGACATTTGTGATAGTTAAAAACCAAGAAAAACAAAAATTCAGCACGTCTGTCTAACCTGATAATTTTCCTATATCTGTAACAGTCACTTGTGGTTAACCCTTACCAACATTCTCAAACCTCTATCCTAGAATGGTTCTTTACAAGTATATCTGATTCTGGCTCATATAAAAATACTGAAAATTAAAATAGGGACAATAACTTCCAATATCATAGAGCTTAAGAAAATACTAAAAATATAAATATTTATGACAATAAGTTTGAAAATTTTAGGCAACATAGAGAACTCAAATTTAAAAAAAAAATGCTTTACTGTGTTTTACTGAAAATGCTTCTGAAATCTTTTATAGTAATGAACTGTTTTATTTAATTAAATAGGACCACTCCACTCAAAGTTTACACTTCTGAAAAAATTAAGTCTATTAATATCCTCTGGCTCACATTCAAGGAGGGATGCAAGAGCATTATGCTACATAATTTGTTTCAGGTGACCGAATGACCCTTTTGCCAAAGACATCTATGTTATTTTGCCTGTCATGGGGAATGAATTGTCATATCAAAAATCCTTTATTGGGATTAGTAAATTGGTTAAAATGCAGAAATTCAGTGAAAATTTCCTCAGCATGCATATTTTCTGTTAGTGATGGATTGTAAATTAATTAACTGAAAATGAATTTGAAGGTGGCTAAAGAAAATGGTAAGGGGTAAGAATACCCATTATGTCCTGCAAAGTGAGACCTGGAAATGAGAAGAACTGAGGTGAAAGACAAAATGAACAAAAAAGAATTTGAGCACATTTAGTGCCTGGAAGTTTTGGGGAGAGGGATAAGAAAATGGGAAAGAGATACAAAGATATTGAAAGAAGAGCAAAGAAAAACATATCACCTCTAAATCTTGTCTAAGTGCAGATATGATATAGCATGTTTTCCTGGAAGACCTGGACTAGAAATTCAAAACCTGATTGGTTCTTGTTGCCTATTGGATCTGCATAAGAAATTTGGTCTCTCCATAAAAATAAAGATGTTTATATGAGAAGCCCCAGAATGCCTTTCTGTTCTGACATTCTGTTTCTATACCTTTCTAAATCACTCACCTAGCCATACATAAATTTTCTGATTTCCAGTTATCTGTTTTCTAATACAAAGACTTCAAATTTCCAAGCACCCATATGTCTATTACTTCATTGTTTTTGAAGTTACACAATCTTCTGCCCTTAAATGATAGAGCTAAAGAATGTTAACTCATCATTATTTCTACTCTTATGCTGCCTTTTTGAATTATTAGTTAGCATTTCTGTGTTATCACAAACACTTTAAAGTCAACAATTAATCCTCATAACAGCTCTTCTAGGAATGCTCTCAAAAGATTTTATAAATACTAATGAAATTCATCACACACCTCCTTGGGAAGGTATGCAAATGATTTCCCTATTGTATGACTAGGATTCTATATCATGTTTCAACTTCATAAACAGAGCACAGTCAATAGCTCATGTACTAATTAAGCTTCTGTTCCTTAGTTTTATTATGATGTGTAATTGTTTATTAGCCTCTATAAGATGCTTTGCCTGGATGAGAATTGTCAATTTTATAAAATTTATTGACCGAGGCTTAGACCTGGATGGAAAAAGTACGGGTGAAATAGAATTGACAGATATTTGTGAAATGCAAGTACATTATCTCTTACTTTCAGGCATTCATGGAGGTAATAAATTAAGTAAAATTCAGTGCAACAAAAGGAGCTCTCACCTGATGATAACAGGAACACATAACCCAAATGGATGAATAGGTGAATTCTTAGCTAAAACTCCACCTTTGATGGATGCTACTTGAATTGAGATCCCAGAAAATGTTTGCAAGCTGACTCATTTTCTACAGAGAATTGTAAATGCAACACCACCATGAAGTTTTTAAAAGCCTCCCACAAAGACATTGCAAAATTGCAAAATATTTCTTATTAAATTTTTGTGAATGGATTTAAAAATCTGATTCTACTGTGTCCCTCACACATACGTTTTTCTCTGGCAGGACACTGTAGGGCAGTAGAAACTATGAGGGAAAACATTGTGAAGAAGCCCTGGGGCCCAAAATTAAAGAAGGAAACAAAGACAACTCATCCACTTCCCAGTTCTGTGCACCTTTGCCTGCTCTGCGAATGGTACTGTGGTCTGGACTAGGTTGATTAGCCATGCATGGCCTTCATCTTGAACCTGCTTCCTAGCCTGGGATATTGTAAAAAAGTAAGAGCAGCCCTCTCACTGAATGTCTTAGTTTATTCAGGCTGCTCTAACAGAATACCATAGACTGAGTGACTGATAAATAACAGAAATTTATTTCTTACAGTTTGGAAGCTGGAAGTGTAAGATCTAGGAGCCCACAGTTTTGGTATCAGGTGAGAGCCCCTTCCTCAGAGATAGTTTTTTTTTTATTGACTTCAGAGAAGAAAAGAGAGGGAGAGAGAGATAGAAACATCAATGACAATAGAGTATCATTGATTGGCTGCCTCCTGCACGCCCCTTACTTGGGATTGAGCCTGCAACCCAGGCATGTGCCCTTAGCTGGAATTGAACCCTGGACCCCTCAGTCTGCAGGCTACGCTCTGTCTACTGAGCCAAACCAGCTAGGGCAGATAGCTATCCTCTTGCTACATCCTCACAGGGCAGAAGGGGGAGGAAGTTCTGTGAGGTCTCTAATATGATGGCACAAATCCCATTCATGAGGGCTCCAGCCTCATGATGTAATCACCTCCCAAATGCCCCACTTCCTGACACCATCACATTGGGGGTTAGGTTTCAACATATGCATTTTAGTGGAAATAATAACATTTTGTCTGTAGCAATGGATTAGTGTGATAATCCCAGGCAATGCATGGAAGGTGCATTATCAAGTTATAAGGAGCTACATATGAAATGTTTATTATACCTGTTGAAATGGCCACAGCTCAAGACTGGTATTAGCATTTCTTGAAACTTCAGATACTGCCAAATTTGAAAGGTAATAGTCAAACTGCTAAGGAAATTTCTGAGTGATTGAGTGGTTTTAATGTTTGGTACTCATGTATGGCCATATCTATACACACACACACACACCTGCACCCTGACTCTTAGTAATATACTACAGTAGATTTTATAACTTACTACAAATGCAGTGACTTATTATTTATAGATGTCAGGTGTCATGGAGGTGAGATGGAAGAGAAGAAAGGTTCTCAGATGGGCCAGCTGACACTGGGGTTGTACATGAGCAGCTGACTCAGAGTGCTGTGAATCAGCACGTTCTGTCTGCAGAATCGTGTTCAGTCTCAGCCAGTGCAGTATCCCTAAACCCAATGTACACTGAAAAGTCTGCATTGTGCTTTCTGTCCTGAGAGCAGGACATGCAATATATCAGTACAGGCAAAGGAAAGCAGTCTGACTTAGTGCTAAGTTCATTTTTTCTATAGTCCCATAATTATGTACCAAATAAATATTTACCTTCTTTCACCCCACATAAGGCTAACTGGCTAACACTGAGAAAATAGAGTGAAATTATTATAAAAATAAATTATTTAAAAGAATGAATCTTGCTTCTTATCTTGGGCCTTCAAATAAACAAATCTCTCTCTTACCTACTTTAATTCACCTCCTTGAGCTGAAAACTTTTTTTTCCCAAATGAGCTCACATAGAAATATGTCATAAGATTAGGATTTATTGCCAATCCAAACAGAGATGATTGAAAGCAAACGATAATTTTTCAAAAGTCTGCAAGCATATACAGAATTCTATGCAAGTGAGGTGCATAATATCCAAATATTGGGGAAACCCACAATGGACTGTGGAAATAAGTTTAGATAGAACAAGTCTAACTTTTCAGAGAGATGTAATATAAGTCATATATTTCTATTGCTGTCTGGAGGATTGTGTAACTATGTCCATAGAACTGTCTGCGACTCAGATTTAAGGAAAAGAACCCATGTTCATATGAATGTGTAGGTGTTACGATTTCATTCTGGGTAGTGAAAGTTCCTTTATGTCTTTTATTGTCAACAGAAGTTCCTGTGTTTTATTATATATCATAGTAGAAAGGCATCTTATTCCAGATTGTTTTGTGTTCAAATAGCAATATTTCTGGCCCTCTAGGAATGACATGCTATTTGGATTACTGAGCTCCAGAGAAGTCTCTCGACTTGGGTAGAGGATTGAGGTTTAATAGGCAATATATATGCCAGGCTTCCTGAAAATTGAAATGTCATTTTTGAACTTTATCAAAGTGAATGTTAGATCCTTGAGATAAATATCATAAAATTAGTGAACATATGGTTATACCTCATTTGTCTGTCTTCTACTAAATTAGTAGTAAGCTAGTGATCCAGTTTTAAGAAAATACTATTGATCTCAGATGACCTTTTTTGGCTTAATAGTATCATTTACATAGGTAATAATAAATATTTAACCAGCTGAATGTTCACATTCAATTAGACACACACACATTAGTTACCATAGTAATGCTTATTTGTGTTAATTAAGCTACCTTACATTGATTAAAGTTGTTAGTGGCTCTCAAGAATGAAAAGTGGACTGGATTTGTTTTGTACGTCACAGTCTATCTCGGTGTGCACACAGAATTTGAACCTGCTGTACACAGACATTTACTTAGAGTGCTGTGTTAACAAGATTATTGATCTATTTTCATGCAGGGCAATTAGCTTCATTCTGCTCAAAGGCCACAGACTGCACCCATGATTATGATCACTTATCTTGTAAATGTTTGTCATGCATCACGGGAAGGATCTGGAGACAGAAGGAGGCTGGGCCAGCACTATTTCCTGATAGGAAAAATAACTCAAGGATACCCCTATTCATGGTAGGTGGGAAGACTGAGAGTGTGAGAGCCAGAAGGGATGTAAGAGATCATCATTTCCAGCCTCTCAAATATCTTTTCAAATGAAGAACAGCCTATATTGCATAGCACAGAATATGCAGAAGCAATCCTTTGATAACTACATAATAGATCTGACGTCTTGAAGTCTAATGCACTACAGACACTGACATTTATTGGAGGATGACAACCTCAAGTTAGCTTAAATGTAGGAAAATTGGGGATGAACTCCAGTGTACCATTTCCAAGGAAGCATTATAATTTAAATATATTACTCAGTCTATTCATGATTTGATAGGTCTAACATTGACCTATTCCTTGTAAAGCAATAATAACACATAATATGTGTGATTATTATGGATGATGATATTAATATAATATAAATCTTTTTCCATGTCAATGTTGAAATATAGATTCATAAAGCATTTGCAGTTTCATATTTTCAGTGAAGATATCATTAGCACCAAGTCAAGTAAATAAAATATCTTTTAGAAAATATGTACATGTTAAATGCTGTGAAATCTTATGATTTTATTTTTTAAGATAGGCATCTCTGTATTGTGACAAATTTAATATCATTTCTCTCATTTTCCCCAAAAGCTGTGTTGGTGTCCAATGTAAAATTAAATCAAATCAAAAGACTGAATTACTCTGAGGTGTTGTACTCTAGACAAAGTGGAACCATAGATCACTTACTTCAAATGCTTTTATTTAACAGCATTTACTGTGTAACTAATAGGTTTAATATTGTGTAAGATACTGAAAATCAGAGGTAAATTTTGTTAATTCGTGAAGTTTAGAAAGAAGCAAAATCTGTACACCTCACACAATCTGGTTATGAGAAGAAGATGAAAAAGATTTAAGATCTATCCTCTGTAGTGTATTGAATGATGGCCCCTCGAAGGATATGTCCACATCCCTGGAACCTGTGCACATGAAAAAATTTGTAAAAAGGCCTTTGCAGATGTAATTAAGGTGATGATCTTGAGATGAGATCATCCTACATCACCTGGGTGGGCTCCAAATCCAATGACAACTGCCCTCATAAGAGGTAGGAGAGGAGACACAGACAGAGGAGAAGGCCATGTGACCACAGAGATTAGAGTTAGGCAGCTACAAGCCACAGAGCATGTGGAGGCACCAGAGGCTGAAGAACCAAAATGATTTCTCTCTACAGCCTGAGGACAAGGTGCAGCCCTGCCCAAACCTTGATTTAGAACTTCTGACTTCCATAGGTATGAGAAAATAAACTTCTTGTTGTTTAAGCCACCAAGTGGTATTTGTTATGGAGGCCATAAGAAAATAATAAACCCCTTCTCTTATTTTCATTCTAATTAACCTCTTTTGACATCTGAAAGTCATTGAAATTCAAAGGTAAAAGACCCTTTAGTAGTTGAATTTTAGAGTTTACACTGTGGTTCTATTTATGTTCCTCAGGCATATAGGTACTAATGTTTTTAGAAATTATGATAAACTAAAAGGCCAGAAATGAAGACATTGAGTACATATAGCTAAACCTCAGAGATAACATTTTCATACGTAATGCCACCAGAAAATGGGAATTTTTTTGTAATATAGTGGGCAGACAATAGCTGGAAGGGTTCCAATAAGGACTATATCATGTTTTTGTAAAGAAAATTCTTCTATTTAGGTGGAAAATTAGCAAGACAACTTTTGAGGTCCTTTTCATGTCTAATATTATTTGATTGTAATATGGAGATCCTCACTAACTGAGGCTGTGTTTTGCGTCTATTAGTCACTGATATCACAGTGAGATTGAATTTAACAGATTCTTAGCATTATCAAAAGAACCAGCTTGCTCAGGAGTTGGTAGAGAGCTCAGTGGAGCTGGGAGAATTAGCTGGGAGAGTCACCAAAATGAAGGGCATAGACCAGAAGCAGGCCCTTTGCTCCTTGGAGAGGAGGTGGTTAAAGCTGCTGAACAGTGACTTTGCCTATTTTCATTTGCTTGGCTGAGCCTTTGCTTTGTCCTGGTTATAGTTCATTTGCGTATCTAATTAGCAGTGGTCCTTGAAACTGACAGGCAAACACTGTCTATATAGATATAATTTTCTCCTCTGCTGAAAGAGAATTTGCTGCTTTAGCAGTTTGGTGATATCATAAAATTTGAAAATGTCCTGGAACCTTTGGAATCTGTCATTTAGATTTAGAAGGTGCGAGGGGAATAGGAGGTTGAGTTCTAGGGTCAGTACCCTTTATGGTGATTCTAAAATGACTTGTTTTGAAGCAGCCATGAGGGCTCTCTGTGGAGCCCTGATGAGACCTGGTTCGATGAAAGCCACCTAAGTCCATCAGAACTCCTAGGAAGTCTCCTACATACAACTCTGAAACTAGGATTCATCCAGAATATTCCTCATCTTGTTAGAAGCAGACTGTGGTACAGGTAACATAATTTGTGGTACCCTCTGATCACTCTAAAACATACATACATCTACACTGCATCATTGTCACAGTGTCTTTAATCCTATACATTGGAAACTTTGCTCTGGCTACAATCCAGTGTGTGCAATTTTAAAATGTTCATAAAACCTTAGAAGAGAGTGTGTGGCATTAACACATAAAATGCAAATTTACTAAATCAAATTATTTTGTCAGCTAGCCTGACCCATGGACATAAAGGACAATTTCTTTGACTGGTTATAGTTAGAAGACACGGGAGAAGGAATATTTGTGTGATAGCAGGAAAACATTGGTTAATTTCATACTAGGGAAGAAAGGAACAGAAAAGGCAGGTGTTGGGAGACACAACCATTTCAATATGCCATGATTTTTCATGTAATGACATGTGGCTAGCCTAATAACAGTCATCTTTATCTTTTTACTTTCCCCAGCAGCTGCCAAACTGTCCTGATATGAGAGTATCTGTACGAATTTGCTAGCAACAAAAGTCCACAGTCAGTTAGCTGTGGACACACTTCAAATATCTAAATCCTGAAAATGAGTACTGGGCCTATTTATTGAGCACCTATTATAATTTTACTAAAGGCCCGGTGCATGAGATTTGTACACTGGAGGGGGTAGGGCATCCCTCAGCCCGGCCTGCGACCTCTCGCAGTTTGGGAGCCCTCAGGGGATGTCTGACTGATGGATTAGGCCCACTACCTGCAAGGAGCAGGCCTAAGCCATCAGTCAGACATCCTTAGTGCTGCAGTGTAGGCGGGAGAGGCTCCGGCCACTGCTGCTGCACTTGCCAGCTGTGAGCCTAGCTCCTGGCTGAGTGGTGCTCCTCCTGTGGGAGCACACTGACCACCAGGGGTCAGCTCCTGTGTTGAGCGTCTGCCCCCTGATGATCAGTGCACCTAATAGTGACGGTTGTTCCACTGTTCAGTCGATTTGCATATTAGCCTTTTATTATGTAGGATGTGTTAGTACAAAAAGATGTTTTGTTGAGGGCTTTGTTGTGATAACTCCAATTTAATTTTTTAATTTTATTTATATAATGTAGTAAATTTATATGATATAAAACCATCTTAGCCATATTTAAGGGTAGAATTAAGCAGTGTTAATTCACATTATTTTGCAACCAATCACCATAACTCTTTCATCTTCAAAAATGAACATTCTATACCCATTAAACATAACATCCCATTCTCTGCTCTCCCTTCCAGCCCCTGGCCACCACCACTTCATGCTCAGTCTCTATGAACTTGACTGTTCTAGGTACCCCATATTAGTGGGATCATACAGTATATATCTTTTGTGTCTGGCTTGATTCACATAGCATAATGTCTTTAAGGTTCATCCATGTTGTAGCATGTGTCAGAATTTCTTTAGTTTTTAAAGCTGAATAATAATCCACTGTATGTATATATCACATTTTGTTTATCCTTTTATTTGTCCATGGACACTTTTTAAAATCCTCACCTGAAGGTATGTTAATTGATTTTAGAGAGAGAGGAAGGGAGAGAGAGAGAAACATTGATCGGTTGAATCCCATATGCATCCCAATAGGGGATCAAACCCATAAGCTACAGTATGTACCCTGATGGGGCACTGAACACAAAACCTTTTTTTGGTGTACTGGATGAAGCTCCAACCAACCAAGCCACCCAGCCAGGGTTGTCTATGGACATTCTTATTTCCACCTTTGTTTGTTGTGAATAATGCTGCTATGAACAGGGGTATGCAAATATCTCTTTGAGACTCTGCTTTCAATTTTTTGGATGGGTAGATGCCCAGAAATGGAATTGCTAGAGATAGTTCTGTTTTGTAACAGTATCTAATATGAGGATGGAGACATGTTGTACTGGATAAGGAAGTAAAGTTGAGGGAGGAATGAGGTAGGACTCAGGGGTAGGGTCCAGGTGAAGATGAAAATGCTTGCTGTACACTTTCACCAAAATGCCTACTAAAAACACCACAGACAGGCAATTTGCCTGTTTCTCAGTTAATCCAATCCCCTCCACAGCCTTAAGAGGTAGTATATTATAGTCATATGAGAGGGAGCACCTGTGTGTGTGTTTGGGAGGGGTGATTAACGGTATCCTGAGCAACATTGCCTGAATTTCTAGCCTGTTTCTGCTACTTACCATCTGTGTGACCACAGAAAAATGACTAACTTCTGCATCTCAGCTTTCTCATGGGAATGATCATTGTTTGAGTTGTAATCAGCTAATGCATGAGAAGATTTTAGAACAGTGCCTGTAGGAAGCACTTAATCAATATTCATAGCTATAAATTTCCTTCCTTCCTTCCTTCCTTCCTTCCTTCCTTCCTTCCTTCCTTCCTTCCTTCCTTCCTTTCTTCCTTTCTTCTTTCCTTTCTTCCTTACTGCCTTCTTTTTATCTGTCTGTTTTTCTTTCTTTACTAATCACTTAACCTGACAGAACCAACATTTGAATTAAGACATTTATAACTCTAATGAAAAAAAAAAATTTATTGCTCCTTCTCTATGTTAATAAATAATGAATCTTACTTTAAATCAAAATTACATTTGTGTGGACTTAATTAATTGACATTTTATTTAGTAAATGTTTATTGAGATCTACTATGTGTCAAACAGTAAGCTAGAAATAGGGAATAAATATTGTTGTAGCCTAAGGAAGACAAGGCAATGCATTAAATAATGGGATGTAGTAAAGAAAAGTTTGTCCAATAAGCATCAATTTCAGAAGAGATTTAAAAGAGTGAAAAGCATCTTATTTGGGGGGAAGCCTAACTTGGACTTTTAGATAGTTGTTAGAGCTGTTTTATCTCGAATCATACAAACACATCTGTGTATTTTGATCTTGTTTCTATTTCTACCACCTCCGCCCTTGAACTCAACACCACTTCAATGTTTGAAAGAAAATAATTTGCACAATCATTGCCTCTGGTTGCTCAGAGCATTGCCTCATGGCAGGAGGCATTAAGTGGAGAAAAGAGAGAGAAAAACAGCTCTTTACTAAATAAACTCTGCCCCTTCCTTAACCCTTCTAAGGCATGACACTGCTTAATTAACCAATTAGCCCTTACCATGCCAGTAGAAGTATCTTGGGGCTGATCACCTAAGCCGGCTTTATTTGTATTTTCTTTGCTAAGCAATAAGCTTGCCTGCTGGAGGTGTCTGTGTGATATGTAAATGATGCCCTGAATCCATTTTACATTTAAATTGGTTTCCGTGCTCTTGTCTCTGCTGAAAGATATCAAATCTTGTATGTCAAGGAAGATTCTGAGTTCCATTCAGAAAAGCTGGGTACTTGCTTTCTGGCTCTGCCAATTCCCATCAGTTTGCTTGATGTATCCTGATGATGTAGAGGCTGTTCTTGTGAGGTTGCTTAGCTCCGGAGGATGAAAGTATTTAAAGATTTTGTTCAGGGTGCAGTTGGAGCTGTAGCATCTCAGGTACACAGAACATGAATGTAGCAGAGGTGTGTACTGGGGACTTGGGGTTGCGGGGAGGGCATGCCTGAGAAGAGAAGGAGCAAGATACATTCCATCCTTCATTTTAATGAAGTCTAAAGGGAGTCCATAAAGAATCATAAGTTAAAAGAGGCCCCCTTTGTAAAGAAGGGTACCCCAATCTGGAGATGGCCCCTAGAATTGCCCTGTATATTGTATTGTGTGTTCACCACCCCAAGTCAAGTCTCCTTCCATCATCATTTATCCCTCCTTTACCCTCTTCTATCCCCCCCTCTGCCACCTTTCCCTCTGGTAATCACCATGCTGTTGTCTATATCTATGAGGGCTTTTGTTTATTTTTGCTTAATGCCTTCACTTTTTTACCCAGCCCCCCCAGACCCCTTCCCCTCTGACAGTTGTCAGTCTATTCTCCATGTCTATGAGTTTGTTTCTTTTTTTTTGTTAGTTTATTTTGTTCATTAGATTCCACATATAAGTAAAAATCATATGGTACTTGTCTTTCTCTGGCTTATTTCACTTAGCATAATACTCTCTAGGTCCATCCATGCTGTCTCAAAAGGTAAGGGTTCCTTCTTTTTTATGACTGAGTTGTATTCCATTTTGCAAATATACCACAACTTTTTTATCCACTTATTTATCGATCAGCATTTGGGCTGTTCCCCAATGAAGACAGTACAAATAAAAAAATTAGTAATAAATCTACTGGAATTAGTAGAGATGGCCTTCTCCTGTGATGCATAGAGAGTTGTAGATGGAGAAGAGAAACTTTGATCATGTGCTATTAAGGAGATAAGAATATAAGATATGTGTGTGTTTTTCTCTCATAGAAAGGTTTCTAATAGCTGAAAGGGTATTAACATCTAGGGTTCCCAATGTAGTCCTTGCTTACCTCTAATTGTGTGAAGAGAGCTGGTGAAATCTTTCCTCAGAGCTGCTTGTAACATTGCAAGATTGCTTGGGAATATTACAGCAGAAACTTTCACCATGGCAACTCTGTCCAGGGGTGGCCTTGCACTTGGACAGAAAGGGAACATGAGCTCTTAGGCAAACACGCTCAACCATTTATCTCTAAAAAAATATAAAGGGTTATTTTTCATCTCTGTTATATAATTAGATGAGGACTCGGAGCACATGGCTGCACAAAGATTAGACAGACTTTTTTTTTTGATACTGAGAAGGTCCTTGAAATAAAAACTAGCAGGACTAATATTATTTTTTTAAAAATTTACATAATTTAAAAACTTTAGTAATTGAACAATTTCTTACCAAATATTTTCTATATTCTTCACAACGGAGAGTGATGGCCCAGCATTGTTGAGGAACGCTGGCGAGGGAAATACACTTAATTTGCCTTCTGTAGGAAGTTAAGATTTAGATTTAGATTTAGATGTGTGTATGGAGTATGTTAAGTGGGCTGTTTTAAAATCAGGGACAAAGGCTAGGTGGGAGTAGAATTCATTTTAATACATGTAGATATGCTACAGAATTGATGGTGACTGCTATGTACTCTGGTCTCCTTGCATGACTAAATCTGGAAGTATAAAAACACAACCCTTATCTTCAACCTGAAAAACAGAAGGCTTGTTGGACTCAGAGAGCCTGCAGGTATTGAGATTTTAGCCTCAGATTCAAAGTTAATACGCAATCCTTTGACAGGAAGAATTGCTGCGTCGTGCTCAGCTGCACTGCTAGCTGGCCTCTCCTGCTTGTTGTTTCCAAAAAGTCAGCAGTGATGCTGTTTTGAGATTGTGCTTCAAGAAATCGTGAATTATTTCTCCTCTTCCTTGCTGGTGGAGGTGGTGTGCATGTCTAGCAGGTTCCTGTCTGGACCGCGGGGGCTGGTTGTACTGTGAACAGTTACTGGACTTTCACACCAGACTGGACTGGGGCTGGTCATCGGAAACCACTACCCAGTGGTTAGGTCCATTGGTAGACAACATCAGGAAATAAAGAAGTCATGGCCTTCCCTTACAGGAATTTATCTTCCGTTATTTAACTAAATCATATAGATATTATTTTCCTGTAGACATTCTTCAGTTTGACAATGCCCATTGAAAATTGTAGAGACCAAAATTGGACAGTTGCTTTATCAGGTGTCTGGCCAATGGCCAATACTTTCTTTCAGAGCAACACTTCTGTCATTGCACTAGGTCACCTCTTTGTCTTAAATATACCTGTACTACATTCCTGATTTATGTCAACCTGAGATTCCTTATGACTCTAGGTCTTATAAATATACTAGAGGCCTGGTGCATGAAATTCATGCACGTGAGGTGGGGGGTGTCCATCAGCCTGGCCTGCACCCTCTCCAATCTGGGACCCCTCAGGGGATGTCCGACTGCTGGTTTAGGCCTGACCCTAGTGGGACCGCTGGCTCCTAACCACCAGCCTATCTGCTTGCCTGATTGCCCCTAACCACCTCTGCCTGCCTTCCTGATCACCCCTAAATGCCTCTGCCTGCCTGCCTGGTTGCCCCTAACCGCCTCTGCCTGCCAGCCTGATCACCCCCTAACTGCTCCCCTACCAGCCTGATTACTCCCAACTGCCTGCCCTTGCTGGTCTGATCGCCCCAATTGCCCTCCCCTGCCGGCCTGATTTTCCCCAACTGCCCACCCCCAACTGCCCTCCCCTGCTGGCCTGATCGCCTCCTAACTGCTCTCCCCTGCCGGCCTGATCTTGCCCCTAACTGCTTGCTCCCCCATGCCAGCCTGATCGCCCGTAACTGCCTCTGCCTTGGTCCCTGCCACCATGGCTTTGTCCATAAGGAAGTCGGATGTCCAGAAGATGTCCAGTTGACCCGGTCTAATTAGTATATTACCCTTTTATTAGTATAGATGTCTAATTTTTCTTCCTACCTGGGAATCTGGTAGAGATCACTATTCTGTTTTTGACAAACACTTTAATATGCTGTTTGTCTATGCTTAGTCTGGATGGAAAAGGCCAAAATGAAGTTTTCATATTAAATGAACACCATTTTATCTTTTCAAAATTATGAAATAATATACACATATAGAAAAGTACATAAAATATACTTTTATATAATATAATCTACAGAGAGTTTGAGGAACAGGGCATTATCAAATAATACCCCCAAGTCATCTTTTGTTTCTTTCATATAACAATCTCTCTTTACCCCAGTGTTAAACATTGTCCTTAATTTTTATTTCTATATTGCATTCCATCATATAAATATACCAATATTTATGCTGGAAATGGACATTGAGTAGTGCATGTATTGATAGAATCATACTAATATTAATCCAACAAAGATGGAGGGTAAATTTGCATATGCAGGAGGGGCGGGCAGTGCCTGACACCGCCCGTGGGGTCCAGGCCGTCATCTGGAACCGGGCAGGCTGGGCAGGCAGTGCCTGACACCACCCACGGGGTCCAGGCAGCCATTGGTATCCAGGCAGGCCAGGTGGGCTGCGCCTGATGCCGCCCGTGGGGTCCAGGTCGCCATCAGGGACCTGGGTAGGTGGCGGTGGCCAGGGTCTCTGGGATCACTATCTGTCCCCGGGCCGCCTGCAGACACCTGTGGAGCAGGCCAGGGTTGAACATTTTAATGAAAATGGGATACCTGTGCCCCAGCCCAACACGCCCCATTCCTGGCGAGGAGAGGGCAGTGGGCAGTTAGCAGGTACCAGGGCTTGGAAGGGACTGGGAGCAACCAGCAGGCATGCTACCAGGAAGAGGTGCTGAACCATGATGATGCAGAGGGCTGGCTGATGGAGGCGCACAAAGGTGCAGATGAGGCCGCTCTCGCTGGCGCTGAGCTTGAAAAGCGCATTGACAGCCTGATGGACTAAATCGCCTTTCTGAAGAAGGTGCATGAAGAGGAGATCACTGAGCTAGTATGCTCAAATCTCCGTGGAGATGGACATGTTCTCCAAGTCCAACCTCTCTGCAGCGCTCAAGGACATCCGCGCCCAGTAGGAGAAGCTGGCTGCCAAGAACATGCAGAATGCAGAAGAATGGTACAAGAGCTGCTTCACCATGCTGACCGAGAGCACTGCCAAGAACACCTACGGGGTGCGCATGGCCAAGGAGGAGGTGTCTGAAAGCTGCCGCCTGCTCAAGGCCAAGACCCTGGAGATCAAAGCATGACAGGGCATGAACTAAGTTCTGGGAAAGCAGCTGCGAGAGCTGGATAAGCAGAACTCCGATGTTAGTGCTATGCAGGACACAATCAACAAATTAGAAAATGAGTTGAGAACTACAAAGAGTGAAATGGCATAATATTTAAAAGAATACCAGGACCTCCTCAATGTGGCTTTGGACATTGACATTGCAGCTTACAGGAAACTCTTGGAAGGTGAGGAGACCCAGCTCAGTTTCACCAGCCAGTGGCTACTCCCAGAGTTCCCAGATCTTTGGTCGATCTGCCTAAGGTGGTTTACAGACTCGCTCCTACTTGATGTCCACTCGCTCCTTCCCTTCTTAATACACCAGCCACGTCCAGGAGGAGCAGATAGAGGTGGAGGAGACCATTGCGGCTGCAAAAGCCAAGGAAGCTAAGGATGAACCCCCCTCTGAAGGAGAAGCTGAAGAGGAGGAGAAGGAGAAGGAAGTGGCTGACGAAGAGGAAGGAGAAGAAGAGGAAGAAGGTACCAAGGAAGAATTTGAGGATGCAAAGGAGGAAGAAGAAGGAGGTGAAGGTGAAGGAGAAGATGCCCAAGAAGCTGAGGATGAGAAGAAAGATGAAGGTGCTGGGGAGGAGCAAGAAACCAAGAAAAGATTAAGCCCCCCTTTCCTTAATTATTTCAGGAATAATCCTCCTGAAAACAGGTCAACCCTGTCACCAACCAAGCAGTTGAGTTTCTGATACTATATGAATTAAGAAGTCAATATATATATAACATTCTGAGGTGACTCAGGTTGGACGTTAAATGCTGTGCTATGATTTTTCTCCTTATGCAGAGTATCTGTTTGCCTGCAGAGTGGCTTCCTGGCTTGCTGCCAGCCTGTGCATGGTCCATGCTTATGAGTTCAGGATCTATGACAATGTGAATAATTCAGATGTTTACAATAAAAACACATGAATTCACTGATGTTAATGTTAAACTTCATGGAAAAATAGTCCTTTGAATCTTTGGTGGTTAGAAATTAAAGACCTCAAATCATGTGCAATAAACAGTAAATAAAGTTACACGGAATGACAAAAAAAAAAAAAAATACATTAGGGGCCAGGAAACGTTCAAAGAACTGGGGAGCCATTCCCAAATCAGGAAGGGAAGTCACAGGGTGTATATTATTGCTATGAATACAGTATTCCCTACTACTTACAACATATACAATGTAATGTATTAGATGCCTTATAGAGTAATACTGGTACATATGTTATAGTTATGGCAGTATGTCATATCCTATCTATATTAATAAAAGGGTAATATGCTAATTAGACCCTGAGACCTTCCAGAAGTTCTTCCGGACAAAGCCATGGTAGCGGGGCCGAAGCAGAAGCGGTTAGGGGTGATCAGGCCAGGAGGGGAAGGCAGTTGTGGGTGATCAGGCCAGGAGGGGAGGGCAGTTGGGGGTGATAAGGCTGGCAGCGGGGGCAGTTAGGGGCAAGCAGGCTGGCAGAGGGGACCAGTTGGGGGTGAGCAGGTCGGCTGGGGGGTGCAGTTGGGGGCAATTAGGCCAGCAGGCAGAGTGGTTAGGGGTGATCAAGCAGGCAGGCAGGTGAGCGGTTAGGAGCCAGCAGTCCCGGATTGTGAGGGGGTTGTCTGACTGCCAGTTGATGCCCGATCCCACAAAGGTCTCAGATTGGAGAGGATGCAGGCCGGGCTGAGAGACACCCCCCCCCCTCCATGCACAAATTTCGTGCACCAGGCCATTAGTGTGTATATATATGTGAATACTAGTAAAATTCTCTAGGGTATATATGTTGGATGCAAATTTGTTGGACTACAGGGTAAGTTTAGCTTCACTTTTGGAAGATAGTGTAAACTTTGGTTTCCAAAGTGGATGTATGTACCAATTTATTCTCCTTACCTAGAGAGTAAGGGATTCTAGTTACTCTACACTCTTGTCTTAGTATTATCAGACATTTCAATTTTTACCCTTTTGATGGGTGTGCAATTATTAGGGTTTATAGATAAAATATAAAATGCACAGTTACATTTGAATTTTGGACAAAAAAATAATTATGTAGTATAACTATATATCAGATATTACATGGGACATACATACACTAAAAATTATTCAATCATCTGAAATTCAAATTTAATAGAGCATTCTATATTTTTATTGGCTAACATGGCAACCCTATATGTAATGCTGTCCTATTGTGGAGGAAATTTATATGAAGGTTGAAAGCTTTATTGGCTATTTAGATTTATTTTCTGTGAAATATTTTTAGAACAATTATTTTCCATTGTTTTCCTAGTCTATTTATATACATGTGTGAATGTTCTCTATCACATGCCTTTTTCAGTTTTCTATCATATATCTGTCTCATATATATACTATGTATATTTTGAAAAACTTTTACTATATACAGGGGCAAAAGTAGGTTTACAGTTATTCATATGGAAAATATAATGATTAATAAACAATTAACAATATAAGAATAAATTCTGTTTCATGTACTCACAATTTTAAACCTACTTTTACTCATCCTGTATTTTTTCTTTGGCTTATTTTCCACCCTCTTTATGTTGTCATTAAAAAATAACTTACCCATTTTAATGTTGCTACATTTTATTCATCTTTTCCATTATGATTAATACTTTCTGTGTCTGGAATCTACCCAAGGTTTTAAGTTCTTCTATGTAGTTATATAAAAACTTTATGGATACATCATCTACCCACAGTTGATTTTTACCTGTGCTGAAAGCTAGGAGTTCAGTCCCTTTTATTTTTTATGGATAAACAATTACCCCTGTAGCATCTATTGAAAAAAATATATCTCTTTTCCCCCTACAGTTTTTGTAATGCTGAGGGACATTTAGATTTCACTTGAAAATGAGGAAAGAGAGCAATGTTGAGATGGAGAAGGCAGGCAGGCATAAGCCTATAGCATAGCAGCAGGTTGATGCCTGAGAAGCCAGCCTGGTGTCTATGTGTGAGCTATTTGTTGTCATTTCCCTAATTCACCATCAAGCCATCAGCAAACTTTGTCAAACACCATCATTAAGAGTTATATTCATGCTATTCCTTACCTAGGGAAGTGAAGGAAGAACTAAGCCCATTTCTTCCGAAAAAGGTTATCAGAAACAGCTGTAGAAACTCAGAGAGCTCATGACAAGAAGGTCACCCAGTGTTGATAAGAGGAAGGAGGAGTTTTGAGCAAGTGTGATAGAAAAAAATTCAACAAGCTCTGACCCCACCCAAATCACCTTTGTGAAAACCCAGATCCTTTCCAAAAGTTTGCAACTGAATTTATTATTATCCAACTAGAATATGGCTTGAATCATTGTATTTGCAAATTAAAGAAAAGAATGTCGCTGGAAAGCTGTAGACTTAGTTGCAGATATTGGGGTTACAAAAATGGGAGGCAGCATGGCTAGGATAGAACCCTGGACACTCATTTGATTTCTCTTAAGATTATGGGGCCAGCGAATTGGCAAGGAAGGGAAAAAATGCTTACAACAGGTGTTAAGAAAACCTCAAACACCTACAGAGGCCAGAAGATACCATGAATGAGGAAATGAAATCAGGTGTAAGGAAAGCAAGAGCAGAAGCTTGATGATGGATGGCTCAGGCTGCAGCACAGTGGAGGGAGCTAGAAGTCAGTGTTGATTCAGGCTGCCTGGTACACAGTGACCCAGTCAAAGGGACAACTGCCGCTCTTCTCCAACAGAGTGGCCCCATGTGGGACTGGAAGTCTGACGTGGCAGGCTTCTCAAGTGGAGCCAGGAATCTAGATTTTCATGTGAGCTATCTCAATCACCAATGTTAGTAAGTGATTCATTTTTTAAAAATAGTAAAAAGAAAAAAGAAGAGGGAAAAAAGAACTATGAAGGAAGTTGCTATGCCCACCCACACCCCCCTCAAACAAAGTTTCTATCAGCTGGACTTCACCTCCAGGGTCTCTGATGGTGAGCTCTGGACCAAAGCAAGCACATTTAATCAGACAGGCCCAGGAAAGTGAGTGGGAAGTGCCAAAAAGCCAGAAAATATTAAGAAGTGACTGACGTTTGGGAGAGAATGAATGGGCACTGAAAATGAACAACGCTCCTATACAATTTTCCTTTAGACTTTCTGTTTTGTTTGAGCCTGAATGGCTATAGATTATTGTGGAAATAAACAAAATAAACCATGAAAGTCAATCATTCATAACCATCCAGAGTGCCACTCAGACAAATGCTCCAGGAGAAAACAAATAGTGACCTGAAAGGAGGGCTAATGATCACTTACCAGATATGAACACCTTCCTAGAATTCCCTCTATCAAAGTATTTGTCTAGCAATAAACAAAATGCCTTTCTAGCCGGGGGTTCAACATGCTGCCAGATCTACTGTCCATTATCAATAAAATTATTTCTCCCTGAACAGCATCCAAAGTACCTTTCAATTTAACTTCTCTCCCTTGTATCTCATTTTTCTCTCCAACTCTCTCACATTAAGCAGCAAGTGTGAACTAGATCAGCCAGGCACTTTATCAGGAGAAAGTATACTCTTTCCTTAGGGGCTAAAACTCACTCTGCACAGACACCCATATGCACACACTCACACTTACACACAGGTGCCTCCAAGCAAGGCTGCCTTATGTAATTAAATGTTGTATGTGTCAAGTGTTAATTACAACATTGCTGTGTTTCTCTGAGTGGTGCATAATTATCAGGCAAGCAACACAAATATCATCATGCCACAAGGCTGCTCTTCCTACCATGAGCTTTAACAATTTATTTCTGGGCCTTCAGTTGTCTATTAATTAGTCATGCATCTATATACATTTGCTATATGTCTGAATGACTGGATATGTGCCATATCATGAAGGTTATGGAAGTGGGGATTTGAAAGTCAAAGGAACCCAGTCCCATGCTTTGCTCAGAGCTATATGCCCTTACCCACCTACAATTACATTAGTACACACAATATTACAGCAAAAAGCTTGGGCTCCAGTCACTCTGAATAGCCACAGTGCTCAAAAACACATCATTTTACTTGTGTTTTTATCATGGGACATAAAAAACTATCCATGCCATAAATCAGGAGTTTATAATTTCGGATCTGAAATAAATCAGAAGGCTGGAAAAAATGTAATTAAAATTAGAAGGAAAGAGAAATTAATGACACTTGGGGCCCTACATTTTTTTTACCATCCTGTGTTTTGGCACTGTTCCAGGAGTTAGAACAGTGGCACCTGAAAAAATGGTTGGTGAGTCTGATGGGTAGTCACAGTACTTCTGCATTGCTATATGACCCTGACTCTGCAAACTCACTCAGCACAAAACAGATTCAGATTCCTGGTCTATATCTAACCTTTCGGGGATGTTTCATAATGAAGTATGAACAAATAGGTATGTTTGGAATAATTGGATAAAATAAACTCTTATCTTAGTATCTAGGATATAATATATAACAGCAGTAATAAAAAAAACAGGAATATTAGAGTTTTTAAATGGTTTTTCGAGAAATTGCCTATCTTGTCTGTATTGCCTATTTTCTTCCATTTCTTTGTTCCATTCTCCCTTCTTTCATCTCCCCTACTTTCCCATTTTCCCTATTCATTCTTAATGTAGTCTAATTTTATATTATCTTTTAGTTTATTACTGGAATGTGTATAAAACAGATATTATCTAGGTCACATAATTTTACATATTTTTTAATTATTTGAGGTTTGACATTTAGGAGTCTAAATAACGATGTTATCCTGTGTATGGTCCAAGAAACCTCTATTTGGTAGCTAAACTGCTTCCTTTACATTTATTGCTTCAAAATTTTTTTTCTCTAAACCTAGGTAAAATAGTGAAGAAGGACCCTCAGTGAACTGTCAAACACAGACTAACCTACTGACATTTTCTTTTCCTTTTATGGGGTAGAATATGAAAAGTAACCATTGCCAAAATGAACTAATGAGTATATTAATATTTATAAGGTGATCATTAAAGCATTAACTCTAATTTGAATGATAATGCTATGGGCAGAATTGCCACTGTATTCATTTCCATGCTCAGACTTGATCTCTGTAAAAAACATTGCCCAAACCAACTCTCTCTTCATCTGAACACAATGAAAAAGGTATCTTGCTAATCACTAATGGAACACATTCTTGACTTGATTGCACTGTGGGAAGATAATCTTTCTTTTATATATTACCATCATTTGCTTTTGCTTAATATTCAGGACGTAGAAAAATAGAATTAGAGAAATATACACTGCATTTTCACTATAACATGCTTATTGAAAATCCTCATTTCAGAAAATGTTTTAAATAATGAAGAAAAGTGGGGCTTTGATGATATAAGGTAATTCATTTAAGAAATACATGACAGAGTGTTGAAATAACTTGAAGTGTTATTTAATTATTGGTCCACTTAAATTATGTATTACAATAATAGCTGTTGCATGTAGCATCATTACTTTAAATTACTGGTGGTATAAACACATTTTTATGAACCTATAAAGAAGTAAATTCCTTGTACCATGGGTTGTTAAAACTAGTACTATCCTGGTCTTATGTAGTTTTGAACTGCATTGGAAAGCAATTGCAGTTGTCCATTTAGTCAAAGTAATATCTCCAATTTTTGTGGGTTTTTTACATTATAAATACGTTATTGACCAGTTATTTTGATAAGAATCCTGTGTGTCTGAGATCCAGCATATCTCCTTTAATACCTATTAGTCATCATTAAAATCAAAATGATGATTTGTAACTTGTAGTTGTAAAAAAGTAAATGCCTACAATTACAGAAAGTCTAACAGTGCTTGTAGTATGAAGATTGTTAACAAATATTGCCTATCATTATTATCAGACGTAGTAGCAGCATTTGTCTCATGCCTCTACTTTTTAAACGTTTTTCTCTATTTAGTCTGCAAGTACATTTCATTCAAAGCTACTTAAGGCAGAGATCATCTGTTTTGTATTTAACCTGGTAACTAGGACTGTGCTGAGCACACTGAAAGCTATCAGTTTAACTCGGTTCATCAGCCATTCATAAAACAGTAGATTTAACCACTGTGTGTTAAAAACAAAGCCTAAGCTTCATTCGGCAGCCCTAGGCTTCACAGCAAATTCTCTTCTGTTTAGCGAACATGATTGCTGATGGAAGTGGGCAGAGTAGGAAGCGTGGGAAAAGCCATTTCAGCTGTGACCTTTCTTACATTTTTGTTTCCCTTCCGACTTAACCTTTCTCTCAGTTTGACTGTCTTATGGCCCCAAGGCTCTGTTCCTCTTCCCAGACTGCAATCAAGTTCTGGAAATGTGTTCATATTCCCACTTTCTAAATTAAATTCAGCTTCACTGGAACTTGGCAACTGTAACAATAACAAAATGGCTTCTTCTCCATCACCCTTTTCCTTCAGGGTTCAGGAAGATACAAGGTATAATGAAAGAATGCAGACAGATATCCACAGAATATTAATTAAGGCAGTGGGAATGTTGTGTAGAGTGAGTGTTACAATAATAGTGGTAATAATGTCTATTAATTATTAATCATTTGCCAGGAATTTTAAGATATATTAAACATATTATCTCATTCATTCTCATTAAAACACCTGGTAAAATGGATGTTAATCAGCTCAGAGAGGTTAAATCACTTGCCCAGAGTCGTATGACTAATTAAGAGGCAGAGTTAGGGTTTAGAGCACAAGTCATTTTAATTTAAAAGTTCATTTTCCTTCCATTCTGCAGCATTACACATCTAGTTTGGGTTGTTGTTTTAATACTTTCACTTTTGTATGTCTTTAATTTTATAACTTTAATTGTAATTCTAATCACATACTTGGCTGCTGATTTTAACTTCATTTTATTTTTAATTTAGACCATATTTTTAGAGTAGTTTAAGGTTCACAGCAAAACTAAGGGGAAGGTATAGAGATTTCCCATATACCCCCTGATTCCAAACATGGCCTTCTTTATGATCAACTACCCTACTAGATTGATATATCTGTTACAATTGGTATATCTATCATATGGACACATCATTATCATCCAAAGTCTATTTGCTTTATTCTGAAATTCAGAAGAATCAATTGTGGTTATCTTTACCATCATCTATCTATCTATCTATCTATCTATCTATCTATCTATCTATCTATCATCTTTTCTGCTTCTCCTTCCTTCCTTCCTTCCTTCCTTCCTTCCTTCCTTCCTTCCTTCCTTCCTTCCTTCCTTCCTTCCTCTTCTTTTTCTTTTTCTTCTTCTTCATCATCATCACCATCATATATCTATAATTTCCTTTATGTTGTCTTCTAAAAATGAACACTCCTCTTCATTTCTAAAGCAATGTCTTTTGTTTCTACTCTCATCTGTATCTGGCTTCACCAGCTTCTGGACTTTGTTCTCTAAAAACAAAGGCCATTCTAGTTTTCTTCATCAATGTACCTCTCCTCTATATTAATGAATGACACACCTGCTCTTCCGCCCTGAGTAAGAGGGGGCTTGAATGTTATCCCCAATTTTAACCTAGGTTTGATTGTTCTTTTGAAATTCAACTGCGTCTGAGAAAAGGCCTCAGGCCATGCCTTATTCTCTGAACTCTATTTAAAACTTTCTACAAGGCACCTCCAGCCAAATGTCCCAAATTCAACTTGTACTAGTATTACTTTTCCCATTTCCTAAATCAGGTGATATCACTCTTCCCAGTAACTTTTGAGTCACCTTGCCTTTTCTTTCTTCCTCAGATGTACTATTTGATCTGCCACGAAACTCAGATAATTTTGATCATAAAGTATTTCTATCTCTTCCTCTAAATCTCCACAATTATTTATCTAACTCAGAATTTTATCATAATTTGGAAAAAATTCTTTTAGCAACCTTCAAAGTGATTTATCTGCCCTTCGTTCACATTTGAGCCATGACTGACCCCTTCTGCTGCTTACTTACATTCTGCTCCAACTCCTTGTTCCCTTTCATCTCTTGACCTTCTCTTAATCCCCTACCTACCTTACTCTTTCTACACGATATTTGGCTCAGAAAACACCTTGCCCCGTTAAGCTCATATCTTTACTTTCTGTTGTGATATTCATCTTCTTTCTGCATCTGTTGAAATTGTCATTCTTCAATATTTATGTCAAATATTGCCTCTGTAAATTATTTCTGGATCCCCCAAGTAGAATTCAAATTCCTCTCCAGCATGATTCTGTAGTAATTTGCACACAGACTCTAATATTATAGCAATGTTCTGTTGCTACTTTATATGCAAACTTAGAATGCAAGCTATACAGTCTAAAAATAAGAAAAGTCTTCTTATTTTCTTTTCCAAGAACATAAGCACTGGTTAAAGTATATACTTGATACTTAGTAAGTGTTGTTAATGAAAAGCCCCGAACCTGGGAGTCAATATCTTATATATAAATTTTTGCTATAAACATTTTTGTAGCGATATTTACTTACTGCCTCCTCTTTCTCACTTCCTACTCTGATGCACACATAGGAGAAATCACAGGCTTGAAATACATTTAAATTCCACCTGTACAATATAACATTAGTGATGTTGGCTCATAATTATTTAACTCCTTTCAAGTGGTGATTTTTTCACCCAAAAGCTGGAAGTTTGTTCTGAGGATTAAATGAGATAACAAATGGGACTTGTCTTAAAGTAACTGACACATATGTGATGGTTTGTAATCATAATATTTCTTTCTCCCTGGCCCCCATATTCATTCAAAATCTGGTTACCTATCACTATTCTATATTCAAGTTTTCCTAACATTCTCCCAGGCAGAAGTTCTAATTTTCTGTCTTTATTTTACAATGTGTTATAGTTGATCCTTGAAAATTTGATTCTGGTCCCCTATTCCACATATTCCACATGTTACATTTTTATAGCAATGTGACTAGCAATCCATATATACCAGTAATCAATAACATTTTCATGATTAATCAGCATTACTGGAAGATAGTATCAGCTGGCTTCCTCTGGGCAGAACAGAAAAAAACTACAGTTCTGAGACCTGAGTCTCTATTTCCTTACAGTGCTTTCCATACCCCAGCATCCAAAGTTCACACTTCTGGCCAGTTTGGAGAAATAGAGAAGAAAGCAATGGACTGGAGAAAATGACATTTGTTTAAAATTTTCATCCTGTTATCAACATGTATTACGCACTTATTTTTAGAAAATGTATTGAAAACATGAGAATTTTCTCTTTTTTAACAAAATATATTTTATTTCATTTTGAAATATTTATATCAACTCCAAATTCACACAGAAAATAATGCTTGTATTCAGTAGTGTACTTACTGAAAATAAATGAATTCATGCTCAATAATAATAGTGATAAGCAATTTTTGTTCCTCCCTGTATGCTTATTGAATAAATAAACTTCCAGTTGTAAGAAGAATATATTCTGGGGCATCTAATATATGGTGCCTACTATTAACACTGTGTTTTATACTTTAAAGTTACTAAGAGAGTAGATCTTAAATGTTCTCACTAAACCACCGCCACCAACAAAATGCTAATTATGTGAGGTGATGAAGGTGTCAACTAACCTCATTGTAGTAATTGTTTCACAAAAATACCCACATATCAAATCATTGCATTGTACACTTTAAAATTACAAAATGTTGAAAGTAATTTTGGGGGTAAAATAGGCAGTTTTAGGGAGTCTTAAGAATAAAGAGGGTCCATGGTGGAGGAATGCATAGGTTGAGGGCTTGGAGCCGCCAAAAGGTATACATTCCCAGAGAATAAAGAAAAGTCACAAAGTATGGGGAAGAAGGAAACAAATTTTCACAGAGTATAGAGAAATATTGTCAGATGGCAGAAAGAGGGAAACAGATTTTCACAGGAGATAGAGGAATATTACAAAATAAGGGGGAGAGGAAGAGGGGCCACAATGTGGGTTTTGGACTTTGTAATTGACATTCTGCAAAAAAAAAAATGACCAATCAAAAAAGCACAGGATCGTAAAATGGGGAAGGGATCCAATTAGAAGAGAGTATGAAGAGAAAAAGAACTACAGCTTTTATAAAACTTAGGAAAAAGGGGCTTTAATGGGTTACCCCCTTGCGGCCCCCTCCCTATGTGGGAGTCTGTATTTGCTTCTAATAAATTTCCACCTTTTTACTAGCAAGTCCTTTTAGTCCACAAATTTTATTCTTCAAACTTGGTGAGACAAGAACCCGCAAGGGGGAGATCCACTCCCTGCACCCGATGCTTCCATGTTATATGTCAATTATATCTACATAAAGCTGGAAAAATAAAAATAAAAACAAAGGCACATACATGTAAGAAAAATATTTAAATCTAAGACAGGTATCAGAGTAGGTTGTTTATAAACAACAACAACATTGCAATGCATACATTTCAAGGAAAAATCAAGATAATAGATTAAAATATAGTGGATCATTGTGCTTTCTGACTTGAGACAGATTTTTAAGTATTATCTTTCATGATAATGATAGCTGTAGTTTATTAAGTGCTCACCAGTTGTTTTAATTCATTTCCTCATTTAATCATAATAAAAATCCTATACATAGGTGCTGTCATTATCCTCCTTTTATGGACAAGGATTATTCAGTGTGCATAAATTGCTCCAAATCACCTAAGAGCTATAAGTGAAGATGCAGGACCTTGAACTCAGGTCGACCTCACAGGACATGCTCACAGCATCACTGTGTTCTTACTCTGACATTGTGGGGAACAATCCATTGTCAGACACTATCATGAAAGTGCAACAAGGAACTCGGAAGGCTGATGAACCTTTAACAAGGGCTAAAGCTATGAACTGATTGTTCTGTCGAGATAGTCGAAGCAATTTCCTAACCTAATAGTCTCAAAGTAAATCTTTACTAATATTTACTGATCTTCAAGATAGTCTGTCTGCTACCGGATTGCCATGCCTAAACTGAGGGCAAGATGTGTATCTAAAACTGAATAAAAGCTAACAGGTCCAGGGCTTCAGGGAGCTTCTCCTCTAGAGATAAGTTTCCACCTTGCTCCCCCATGATTTCTAAATTCATATTTCTTGTCTAGTGCTTTCATTTATGTGTTGGCCCCTTCTCCAGATCCTGAACCCTTGTTGCAAAAGGTTGCGGCATGACATAAGCTTGACTCTACCTGAGAGTGCTTAGTAGCCTTCTGACCTTCCTATCGATACCTCACTCACCTTAGTTTTATATAATACATGGCAACTTAAAAGCAAAAAACAACAACAAAAAAATAGATCTCAGTAACTGCCACATTTGTAAACTGGCTCCTTTATCAGAGTACAGCCAATTAGACTTCCATAGAATGAAACCTGAAACAGTGTTGGCAATGGTAGTTAGGCTGTCAGTGTATCCCACCATCTAATTCATAATGCAGGAGAAATGGCACCACAGATCTCTGAGGCCAATGGAGCCATAGATGGAATCCAGCCCCTAATTTTATAGATAAGAAAATTGAGGCCCACAGAGGTTAAATGACTTGCCTAAATGACTTGAAATGAACATTAGCAAGAAAAATTACTATTGAAAATATGTAATATTTCAGATTTATTATGGGTTTTTGTGGGAGTATAACTATTGTTTATGTCATTGCTTTTGCAGGAAAGAATGTGGTAAGAAGTTCAAAAAAACCATTACAATCTCAACTACTGAGGGAATAAATTAAGAACTAAGGAGTTGAGGCAGGATTAGAAGGGTGTGCAGAAAAGAAACAAGAAGGTTCAGGAATAAATGATCACAATGAATGAGTAAAGTGCCATAGCTGGTATTAAATACATTGGTATTTTTCAGTAACTAAGTGAATTTTTTTTAAAATGGCCTGAACTTGACACAGTTCTTGGGAAAACAATAGTCCATTGTTAAAATAAACAAACATATATTTTTAGAAATGGAATTCCTGTGAACATTCTAGACTTCTCACAGTAAAAGAGAATGTTAACCCAAATTAATTTATTAACTCATATTTAAATATAATTTATAGTGCACGCCACCCATGAGCAGGGTACATCAAAGTTCATGTGCATTTAGATGTACATCATAGCATGGAGTCTAATTTGGATTTAAAAGCTTTCATACATTGCCCTATTAATTAAAACATCATTTATGATTTTATATGCATTTTCCCCTGAACGAGTGTATTTTTAGCTAAGGAACAAGGAAATCAATTGTTTAGGCACTTTCTAGTCCTAGCACTTAGGGCATTAATGGGAGGAAGGAGAGAACCACAGAAGGAAACCACCAGGGCACAACCAAGAGTGTATGTTGATGTGGTGAGTGTTCATGATCCAAAAAGGGATGTGAATGGCCCAAAGGAGCCTGCGAGGCCCTGACCTCTCCTCCCACAGAACCATAAGCAGGAAATGCTCTGTTACAGCCTTTCGGGATCCTTAATGACTCCTTGCCTGCTCCCTGCTGCAGGTAATGGCTCACCCATGCAATTACCTTCTTTTGTCTTCTCAGAGTTCAAGGTAAATGATTTCAACTTCTTTCCAGGGGATATTTGAAGCCAAAGTTATTTTTAGAGAGAAAAATTTTTTTTTTCATGTAAGATGCAGAACTTGTTGCTCTTCCAGCAGCTGAGAGAAAATGAAAGGCACTTCAAGTCTTTTTAAAAGGCAGATTCTGATGTTTAGCTTGAGATCAAAGAGAAACAAATGCAGGGAAGGAGGGGGAAGTAGAGGAGAGACCAGAATATGCAGCACAGTGGCCTTTGAAGGCACTGCCTTACATTTCTGATCTTTGAACTCAGCAAATTACTTCATAAGAAGGAGCTGAATCCTGGCAACCGGGAAGCTAATAAACGGGAAGCTGGAATGGTCTGTACCAACCTTCAAAACAAGAAAGAAGGCTGCGTCCTTGAACGTGATGAATGCAGACACACTTTTGCTTATGCCTGTAAACACACTGAAACAGATTAAAACACATTCTGGTACTTACAGAGTCAAAATCACAGCTTTCAGGGGAACACCTTGCAATTCTTCCAGCTTCCAGTGTCTTTTCGGTACAGCATTATCTTAATCACTCGGTGCTGGACGTCTTCTGCCTGGGTTTCATTTCCAGTATCTCTACTTATTAGCTGTGAAAGGTTGGACAACTTATATAAGTTCTCCGGGCTGAAATTTACTCATGGATATAAAAAAAGGTGAATAGGATTAGGACTGATTTTAAAAGGTTGTTGTGAGGATTAAATAAGTGCTTTCTATATTGTAAGTTCTCAATAAATATTAGGTATTATTCATCACATTCCGTGGCAAGGTGATTTTCTTTCTAAACGACTCTATTTTTCAATAGTGTTACAGACAAATCTGTCCAACACTTACTTCATTACCCAAAGGTACTCAGCTGAACATACAGCTTAAACTATCATTCCGCACTGAATTACTTACAAGCAATCTAACAGAGATCCTGGTTGCCGAGAGTCTTGACATGCCACAGATGAATTTTGTCACTGACTCCTCCCCTCACTGCTATCCTCTAATTGAAGAGGGAACACACACACACACACACACACACACACACACACACACACACAGCAGTTTTGGTATAGAGGGGGTTACCCATGGGCTCACCCTTATTCCCCATCCATCAGTGAGATCACTGTATAGTTTGTCAGCACCTGGTATTGATCTCAATTACATCCCAATTGTTTCCTAAATTTATCCTACCTGAAGCCATAGAGGCTGGAAATCCATCACGTTTTATTGCCTTGACCATGAAGACACCCACAAGATACAATTTCAAAGCAATGTGCACGATGTTAGAGATTTCATAGTGCAATTTTATTCCATGGGGAAAGAAAGGACTGTGAGAATAAGTACATATTTTAATACTGCCCATCTCCATCCTCTCCTTTGCTTTGGTCAATAGTATGTATTTATCATCTGCTCATGTGTTAAGGTCATGTTTTTTTTCTTTATTTTCTTTTTGTTGAGTGGCTCTGCTAACACAATAGACTCTGATGAGTTTGTTAAAAATTGTGGTAACTTTTAAAGAAAAAGGAAGGATTCAGGACTCTGGTATTAACTAAGTATTAAGTAACTAAGTATCATTGTGTTTTTAAGCATTTGAACCAATTTTTATTGAAACCTATAATTTTGGGGTAATAATATAACTTACCCAATTTGTGTGCAACCTGCTAAAGATCCTTTGGCAAAAAAACCAAAGATCTCATTTCTTCACAACATTCAATATTGTATTGAACTTTGGATTTTAATTTGGATGCAAGTTGAAACTTGATATATCATTTTAATAATTGTCCTTTAAAGAGTCTCAAATATATACATTCAAATGATATTACCTATAAAATAATTCTTTTAGGATTATTGTATAATAAATGTTGTTCTATGCCTTTTAAGTTTTGTACCAGACAAATGGTTTTATAAACCATGTTAAAATCATTATTATTTTTGAGTGAACTTGATTTGACTACAATTTATACTATTCATTTAGATTCTAACTACTTTTTAACTGACATTTGACTTTTGATTGTGTTTAAAAATCACAATCTCAGATGACAAATTCAATCTCAGATGAAAAAGAATTTTCTACCATCATAAACATGGAACAGAGTGCAGAATCTCAGAGGGAAGGTAAGGAAGGGTGGGTGGATGGATGAGTGGATGGGAAGTAATCTACCAAAGACCTTATATGCATATGTGCATAAACCATGGACACAGACAATAAGGTGCTGAAGGCCTGGGGAAGGAGGGTAGGGAGCGGGGACAGGGATGGGCTGGAGAGGGTCAATGGGAGAAAAAGGGAAATATGTAATACTTTCAACAATAAATAATTATTTTTAAAAAAGATTTTCTACCATCATAGACACACAAAATATTGTGCTATGGAGTCTGAAAGCAATTCTAAGAAAGGCAGGCAGTCTAGTAATATTTTGGTCAACAATGACATTACTGAAATAACAGAATAGCTTCTGAAAGTGTCTATTGTGTCAAAGGGGGGAAAAGTCACTTGAGCATATACAGTTTGGAAGCGTTGTTAAAAATATCAGTGTCAGTGCACCCAGACCTCTTGAGCTTCCTTTAAAACATAATCTCTTTCTAAGGTGGGAGAGATCTCTGAGTTTGAACAAAAAGTAAACTTTCATTGTGTAGGCACTAAACTGCTAGTGAAAATGGGATTTCCATTAACAGTCCAAGATGTGAAACTTTTCTTTGAGTTTTTAGTGCCAGACATAAAGTTTGCTGTGTGTCAAAATATGAAAGACACTCACTCTCTTAGGTACTTTTGCTGGAAAGCAGAGACATCAATTCTTTTGGGAAAGCAATTTTGATTTTCCCAACTTACTTCCTCTTTCCTTAAACTGGAATTGCACCCTTATATAAACCTCTGTTCTGCCATTTACCTCAAAGTATTTAAATGATGTGTTTAGGTTTCTGCCCCTCCCACTCGATCCTGGGGCCTCCTAGAACATGAATTTGTCTTATTTATGTGTTATCTGCAGGGTACCACCGCCCATAGTATATCTGCTCAGCCCATAGTATATTCTGTATAAATATTTGATGAATAAGTGAAGAGCAAGCTATTTCAGCCAATTTATTGTAACCTTCAAGAGAGGAGTATAATAAAAACACCTCACAGATGTAATATGGAACACAGAACACTAGTATTTTCTTAGTCATAAATGTATATGTCACTAAGTTCTTTGAAATTAAAAGATCCACATCCATGATAAAAAAAAAAAATAGCCTGTCCTCCCTGAGATGAAATAATTAGACCTATAGCCCACAGAAACTTTCAGAGGGAAAATGAGATTATGAACTTTGAATACTCCTGATCTTGGTTTTGACATATAAAAAGTCAGAATGGGGGGTGGGGGGGTGGGACACAGACCCTACTTACAGCAGATCAAGTCTAAGAATCAGAAGACTTCTCATCAGAAACAATACAAGCAAAAAAAAATGAAGTGAAATATTTAAAGGGATGGAGCAAAATAAATACCTACAATTATTTATACAGTGAGACTATTTGTCAAACGTTAAAGAGAAATAAAGACTTCTTAGAAAAACAAATTCTGAGAGAATTCATCACTGGCGGACCAGCCTGGCAAAAAAATGTTAACACATTTTTGAGGGAGAAGAAAAATGATATAGACAAAAACTCAGATAAATAAAAGGAAGAGTGTCAAAGAAAGTATACATGATAGAATAAATAAACATAATTTATTTTTAATTCATAGTTGACATAAAGAATACCTGTTTAAAGTAATAATAGTAATAATATATTGGGGGATAAAAACATATGGAACCCTAGCTAGTTTGGCTCAGTGGATAGAGCATTGGCCTGTGGACTGAAGCGTCCTGGGTTCGATTCCAGTCAAGGGCACATGCCCGGGTTGTGGGCTCAATCCCCAGTTGGGGTGTGCAGGCGGCAGCCAATCAGTGATTCTCTTTCATCATTGATGTTTCTATCGCTCTATCCCTCTCCCTTCCTCTCTGAAATCAATAAAAAAATATATTTTAAAAAACATATGGATAGGTGAAATGAATGACAGTAATGTCATAAGGAATAGGAGAGAAACATAGGGAATATTTTGTTAGAGGGTAACCTGCATTACCCATTACCATAGAAGTGAGTCAAGTGGTTTTTCCTGAGCAGGATGCCAGGGTGTTTTTTCCCCCGGGGTCTTGTCCAGGTGGATTTGAAGAATGAAGTACAAAAAGTGGTAGATGAAAAAGGGTGGAAATTTATTGGAAACAAGTACAGACTCCCAGGTGGAAAGGAGGTCTCAAAGGGGGAAGTGCACTAAGCCCCTTTTTCTAAGGTTTGTAAAGGCTACAGTTCTTTGTTTCTTGACATTCCCTTCTGATTGGTTACTATATCAGCTTCAAAGCTCAAACACTCCCCTCCCCTTCAGTGGTAGAATTCTCTATCTCCTGTGAAAATCTTTCTCCCATTTGTCAGCAGAAGTGATATGGTATCATATGAAAATATATGTATTTTAGTTAAAAATATATATTGGAAACTCTAGGGGTGACAATTAGGAAAATTTTTTAAAGTATAAGTGATATGATAAAAGAGCAATTAAAATCTATATATATAAAAGCCTAAGCAACCGTCCTACCATTGACCATTTGACAGGTAGCTATGATGCGCACTGACCACCAGGGGGCAGACGCTCAATGTAGGAGCTGCCAACCAGTGGTGATTTGGCAGCTGTGGTTCTCGGGTGATGCGCCCGGAACCAAAGAGGAGGGAGCCCAATTCCCGGGTGTGTCACCTGAGAATTGCCCTCTCGAAATCTGGGACCCCTCAGGGTGTCCGAGAGCTGGTTTAGGCCTGATCCCTGAAGGCCAGGCTGAGACACCCCACCAGTGCAGGTATCTGTGCACAGGGCCTCTAGTGGAAATATAAAATGCTGAACTAAAACCACAGGAAGCAGAAAAAGGGGGAAAAAAGAATAAATGAAACAAATAAAAAACTGCTATATATATAGTTGATGCTAGCCCAACTATCTCAATAACCATTTTAAATATGAATGGAATAAATACATGAATTAAAAGACATAGATGATTAGAGACGATAAAAATGAAAGAAAACAAATAGAACAAGACCCAATATATTGTCTACAAAAACCTGTTTTAATTTAAAATTCAAGTAAATAAAAGTATGGAAAAATGTATACAACCCTTACACAAATTCAAAGAAAACTGGAATAACTATATTAATTTAAGACTTCAGAACAAGGGAAGTTATCAGGGATGAAAGGGACATTACCTAACAATAAAGAGGTCAAAATACTAAAAAGGCAAAATAATCTTAAATGTGTATGCACTTAATAGCAGTGTCAAAGTACATTAAAATATAGTAAGACTTAAAGAAGAAATAGAAAAATCCACTTTTTTTCATTGGAAACTTTAACATGCCTCTCTCTGGATTCAGTAATTAAGCAGGCAGAAAAATCAGCAATAAAGTTGATTTAAAGATCATTATCCATTATCTTGATCTAGTTAACATAAACTATTCTACCAAAATGGAAGAGAATAAGTATTCTTTTCAAGATCACATGAGCATTCACCAAGGTAGGCTGCATAAAACACACCTTAATAAATTAAAGATTAAAAATCATAGGAATTAGGTTCTCAAAGCACAGTGTAGCTCAATGAAAAATCAATTAAAAAAAAGTTAGTTGGAAAATCCCCTAATTGCAGGAAATTAAATAATACACTTCTAATTAACATGTGGATCAAAGGGGAAATCTTGGAGAAATTAAAAAATAATTTGAACTAAATAAAAATTAAAATCCAACTCTGAGTTTTGAGATGCTGTTAAAGCAGAGCTTAGAGAGAAATTCATAGTGTTAAATGTTTGTATTGGAAAAGAATGAAAATCTAAGATCTACATCCTAAGCTTTTACTTTGAGGGACTAGATAAAGAAGAGAAATTTAAGTATTAATAAACAGAAAAGAAATAAAGACTAGAGCAAAAATAATGAAAACAGGAAAAGAGAGAAAATTAATGAAACAAAAGTTGCTTTTTTTTTTAAAGGATCAATAAAATTAATAAGTCTCTAGTCATAGAGAAATAAAGAAATAAGATACCAATTACCAGTATCAGAAACAAAAATAGGTCATTGTACTGATCCTATGGGCATTAAAGAAATAATATGTCCACAAATTTAATAACTTAGAAGAAATGGAAAAATTCTTTGAAAGACACTAACTACCAAAAGTCACACAAGGAAAAATAAATAGTCTCAGTAAGCCTATGTCTACTGAAGGAATTGAATCAAGAACGCCCTCTGTAAAAGCAACCTTATTGTGTCTGAGGAGCAGCAGGAGGCCAGTGAGGCTGGAGTGGAGTGAGCAAGGGCAGAGTTATATAAAGTGAAATAAATGGAATTCCCAGGGACAAGATCACACGAAACATCTTTTAAATCATAGCAGGTATTTATTCCTATTGAGATGGAAAGCCACGGGGGATGTGATCAGAGTGACAGGATCTGACTTACAATTCTCACAGCTGTGTGGAAAACAGGCTGTGGGGACAGGGAGGGAGGACTAGCAAGAGAGGAAGAAGGGAAACTCATTAGGAAGTTACTGCACTTTGGGTGGGAAATAATGGCTATTTGGGTTGCACTGTTAGTGTTGGAGGAAGTAGAAAGTGTTTATGTCAGGATGGCTTTTGAAGGTAAAGGTGACTATGCCTGCTGATGGATAAGATATGGGATATGTAATAAAAAGAGGAATCAAGGATGATTCAAGGATTTACGTATTGATGTATATTTGAATATATATGACTTATACATATCAGTAAATCTAAATATTTAATCTCTATTGCAGCAGTGATAAATACATAGATGATTATAAGTGATTTAACCTTAAATCTCTCTTTCAAAGCTCTATCTCCAAATATAGTCACATTAGAGGTTACAGTTTCAACCTATGAATTTGGGGGGAGCACAATTACATCCATAATACCAGCCATAGGAAATGGCAAAGGTCCTATGAAACTATACATGTACTCGTAAGTTACGGTTGCTCCCAGGGCTCTTCAGATTCATGTTTTCAGACAACTACAGGCAAGAAGAGGAAGTAACTGATCCAATCTGACAGAAGTAACTGATTCCAATCAACCAGAAGAGGAAAGGCTTTAAACAATGTGGAAGTTTGGAATACAAGTTGAACCCAGGTGCCCCCTTGACTCCTACTAGTATGTGTTGTGGGGTCGAACCCTGGAGTCAAATATAAGACCACCGGAGGCTGCTAATTGATTAAAAAAGCAGGCAAGGATTTATTGAGCTGGCCAGGACGGCCGCGAGAGCACTACACGCAAGTGGCGTCCACACTCACAACCGCGCCGTTCCAGGTGTAGGCAGTCTTTTTAAAGGTCCAAACCACAAAATTTTTCCTTTGTTCTAAATTCACATCCTGCTGGACATTGGAATGTGGACCTATCTTGCGAAAGCAGGTTTTCAAGCAGAGTTAATAATCTCTAAAGGTTATCTGCAGTTTCTACTCCTGGAGCTACTGAGTCAATGGGAATCAATCTTCTGTGGTTCTGGTCCACAGGCACAGGAAAATAATCTTTGTGAGTTTCCAGGTCTCAATCTGGAAGCTGAGGTAACTACCCTATTGTTTAAGCAAGTAAGTGAGTGCAGAAGCCAGAACAGCAGGGTTAAAATTCAAACAGCAGTTTTTACCCAAGTATGGTTCTACCATATTTCAGTATGCCCTTTGCCATGCCATGACTATGAAAACACCCCATAGAAAAAGCACACATTCACTTCAGATGCAAAATATTGTAAGCCAAACCTATGTGCAAAACTTAAAATTCTCACATATACAAGGATGTTCATTGCAGCATCATTTCTGTGTCAAGAAGGAGGAAGCAACTTGGGATAACATCTGCACTAAGAGAAGAGATAGGAAACATTTGTTGGGTGGACATCATGGAGCAATACACAACACAAAGTAACATGGGTACACCTTAAAAATACAGTGTTTATTGAAAAAAAAGTAAAGAAAATAGTAAGATATTCAATATTATAGTAATAGTGAAAACTAAAAACGTTTGCTTACAAAAGACAATGCACATTTTAGAACACACACACACTCCACATCAGAATGGTTTGGGAGGTTAGGAGTGACACAAGTCTGTGTTTAGAGATAAAAATGAAAGGAGTTTTTAGGGGTCAAATAGGCAGGTTTAGGGAATTTTAGGAGTTAAGGAGTCCATGGGGGAGGAAGACATAGTGGGTTGGGGGCTTGGAGCTACCAAAAGGCAAACATTCACAAAGAGAAATAAAAGGTGCCACCGGATAAGGGGAGAGGAAGACCTCCATTCACAGAAGATAGGGAAAAGCCACAGGGTGTGGGAAGAAAGAGGAAACAAACATTCACAGGGGATAGAGAAATAATGAAAAATGGGAGAAAGAGGAAAACAGATTTTCACAGGAGTTAGAGAATTCTATCACTGAAGAGGGAGAAAAAGAGGAGGGGGGCACATGAAGCTGCTATAGTGATCAATCAGAAGGGAATATCAAGAAACAGCTGCAGCCTTCATAAACCTTAGAGAAAGGGACTTAGTGCGCTATTCCCTTTGGGACTCCCTCCCGATGTGTGAGTCTGTACTTGTTTCCAATAAATTTCCACCTTTTCATATACCACCTTTTGTCCGTGGTTTCATTCTTCAAATCCACCTGGACAAGAACACAGGAAAGAAATCACCCTTTCATCCTGCTCAGAAACAAAACAAAACACTCAACTCAGATAGAAGAAAACAAAGGAGTGAGACAGGGAAACTAAAACAACATGCATTCCCACCAACTGTGTTCTAGCAATCACATCTTTTTGTATCCAACACTCCCCTTTACCTCAATAAATGCTGCTTCTCAAGCATCCTTTATTCCAACACATGCAACATTTAAGTTCATGGTAGATTGAGCTGCCTGGCAGTGCTAGACATCTCAACACCTTTTCCGGGTGAATAACTGGATTGAGGCAATGGCTCTCTACATCCTGCTTCACCAACTGCTTACCAACCACTTTACACTGCTTTTGCACAGATTGTTGACCTGTCACTTGGCTTTGGTTTTCTGCTCACAACTCTAATTCCTTCAGTCTTTCCCAGTAACTTTTCCAGTCCTTGTGTTGTTGTAAAGAATGCATAATTTATATGTAAGGCAAAAAAAAAATGTCACTTTTTAAAAAGGGTTTTCTGATCCTTGGCCAGGTGGCTCAGTTGGTTAGACTAGAGCATCATCCCCTTCAATATGCCAGGGTTGTGAGTTTGATCCCAGGTCAGGCCACATGTAAGAATCAACCAATGAATAAATAAGTAGAGCAACAGAGCAACAAATCTCTCTCTCTCTCTCTCTCTCTCTCTCTCTCTCTCTCTCTCTCTTCCTTCCTCTCTCTCCCCCTAAAATCAATGAATAAAAAAAAATAATAAAATGGATTTCTGAAAATTATCACTATCATTACTATCATGTAGTTTAGTCAAAGATTTAAGGTATAAGCAATTATATAAGAAAATAAATCATTAAAAGAAAGTAATACTGATGTTCTGCAAATACTATCACATAAATATTGCTCTCAAATAATTAATTTTGCTCAAATACGAACATCCTAGCCCCCACTGTAAACACCCCATAGGACCCAGGGCTGTTTTATCAGGGTTCCATCATAGGGCATAAGGGGCTTTTGTTACCCAGTATAACCTGGGGACACTTTAGGTGTGAGATGCTCCTGTTTATAAGTTGTTCATTTGGGGAAAAAAATGCAATCTCTCTGAGAATGTATCCTTAAGGGTAAAACAAGTTCAATACTCAACTTCTAGGTAATTTACAGTGACCTGAAATGCTTTTTTTGCATGAACATAATAATTCACATTCTGCTCTGAGTCAAAGTTTTTAAAAATCTAATGCATTTAATGCATTTAACACTCAAGCAATTATATAACTCTTGGACCAGGTTTGTAGGAAAAATGGAGGGAGTCCAAGAGAGTAAAGCAAAAGTAGGAAAAACAAAAATAAGAAGAAATATCTGATGAGAAATATTTCCTCAGAATTAAACATGTTAATAAGGAGAGTAAGTGGTTCTTTTCTCTAAGCTTAAGCAACTTTTCAGTTAGGTGAATTTAGCTCTACTTAGTGTTTTCAAATGAAAACAAAAAGTTAATTTGGACTTGGGGAGATGAAAATTCAGTTCCACGAAAAAAAAAGGTCAAACCTGAAAGGAGTTGATCCCTTTTCTCCTGAGATAATCTTTTTTATTTTTATTTTTTGAACTAGACTTTTACTAAATTCTATTCTGCTGAAGTTCCCAATTTTTTACAAGGCCTTTAGAAATATTCAGGTTGCAATAAGTTAATTCAATAGTTAAAAAATAATGAAAATAAATCTTTTCTCATCCTCGTATGAAATGGCTTCACAGCGGACAGAACAGCATGGGACAATGAACAATGGATTAATAATTGGGAAATTTAAGTTCTAAATTCAGCTTTGCCTATAATTATTAATGTGTGATCATGGGTAACCTTTAACTCTCTGAGTCTCAGTTTCCACATTTGTTAAGTAATCATGTTGGACTAAATCAGAGGTTTTTAACCTGAGGTCTACAGACCCTAAGGTGCCTGTCTATGATAGATCTTGGGAGTAAAGAGAAGGAGCATGTGATCTCAAACAAAAAATTACAACTACTGAATTTTAATGAAATTCCAACTGAAATTCAGTATTTCTTTCCATTTTTAGTGTAGACAATAAAACACAGAGATATTAGCAATGCCTGTGATTTTATAAGTAATAAAAATCACAAATACTTTTTGTCACATTAAGATATCCTAGATATTTCAAAAAATCATTTAAGCTCATTACAACTCTAAAATTACAGTGGTTATTAGACCTACTGGTGTATCTTGTCACTTATGCAGTAGATAAATTATAATCTATTTTAATACGTTTAAAAAATAATTCCACATATTTTATGTTATGCCTTTAAGATGTCCATAAACGTCATACTGAAAAAGAGGTCTATGGTACAGAAAATAGGAAATTCTAGTCTCGCTGATGACAGCAATCCTTTTCACCTCTAGCATCGAATGGCCTTTTAAGTCTCAGCAAAGGGTACTTTGTCTTCCCAAAGACTAATGAAAAAATAACTAAAAATAATTAATATATTTTATAGATTTTCTTATGGGACCTCCTTAGGGCAGGTGACTAATTCTTCCCTTAATCCAGTCCTGTTTTCTGCTCTGGCATTTTACCAATATAATATATATTAATATATATGTCAGCAGTTAAATGAAATTGTAGGCATCATGGGAATGGCTCAATAAGGAAATATTTATATCCAAAAGAAGACATCTCTTGTATAAACATTTACTCAAAGAGAGTGTCTCAGTTGGGCCTCCTTCTGGTCTTTTCCCACCACTCCAAGCATTGGAAGAATAGAGATAGTGGTGGTTTCTTTGTGCTTTCCACCCCAAAATCAGGAGAATTCTTCCCTTTTGACCCCAGGAAGTAAAAGATAACACCAGACACCATGTTCCACCTATTTATGCAATATCTCCAAGTCTCAGTTTCTTTATTTGTTAAAGGGATATATGGATGCCTACTTCAGGGGATTTTTATATGTATTACACCAATTAAAGCATGTTTAGTGCATAGCCGAATGATTGGATGTCAACAAAAATGCAATGCTAGCATTATTTTCACTATTAAATTAAATAATAAGCCTACTGTAAGAATTGGTTGGTACTTTATTTTTGTTTGGTTTTGCTCTTCCTTTTTCTGATGGTATGAGAAACATTCTATTTTAACTCACTTCTGCTTATTTATCCTTAGCTAATTAACCAAGAATTGGACTTGCCCACATCAACCTGATCCATGGACTCCTAATTTCACTCAAGTAACAGAATGGGATACTGTATTTTTTTAATGAAATTGCGCTGTGTTCTGAGAAGAGCGGAAGACAAAATATCCAATATCTAAGGGGGACAGTTGGAATAGTAACATACATTTCTGTAATATGACCTGTCTGGTGGAGGAGATAGATAGCAAAGAGTTAGCTGCCTTCCTAATGCCTAAACCTATTCCTTCTTCAGCCTGAATCTATCACCAATGAATAGTCTCATCATTTTCAACTAATGGCCTAAGAATGAAAGGGAGCATATTTTCAAGGTTTTCTAACTGTTAAAATATAAACATGGAGATCATAGGGATTAAAATGGCTACATTTGCAAGAATGGCTTATCTGATGGATTAAACAAACTGGGGGGTGTTTGTCTAGAAAATGTAGCTACTGATTCAAGAGGAGGTCCTTGGCAATCTGTCTTCAGCCAGTTTTGCTCTGAGTTAACGATTTCTGCTTATTCTCTAATCTCTGCTGACTGAGAAAAGTCTAGCTTTTCCTAAACCCAAAGCCTCCTTTTGATGTTTCAAAGTGGAAAACTCTTCTTAAAAAGCAACAAATAACAACATATAACAACCCACTTCTTCATTTGGACCTGTTAAAGGGGCTTTAAAATTCTATAATCATTCTCATCTTAACACAAAGTAGGTTGTTAAAATAGATATAAATTATACAGCATATTTAGGGATAAGAGGAGCCAGATAACTTGATGGTTATAAGATCTCCAGAAAACAAAATTTTATGTAAGGACTGTGAATATTGCTTCAGAGTTCAAAAACCACATGTTCCCCAGCAACATCATTTCATGTTTCTGGGATTAATAGTAGGTATACTGTCTTCTCTGCCATAAATGAAATTTTGAATAAATCTATCTGAAAATTTCAATGTAGAGATTTGTTCTAATAAAAATCTAAGCATCTGAAGGAGAGCCCTGGGAGTGTCCTTCATGCTGTGCCTGCTGTGGGGCCATGTGTGTGCTCGAGAGCGTGTGACTCTGTGTTTGCTGCAGACAGATTGTGACAGGCTGACTCTGAGGGTGCCTACATCAGGGCCATTGTTTTTGATGTAGATTGGTAATTGCTCAGCATGCTGTCGTGAATTCTGTCTCAAACTGTTTATATTTCTTTTTACTAATTCCACCCAATGTTTTTAGACCTTCAATTGAATTAACAATGGAGAGGCATTTAGAAGGCTGAAACATACTTTAGGGTATTACATTGATTCATATCTTCATATGTCTTAATACTTATTAAAGCTAGAGAGAAGAAATTCCAAATAATGGATTAGAACAGGTCTTTGTGCCCAAAAGGAAAGGTTCACAGTTGGTGTCAATTTAAGGTAATTTTTATAGGTACTATTGATTCTATTTTAGGTAACCCCATTTATTCACTCATTTAATTATTCAAACAGAGATTTGTTAGTGTGTTTTATGAACCAGCCTTGGGAGATTTCAGCCATGGGGTAGAAAAATGCAATGAGTACGATATCTCTTGTCAAGGAACTTTTGATATTCTGGGGGAAATGCCTAGGTAAAGGGTAAGTAGAATTTGGTGTGACAAGTTATGTAGAGAAACACATAAGAATGACTATGAAACAAAGGCTTTTATCTCATACTAGAGGCCCGGTGCATGAAATTTGTGCACTGGGGAGGGTGTCCCTCAGCCCAGCCTGCACCCTCTCCAATCTGGGACCCCTTGGGGGATGTCCGACTGCAGGTTTAGGCCCGATCCCATAGGAATCGGGCCTAAACCTGCAGTCGGACATCCCTCTCACAATCTGGGACCACTGGCTCCTAACCACTTGCCTGCCTGCCTGATTGCCCCCTAACTGCTCTCTTGCCAGCCTAATTGCCCCCAACTACCCTCCCCTACTGGCCTGATCACCCCTAAGGCTTTTATTAGTATAGATATGACCCTTCACAGAAAATTTTACTAACCCTGCTTTACAAAAAGGGCTTGACGATTGATCATTGGGACCAGACACCAAGATTTCCTTTCTTTGAATAGTGGAGGGAAAAATTATCTTGTCTTTAAGTTGCCCTGAAATTAAAATGAGATAATGACTTAGAAAAGTATAAAAGCACCATATAAAGACAACTGTCTTTTTCATGTACTGAAAAGACAATAAAGTGGTAAAATGAAAAACACTATTTTTATTCTCCCCCTTCCTTCCTTTACAGCCTTTATTTAACCTTTGAAATTTATAAAAATTTCACTCCAATTTTCATTTCTTTACATTCAATATTATTTTGTATTGGTTTCAGGTTTTATATTAGTTACAGAATAGTGGTTAGACAATCATATACTCTACAAAGTGTTCCCCGATATTTCCAGTACCCACCTGGCATCATACCATCATTACAACACTATTGACTATATTCCCTATTTAAGTGACAATGGGTTTACAGGTTCCTTCCAGTCTTTCTTTTGTGTTGTTCGCCTTTCCTTTTCTTTCTCACTTCTTCCCTCATTTTCCTTATATAGTATCTCAATTGGCCCTCAAAGCTCAGTGAAGGCACTGGGACACGCTTAATACATTTTACAGACCAGGAAACTGAGGCCAATTCCAGTTGGCTGTGGAACTTGACTCAGCACACAGGAAGCCCTCAGAGCCATGCTCTTTGCGCTTCCTAAGGGGCAGCCACCTGGCAAACAGAACAAACCTCCCCATCAGGCTCCGAGCCTCTTTCTCAAGCACCTCTTCATTGTGGATGCTGCACATTCTTTCCTCTCCCCAGTCCCCTGCCCCCATTCTTTACTGGCCCCCCTTCTTTGGAGCAGGTGGAAGGCTTCGCAGTCACCGCCTAGGCATGCTTTGCTGTGGGGCAGGGCACTGCGGGCTTGCTTTTGGGCCAAGGCGGGAGCAGGAGTCACCGCCTCTGAAGTGCGAAGGCCGCCTGGGCGAGGCTGGTTAGCACTGGGAGCTTGTCTGAATCATGTCAGTCAGTCCGGTATCCTGCAGTACAACACCCCTCCACTGAGGTGGCACCACCCCGCAACCCCCGCCTCAGGGCTGCGGGTCCTTGCCCCTCCACCCGGGTGTCCTTCCATGCCCCTTGATCCCTGGCCAGACCCACTCGCATCTTGGGGCCACTGCAGAACCTTGCCCTCTGCAGGTGAAGCAGATCTTTGCCCGCTGGTCCCCTGCCCCAGCCCGAGCCCCCTCTGATGCACCCCGCCTCACCAGGTTTTTGCCTTTGATCTATGGCATTAGTGACAGTACACTCCTAGCAAGCCTGGTACCCAGAGGGGCACAGGGTCAGGTCTTTGCCCAGAATGTTAGAGGTTGCAGTAGCATTTGCAGATGTCACCCAGAGCCTGCTGGCGAAGGCAGCGCCTGTGTGGGGTGTCCTCATAGAGGGATGGTAAGGCGCTGCTCGGTGCCCCTTGGAACGCCCGCCTCCTGGCCAGCCGCTTTGCCAAAGCTGTGGCACTCGCCCTGGAGCCGCCCCTCAGGCAGCCCTGCAGCTGGGCCTCGTGGCTCTTTTTCCACATCCGGCCTTCATCCATCCCTCTCTCCTGCAGTGCTTGGGCTCCAGGCCCGAAAGAAAAGAACCAAGACCAAGAAGGACAAAGCCCAAAGGAAGTGAGTCTTGAACCCCCACATCCCATTCTCTGGATTTCCTCCCACACCTCCTCTCTGTGTCACATCTTGAACGGGCACCCTGTGGCCCAGCCACATGGCCACCGGGTGGCCTGGTAGAGTTGGTCTCCGCAAAGCTGTGAATCTGTGGCCAGAGGCCCTGTCTGGGTCTCAGCAACCCCATGCCTGTGATGTTCCTGGGGCCCTCGGGCGTGGCTAGGCAGGCCGGCCTCCCCTCCCCGGGGTGGCGATGTTCAAGAGGCCCCATGGGTGTGGCTAGGAAGGCCCGGCCACTCCTCCCCAGGGTGGTGATGTTCACAGGTCCCCACAGGAGTGGCTAAGCAGGCCTGGCTGCTCTTCCCAAGGGCAGCGATGTTCCCAGTGCCCCGTGGACGTGGCTAAGCAGGCTGCTGCCACTCCTGGGGCCTGTGATGGACCCGGACCATGCGGGTGGCATCTGGTGCTGCCCACCCTGCCTCCCAGGGCCCTGATGGACTGGTACCTTGCCAGCAGCATCTGGCGCTGCCTGCCAGGCCTCCCCCGGCCTCAATGGACCCGGTCCCCCAGGGATGGCCCATGGTGCTGCCCACCCAGCCTGCGAACGCAAATTTACCCACCATTTTTGATGGGTTAATCTGCATACTCGCTCTGATTGGCTGGTGGGCGTGGCTTGGCATAGAAGAGTGATGGTTAATTTGCATGTTTCTCTTTTATTAGTGTAGACTAGAAGGCCTGATCTATGAAATTTGTGCATGGGGGGTGGCGGGAAGGGTGTCCCTCAGCCCGACCTGCACCCTCTCCAATCTGGGACCCCTCAGGGGATAACTGGCAGTTGGACATCCCTTTCACAATTCAGAACTGCTGGCTCCTAACCGCTCGCCTTCCTGCTTGATTGCTCCTAACTGCTTCTGTCTGCCAGCCTGATCGTCTCTAACTGCTCCCCTGTTGGCTTGATTGCCCCTAACCACCTCTGCCTCAGCCCTGCACCCGGGACCCAGGATTCCTTCCTCCAGCCGACCACAAGCATCTGGTATCCGGGCTTCCCTCCCTCTGGTCAGCCATAGGTGCCCAGGCTGGCTGCAGCCTCAGGGATGGTGGGCAGGTGGCTTCGCCTGTGCTGCAGCCACAAGTGCTGGCTCCCGGGACCGTGGGGTGGGTGGCTTCTCCGTTTCCTGGGCCACAGCCAGCCGCAGGGACTGGTGCCTGGGACCGCAGGGTGGGTGGCTTCTCTGTCTACCAGGCTGTTGCCAGCCACAGGTGCTGGCGCCTGGACTGCAGGCGGGCGGCTTCTCCATCTTCCCTCGGATGCAGTGGGGGCAACTTCTCCAGCTGGCTGCAGCCTGGGATCATGGGGCAGGCAGCTTCTTCATCTCCCAGGCCGCATCCAACCTCAGGCGCTGGGGCCCAGTTTCTCAGTCTCCCCCAGGACGTGGGTCAGGCGGACGTGAGGTTTCTGCTGCTGGCTGCAACCTGGGATCACAGGGCAGGTGGCTTCTTCATCTCCTGGGCTGCAGCCAGCCTCAGGTATTGGGGCCCGGTTTCTCCATCTCCCCCAGGACATGGGGCAGGCGGACATGGGGCGGGCAGACATGGGGCGGGTGGCTTCTCCAGCTGGCTGTAGTCTGGGATCACGGGGCAGATGGCTTATTCGTCTCCCGGACTGCAACCAGCCTCAGGCGCTGGTGCCCGACTTCTCCGACTCCCACAGGCCCGGAGCGGCTGGGGGTTGGGGCTGCCATCATCTTTTCAGTTTAATTTGCATACTCACTCTGATTGGCTGTTGGGCATAGCGGAGTGATGGTAATTTGCATGCTTCTCTTTTATTAGTGTAGATAGGACTAATCAGTCATTGACTATCTTGTAATCTCTGGTCAAAACTGAGTGAGCTTGATGTGTTATCTATAGTATAACTTGAGTGTTTTATCACTGCAGTTTTAGAAAGGGCAGTGTGTCTATAGTAATAGTTTGTAGAGTGTCTGTCTACCATTAAATTGTCAAGTACTTGAAAACCAGAATGATGACTTTTCTCCTTAAAAAATGTAGTACTGAACATAATGCCTATCATCTATTAGGCAATAAATGAATAATTTTGGAAAAAACTGATAGTGAGGCTTCATTCGTCATGCTTCTGTACTTATGCTAAGCCCCATTCTTTTGAGTGTTCCATCATATTACAGAGCTAGAAGTCTATCTTAGCTAGAGCAAGAAGTCAGTCTTTTTTTAAAATATATTTTTATTGATTTTTTACAGAGAAGAAGGGAGAAAGATAGAATTAGAAATATCGATCAGCTATCTTCTCCATGCCTCCTACTAGGGACCAAGCCTGCAGCCAAAGTACATGCCCTCAGTTGGCAGCCCGATACTCTATCCACTGAGTCAAACCCGTTAGGGTGCCAGAAGTCAGTAACAAATTAACAGAGCCTGGATCACTTAAACAAAACAAATATATATGTTTTATAGTTCTGGAGCCTGGGAAGTCCTAGATTAGTGGGAAGTCCTAGATTAGGGTACCAACATGGCTAGGTTCTATGAGGATCCTCTTCCTTGTTTGCAGATTATAATGTTCTTGTGTTCTCACATGGGAGAGAGAGTGAAAGAGAGAGAGAGAGAGAGAGAGAGAGAGAGAGAGAGAGAGAGAGGAGCAAGCCATTATAAGGGCACTAATCCCATTATGAGAGCTCCACTCACGTGACCTAGTTACATACCAAAGACCCTGTGCCCAAATACCATCACATTGGAAATTAGGGTTTCAACATGTGATCTGGGGAGACACAAACATTCAGTTCATAGCACTGTCTCTGTATAAGAAAAAAACTATGCAACTCAATTTCCCCTTAGTAGAACCGGACAAATTGTAATAGGAATCTTTTTTAAAAAGTCTTTTATACACAGCCATTCTCAGAAGAGCTATTGCTAAATTACAGTTTCTACTTTCAAACACTAATAAACATGATTGTATCTAAATGAAGGCTTGCTGAATCATCCCATAATTTTCTTTAGCAGGATTGTGTTAGCCAACCTGGATATCATCAATTAAATTATTCTAAGTTATATTTACAAGACTTGACATCCACTGCAGGCCTACAAATGTTATGTTTTCTCTTCTGACTTCGCTTTTTAAACTAATAGCTAAAATCTGCATTTGTTCACTTAACTACTATACATTTAAAATGACAGTAATTTCATTTGGGAAGTTAAATCTTAATATTCCAGGAATCTTAGCATTTTTATTATTAGAGCAAGACTTTTTATCTTAATAAAAGGGTAATTAGGAATGGACATATTGGCTCTGACTTTTGCTGATAAGCTCAATTCTATACTGCCTAGATCCAAAGACTTGATGTATTTTACATGACAGATGAGCTGGGTCGCATAATTAAATTAAAATAAAAGGATATAAAATTAGTGTTTTGTTAAAATGCATGAATAAATAAGCTCAATGGCTAATATGGATTGTGTAATTATATAATATTTTTTACACAATTGATATGTATCATTTAAAAAAGCTTCTTTCATTCGGCTATATGGTCTGAATGTTTGTGTCAGTTCTAAGCTCACAATGGTATGGTTTTAGGAGATGGGCTTTGGGAGGTGCTTAAGTCTTTAGGTTGGAGCCCTGGTGAACGGGCTTAGTAACTTACAAAAGAGGATCCAGAGACCCACGGCCCATCACCATAGGGTGACTCAGTGAGGAGGCACCAGGCACTCGCTATGAACCAGGAAGAGGGTCCTCACCAGAACTCACCATGCTGGTGTCTTGAACTTGGACTTCCCAGACTCCAAAAATATGAGAAATGAATTTCTGTTGGTTATAAAAAGAGTTATGGGTGGGAGATCACATTCTAGGTTCAAAGAAATGCATGTTGTGAAGGAAGTAAAAGGATCCAGGATGTTTGTTATATACAAGGTAAGCATATTTGTAAAGGCCAAAGAGGTAAGCAGGGGCAAAGTCGTGGAAGGCCTTGTGTTCCATGTCAGGAAGCCGATGCTTCTCCTGAGGGAAGAATCCAGTGCCACTATGCCTTCCCCTCCTCCCTCTAGCCATGGTTCTTTCTTTCATCTCTGTTTCTTCTCCTAACCACCCACAAATGCTTAAAGAGTATGTATACAGTTTGTACTAGTATATGCATTTCCTTCCAATGTAGTTCTGCAGGTTTTAATTTAAACAATATATTCTTTACTGCTTTTCCCCTGAGGGGAGAGGGGGAACAGAAAAGCAAACAAAACAAAATCCACCAAAAAAAACAACAAACAAACAAACAAAAAAACCCACCCCAAAAACAAAAACAAACCCAGAAAGCAGTTGCATTTGTTGCTCATAGATGCTAAGTGAGAGACAGATGGCATGCTAGAGGACAGGATACCCAATAAAGGACTTGATTCAAGGTTATGTCCTTGCTCAGAGCACCAACCTGCAGCCTGGCTGACCGGCAGCCTGGAGGGGCCCTGGTGCAGAACATATGTGAGGAGCAGGAGCTCTATAGATGGTGCTAAGGAAAGTTATCTATTATGAACTCTGGTTAGAGATAAAAGATAAGAAGAAAACATTTAGCAAACCTGTATGCACTTCCTTGAGCTGTATAAAATAATTACAAGCATACATGAAAATGCTTTCTTATTCTTAATTTTTTTTTACATAATGAATTTATAAAACATAGAAATAGGTGACATTTTTGGAGTTAAATTAGAAAAATCCTATCCTACATGAAGAGCTCAGTAGATGCTAGAAATTGATCATGATATAAGGAATATACTACTGGACTAGGGTATCAGCCAAGTATACTAGGCAATTTGGGTTTCATTCTCAGGATTTATGATTACTTGGTTATTATAAAAATATTTTAAGTAGATATTGTATTGTCTATAAAAAAGACTACATACTAAAAGAGGAAGATGCTCAGTATAGGGAATGGGCTGGGAAAGAGAACTTGTCAATATATCCTATATAATAAAAGCCTAATATGCTAAGTTTCTGACCGTTTGACCATTCTACCAATCACTGACCAGTGCACTGACCACCAGGGGGCAGACACTCAAACCAGTAGGTTAGCTTGCTGCTGGGGTCTGGCTGATCAGGACTGGGCAAGACAGGCAGGAAATGCCCTAGAGCTCTTCATGGTCCCTCCCCAGCCTGGATCGTGCACCAGTGGGGTCCCTTGACCTGGCTTGCACCCTCTCGCAATCCAGGAGCCCTCGGGGGATGTTAGAGAGCAGTTTGGGCCCGATCCCCACAGACCAGGCCAAGGGACCCCACCTGTGCATGAATCCATGCACTGGGCCTCTAGTATATACATAATAGCTAGTTGAAAAAAAATCCCTGAATTTGGTAAATGTTAATACTTAGGTTCCCTGAGAGGAGCTGGTTATTATTTAAAATGGGTGAGATACTTGGTTTCCTACCTCCGGCTCTCATTTTATTAAGACTATTTGTATAGAAAGATTATTTTAGTGTTTATATATTACTTCTTGAATATGTTTTACTTTCTACTCTGAACTTGAAAAATTAAGAGGACCCATTAGTTGTGAAGTAATCTTCAGATCATTAAAGTACCCTCCCTGGCAATAATAAAGCAAAATTCATTTTGACATAAAAGCACTGAATAAATAATTTTGTAATGTCTTAATTCAGCAATGATTGCTTGGATGTTGCCATTCTCTATCTTAAAATCTGTTTTGAATATAAAGGCATCTTAAAAGGCATTCTTTAACTTGAAATTAATTTTAAACATAAAGGTATCTTCCCTGCTATTTCAGGTGGGTTTATAAACGACCTTCTTATAAAATCTACTATTGAATGAGTCTATTTTGCTGAAGTGCAAAAATTAAAAAGGTTTCTATTTAAACTTTGATTTATATAGCATCCTCTCATAGCCCACTCTACATATATATTTACATGTTGTTTTGTCATCATCACTAATATATGTTGGAGGAAGAAGGTATAACAGCAGAAAAAGGAAAAGGGTAACAGGATTTTTAAAATTTTGCACTGAAGTATAACATACTAATAGAGAAGTACACAAATTATAACTACTTAGCAAAGAATTTTCAAAAACAAATATGTTTTTGTAAGTATCACCTACATATAGACCTGTCTTCTCTCAGTCCTCCTCAAAGCAATGGTTACTCTGACTTCTAGCACAATAAAATAGTTTACACTGTGTTTAAACTTTATGGAATTGTAGGGATATCTTACCTTATAATAGAGAAACATGCAAATTGACCGCACCTCCGCTATGCCCATGATTGGGCCAGCGGAGGCTGAGGGCGGGACTCCAGGTGGCCTGTCGACCGTTGATAAAATCAAGATGGCGGTGCCCAGTGGCCGCGCCCGAGCCGCTGCTCCCCGGGGGTGCCTGGGGTGATCGGCACCCCTGGGGGCGTGGCCGCGCCCGTGACCGCTCCCTGGGGGTGCCTGGGGTGATCGGCACCCCGGGGGGGCGTGGCCGCGCCCGTGCCCGCTCCCCGGGGGTGCCTGGGGTGATCGGCACCCCGGGGGGGCGTGGCCGCGCCCCTGCTGCCGCTCCCCGGGGGTGCCTGGGGCGATCGGCACCCCGGGGGGGCGTGGCCGCGCCCGTGCTGCCGCTCCCCGGGGGTGCCTGGGGTGATAGGCACACGGGGCGGCGTGGCCACGCCCGTGCAGCTGCTCCCCGGGGGTGCCTGGGGTGATCGGCACCCCGGGGGGCGTGACCACGCCCGTGCAGCTGCTCCCCGGGGGTGCCTGGGGCGATCGGCACCCCGGGGGGGCGTGGCCGCGCCCGTGCCCGCTCCCGGGGGGTGCCTGGGGTGATAGGCACCCGGGGGGGCGTGGTCACGCCCGTGTAGCTGCTCCCCGGGGGTGCCTGGGGTGATCGGCACCCCGGGGGGCGTGGCATGGGGGCGTGGCCACTCCCCGGGGGTGCCTGGGGCGATGGGCACCCCGGGGGGGCCTTGGCATGGGGGCGTGGCCACTCCCCGGGGGTGCCTGGGGCCATCGGCACCCTGGGGGGGTGTGGCCGCGCCCATGCCCGCTCCCTGGGGGTGCCTGGGGTGATCGTCACCCCGGGGGTCGTGGCCGCACCCCTGCTGCCGCTCCCCGGGGGTGCCTGGGGCGATCGGCACCCCGGGGGGCGTGGCCGCGCCCGTGCCGCTGCTGCCCGGGGGTGCCTGGGGCGATCGGCACCCCGGGGGGCGTGGCCACGCCCCTGCTGCCGCTCCCCAGGGGTGCCTGGGCGATCGGCACCCCGGGGGGCGTGGCCACGCCCCTGCTGCCGCTCCCCGGGGGTGCCTGGGCGATCGGCACCCCGGGGGGCGTGGCCGCGACCGTGCCGCTGCTCCCCAGGGTTGCCTGGGGCCATCGGCTCCCTGGGGGGGGCGTGGCCGCGCCCGTGCCCGCTCCCTGGGGGTGCCTGGGGTGATCGGCACCCCGGAGGGCGTGGCCGTGCCCATGCTGCCGCTCCCCGGGGGTGCCTGGGGCCATCGGCACCCTGGGGGGCATGGCCGCGCCCGTGCCCGCTCCCTGGGGGTGCCTGGGGTAATCGGCACCCCGGAGGGCGTGGCCGCGCCCATGCTTTCGCTCCCCGGGGGTGCCTGGGGCAATCGGCACCCTGGGGAGCGTGGCATGGGGGCGTGGCCGCTCCCCAGGGGTGCCTGGGGCGATGGGCACCCTCGGGGGGCGTGGCATAGGGGCGTGGCCGCTCCCCAGGGGTGCCTGGGGCGATCGGCACCCCGGGGGGCGTGGCCACGCCCCTGCCATTGCTCCCCGGGGTTGCCTGGGGAGATCGGCACCCCGGGGGGGCGTGGCCGCGCCCGTGCCACCGCTCCCCGGGGGTGCCTCGGGCGATCGGCACCCCAGGGGTCGTGGCATGGGGGCGTGGCCGCTCCCTGGGGGTGCCTGGGGCGATCCGTGTGAGAGGGATGTCCAACTGCAGGTTTAGGCCCGATTCCACAGGGATCGGGCCTAAACCTGCAGTTGGACATCCCCCGAGGGGTCCCATATTAGAGAGGGTGCAAGCTGGGCTGAGGGACACCCTCCCCAGTGCACGAATTTCGTGCACCGGGCCTCTAGTAATATATATTAATGCCTCCTTCTAAGAGTAAGCATTATTCTAATTAACACTATTGATTAATTTTGTCTATTTTTGAACTTTATAGAAATGGAATCACCTGGTATGCATTCATGAGTTTCTGTTTTCTTTCACTAAATAATATTTTATGAGAACAGACTTATGCTCATAAAAAGTAATATTTATGAAACTAGGTTATTGTATGTACTCATCCTTGCATGAATATACAACATATATCTCCTACTTTACTGTTAAATTTTTTAGTTTTGACTATGCTATTAGTGCATCTGTAAACATTCTTCTTCATATCCTATGGTCACTAATGAACAGATAAGTGATAAGATAGTATTTTGTAATAATTTAATAAGTAACAATATATTGCTTAATAGTACAGAATATAGGGATTTGTCTTAGATTGATGATATCATAGATTCAATGAAATATGGCATAACTAAACACACTTGCCCTTAAAATAACTCATAAGAAAGCTATATGCATAAAAGAGGGTATGATAAATTATTGATATATATGTATGCACATATATATCTATAGAAATAATCACATTTTTAAAAATATAGTCACCATTTATCATCAAGTAATTAGTATGATTATTATTTTAAAAACAAGACAACAGGAAAAGCTTGGATCATTGTAATTTTAGAAGGCAGTATTTGAATATACTGTATTTTAAAATATCCTTTTATCATCTTCCATTTGTTTTAGGGGCACATTAGAAGAGAATCATATCTGGAGAAAAATATAAATCTTGTAAACATTTCATTTTATATAGATATGTTAAATATTTTATTCTGTCTTGCATCTGCCGGCAGTAGATACAAGTAATGTTAACAAAAGATTTCAATAAATCTCTCCTCATTAGGTTAAGCTCCACAAAGCTCTGAAAGAAAAATCTCCATGTTTCTTATGAGTTTTTATGACCCTTGCAGTGCAATAAGATGCTTGTTTCTAAGCAGCAGTGTTCAACAAAATAAAAGTGATTATTATTGACACATAATGTAATTACCAATAATGCACTGGGTCCCAATGAAGAAAAGCACTTTAGACTTCGCATGTAGGGATTGATGTGTTTAGCTCCCATTTGTATTAATGGCAAGTAGTCCCATGAATCTCAGTGTCAACAAAAGAGCAATATGCTCCATAGAATCCTCATCAGAAATTCAAGCTGCTTTATTTAGCAGAAAGCAGAGCCTAGCTCCCTGAGAAAAATCTATTTTTTAAATAAAAAGTGATTTCTACTCCATAGAGCATAACCGAAGACTTCCTGCCCTTCCAAACATTCCCTGTGCACTCTCTCCCCTAAAGAGGACCCGGTTCCTGTCAGGCTTCCTGTTATATGAAGTGAAACTATTCTCTGAGGAAATAAATAATTTGAATCACTGCCCCAAAAATGTGCTTGTTGAAGATTCCACACAAAAATGGAAACATCTACTTATAAAACTTGAGATATGGATCGAGAATTATCACTAGATCCAAGGAAACAGTCTCTTTCCCATCTATGTTTGTTTCTGCCAGAAGTGAAAGAATAATTATCTCCCCCAATTTTCACGAAGAATATGAGCACATGGCAGCAGAATAAAAAATGTAGCTTTCCAGATATCCACCTTGGTGTAATTTTCAGTAAAGCAAAATTTCATTCAAGTTATTTTCTGTTTTAAGAGCACTACAACATCAACAATTTTTGAAGCCATATCCAAACCGACTTGGTGACTTATTAAAGCAAATATTTAAAATAAAATTGTTTGATTCATTTTAATTATTTGTGACAGTTTGAAAATCTTCAAATATAAAAACACCACCATAAAGTTTTCCAATTTTGAGATTCTTCAGGGAATCATTTTATGAATAGGTTAAAATTATTTGTAATGAACATGTTTGTTTAGAAGTAAAACAGTACTTCTAAAGTGTTCCACAAAATTTGGTGAAATAAAATTGTGGCATATATAAGCAATGAAATACTGAAGAGCATGTTGTAATAGAATATTCAATATCTTAGGAAAATATACCCTTTATTAAATAAGAGTAGCTGAGTAAAAATTAATATGTAAAAAAATAGGGTTTCAAATACACAGCATCAAGTATTCATATTTACAAAATAACCTATATCTTTCAGAAAGGGGGAGAAATTTGAAATACATCGAACTATTAAAACTGCATATGGTGGCATGGTAGGATTACAAGTGATTTCTATTTATATCTGCATGCTTTTCTGTATTGTAAAAACCTTATACAGTTAATTGTAATAATCAAAAGAGGGCTTTAAAACAGTGATTTTCAACCATTTTCATCTCATGGCATACGCAAACTAATTAATATAATTCTGTGGCACAACAAATTATATATTACACTTTTTGCCAATCTGACACACAAAAATAGGGATATTGATTCATTCACACCAGACAGTTATTGTGTTGGCTGTTGTCATTTTTTAAAAACTTTACAATCTAAGGGAAAAAGAGGTCAGTGACTCTGACTAAATAGTCAGGTATTGCGTTTTTTAAATATATTTTTGTTGATTTCAGAGAGGAAGGGAGAGGGAGAGAGATAGAAACACCAATGATGAGAGAATCATTAATGGACTGCCTCCTGCCTGCCCCCACTGGGGATTGAGCTTGCAATCTGGGCATGTGCCCTTAACCAGAATCGAACGTGGGACCCTTCAGCTTGCAGGCTGATGCTCTATCCACAGAGCCAAACCGGCTAGGGCAGGTATTGAATTTGTTAAAAATTCTTGCAGCACACTGGTTGAAAGTCACTGCTTTAACCTGGTATAGATGAATTGTACTCTTTGTAGTATTATTTAATGCACTAGTGACCCAGTGCATGAAATTCATGCACATTAAAAGGGGATTAATTAGAGCAAATAATTTAATATTGCTATTTGCCCTTTCTCTATAATAGAAGTGTCAGAGATGAAAGAAAATTAGTAAAATGTATATGAAAACCTTCCTTCTGTCAGAGTCTGGGGCTCACCATGGGACCCACAGTCAAGTCCCCGCCCACCCACATGCACCTCAAAATCACATGAGACCCAGACCTGGCTGCCCCCCCCCCCCACCCCATTGGGCTAGATCCAGACCCGGCCAGTCCCACCCTTGTCAAGCCCTGCCAGGCATGGGGCGTAGCCTCAGGTCCGCTGGCCGGGTCCCAGGACTGGGGGCGTGGCTTGAGGTCCCCCAGCCCAGACCAGGGTGGGGGGCGTGCCTTTAGGTCCTCCGTCAAGCCCCGCCAGGTGGGGGACATGGCCTGAGGTCCCCCGTCAAACCCTGCCAGGCAAGGGGGCACAACCTCAGGTCCCCTGGCCCAGCACCCGGAGGAGGGGTCAGCCTCAGGTTCCCCTGTCAAGCCCCACTGGCATGGGGGCGCAGCCTCAGGTCCCCCATCAAGTCCCGCTGGGCGGGGGTGCGGCCTGAGTTCCCCTGACCCAGCACTGGGGGTGCACCTTGAGGTCCCCTGTCAAGCCCTGCTGGGTGGAGAGCACGGCCTAAGGTCCCCCGTCAAGCCCTGCTGGGTGGGGGGCATGGCCTGAGGTCCCCTGTCAAACCCTGCCAGGTGAGGGGCGCAGCATGAGGTCCCCTGTCAAGCCCTGCTGGGTGGGGGGCATGGCCTGAGGTCCCCTGGCCCACTGCTGGAGCGGGGGGCGCGGCCTAAGGTCCCCTGTCAAGCTCTGCCAGGTGCGGGGCGCAGCATGAGGTCCCCCGGCCTGGCACTGGGGTGGAGGGGGGGGTAGCCTGAGGTCCCCTAGCCCAGCACCAGGATGGGAAGCATACCTTGAGGTTCCTTGTCAAGCCCTGCGGGTGGGGGGCGTGGCCTGAGGTCCCCTATCAAGCCCTGCCAGTGGGGGGTGCAGCCTGAGATCCCCTGTCAAGCCCTGCCGGGTGGGGGACACGGCCTGAAGTCCCCTGTCAAGCCCCACAGGGGCAGGGGAGGGCGCAGCCTCAGGTCCCTGCTGATTGCTCATTAAGGCTCCTTATGGGAACTTGGCATCAGCTGTGGGTGCAGCCATCTTTGTGATAGAGTGATGGTCAATTAGCATATTCCCTCTTTATTAGATAGGATAATACAGTTTATTAGTATAATTTTTTCAGATATAGCCCAAAATGAATTTTTATATATAGTAATCCCTACCTATATGGTCATGTTTCAATTAACAACCCTGAAATAATATTGCAATATTATTATTTCCCTTTTGAAATAAAATTTTTTCCAGTTAACATTAGATAACATAATTGTCATATTTAATATTAGGTATAAAAATATCCAAATATTTTGAGAGAAAAATAACCATAATCATTTAAACTTATTAAGTAAGCCATACTGCTCATCTATTTATTAAGCAGTGCAAATGGAAGAACAGAGATCACATGATTTCCTGGGAGATTAGATAGTAAATTTATTGCAAGGACATCTTGGTTTCCTTCATTTTGAGAAATGTTACAAGCTGATTAGTGAAATTACAGTATCAATATAACAGCTTCTGTTAGAAAGCTTGCTGAATCCTATTTTTAAAGACTCAAGCTTCATATCTATTAACTTTGGCAGTCTATTCTGAAAGCATAAACTAGAGTAGACATAACAATAAAATAAGTAGGAGATACTTAACCTTGGGTTGGCCACAATGTTTCCTTATTTAGTATATGAAATATTTTACTCTCCCAATAAAGTGTTAAACATTTCTTTGGAAGACATGGGAAAGTGAACATATAAACTTATGCTTGTAGTGTCTACCAGCCAGTGGCAAATCATCTCACCTAAGAATAAAGAAAGATTGAGGATTGAGAGGGTAAAGTTATATCTCAATGTGATTACCTGGAATCAAAAAGAAAAGTGGGGCCATAAAATTTTTAAATGGTTCTCATAATGCTATCTGAACAACATTTTACTGAAACCTGTAGTTTCTCCAAAGGAACAACTGATCTTAGATGATGTGAGGGCGTGATGAGAAAGATTTTATACAAAGCCAAATTCATGAATCATAATGTTGTGAGAAAAGCAGAATTGTGTAGGAAACATTTTTATAAAACTACTAGTAGCCCTGCGCACGAATCCATGCACCAGTAGGTCGCTGCCGCCCTCCTGTAGCTCCCCCCACTCTCCCTTTCGTAGCTTGCTGCCCTGCCCTCTCCTGTAGCTCTCCGCCGGCCACTTATAGTTCGCTGCCCCACCCTCCTGCAGATCTGTGATCTGGTCGTTAGGCCTCATGGCGTAACCGAAAATTAGCATATTCCTCTCTTATTATATAGGATGGGACAAGATAGCTAAAAGACTTTCAGATGGATTTTAGATGTAACATGATACTGTGGAAAAATACTGAATCAGAAATTGGAAGATTGAATCGTTCAGCTACTAATTAGATAGATCTATCTGCCATGTCTTAGGATTTGATTTTTATCTTACATGTGAAATAGGGTTTAAAGAACCCTTTTTCATTCAAAAATAATGTAGCTGTATGAAATTACTGTCCTTTGTTTTCCTACATATAACTGGGAAATATTTTTACCCATATTGATAATTCTATTTGGGATGTATTTTAGACTTCCTTCCCTTAAAGATCCATTGGGACATATAATATAAAGTAAAACTGATGCAAATGCAATACAAACGCAGGATGAAACTATTTTCTACTCTTGGTGCTATCTGGGATAGAAGAAACCATGCAGGGAAGCAGAGAATTTCCTACAAGATAGGCGTGGTCTCATGTCACTTAATAAAAAGTTATTCTTTTTTGCCACAATTTCAAAAGGCCAGAAAATTATTGAACCATGAAAAGAGGAAGAGGGCACAGTTATAATATTCATAGCAATAGGGGATACTATTTTTCCATAAAATATCTATTAATTTGATCAAGACTACCATGAGTTCTGTACATTTCAGGTCATGCATTCGTTGCTTTTTAGGAACCACATGATACGCTAGGCATTGCAGACAAACCACTGATTTTTATAGTGGAACAGTCACACTATAAAAGGTGTGAATGTGTGCATTTCCCTCTCCTCTCTATCAAAACAAAACACCTTCCTCGACAAAGAAAATGGGACTGAAAGCAATAGTGGAGGACACATGGGAACATGCTGTACAGGTAGGAGTCAGATAGAGGAGAGTAACTGACTGCGTGCAGAAGACACACTGTCCGCGACTGCAGAGAATCAGCAACTTTCAGGATTGAGGCTCCAGGCACAGTGGAGGACAGGGATGAGCTCCAATAATGGAAACAGGAGGATTCAGAGAAAGTCCACATATTAGCTAGTCAAGCTCCTCTACATCCTGAACTTGCTGAAATCCAGGGAGATACCACACATCCTTACAAACATGCCACAGAGAGGGAATATTCTCCTTATTCCCTAAAGAAAAGACTTTCTTGGACTGGCAGTACACCTCCAATCACCTTAAGTGAAAGTGGCCAGACTACAAGGCTGATCCCCATATAAACCCTCAATTTGCTTTTCAGGAGTCTTGTTCTTATTTATACATAGACAGCCAAAAGACATCAGAGTTTTGGAAAAGCTTCTATAACAAAAAAGAAGCAAAACAAAAAATACTAAAACAACAGCAAAAACAAAGTTTGTGAAAAAAAGACAGTTCTTGGAACAGACCAAACCCTTAATATAAACAATTTCAATAAGAGGTTTAAAATATTGGAAAGATGAAACTCAGAGAAGTGTATGGGGTACTACACAATGAAGATAAATACCCAAGTACAAGACACAAAATCCAAGAGATACTATATGAATTTTGTAAACCAAGATATGTCAGGATATGCATTTATTTAAAACAACCAAAACAGTTGAACACGCTTATCTCTGGGTATCAGATGTGAGGATTAGGAAGACTGGAGAAGGAAACTACTCCTTTTTCATATGAAACAGGGCAATGACAGTGCAATTTACCTTTCAGCTCCTGTGCTTCTCTGTTATTATGGAAGCACTCACATTTCTTGACTTGCACAATAGCTTTCTGTTATGATAGCTCTTTCGCAGTGTCCTTTACAGCTGCTATTCTTCTCTGCATCCAAACTTTGATATTAGTCCCTCAAATATTAGTACTAAGCACTTTTTTTTTTTAAATTCCAAACTGTGTTCAGAAGTGACCTCAGCCACACTAGAGCATTAAGCAATAACCATGATGTTAACTGGCAAAATGATGTGTCCAGGTCAGCTCTCTCTTCTAGGTTCTGCACTTTTAAATCCAACTGTCTACTTGACATCTTTATTGGATGCCTCAGAATCACCATGTCCAAAACTGAACTCATGATATGCACTCCACCCTGCATCTTCCTCAAGTGTTTTGAGTCGTAGTGAGTGGCACCTCTGACCACACTGCATTTTAAGCCAGGAATTTGGGAACTCTCGTTGCCAAGTCATTCTCCCGCTGTCCCCATAATCAGTTGCCAAGACCTACTGATTTTCACTTTTAAATATCTCTTCAATGGATCTATCTTTCCTATATAGGTTAGTCCCACCTTATTTCAAGTATGGCAAAATATAAAAATGAAATGTTTTATTTAATGTAAAAATACTGACCAGAATAGGAGTAACAGAGAAGGAAGGTGATTAGTTCATTTGGATGAGAGAGGGCAGTGGACAAGCTGTGGAATCACTACTAAGAAGAGCACACCCAATTTTATACTAAGTCTGAAGCAATTATGTGTTTCAGAAGAATTTCTTACATATATTTTTCAAGTTGTTTGCAAGAAAATGCAATGTGTATCCTCAAACAAACATTCCATCTATGTATATAAAACCCTAATATGCAAATAGACCAAATGGTGGAACAACAGAACAACCAGTCACTATGACGTGCGCTGACCACCAGGTGGCACCTGCGGAACATGGCAGGTGTTGGCAGCAGAGAGCAGAACATGGCAAGCGGCGGCTGCGGCGGGATGGTGGAGCTGGTGAGCGGGGGCAGGGTGTGCGCCAGAACAAGGCAGGGCGCCAGTTGCTGTCATCGGGGCTAGCCTCTGGTGGTTACTGAAAATTCTTTGCTCCCGTATACCATGATCCTGCCTGGCACTCCCACCAGCGGCTGGTGCCAAAGCCACTGCTCGCACCCACTGCTGTTGCCCGGCGCCGGTCTCGACCACTCAGTGCCATCAGTGGGTGGGAGCGGCGGCTGCTGGCCCTGATTGCCCCTGAGGGCTTCTCCACCTCCCCCTGCTCCTGAGGGGCAATCAGGGCAGCAGCTGCTGCTCGCACCCACTGACAGTGCCGGCCCCTCTCACACCTGCAGCTGGCGCTGGCCCCAATTGCTCCACAGCATCAGTTTGTAGGAGCAGCGGTGGCGGGAGTGGGGATGCCGGCAGACAGGAGACAGGGGGTTGCGGTGGGAGGGGCCGGGTGGGGTTGTGGAGGATGGGCTGAGACCTCCCTCTGTGCCTATCGCAGCCTAGTGGCCCACAGTTCCTTTCATGGTGCACGAATTTGTGCACTGGGCTCCTAGGGTATTATAATTGTTTATAATTTACTGAAAGTAGTTGTAATAGGACAAGGTGTCATATAATTAGAAGTCTATATATATTGCTTTTTTAAGATGATGATATAAAATATAATGAAATACCAATTTCTGAAATTTTAAAATATGTTTTTCATTTAGCTCATGACTACATGTAGAAGGAAATTAGCTTTCAAAGGCCAATTTTGTCATTCCTCAGACACATTTTTTAAGGTGGGAGACTCTTCTTTGCAATACAGAAATTCAGTGCTCCAGGCCCAACTGCCAGAGGGTCTCATTTTCATGGGGACTCCTAAATCTCCGAAGAAGAAAGATTTCCAACATAGCCTGATCAGTGTATTTTCAACTAGTTCTACTTGTAAGAAATTAAAATGTGATGGAACAGAAGAACTAAAGTTCTTGGGAAGCTTGTCACTTTCACTATCTTCTCTTGCACAAATCTACTCCCCAAGAACTGAGAAGAAGTATTCATAGTAGTAGCAGGATGAAAAGACAGCTCAAAGAAGGGGGGGAAATCAATGGAAAAAAAATCAATGTGAAAGTTGTAAGAGCTATACCAATTAGCTCTCTAATATATGGCCTTTTGAAGTGCCAAAGAGCATTTTTAAGTGCTACTTTTTATTTTTATTCGAATAGACTCACTGCTAATGGTACGGAAGCAATCATGTAAAACCAAAAAGACTAAACCCGAAAAGGAGCTTTCAGAAGCTAAAGGAGTATTTATAGTCTATATGATGGGTGCTTTATATTCACACCCAGTTTTCCTGTGGGCCAACTTTCAATGGATGTGTGAGACCGAGTGTATGTTTTAATCTCTTAAATAGGACAAAATATTACATAATGTGTCCCTTTTTCTGATATTTTGGAATACATTCATATTCTCTTACTCAAATACATTCTCATAAAGGAGCTTAAATTCCAAAAGAGTACTTTGGGTCATAAAAATAATAAGAATGAGTACTTTCCTATTATTTTTCAATCCCATTTCAGTTCTTTGATTTCTGTTGGAGACTATAATGAAAACATTGAAGGAAATCGTGTTCCTTATTCACTGTAAACAACCTATTCCTCCAATTATTTTTCATATTCTAAATTGATCTAAAAGGTGTCTGCTTGTTTATAGTAATGATAAAAATATATTAGATGATTAAATTGTATGGATAATTGAAATATTAAAAGTAATGGCAAGAAGGGTGGGATAATTTTGGATTCTCTATTATTAGGTGTATAAACTACAATTGAAATAACATAGTATTATTTGAAGGCAGACTCATCTAATGAGGCCAGCATTATCCTAATATCAAAGCTAGAGAAAGACTTTACAAGAAAGGAAATCTACAACTCAATCTCTCTCATAACATTGTTGCAAAAAATTCTCAACAAAAGATTATCAAAATGAATCTAACAAAATATGAGAAGAATTATACATTATGATCAAGTGGTATTTATTCCAGGTATGCAAGATTAGATTAACATTCAAATACAAATGCAAATCACTATATCTACAGGGTAACCAAGAACTACCTTGTATGATTATATCAACTGACCCCAAAGAAGCATTTAACAAAATATAATGCATTTATAATAAAAATTTCAGGAAACTAAGCATAGAGGGGAGTTTTCTCAACTGAATGAGGATTATCTGTAAAATAACCTCCTCAAATAAAAGAAACCTGGACTTCTTGGATAAATGGTTGATTGTAGGACGTGGGTAGAACACTTGGGACTTGGGATAAGCCTGGAGTACTTTTTAGTACCAGAAAGTATAAAATAGCTAAAAACAAGCAAACAAAATGATGGGGACATATTAAAGGGACGCAGGAGACAATGAAAAAGCTCCCCTAATGGTCAAAGCTGGAACAATTTGAGCAACAACAAAATAGTATTGGATTATAAACCAAAGTATTTTTAAAAATCCATGAGTACATAGCGATATAAATGATTAAATAAATAAGTAAATGAAGAAAATAGACAAATAGCCTATGCATGTGAATCCCAAATAAATTATACAGACACCTCATTCTCATCAAAGTGAGCATAATTATTCATTCCTTAATTGTGGACTATGTTTTATGGCTTTCTTTTATTTTTATTTATTTTTAAAATATATTTTTATTGATTTCAGAGAGGAAGGGAGAGGGAGAGAGGGAGAGAAATATCAATTATGAGAGATAATTCTGGATTGGCTGCCTCTGGCATTCCCCACACTGGGGATTGAGCCTGCAACCAGGGCATGTGCCCTGACTGGGTATCAAACCGTGACCTCCTGGTTCATAGGTCAACACTCAACCACTGAGCCATGCCAGCCAGGCTCATGACTTCCTTTTAAAGAGTTCAATATGAAAAGGTGAGTTAAGAAAAGCAACTTTACATTGGAGAGAAATCTGAAAAATTCTACCTTGGAGCATTAGCATTAACAGTGATATGATACATAGATGGTATGTACCTTTGACTCGATGGAATGATAACGGCATGTTAACTCTGTGGTCTTTCTTCCCCAAATCCATAACTCCAAGCTAATCTTGGGAAAAACATCAGGCAGTAGTAATTGAGAGAGATTTTACAGAATTTGTTAAAATTGTGCAGGATATCAAAACCAAGAATTTTTTGAGAAAGTCTTATAGCCAAGAGGAGACTAAGAAAATGAATAAATGTAATATGGTATCTTCGATGGGACCTTGTTAAAATCTAAGATAATAAAAGATTAAGTATAAAACTTTAGTTAATAATAGTGTATCAGCGTTGGTTCATTAATTTTGACAAATGTATCACTGTAATGTAAGTTTTTTAACAATAGGAAAAACAGAGTCTGGAGTATATGGGAACTCTGTACTATCATCACTTTTTTTTTCTAAATTTAAAACTATTCTAAAATATTTAAATTATTATTAAAGAAAATGGGGGGAAATTATATTACATTGTATTAGAGACTATATCTTAAAAAATGAACATGTATGAATGTCATAATCAGAAAAAGCTATTTAAGAAACCTAATCACCTGGAAAGAGTGCATATTATGTGTAGACCTACAGTTACATCCATGCCACCTTTGGCTCTTAACTACTTTATTTGCTTAAAAAAGACCATTCAATAATATATTAGTTGAGATAATTAAAAATTAATACTATTTCTAAAAGAAAGAAAACTAGTTGCATAACTATTCCTGAGACCATCTAAATGAGATTCTCAGCTTTCTACTGACCCCCAACCTGGGTCTCAACACTTGTTTCTTCATGAATTCTCGGCATTGTAGAATAGAAATAACCACCTTAATTAAGATCACATCACCCCTTTTTTGACTATTTTACTGCCAATCCCTTTAATAAAGCTGTCCTAGAGTCACAGTTTCATTTTGATGAGCATATGAAAAGATAAGAAGGAATTTGACACAGATAGCAATTAGATTTAATAAATAATAAGAGCATAATTAGTAGCAGCCAGTTCTATATTTTATAATACCACTGGGAAATCAAGTTTTTCCAACTCTGTGGCACATTATTGGTTCCTTACATTTACTCTTTCACAGTCTACATGTCATTATCCAGATAGCTGGTTCTCACAGCAAAAGGGACAAAAACACAGTAACAACAAAAATCAGAAAGTAACAAGGAATAATGCCCATCTTAAGTGTCCCATGTAATGGTAATTCCAACTTTCCCTCTTTATAAGTCTCTATTTCACAAGTTATCTAGTGCATATTTTTTGTATAATCAACGAATGTGCAAATAACTATATCTCCTCATTTCTAGCATGTAACTCTGATTTCTATATTATCTCATTGCTTTTGAACTATAATATATATAATTAAATAATGATGATAAAATTAGAGATCTCTTTAATAGCTCTAATTTTGATGAATTTGTCATTATTTCCTATAGATTTGATGGTTTTTCACTTTGAAATAGGTATTTTTTATTCTGCTAAAATTATCATTATACATTTAGTTTTATATAATTTTAAAAATCACGACTAGTTAGTTAGTATCTCCTATCAATTTGTTTTCTTTGCTTTCCTCTCCACTTTCTTAAATTTCTTTATTGATTAAGGTGTTACATATGTGTCCTTATTCCCCCATTATCCCCCCATCCTCCCCACTCATGCCCTCACCCCCCTGTTGTCTGTGTCCATTGGTTAGGCTTTTATGCATGCATACAAGTCCTTTGGTTGATCTCTCCCCCCTCCCCCCCTCCCCTACCTTCCCTCTGAGGTTTGATGGTCTGATCAATGTTTCTCTGATTCTGGATCTCTTTTTGAAAATCCTCAACTCTGAGTGTACTAGTATTACTGTGGTTCCAATTTTGGATTTATAGAAAAAGGAGCTCTTTTCTTTTTTTAATATGTTTTTATTGATTTCAGAGAGAAAGGGAGAGGGAGAGATAGAAACATCAATGATGAAAGAGAATCATTGATTGGCTGTCTCCTGTAAGCCCCTCACTGGGGATCAAGCCTGCAACACAGGCATGTGCCCTTGACCGGAATCGAACCCAGGGCCCTTTAGTCCACAGGCCGACGCTCTATCCACTAAGTCAAACCAGCCAGGGCAGAGCTCTTTTATTTCTCTTCCTCTGCATCTTTTTAAAAAATTATCTTTATTGTTGAAGATATTACAGATGTCCCTCCTTTCTTCCCCTATTAACCCCCTCGTCCCCAGGCCTTCACCGCACTGTTGTCTGTGACCATGGGCCATGCCTGTATACATGTAAATTCTTTGGTTAATCTATTCTCGCTCCACCCACCCTAAGATTAGTCAGTCTGTTGCATGCTCTCTTTTCCACAGATATACAAGCACTACTACTACCCACTAGAAACAAAACGAACTCAATGCACTTCCATTATCAGCAATTTCTGCTTCCTTTGATTCTATATTAATCAGGGTAGATTAAAATATTACCCAGGAACAACACTGCAGATGACATTATTGATATTACATGGGAATGAAGAAGCGATTTTATGGAGAACATTGGGATGACATCTGATAACCCACAAAACTCTTGCTGATGCAGGATTGGAGGAAATAACAGATGCTGAACCATTTTTTCCCCCTGGCTGGCAAAATGCTTTTTGTTTACCCTGATATTAATAACTCTTCTGTATGAAAAAACATCTAGTTGGGGGAAAACAAAAAGATAATGAAATCTCCAGGTGTTTGGGTTTGAAGGCTGTTCTTTACATTATTTCTTGTTTTGAATATAGTATTCTTATGTTTTAAATATTTATGATAAAATTTTCATTTAGAAGACTTCATTGTTAACAAAACTAATTTCTTCAGGCATATAGTGAAGTTGTCCTTATATAGTTTGAACAATGTAGAATGTGACCAGTGTCACATTTAAGATTCTGGTTTACACCCTTTCCAGGTAACTAACACCCAATATGGCATTTGTTTTAAAAGGGTAATTACTAGATGATAAGCTTTTTGCTGGTAAAGAATTAAGTGGTCTTCATTTTTTCATGCCTAACATAATTCTTTCCATTTTGCAGAAATTCAATTATAATTATTGGCTTATTGCTCCTCCTTTTGCTTAACACTAATGTATTCTAGAGCCCATAAAGTTTAAAAAAATAAACTACTTTTAACTGCTGTTTGACCTATATTTTGGGTGTTCTAGGAGTTTCTGGTGTCCTTAATTGCAGATCAGCAATAAAATAGAAAGGAGTATTTCTTTGTAAACTGAAATGTTGACAGGTTTAATGTTAATTTTTGTTGAGTTCATGGTTATTTTGTTACTTGAAAGTTTCTAGTATATAGTAACACTTTTTTAAAAATAAAATGATGGGTGTATTTACCTCAGAGAACAAAATATCCTGAGAAGATTTTTGCCTCACCACAGATTCCTTCTGAGATGAAAAGCCAAGGTTGCTGATAGTTCAGCAACATAATACCTCTTTGTCTCACCAAGGCAGGTGAGAGAGCAGACAAGCCACTGAGTGCCGAGGGTTTTAAAAGCAGGATGCAGCCCTAGCTGGTTTGGTTCAGTGGACAGACCATCGGCCTGCAGACTGAAGGGTCCCAGCTTCAATTCCGGTCTAGAGCACATGCCCAGGTTTCGGGCTCAATCCCCAGGAGGCAGCCAATCAGTGATTCTCTCTCATCATTGATGTTTCTAGCTCTCTCTCCCTCTCCATTCCTCTCTGAAATAAATAAAACACATTAAAAAATAAAAAATAAAAGTAGGATACAGATGGATATTTTAGCTGCCTTACTCTAAAGTTTATAAGCTATGCGAAAGAATAAATAAGAATTTAGGTTTCTATTTCAAGTTTTTTTTTCCCCAGCTTAGGTGGTTTGCAATGGGCTCTGAACATGGCCTGCAATAGCTTGCCCTGCTGTTCCACACAGAGCTGTTGAGCATTGATATTATGGCAAAAAGAATTCCCACAGGGATCTCACAACATGCGAAGGCACTTTATCTGATAAAGTGTATACAACTAGGTTTAGGCTTTACGATTTATCATTTGAGGAGACATTGTCCCATTGCTCATCATGCTCATAAACTCTGGCCTCTTTTGTCTGTGACGGGTGAGTCCCTTGCAATGTAATTCCTGACCTGAAGGAAGGAATGTAAGAATTGCAGAGCTGAATTTAAACCCAGGGCTCTTTGATGTTAAGGCTGTGATGTTTCTACAGCTTTATCTTATATAAAGAAACCACAATTGCATTCTATTTATTAATCTGAATAACTTCTTTGGGAATTTTTTAATTAGTATTTTGTTTTGCTTTTAACAGGAATTGATAAAAGTATTTTTTCTTTCTCATTTATTTCAACCACTGACGAGACTCTAATGAATGCAGGAATCAACACAAAGATATCCACAGAGTGGCAGAAAAATGTGTAAATAGTGCAAAGTCCTGAGTATCTGCCAGTGAACTCTCAAGAGACAGCTCTCAGTGTGGCAATGGTCCAGCGTATCCCTGGTGCCTATTTCCTCTCATCCTACAGCAGGAGGATGTGGCAAATGAAGTAGTTTAGACCGTTAACTCTCTTAGCAAATACTGAAGTTATTAAAATTAAAGTCTTTGTTAATATTATTTTTCTGTGATGATTATTATTACAGCTACAATGCACTGAATGCCTATCAGACACTGTTACTTTCTAACACTCATGAAATACAGTCAGAAGTGGGTTTTCTAATCCTCAGAGTACTGACCAGGGAACGGAAGCTCAGAGAGGTCAAATCACGTTGCCATCCTACATTACTAGCTCATGTTTTGACACAAATTAAAATCCAGATCTGCTTATTGTCACAGCCTACACTCTTCCCACTTTGCTGCCTTTGGAATCAAAGAAATACAGTGCAGGCATCAGGATAGGAAGCTAAGCATTGAGGCAACCATCTAATATAAATAGCTTTTATTTGCCTTTCAGTGTCTGGTATGTATAATCTCATTTAAATCACTAGTTTTACAAAAGCTAAGGCCAAGACTACAAGGAGGGAGAGTGAAAAAAGCCTGAGTGAAAAGGAAGTGCCTGCTTTGAATGGAATCAGGGAAGGAGAGAAAGGTCACGTTGCCAGCTGGTGCTATGCTGTCTGTCATCAGGTTTTATAATATGGTGTAAACACTAGGGTCTGTGACACTGAACAAGGAGGGAATAGCTTATTATCTCCAAAAATAGCACAAATGCCAAGCAAGTTTAACTGCCTTAGCCTCAGGAAATTTCTGCATTTTCTAAGAATGTAAGGTCACATTAAATTATTTAGAAACTTAAGGCTTGAATGTATCAAAAAGCTAAGTCTCTGTGCACTATTTTGATGATGGTTGGGAGGACTTTCTGTGTTCTTTATTTTGTTATTGAATTTATTGGGGTAACATTGGTTAATAAAATTATATAGGTGTCAGGTGTACAATTCTATAATACATCATCTGTATATTGTATTGTGTGTTCACTACCCAAGTCAAGTCTCCTTCTATCATCATTTATTCCCCCTTTACTCTCTTCTACCTCCCCCACCCCCTTTCCCTCTGGTAATCATCATACTATTGTCTATTTCTATGATTTTTTTTTTTACTTAATCCCTTCAGCATTTTTACCCAGCCTCTCAACTCACCTCCCTTCTAACAGTGGTCAGTCTGTTCTCTGTATCTATGAATCTGCTTCTATTTTGTTTGTTAGTTTATTTTGTTCATTAGATTCCACATATAAGTGAAATCATATGATTCTTGACTTTCACTGACTGGCTTAATGCTTTCCAGGTCCATCCATGGTATTGAAAAGGTGAGAGTTTCTTCCTGTTTATGGCTGAATAGTATTCCATTGTGTAAATGTACCATAGCTTTTTAATCTACTGATAGGAGAACATGTTCTCCCATGATACATCTGGAAAGAGGTTAATATCCAAAATTTATAAAGAACTGATACAATTCAAACCAATTGAAAAATGGGCAGAGGACCTGAATGGACACTTTTCCAAAGAGGACATATAAATGACCAAAACACATATGAAAAGATGCTCAACATCACTAATCATCATAGAACTACAAATTAAATGTGATATCACCGCATGCCTATCAGAATGGTTATTGTCAATATATCCACAAATGACAAGTGCTGGCGAGGATATGGAGAAAAGGGAACCCTTGTGTACTATTGATGGGAATGCAGATTGGTGCAGGTACTGAGGAAAGCCATATGAAAGTACCTCAAAAATTTAAAATTCCACTTCTGGGAGTATATCCAAAAAAACCTGAAGCATTATATGCACCCCGATGTTCACTGCATCATTATTTACAACTAGAGGCTCAATGCACAAAATTCTAGTATGGGGGGGTGAAGGGGGGTCCCTCAGCCCGGCCTGCACCCTCTCCAATCTGGGACCCCTCGGGGGATGTCCGACTGCCTCTCACAATCCAGGACCACTGGCTCCTAACCACTCGTTTGCCTGCCTGCCTGATCACCCCTAACCCCTATGCCTGATCGCCCCTAATCACCTCTGCCTGCCTGATGGCCTCTAACAACCTCTGCCTACCTGCTTGATCGCCCCTAACTGCTCCCCTGCTGTCCTGATCTCCCCTAACCACCTCTGCCTCGCCCCGCACCTAGGACCCAGGATTCCCTCCTCTGGCCAGTCGCAGGCACCTGGGACCTGGGCTTCCCTCCCTCTGGCTAGCCGCAGGCAACCAGGACCTGGGCCAGCTTTGCCTGGGCTGGCTGAAGCCGCAGAGGACCGTGGGCAGGTGGCTTCACCCAGGCCGTAGCCTCAGGCACCCAGGACCAAAGGGCGGGTGGCTTGTCCCTTTTCTGAGCTGCAGCCTGGCTGTTCCCCACTTTTCTCTCGTGAGCTCATTTGTGCCTGGCTGATCCCCATTCCTCTCTCCCCAGTGTTGAGTGTCTGAGCCATTACAACTAATGAAGTGGGGGCGTGATGACCCTTTGCATATTAGCACTTTATTATATAGGACTAGAGGCCTGGTGCACGGGGTGTGTGTGTGTGTGTGTCCCTCAGCCCAGCCTGCACCCTCTACAATCTGGGACCCCTTGAGGGATGTCCTACTGCCCATTTAGGCCCAATCCCAGTCAGACAACCCTCTCATAATCCAGGACTGCTGGCTCCCAACTGCTAGCCTACCTGCCTGCCTGCCTGATTGCCCCTAACCGCTTCTGCCTGTCAGCCTGATCACCCCCTAACCACTCTCCTGCCAGCCCGATTGTCCCTAACTGCCCTCTCCTGCTGACCTGGTCACCCCTAACTGCCCTTCCCTGCTGGCCAAGTCACCCCTAACTGCTCTCCCCTGCAGGGCTGGTCCCCTCCAACTGCCCACCCCTGCAGGCCTGGTCCCCCTCAACTGCCCTCCCCTGCTGGCCTGTTCCCCCCCCCCCAACTGCCCTTCCCTGCAGGCCTGGTTTCCCCTAACTGCTCTCCCCTGCTTGCCTGGTTACCCCAACAGCCCTCCCTTGCAGGCCTGGTCCCTCCCAATTGTCCTCCCTTCCTGGGCTGGTCTCTCCCAACTGCCCTCCTCTGCTTGCCCAGTCACCCCTAACTGCCCTTCCCTACTGGCCTGATCGCCCACAACTGCCCTCCCCTGCAGGCCATCTTGTGGTGGCCATCTTGTGTTCACATGGGGTCATCCATCTTTGACCACATGGGGGTGGCCATCTTGTGTGTTGGAGTGACAGTCAATTTGCATATTACTGTTTTATTATATAGGATAGCCAATATTTGGAAGCTGCCCAAGTGCCCATCTGTGTTCTTGAGTTCAATTTTTATAGAGTTCTAATATTAAACCAGTTGTTGAATTAAAAAAAATGAATACAATATTCTACAAATGGAAAGATGAACTATACATGTATTAGTGAAAAACCTACTTGGCATATTCCTCTGAATTTAAAAATAAAGAAGCTATCTCCCAGGCAAAGGTTGTCTACGAAATATCTTTCCATAGGGAAGACTTGAAATGAAATTATAAATCCCCAAACAAAGATTTTATTAGAGTGGAAATCCTGGCACAATCTTAACCACAGAAGCAGAATGCTGCAAAGGCTAGGATGAACATAGCTCTATAAGAATCTTAAACAATTAATACAACCGAGGAAAGAAAACATTAATTAAGGTTAATTTTATGTCTATTCATATTGATTTCTCATTAAAATGATTATGTTTCCCTGTTGCAAAATTAATCTTGATAATTTTCCTTGAGAACCTGTATATTTCAAAACAACTCTAAAGAAAGTTTCTGACTTGGGATAACTTTTCTATTTAAAATAAAGCCTATTTGAGTTTTTGTTTGTTTTCTTTTGTGTGTGTGTTTTCAGGGGAAAAAAATACTCCAAAACTCAGACTTGACAAATTTTGTGACATTTTCTTCAAAAAAAGGAGAAAGAGGTGTATAGGCAACATCCATTTCCTCATTTTTAGTTTCCATATGCCTCCTACCTAAACTGACTGCAACTTATCAGTGCTTCTTGAAAGTGTTCTATAGCACTGAACGGTGTGTACTCTTCCCATGTTAATGTCAATGGTATAAAGGGAATGATCAAATTTGACATAAAGGTGGAGCATCATTGAGTAGATATCTTAGTATAATTCTTTTAAACATGTTAGGCAATCTGTCTGTTCTTTCCAACTTCAGAATCACTGACTCAGAAAATGTCTTTAATTTCTGATTTTCAGCAAGATTGTATGCTTCTTTCTCTGTATCTATGAATAATTTAAAATCATAATTTAACTCATGAGATTACTCCATTACTTATTGAGACAATCTCTCTATGGCAGTGTAAACTAATTATACTGCTACCTGGTTTTGCCTCAAAAGTAGAATTGACCAATAAGTGATGGACTGACACTGACAGTTAGGTTTTTTTCTGTTAGAGCAAGTGGCTATTATATATTAATCCAAATATAAGTTTGAGTTGATTCTTCTCAAAATCGAAATTATTTCATGACTCATTTTAGACACATATCCTCAATTTATCAATTTCTAAATTTTTAGTAATTGTTGTGGCTATTTCTGACCTATATCTATATCTATTTACTTTAAAAGGGCCTTAGGTGATTGATTTTGATAATTCTCAACATGTGGTATGAAAAAGATACTTTGTTCTCAATTAGTCATACAGAGTTTGCATCCTAGAGGGGAAAATCTAACTCTGTTTTGCTTTTATTAAATTAGGTAAAGTAACCCTTTTAAGTGTGTTATCTTCTATTTATACCTGCTTTAATAAGCTTGGAAGATTAAGGGCATTGCCTCTTGAGCAAAGTTGGAAAGAATCAGATTGTTTTCTAGTAAATGTTACAGATAGTGTTCTCCAAAGTTGCCAGGGGTGTCACACATTGCGTTCTTTCATGCTTTTCATTTTTAAACTAGCAGCCAGGTGTATGAAATTTCATGCATGGAGGGGGGGTGTCCCTCATCCTGGCCTGTGCCCTTTCGCAGTCCAAGAGCCCTCGAAGGATGTCTGACTGGAGCTTAGGCCCACTCCTGCCACCACCGCTGCACTCAAAGCAGTCAGCCCAGCTTGTGGCTGAGCGGAGCTCCCCCTGTGGGAGCGCACTGACCAGCAGGGGGCAGCTCCTGTGTTGAGTGTCTGCCCTCTGGTGGTCAGTGCATGTCATAGCAACCTGTGGTTCCTGGTTGTTCCGCCTTTAGAGTCAATTTGCATATTACCCTTTTATTATATAGGACAAGAGGATGACATAAACTGCCAATCCATGTAATTCTACTAAATTGAATTTTAACCAAACTCTACAAAATATAATTAGGAAAGGCATCTAAAGATTATTCAGGCATATTGATTCTAATGAACAGCCATGTTTTACAGCTCCAGCATGCACCCTTCATGGAAGTCCCCAGTGGCACTAAAAGACAATAGACCTTACCCTTAATGGTGACTCCTATAGCTGTCACACAGAGGTCCTGGGAATATCTCAGGTAATATAGGAATTCCTCCTGCAACGTCCCTGAAAGGTGCTCACCCAGTCTTGCTTCCCCACTCAGGGCCTCTGCTCTTGTTTTCCTCTACTTATAATAACTGTGACCTTAGAACTTTGCATGGCTAGAGTTCTATCTTTAGGTCTTTGCTCAAATATTTCTTCCTCAGAGACCTTCCCTGATAAGTGAAAGAATGAAAAACAACAGAAATTTATTTTCTCACAGTTCTGAAGTCTAAAAGTCTGAGATCAAGGTGTTGGCAGGTTTGGTTTCTCCTGAGGCCTTTCTCCTTGGCTTGCAGATGGCTTTCTTCTCACTGTGTCCTCTCACCTGGTCTTTGTTCTGTGCACATCCCTGGGGTCTCTTTGTATGTCCAAATTTCCTCTCTTTATAAAGATAACAATCAGATTGGATTAAGATCCACCCTAAAGATTTTATTTTGGCTTAATCACCTCTTCAGGGCTCTATCTCCAAATATAGTAACATTTTAAGAAAGTGTGGGTTAAGACTTTAACATGATTTTTGGGGAGACACAATTCAATCGATAACACCATTCTTTGCCAAAAGGCTTCTTTCTACTTTCTGGATTCCCACAGCCCAACACCTCCTTCTATGTCAAGACTTGTCTTTGCAGCATAATATCGTGCCCCTCACTACGTTTTATTTAATAGAACTTATTTAAAATGCATGCTAATTTACTGTGGCAGATGAGAAAATATGCCTCTCAGATTTCCTACTGCAGTAAGTGTAATTGACTGATGGCCTCAACTGTGGTGCTCTGATTTCTTCCCTGGGTGTGTAGCAAGGTGACCTCCCACTGGCTCTTCCCAGCCAATGACTGTGTGGAAAGGATACTACTATGGCAGGTTCTTTGCTTCATGAGATACACTACTCCTCTGGCTGGAGACTTTGGCTTGAGGAACCCTGCCTCCCTCCTCCCTGCGCCTCCCCCCCCCCCCCCCCCCCGCCCCGTCAATATCATTAAATTGTCTTCAAACTACACTGAAGTCAGACCTTCTCTTCTTTTCCTCTCTTTCGCAGGTTGAGATCTGCACTTGAGACTGACATCTCCCCATCTCCTCTGACCCCCTGTTCAGTTTTCCTCTAAGGCATTTTTTTTTTTTTTTTTTTGCAATGGCCTCTAGCGTGTCTATTCATCTTGACATCTTCTTGCAGGACCTGGACAAATTGCTTCCACATGTATGAATCATAGAGGTCTTCCCTTTTCTGACAATATGACTTAAACTGAAAGAATGCATTTAAGAGTAGAAATTCTAGCAGTCAATGGGAAATATACTAAATATCCTGGAAATAATAAAGACATAACAAGTACAATACAGATTTAGGGAAAGTATATTTCAGTGTTTTGAATAAATTAAGCATTTTAAAATATTTCCTGTTCCACAAAATTTTATTCTGATCACAGAATATTTTATTCATCTTTAGACTTAAACTAAACATAGTTTTTCCTATGAAAACAACGACAAATTGACAGGGGTCCAGAGGAATAAGACCATATGCTCAGGAGAAGAACCTTCCATTTGGGCCTCCATACCTCTATCAGCAGAAGTAAAATGGGAACTATTCCAGATAGTCACAGCCTAATTACCACTGTCTACCTCAAGATTAGCCAGAACTAATCTCATTAAGCCCATTACCTGTTTATGTCAATCACCACAAGGAGTCCCAGACTTCTAACATTTCCCCACTGCACACATTTAAGTCACTATGCATCTCTGTATTTTCTCTCTTCTGTCCCTGTCTTCCATCTTCCCTAACTCCTAAAACCTCTCCAGTGAGCACTCTGGAATTTATGGTCCATCATAAATAAAACTCCCATGTTCTCTTCTCCAAAAATTACCTTTAAGTCATTCTAAATGAAACTGAAATCTCCCTTCAGGATGCTGCTTCCTCTGCAGGTACTCAGGTAGAAGCTGTTTTGTCTCCCTCAGCCCTCATCCCCCTGGACCTGAATTTGGGTAAATGTTGCCCTTGTTCTCCTTGTTCCATGTAATTTCTTTATGGTTCTAAAACTCTATAATATTGATTATAAGTCCATTATCACTTTGGCCTACATATCTCCTGTCACTCACGAAGTCGGTTCTAACTATGTGGTCTCCTTAACTTTTCAAAGACTCACCAGAAAACTATATTCTCAGGGTCATAGTATTTTTTATTCCCTCCCTAATAACATGTTCTCAAATATTTGCATAACTTGGCCTGCTCCCTCATCTTACTTAATTTTTCAAATCAAATTTCAAAGAAACATGCCCTGTCTACAATATTTAAAATTGCAACCACCATTCACTACATTTCTTATAATTCATTGCTTAATTTTTATCCATGTATCTTTTTATATCGGTGTCCTCTATCAGAATTTAAACTTCAAAGACACAGATTATAGTATTCGCTGTTTATAACCAGTGTGTAGTATAACCAGTGTCTGCTATAAAGTAGGTAGTCAACAGATATTTATTGAATGAATACAATAAGTTGAATTTATTTAAATTATAATATTTCTCCCCTCCAAAGAAAGGTGGTTTAAATGTTCCTTTAGGAAAAATAACATTACCTTTTGTTTTATTCAACCTCTTTCTATTGTATTTTCTTTTCTGTTATGCTCCTTATGCTCTAATACACCCATAAGTAAAATCCAATGTATTACCTTGAAGGATTCCATTTCTTGCTATGCAGACATAAGTATACGTAGATATCATTATCATAGGGATAAATATTTTTGCATATTTAGGTTTTCATTTCCTCCAGCAACTCTATGGAGAATAAATTTGATAGGGACAAAACCAGAGACTAGGAAAACTCATATTTAAAAGAAAATACAAAACATATGTGGTAAAGAGATAACAAAGAAAAAGTCAGTTGAGAGGGAAAGATGAGAAATTAACATTTTATCTGATTAATTTTTGTGCCTATGCAAGACACTAGGTCTTAATAGAAAGCTTGTTAGAAAAGTCTGGATGATAGACAGGGTGAAGAACTTCTGTGCTTCAGACTCTACTCCGTAATTACTAGCACCATGGAAATTGCAGGGATTACAATCTCGAATGGAGACGGGGACAGATTGTGTCACTAAGAAAGTACAAATGAACGGAACTTCTGCACACTAAGGTGGGCTGAGATTTTCATTAAATTAGGAGGCAGGTCCGTGCCCATTAACTCCATGGGGACCAACACTGACCTTCTAGGGTTTGTTTAGGAACCAGGGAAGCAAGGGAAACAGGGGTAAGGTTAAGTGTGGTGAGTTGGTGACAGACCATCTTTAAAAAACTGATTTGTTAAATGTCTGAAAGGAACATTGGAGATCTAGGCTAATCTCATTTTTTTCAGGTGGGACAACATTCTTCCACCACAACCACCCCTCCCTTACCCCCACCCCCAGGGAAGAGGGGACCTGCGGCAGACACACAGCTGGTCCCCCAGAGACCTAGGACTAGAACACAGGTCTCTGACACTCTGTCCAGTGACTTTCCCATCACACCAGGGAATCCAGGTTCCCTCAGCTTTAATGATAAAAGTGGTTACAAGATGGTCATCAAGTGATCGAGAAACATCCATGTGGCAAAAGAAGAACCTCTCTTCAGTCTAATCTAGTTGAACATCTGCTATGTGCCATGTGCTGGGTCAAAGTTTTCATATGTAATCCTCTCAACAGCCCTACTTGACGCCAATTACCCCAGTTTACAGATGGGAAAACTAAGGCTCAGACTGACAAAAATGCTTGGCCAAACCCTCCCTGCTGAGCATCCAGAGAGCTGGAATTCGAACACAGGACTCTCTGACTCCATAACCAACATTTCGTGTTGTTGGAGAGTCTATAGTTCTGATCAGATTCATCTCACAAGCCATGTTGGTTATATCTGCTTGACATGCGTCCTCAAAAGGAGTCTTTGGCTGAGTTCAAGGTCAGAGAGGAGTGCTGTGATGGATTAGTGGCATCGGCCACAGGAGTGCACAGGTAGCATATCAGTGCCCTGCATTTGTCATTGTGCTGAAGCCCGCATATGCCAAGACCCACTGCATCACACCTTAGGATTTGTCCCTGAGCCTGCCTGCTCTTGCTGGTGATGGTCATGCAATATAGTCCTACTATAAACATTTTTTTTAAATTAAAAAAAGAGTCTGGGATGGAAAAATAAATGTGGCGTTCTCAATATGTCTGTGGTAGTTTAAGCTATAAGAATAAATGAGACAGCCCAGGATAATACACAGTCAGAATAATAGTGAAGCAAAGAATAACACTATGAGAATAAGAACTTGGAACACTTGTAAAAAGGGGAATAATTTAATAGAGAAAAATAAAATGTCAGAAAGTCCATCCCCATAAAAAACAGCATAGTGCACAGTGTAGTATAATGTAAACCAAGAGAAAAGGGAATGTCAAGAATGAAAAAGAAAGCAGCATTCCCAACTATGGGAGATAAGCTGAGTCCAGACAGCAACATTTCCATTGGATTGAAAATTAGGAAACTATCAATGACTACCTAAGCAGTTTCAGTGCCTTGGAGAGAGAAGCCAGCCTGCAGGGCATTGGGTGTGGCAACAAAGCTTTATTTAATTACAATTGAAAATAAGATGATACGTTGATAAGCTTGAATACATTTAGATGCCAAGAGGAAGAAGTACAAAGGAGAATGTTACAGATGAAGTAGAGTAATGAACAGGAGTGGAGCATTGTGGAAACATGGGAGTGAAATAAAGAGCTGAATTGAGGGGGCTAAGAGGAATAGCAGTGATTTTAGGTGTGGTTGTAAATTGGCTTGTAGGAAGAACACTGGATAACTGGTGTAAATTGACTCTGATAGTCTCATTTTTTTTATTTAATAAAGGAGATAAGTTTTTTGCCAATAATTGTAGGTAGAGGGTTTTCATACTAAGCATCAGGCATCTGTAAAATGCTGGAATATTCATAGAAGGAGATGGAAGAGGATGATAGCATAGAACAAGTAATAGGAATAAAGTCACCGATTTCTTGGGGATCCAAACTGCACAGTTGTGTAATATTCTCCAATAAACCTCAGCTGTCCACATCTGCAAGTGATAAGCCCAGCATTGCCATTGAATCTGAGTCAAATTTTTCCTAGGAAAGTGCAGTAAAATAAATATCACAAGGTGATTGAGAGACCTGAGATGAAGGAAGTAGAATCAATGATCTAGGTAGGCCAGGAAAGGAAGAGATGCCAGCAGGAGTTGATAGATTAGAAAATGATAAAGGAATTGAAAAATCTTTAGGCTTTCAAGCAAAGAGTAGAAATAGCATGTGTTAAATTATGGGAGAATTGGAAGGATCTATCTATATCATAAAAGGCCAGTGGTTGTGACGCCATTATGGCATCATGACCAAAAGAGCAGCGGCTCTAGTGGAGGGCTGGGAGGGGAGCCAGGTGCCAGCTACAAGCAGCAGCGATGGGTGGGGCGGCCAGCTGAGGCAAGCGGAAGCGAGCGTGCACGCTGTGCCTCTAGTGAGAATATAAAATCAGAGAGAGGGTATAGACTTTCTCAGGTAGATTTGTTCCAGATCATTTCACATTCAAGAAATTGGTAATGAAAGGGGTAAATTTTGTGAGACTTAAGGATGTCCATAAATTTGAGGATACGTAAGATTTGGGACAAAAAGAAAAGAAAAGAAAAGAAAAGAAAAGAAAAGAAAAGAAAAGAAAAGAAAAGAAAAGAAAAGAAAAGAAAAGAAAAGAAAAGAAAAGAGAAAAGAAAAGAAAAGAAAAGAAAAGAAAAGAAAAGAAAAGAAAAGAAAAGAAAAGGAAAACAACAACATAGAGATAACCTAGTTTAATTTCTAGATAAGAAATCTGACTGAGAGAAATAATGTGTTTGAATGGTAGAATCCTGAATAGAGTAAAATCCTTTTGATGTCTAAAGTATATTTTTAAAAATATTGCCTCTTGTTGCCTGATATTGGCGAGTGTGTTGATATCTTCTGATTCTTTTTTTCCTCTGAAATTTAGGAATCAATCACCTGAGGTAAGTGCCGGTATCTTTGCGAAAAATACATCTTGGAAAAAAATGAAGCAATAGTAAAAAATTTAAAATATGCTTTTTCTTTGCTCATGACTTCATTTCTGATTAATAACCCCCTTTCCCATTTGCATATACACTTTATAAAGGAAGAAGTTGTTAATTGAGAGATTTGGATGAAATTTATTATTGTCTCATATTACTTTCAAATACTAGTCAATGAGGAAATGTGATAAGTATATGATTTTAAAAAATCTTAAATTTGCATATTGAGTTGTAAGTGTTTTTATAGTGTTGTTGCAAATATTTTTCGACGTTTTCTATGTGAATTTAAAGTTATTCTAGAATTTCAGAGTTGGTGTGTTATGTGCTGATTATCTATGTCTTGTAAAAAGAAAAGTACTTTAGCAGCAGTGTTAACAAGCAATGCTGTGTACAAATGTGCATGCCTTATCATCACTTTGACAATAGGTGTCTTGTCTCTGTGGAGAACACAGAACAGGTGCCACGACTTGCTGAGATGATTTTCACTGTATGTTTTTAGTTAGCTTTCAGGAGATAAATACAATTGCCTCCTTACCTCCCAAAGAAGGAATTTCATAAGCACATGGCAAATGACTATGACTAATATTATAAAATCAATTGTCAGATGATTTGAATTTAGCACATTTTGACTCTTTATAGGGAGGAAGATTCTCTTTTGCAGTAATAATATCAATAATGTAATGTAATCTACTGAGTATGTAATACATTTTGGCTGATACATTTAAATTCTAACCCTTTTATTAGGTAACCATTGTATTTTAATTAGTAAGTAACTTTAAGCCCCGATACTTGAAAACACAAGAGACAATAAATCTAAGTCATGGAAATATTAACAATTTTAAGGCAATATATTTATTAGGCATTTAAGGTATATGCATTATAAAAGTATTTGAGGTAGATAGGTGATGCTTGGCTTCATATGACACTTAGAATTTGGGAAGCATATTTCAGGTGGAGAGAGCATGGGGGTATGAAAGAGAAAAGTACTTTTGGGAATAACAGCTAATTTTGAATTAATAGAACATAGAATGTGTACAAAATAGGAACAGAGGCAAAACTTAAGACTAAACAGGATCTAACAGGGGCTAGATCCTGAAGCAATCATTGATTAGTTATAAAGCCACAATGTAAGCCAATCAACAAGGATAGAAAACAAATAGCATTATGAATAAAAGTTGAAGTAAAAATTAAAATTCACCAATCACATATTATTAATAATTTTTTTAATTCTTATTGATTTCAGAGAGGAAGGGGGAGGGAGAGAGAGCTAGAAATATCAATGATTGTGGGGAAGCAGGGGACTTGGTTGGAAAGTGTGTAAGGCAGATTCTCCAAAAGGTTGAGGGCCTCTAGGGAGACCTTGCCCAAGGCAGCAGCCCCTGCCTTGATTTTTCCAAACAAGTCTGAGCCCCGGGTGTTTTACTAGAATCTCTATGTTTAGTCTTTAGACATGACCTTGAAGAAGCATGTGCTTTCTCAAGGATACTTACCCTGCTGATAGTATCTAGAGGTTAATTTTAGTTCAAGCTGTTGCTACAATAAAAGCCAAAGGAGGCAGGAGAACGGGCTGTCTGGTACCTTTAGCCAGGTAGTCCCTTAGCCCTCTCTTTCACAGAAACACGTGTCAGAGTAATCATTCATCCATCACTTAGCGTTTGCTGGTCAGTCCTGGCAAATGATAAGAGGGAATCATTGATCAGCTGCCTCCTGCATGCACCCTACGGGATCGAGCCCGCAACCCGGCATATGCCCTTGACCAGAATCAAACTTGGGACTCTTCAGTCCACAGGCTGATGCTCTATCCACTAAACCAAACCAGCTAGGGCCATATATTATTTAAATGGGAACTATGGTGAAAGTATTATTTCTCATGTGTGATTAAATTATTGCCTTTTTCCAATAAATGCAAACACAAATTTTATCTCAAAAGGCATGCTTCTTAAAATTGTGTGGCTTTTTGCCCTAACTGGTTTGGCTCAGTGGATAGAGCGTCGGCTTGCAGACTGAAAGGTCCCAGGTTCAATTCCTGTGAAAGGCCTGTACCTTGGTTGCGGGAACATCCCCAGTAGGAGGTGTGCAGGAGGCAGCTGATCGATGTTTCTCTCCCATCGATATTTCTAACTCTCTATCCCACTCCCTTCCTCTCTGTAAAAAATCAATAAAATGTATTTTTAAAAAATTGTGTGGCTTCTTCTCATTTCTTAACCTATTTGATTATTATTCAGTTTTGCATAGTGTTAAACATTATTATCATTGAAACTCTTTCTCATTGGCCTGTATGAATGTATAATGTCTAATCTTTTCTTCAATGCCTTCTTCAAAACTGTGTTTCCAGCAGAACATAATTTTTCTACTGCCCCTTCTTGAATTCTATTCAGTGAGTAAGTCTATCAACTGCCCTAATAACCTTACTCTGGTTACCATGATTTCCCCCTGTGACACACACTTACAGCCTTTTCTAAATCTCCACTTACCAAAACCTACTTATATCAGGTTAACTCCCAGGAAAATGCTACTTTTACGTCAACTTCTAATTAATCAGGAAGAATTAGTCTTTTTTTTTTTCTCCTACAGATGTGTAAACCCTTTATTCCAAGACTAGTATTGTTACCTTCTTTCTTAATATATAATAATAATAATAATAATATATATATATATAACTTATTAAGAGTTAATTTATTAAGAGATCTCTGCTGGTCCTGGCCACTGTGGCATCCCCCAATGTTATCTTCTTTGTTCAGTTGCCAATTTCTGCATCTCTTTCTGGTATATCTAGGATGGTTAATCTCCACTAAATATGCAATCTAGTCCCACTGCCAAGAAAAGTTCTGAACAAACCAACTTTCAGGCATAATGTACTTAAGGCATTAAACTCATTCATCCCTGCCACTGATATATTCTGTTTTACACTAAAACACCATGAAACTCACTATCAGTTACTCTGATATGGTTATGCAGTTGATATTTCCTTTATTCCTTTATCCTTGACTATTCTGCTAGTCTTTATGGTCAGGAATAATGTCTCCAATCTTTTAGTTTCTACCCAGAACATTGATTATTCAAATTAGTAGACAGCAAATGTTTCAGTAAACATTTGTTAAATGAATGAATGAGTAGAGCCTGTGCAGGAATCAATAAAGACTTGGTGGAGACATATAGATTGCCATTGTGCCTGTTTTCCTTCTGATCAGAGGGCCCTATGATTGGTGAGGAATGGATCTGCCAGAGGAAATCCTGCCCTCTCTATGTGATAAAGGGAAAGAAGGAAGAGTCTTATTATGAACTAGAGGCCTGGTGCATGGATTCGTGCACCGGTGGGGTCCCTCTGCATGGCCTATGGGGATCAGGCAGAAACTGGCAGTCCAACATCCCTGGAGGGATGTAGTAGTGCATTAAGCAGCAGGAGGCTGGGGAGGAGCCTGAGCCTGGGCCAGATGCCGCACCCCTCTCGCTCATCCTGGCCCCACTGCTCCTGCCGCTGCCATTTGATAGGCTTGCTGCCTCTCCGCTGCAGTCTCCGTGCGCCCATCCTAGGGCAATGCCAGCTCTCCCATGACCGAGAAGCGGCCATGGACTCGCACCTAGTCAGTCCTGATGCTGGTCCCTTTCCTGGTCCTTGTCCAGATGGGGGAAGGGCACGCAGGGGGAGTGTCTGCAGGAGAGGCTCAGGCCTCTGCAGCTGCACTCCCCAGTTGTGAGCCTGGCTTCTGGTGCCTGTGGATCAGCTGAGTGGCGCTCTCTCTGTGGGAGCAAACTGACCACCAGAGGGAAGCTTATGCATTGAGTGTCTTCCTCCTAGTGGTCAGTGCGCATCATAGCGACCAGTCAAATGGTCAAATGGTGACTTAGGCTTTTATATTTATACCAGAGGCCTGGTGCATTAAATTTGTGCATGGGAGGGGATGCCCTTTAGCCTGGCCTGCACCCTCTCCAATCTGGGACCCATTGGGGGATGTCTGACTGCCGGGATCGGGCCTAAACCGGCAGTCAGACATCCCCCTCACAATCCGGGACTGCTGGCTCCTAACCGCTCACCTGCCTGCTTGCCTGATTGCCCCTCACCTCTGCCAGCCTGATCACCCCCTAAACACTCCCCTGCCAGCCTGAATGATGCCTAACTGCTCCCCTGCTAGCCTGATTGCCCCCAACTGCCCTTCCCAGGTGGCCTGATCTAACCCCTAACTGCCCTTCCCTGCTGGCCTGGTCACTCCCAACTGCCTTCCCCTGCAGGCCTGGTTGCCCCTAACTGCCCTCCCCTGCAGGCCTGGTCGCTCCCAACTGCCCTTCCCTGTCAAGCCTGATCTTGCCCCCAACTGTCCTCCCCTGCCGGCCATCTTGTGGTGGCCATCTTGTGATTACATCTTGCAAACGCCACCTAAGCTTTTATTATATAGGATATATAGATAAACTACTCAGCATTCAATAATGTTGCTAATTATAAGTGTAAGCAAGGTAACAAACTTTTTAAAGCAGGAAGGAAACCTCAAGCTTATTCACAATTTATCCTTCATACAAAAGAGGCTCCTGACGATGAAAAAGGTCAAATTATTTGCCTAAATTACAATAGAATTGAGACAGAAGCCAAGGATTGCTGACTCACTATCCAAAGCTCTTTTCATTGTGAGTACATTTACTTTACGGCATTAGTGATAAAGTAAGCTAATAGTGCTTAAATTTTTATATTTCCTGAATGGTGATTAAATTTTTAATGTGTTATGACTATACCACAAAATCATGAAAACCTTTGCAAGGAAGTATGATTTAAACTGCGATTTTGTGATAGGGAGCTCTTTTCTTGATACTGACAGGGCTTACTATAACCTTTTTGCAATGGAATTTCTGATCAGCCTGACAGATTTTATAAAGCAGTAAATATAAAAATTTTGAGCAAATACTCCCTCAATTCCCAAGGCAACAACTTAAAAAAGCAAAACAATGGACACCACAGGAGGAGCCGGTGTGTGTGGCCTGGTGGAACTTTGCACTCTGACAGCCTAGGAGGCAGGAAAGCATCTGTGTTACTGCCCCCGGGTGCAACAGTCCCTGAGAGTCGCTTAGAGAGCTGCTGTGGATGTCACTCTTCGCTCTTTGCAGCCCCGAGGAGACTCCTTAGCGCACTAGCAGCAATAACGGAAGGAATCCATTCACCTTTGGAGATAAGGAGGGGCATGAAAACATTTCGCTTCACATTGCTCAAATTTATTACTGTACTGAACGCTGTTGTTCAGTTGCCAATTTCACTTGCCAGGGCCCCCAGAACAAAGCTACACAGACTGGTGGCTTAAACAAGACACGTTATTTCTTCAGACAGGGCTACCTGGACAGGCTCGCCGTGGAGAAGGATCAGGGACTGAAGACTGCAGAGTCCTCACCCTCAGCTTTGTTTCCACAGCCTTCTGCTCGCAGGCTCATGGCCCAGCCCTTCCTCCCACGCCCTTCCCTTCTCCAAGGAAGAATGGCAGGGCAATGACCACCTTGCACACTGCTGGGTCCTTAAAACGTATCAGGCAGGACTTGATGACTGTGTTCCTGGCCAAATACTGGGCCTAAATATGGCACATTTCTTCCTAATCCCTGCAGCTCAGTAATCCCGGGACGAGAAGAATGACCTTTTCCTCTCCCCAAAGTCGTCCGTTTTTCTGCTTTCAGCATGAATGGTAGTTCTCGTCAGGAAAGAACTTGTTATGCTTTGTTCTACGCTCTGGACAAAATCGTGAGGCAGGTGCCACTTCCTATAAAGCAAAGCCCAGCTGTGGAAGGGGCGTTCACCTCGGGCACCTCAAGACCAGGCTGAAAAAGGGTGTATACAGAAAAACCCATCTTGTTGTTAAATAATGTTTGGGAAGAAAGCATAATACTATATACAATGTGCACACAGTAAGACAAAATCCTTCTGATTTTCAATCAGAGCTCCCCAAATCTGAACCCATTTACAAATAGATGAGTCAACCTGCCAGTGAATCCTGGGAGTGCAGGGCAATGGCAGGGTTTGTGCTTGGATTGTTCTTTCAGTAGATTTGATCAAATGGCATTAATGTGATTTGAACTCTGAAGTTCCAGCCAGAGCCTAAAAAATCTTTTGTTCAATTCCCTTGCTACCTGAAATCACCGAGTTTCAACCGCACAAGTTCTGATCCATTAAAGTTAACAGCTTTCAGAGCCATTAGTGGTAACAACTTCCTCCGTCACAGTTTCTCATAGTAACTCCAGGTGAGGAATTTATGCAAAAAGTAGACCAAGGGAAGATAAACAAATTCAAATCTTTTATCACATGGGCACGAGATAAGGACAAAGTGCATGGTCAAGGCTTGCATGCTGAGCAGGGTCCAACAGAGTCTCCATGGAAGGCTCTTCCCACCTCGTTTCCCTTACTTCAGGATGGAAATCTGTGCCTTAGATGGCGAGGCAGGCTCCATACCCCGACCTTTGTCCCCTCTGCTGTCCACAAACAACAGTAAGATGGACAGAGAGCCAAAGGTGGGGGAGACCACAGGCCTTTGCTGTAAAATCGATTCCTTCAAAGATAATCTCACCTGCCTCCCCCTAGTCACCACCTCAAAGGCCAGAGTACCCCATGGGTCAGTGTTCCCATGGCTCCTCCTTCAGATGCTCTTTAGGCTGTGATGGGGTGATGGTGGAGCTGTCTCCTCCTGGAATTTGCTTGTTTCAGGGTTTAATTATATTATGTTTAGTTCTTTCCATTCTTCAGCGTTCAAGGGGCCACCGCTTCCCATCTCTTACCACTTCACTGTTTTCCTGTCCATGACCCAATTATATATCTTTCAACAAGAAACCAGAATCCATAATATTGTGAAACTGAAATCTTCCTTAGGTGCTCTACCAAACCTACAACACATTTGTCTTTATGTTGTTTTGGAAAAATCCTTGCAATTCCACAGGAACATGACAGGTGTTTATTTTATTTTATTTTGTTTTGTTTTGTTTTTTTAAATAATTCTTTGTTGTTGAAAGTGTTACATATATCTCCTTTCCCCTCATTGACCTTTTAGAGTAAAGGAGCATGCATGTTAATTCTACTTTGAATTATACAGTATACAGTATAAAGTAGTGGGCTATAGAGACAAAATAGTCCATGGACTCTGAAATCCTATTGCCTGAGTTCAAATCCTCAAACGCCTATGACTTAATTGCTGTGTGACTTTGGACAAATTGCTGACATTTCTGTGCCCAGTATCCCTGTCTGTAGAATGAGAATTGGAATACTACCTCCCTCAGTGTAGCAAGTGGGAGGCTCTTAGCCTGACACAAAGTAAAAACTTTGCTACTTTTATTCTGATTCTTTACATTTTAATTAACCCATAGCATCCAAGCCAAATTGTATTCATGTGGGTGAAACAAAAGGAAGAATCCTTACATCTCTCAGTTGGCTCATAGAGTGGCTAGAGGTTTGTTAATTACAGAAGCAGCTCACCTAGTCATTATATTTATGGCTTGTTTGAGATCGTCTTAGAGTCCCTTTGGAATGACAGAATCCACAGCAAAGGGAATAGTGGCCAAGAGAAGAGAATTAAACACCTGAAACATAGGGGGGTTAGTCACAAAGAAGGCAACCATTATTTTTGAGTATGTAAACAGGAACTGGAGCAGAAGCAAATAAGGGGACCAGGTCCAGCACAGACTCATTGAGTCAAAGCGAGGTATAAATAAGAGATGAGAAAATGTGTTTCTCTGACAGAAACTCAGGTTAGGTTACTGGCCACAGCTGTGCCTCCCTGCGTTCTAGCGTGGTAGTTTTACCGCGCTGGTTCATAGGACAGCACCTATGAGGTCAATGGGTATGACATTCACCATTTTCCCTCCAGACAAGCACATGGGCTATGCTGTGATCCAGAATATGAGTAACTGCATACGTCATTCTTTTGAGTGCAACATTCGTTTTAATATTTTGTTTGAAATCATTTAGGTTTACTGGAGACTTGTAATTTTCATACATCACTCACCCAGCTTCCCCTAACACTACCAATGTACATGAACACAGCAAATTATTGAAACCAACGAATTAATAATAATGTAATACTACTAACCCATCTATGGTGCTAATTTGAATCTTGCCGGTTTCTCTATGATCAGCTTAGCAAACTCCAGGAAATTTGGCATGTTTTTTATTGCTTTTCTTTTTGGTAGTAGGGAGAGGGATAGTGGGTTCTCTGATTTTGTTGTGGTTTTGTTTTGCCTTGTCTCCCTCAGAACCAAGCGTTTTGAAGACAGCCCTTTCAGACCATGTGTACCTTTAAATGCCTTCTCTTTGATATTTCATTACACCTGGGCATTTGGTTTTGTATTTTCAGACTTCGGGTGGAGTTGGTATTTCTGGCAGTGGTTATAGATTACCCCTTGGCCCAGTCATTATCTTCCTTGTTCTCTTGTCCACAGAGGTTTTCTCCATTTGTTATTGTTCACAGCAAAGCCTGGCAGTGAGGTGAGGATGGTTGTGGAAGAGAGAGCATGAGCTTGGATTAAGAGATTTTTAAAAAATGTATAGTTAGTTAAAGTCCGGGTATTTCCTGTCTTAAATTATGCCAAGGACCTGGCTATGTGTAGATAAATATTTCCATTCTTGTTGTCCTATGTTTTCTGATTACCTGGACGTGCTCAGAAATTTTTTTTTTCTATCATAAAGACACAGGGGGTAAATGACAAGAATCCTGAGGGGTGCTGGGGTCTTGTCTCCTATCATCAGGCATTGTTGGTCCCTTCGAGTGCTATGGGATGTGGACTTAAGGAGAGAACAGCCCTGCTAAAAATAAGGCTCACCCAGAATTCTACCACATTCTCAACAATTCCATACCACAGGGAACTCTTTTTTTAAAAAATATATTTTGTTGATTTTTTACAGAGAGGAAGGGAGAGGGATAGAAAGCTAGAAACATCGATGAGAGAGAAACATCGACCAGCTGCCTCCTGCACACCCTCTACCAGGGATGTGCCCACAACCAAGGTACATGCCCTTGACCGGAATCGAACCTGGGACCTTTCAGTCCGCAGACCAACGCTCGATCCAACGAGCCAAACCGGTTTTAGCGACAGGGAACTCTTATTAAATTATTTCAATAAGTAGATTTCAGTAATTTCAGGACTCCATTAAAAATGTAGGTAAACATAAAAATTAGCATGTCATGGTTAAAAGTTAATTGCTAATGAAACTGCAAAGATTAGCATTGTTTTTGTTAAATTAGAGGGAAGGAAAAAGAATCTTACTTATCAGAACTGCAGAGATGTAATAATTTTAATAAAGTTTTCTTTTGAATTCTTGATTATTTACTAGTTAAACAGAGTTTCACCTGAATAACATAGATGATACCTATTGGTATGGACCAAGAATGTATCCAATCAAACCCACAACGTGAATGTAACAGGAGCTAGTGCCTTTGGGAGTTGATTAGGTCATGAAGGTGGAGCCCTCACAATTGGAATTAGTGTCTTTATAAAAGAGACTCCAGAGAGCTCTCTTTCCTTACTCCACAAGAGGATGCAAAGAGAGGTTGGCAGCTTGCAACCCAGGCAGAGGCCTTACCGGAACCCAAACATGCTGGCACGCTGATCTCAGACTTCTAGCCTCCAGGAGTGTTAGAAGTAAATTTTTGTTGTTTATAAAACACCCAGTTTATGATAATTTGTTATATAGCAGCCTGAACTGACTAAAACAGCCAGCTTGATGAAAAAGCTTGATGGTCTTTGTTCATAAACACAACAAATTATACTTTTTGTCATATTATATTTAATGTTAGCCATAGGGACCAATAAGAGTTATGACTTTCCCCTTTTTTGCTAATAACTCAAGTAGTGTGTTAGGGAAACTTTTTTGTAAGGGGATTGTACTAGTATACCTCCCTTACCTGTGGATGATTTTGACCATCAGCTCATTCGGTGGCATGGTTGATCTGCACGTTGACACCATTGATTCTCAATTATATCTACTGCACCATGAGGATGATAAAAGCTTAAAGAACGTGGAGCCATACTGCACATGGCTTTAGGGCCATAAACATGTCATATTGGGGACTCTATAGTCTGTTGAACATTGATGCTAGCAAAGATCTTAACATCCTCATATCCAGCTATTCAACATGAACTAGAATGAAAAGGATCACAAGATCTTACATTAAGTCCATTATTAAACATCTTGATCTTAACCACTTTATAGATTTCTTTTTTGTTCCCAGTATTCCCAACTTTGTCTTTTCAATGAAAAGCTTCTACTCATGTTCTCCATAAGACTTTTCCTCTTTCTACTTTTAGATCAGTGGAAAGAGGTTCTCAATAAGTCCCTATGCCTCTTTTAACATATAATATTTTAAAGAAGCCATTTTCTTTTAGCTCTTTAGGCTGAAGATGGAATGATATCAATTGTTGGCCTATGAACCTTCCCTTATATATCTAGAGAGTTTTGATGTAAGAAGGAAATGAAGGCTCAGAATTTCAAAAGTTCTCCTTGTGGTTTAGCTTTTATTCTCCAGATCCTTGATTTTCAGTGTTTTATATGATAACTATTTTGGTGGTTTGCATTAGTTTTTACTCATTACCTCCCCGCCACCTTCAGTCTTGGATTCATGTTTTCTGTTTTATATTTCTGATGCCCTATTGATATTTTGGCTTGTTTCTTGAGAATCCTTATCTCTGTTTTGAGTTGAAATTTTAGCCAAGAGTTCTATATGGCCTAGAAATAACTTATAGATTATTCATTTGTCAAGACAAGTTAACTAATTAAACTTGATGGGACATCTACTCTAATAGGATTATGAGGATGCATTCATAATCTCTGTTCTGAAAAACTCAATCCAGGGGAGTAGACAAAAAATATTAGAATACACTGTGGAAAGTGGTAGGATTGAGGTGTGGACTAGGTGATATGTGACCCCAGGGAAGGCACAGCAAAAAGAGAAGAACCTAAGATAGCCAGGGTTGGAGTTGGGGAGGAATGGACATGCCTACAAAGTAGGTATCTTGTGATCTGAGTTATAAAAAATTAGTTCAGTAATAAGATCCTCTCTCCCTCTGCTCTTCACTTCTGACAAATACCTCTGATTTTCAAACATCATTTTTTATCCCTTATGTCTTTTGTTCAGTTACCACCCTATTTCACTTTTTCTCATCAGGACTCACCTTCTTGGAAAAATGGTTTATATCTGCTCTATTTTCTTAACAACCACTACTCATCCATCACAGCTACCCAGCTTGTGCTTCAGCCATTGCACAAAAACTATCTGTCAATTCTCATAGGTGACATCCTAATTGCCAAACTCAATAGCAATGTTTCTTTCCTATTTTATTTGACCTTTCTGAATCATTTGGCACAGGTTATCACTTCCTTCTTGAAACTCTGTCATCTACTGACTCTCTTGCTATCACTTTCTCTAAATTTTCCCCATTTTTGCTGGTCATATGAAAGTTTCCTTAGGTAATTTCTCTTCCTCTTCACATTTCTTAAAAATTGTTATGGAATATAGAGCTTTAGGGTTCGCTTATTTCATTTGATACTTTATTTAATAATAGATAAGTTATTACAAGATCTATAGAGCTGAGGACTATATCTGAGTTTCTCTAGTCTAGATAGCCACTGTGCAGAGGCATTATTATTTAGACATGGGCTGATATGTGTGTAGTGTTTGTAAGGATATACTCTACATAAGATTCAAAGGATAAAGGAAATGTGTACATAACTAGTTAAATTATATGCCAATATCAATTTCACATTATATTTGCTTTTCTTCTTCTATTAATATTCTTGGATTCTTTATGAGTTTGACAAAGAAAACTTTATTTTGGCTTATATTTCCACCTGTTTTTGTTAAATCTATTGGTTTATGGCTCTGTTCTATTTTCAGTATTTCCAGCAGCAACTGAAAAGTCACTTCTTACACAATATTCAATCGTGTATTACTCACCCCCTCTATGCCATTAGGAATAGTGTTGAATTGGAACTGGACAATAATCCACCCTCATTGGACACTTCTTCCCCACTGGGTGGGGAGCTACTTATTCAGTCCCCGTGACCAACATCCTCTGCATACATTTCATCAATGACCACTTCAACCAGCTGCCATTGTTTCTCCACTAGAGGTCCGGTGCATGAAAATTCATGCACTGGAGGGAGGTTCCCTCAGCCTGGCCTGCCCCCTCTCACAGTCTGAGAGCCCTCAGGGGCGGGAGGCAACCTGGTGATCAGGGGAAGCTTACGCCCCCATCATACCTCTGCTGCTGCCACTGCTGGCAGCACAAGCCTCAGCCGGCCCTGGTTACCTGAGCTTCGGGTGGCCCTGGGTGGCTCGGCAGCCACCATCTGAGGGTTGCCTGTGAAGCTGCCATCTGAGGCTTGCCTGTGCCTCGGGCTGGCCCTGGGTGGGTCTGGCTGCACCATGCGCCTGCCACCCCCTTGCTGGACTTAAAGGACTGGGGGACTCTGGTGGGGCTGAGGGGACTGGGCGCCGCCATCTTGTGGCTATGGGTGCTGCCATCTTTGTGATGGTGTGATGGTCAATTTGCATAATCCCTCTGTATTAGATAGGATTTCCCTCCCCCCCCCATTTTTCTCTCTAAAGAATAGAACCATACATAACCCATTATCAATGGCTCATTGAGTTTTATGTCCCTCTCCATTTGTCAACAGGCTTTTATTTTTCTCTGCCCTCATCTTTTTTTCCCCCTTTCAACATTGAAAACCTGTTCTTGCAATTCAGTTGGTTTCCTATTCCCTTTGCCAATCTTCCTCAAAGTTTCCTTTCTTCAGATTCTGTTTTTCACTTTAAAAAATATATATATATTTTTATTGATCTCAGAGAGGAAGGAAGAGGGAGAAAGAGATAGAAACAACAATGATGAAAGAGAATGATTGATTAGCTGCCTCCTGCATGCCCCACATTGGGGTCAAGCCCACAACCCAGGCATATGCCTTGACCGGGAGTTGAACCATGACCTCCTTATTCACAGGTCCATGTTTAACCACTGAGCCATGACAGCAGGGCTGTTTTTCATTTTTTAACAGACTTTGTGTGTTCATATATCTTATAAGTTCCATGGAAGATAGTAAACAGGTATAAGGTAAGGAAAAGTATGATACCCATTACTTATAAAGTGCATGTTTTATAAATTATACCTTTTTGAGGTGATCATGGGTGACAATCAGAATCATAATTTATTAAACTATTCCTACATGTTGTTCAGCCTTTGGCCACTCTTATTTAAAACTACTGTGACATGGACTGGATTGGAGGAGCTGAGAGTCTTCAGCTATGAGAGCTACATTTTAAGAACTTTGCTCTTGCTTTTCCTCTTTCTGTTGTAATGAAGATTGTAGCCATTGACAATTTTATACTTAAACTCTTCAGAAAACATTATCCACAAAACCAACTCCATCTGCTGAGTTTTGAATCTTATAAAATATTCCATTTTGTGAATTAAAGATTACTTTAGAAAGCTCTGGTAGATTCTAAAATGAATAAGCCTATCAACAAAAATAATTCAACTGGCTGATAAAAGACAATTCTATTCTACCTTGTATAGAGTAAGAATAAAAAACTTAGATGCTTGATAAAATAAATATCACAATGTCCAACACCCTATAAGAGTTACTAGATATATAAAGAAACAGTTAAGTCTTGGCATAACTTGGAGAAAATATATAGTTAAAAATAGGCTCAGAAATGACAGTGATGGAATTAGCAAAGATGAAACGATGACAATCTGAAGGGCCATTCTAGCTCAAGATCCCTATGGGATCAGCCAAGGCTGTCATTCTACATTCATGATAGCTTTCCTTCTTCTATTCAAAAATGCTCCTTTTTCCTCTTTTCCAAAGCTGTAGATCCTGAAAATTTAACATTGGTAACCAATTCCTATTGAAATGGTCTGTTCCTTTGTATTTGAAGTAAACACATTACCCTAATTTTCTTCACAGTCTCATCTTTCTTCACCCAATTCTTAAATACTAGAGGCCCAGTGCATGAAATTCATGCACTGGGGGGGGGGGGGTTGGTCCCTCAGCCTGGATTGTGAGAGGATGCAGGCCAGGCCAAGGGACCCCACCGGTGCACGATCAGGATCAGGGAGGAGGTTGGCCAGCTGGGGAGGGGCTGCAGGAGGGCTCCAAGGCATGTCTGGACCATCTCACTCAATCCTGATGGGCCAGACCCCAGAAGCAAGCTAACCTACTGGTCAGAGGGTCTGTCCCCTGGTGGTCACTGCACATCATAGTGACTGGTTGACGAGTTGACTGTCTGCTCCTGGTGGTCAGTGCATGTCATAGTGAGCAGTTGAGCAGCCTTAGCATATTATTAGCATACTAGAGGCCCAGTGCATGATTCAATCATGCACCTGGTGCACCAGCGGGCTGGCTGTCCGCCGGTGCCCCAGGCCTTCCGAAAGGCCTTGCGCCGGAGCAGACAGCCGGCCGGGTCCCCCGCTTTGGCCTTTGATCGCGGGGGACCCGGCCGGCTGTCCGCCGGTGCCCCAGGCCTTCCGAAAGCCTCCGGCAGCCATGGCACAGACGCTGAGCTCGCGGCGCCACTGGCGCCGCGAGCTCAGCGTCCTGCTGGCCCAATCAGCTACCCCGGCCACCCTGAGTCCCGCCCCCTGCACCTCCTGCTGGCCCAATCGTGGGCGTAGCGGAGTGATGGTAATTTACATATTACCATTTTATTATGTAGGATTATGCTTTGATTGGTTGAACGGCCAACCGGATGACCAGACACTTAGCATATTAAGCTTTTATTATATAGTATTAGGCTTTGTTCTGGACCCTTATCTACACATGTTCTCTCTATGCATGAAAGAATGAATCTATTCATTTTCCTGGTTTCATTTACCATCCACATGCTGATAAGTGATAAATCACAGAACCACATATTTAAGTCAACATTTTCTTCTAAAATCAACATACACAAATGGGACCTTTTACTAACTTTATAACTGAATGCTACAGAGAGGTCATTTATGTCCCCAACAACCAATGAATCACTAAGTCTTGTTGCTTCTACTTCAAAAATATTTTTGTATTCTGATATCTTTTTCTGGGGGTAGGTTGGGTGGGCAGGAAGAGGTGAGAATCCTCATCTTTATTGCTCTAGTTCAGGCTATCATTTTATTGTACTCCTGTTATTGTCTCCATTTTCACTCATCTCTACTCCTTCCCATATATTTAGACTAGGGTCAGCAAACTTTTCCTATAAAGTGTCAGATAGTAACTATTTTAGCTTTTGGGAGTCAAAGAGTAATTGTGGCAACTACTCAATTCTGCTATTGTTGCATGAAAGCAACCATAAGCAAATGGAAATGGTCATCAATGTCTCTCAATAGAAATCTATTTATAAAAATAAACAAAGTATAGTGCAGATTGTTTGCCAATGTCTGAGCTAAGTCATTACTTTTCCCCAACCTTTTACTTAATGTATACTCTCTTTTTTTTTTCTGGTCTCTACTTAGATATTACCTCACTCTGGCAATCTCTGTCACTGTTTCCCCTTTGTATGTGCTCCCAACACTTTATTCCCCTTTTATATCTTCTTAATTATGTATTTAATTGCCTGTTTCACATTAGCTTATAAATTCCAATCAAGTCTGTCCTGATCATCTCTATCCCCATAATTTATGCAGTGTTTGGCTCAAGGTAGGCACTAACAAGTATAGTATTTGAATTAATGAAAATATACTCAGAAGTATGAATTTGGGAATAAACTAAATGTATTTAGGGGGAACAAAAATGACTTAAAAGGCTATGGGTATGAGTAGCAATTTGACATGAGATATGATCATATTTTCCTAGTACCTATACAGAATAAAAAAGTTGACTTGAAAGCGTTTGGTTTTCTAAAATTCAAAGGCTTCTAAGGTTTGAAACAGCACAGGAATTATATACTCCAGTAGTGGACTAAACTTTATTTTGCTTCACATGATTCAAATGTAAAATGCCCTTCCACCAGGATAGCAGAGCTGGTGCATTTTCAGTATAGGTTGGAAGGGGTTTGGTGAGTGTAAAGAAATTGGACCCTGGACCTGGCTGCCTGCCCAATTTGGACTCAATCATCTTTTCTCATACATATTTTCTCATAGTCAAGCTCATTTAAATTATTCTCACAGGTAATTTTTTTCCTGCTTCTGAATCTTTTTTCATCTGTTCTTATTTCTGCCTCCCTCTGATCTTCATTTGGCTTCTTACTTCTCAGCCTTCAAGTCCAGAGGGCCTTCCTCTGGTTAACTAATTACATATATACTGAACATCCCACTGTATAATCCCCTTTCATTACACTGGATTCATTTACTTTTTGGAACAAATCTTAAGCTGCTAACTACGTATGCTTTTATTTACTAATTGAAAGGTAATCTTAGTTATTCCGGATTGGAATCCCAGTTCACCAGCTACTGAAAATTGGCAATGCCCCTGGAAATTCGTGTGCCCCAGATTTTCTGTGAGAGGAAGATAATGATGGTACTTACCACACTGGTGTATGTGAGAATTAGATGAATTAAAAAGTCTTTTGAACATTTTCTGGTAAATAATTCATGCAGCTTAGCTATATAAAATGATAATAAAGTATTAATATTAATTGCATTATTAATGGTCATACTATAAATTATAAATAATTAACAAATATTGACTGTTATAAATTATTATTTATCTCCCTCACTAGACTATCTTATCTAATAAAGAGGGAATATGCAAATTGACCGTCACTCTGTCACAAAGATGGCAGCGTCCATAGCCACAAGATGGCGGCGCCCAGTCCCTTCAGCCCCACTGGAGTCGTCCTTTTAGCCCACACCATGGTGAGGGGCAAGTAGGCCCCCGCAGAGAGCAGACACCAGGGCCTGCAGCAGCGACGAGCAGGCAGGTCCGCAGAGAGCAGAGAACCATGGGGAGCGAGCCTAAGCCGCCAGTAGGACATCCCCTGAGGGCTCCCAGATTGGAGAGGGTACAGGTCGGGCTGAGGGACCTACCCCCACCCCCAACCCCCGTGCACAAATTTCATGCACCGGGCCTCTAGTCTATATTATAAAAACCCAGTGGCCCTAACACTGTAACGAGGAAAGACTGGCGCGGGTGGGCGGGGCCACATGATTTCATGCACTGGGCTTCTAGTAGGATATATTATACAAGAGCGGTATATGATTTTGTTCAAACCTATACGCCCACTGCCTATTATAGTGACTGTTACTGCAGTGATTGGTGAATGAATGAAACATTCCTGGTGGCCTTCTCTCCCCTGCTTGTGGTGAAAACCCTTGAACTATGCAGTGTCCAGGGACAGACCGGGCAGCAGAGGTTACAGGAGGGCCTTTCATGCTTAGTCACCTAGTCAGCAGGAACGGAGTAGGACATTGAACTTGAGATACTGATCTTGTCCAGGCCAGCCCTGTACTAGGTTTTATTTCATCAACTGCTAAATATTTACAAGGTTTTGTCTACCACACAAGACTTCCCATTTCTATTTCACACAGGCAAAGCAGCTGCACATACTAAGTCTTCACTTCACATATTGGTTCCACTCCAAAGTTTGTTTCTACATCCATATTTGTAAGTACAAAAGTGGCCTTAGATTAGCCACTACTTGTGGCCTCTATCTGAGGTCGGTTGACACTAGTTTCCTCTGGTGCACACATTGTATATCTACAAAATTCCACAAATAGAAACTTTTGTAGTTAAAACCAAAAGTGAGGAAGAAACCAGGGACACCATGTCTTGGAAAATAGGAACTGCATAGTTCACATAAAACTAATGAAAGCATTTCTAGTACTAGAGGATGAATATTCCTAACTATATAGCTTACATCTGAATGATAAACACAAATTTAAATTATTTTACTGATGCTAAAACAGGTACTTATATCCTGAGAAAATTTCTTGGAAAATATTGCATAGATACCAGATGAAAAGTAGTTTATCTGTTTTGGAAAATAAGGCTATTACATTTACTTTCAAGTAGCCCAGTAAACAAACACTCAAGGTTACACCTTACAATGTATTTGTACAGTAACAATATTTCCCATTAAGCACAACACAATAAATCTTTTAAAGGCTTTTTTTGGATGTATTTTTCTCTGAGCTGTATTTAGCCTTGAGCAGGCATCCTGATGAAAAAATTTCCTAGAAACCGAGGTTGAAAAACAAGAGCTTATGAAATCCCATTTTATCTACAAAGAGACAGCAATGAAACGGAAAAAAAAAAAACCCACCACAAACTTATTACAACCAATGAAAAATTGTAACTCCTTTGCTACTGAAAATTCCTTTTATTGTATTAGCACATTGTCAGAACACATAAGCCTATTTCATATAGCAATCAATTTTAAAACAATTACAAAGCTTGCAACTTAGTTCTGGAAAGGATCTTTGAGTTCTCTTGGATGAAAAATTCTCTGAGAATAATAGATCTATATTTTTGAAGGGAGGAGCATAAAAGTTGTTTTTCCTATGCACAAGTATTAAAAATAAGTATTTGGGCTTTTTAAAAAGCAAACTAGAAAGTACTGATACACATAAAAATTGATACATGTAAAGTAGTTTCAGAATTGCTAAACTCATACTCTCCTAGGAAATCAATTCAATCACTAGAGTACTATGTTTATATGGTTCCTTTAGTCTGTAGCTTTACAATATTCAGTAAAAGCATTGTTTCTAAAGTTACTTAAGTCAGCCCTAACCCCAACTATCTTCATTGAAGTCATATCAGACATTTGTAATATGTTTATACTTATATCCCATCATCTGTATTCCATGTTAGAATCCCTTGACACTGTGGCTGATATTTTGAATTTGCATTCAGTAAAGTTCATTCTCTATGGATTTTGATAAATGCATAGAGTCATGTAACCAACACTCCAGTTTCACACAGAACAGTTCAATAACCCTAAAAATTCTTCTGGGTAGCCCCTCTGTAATCAACCACTCCTCTCTCCACCAAACCATCTGATAACTTAGAAAAAGTTGGTAACTTGCAATTTCTTCTAAGAGTAGGGACTATACTCTGTAACTCTGCACATTTTCAACTTGATTTCAGAAGTCTGACTGTTGATAAAGGTTTCAAGGCAACTCAGTGGGAAAGTATATTAGTTTCAACTAATTGTGCTGGGTCAACTGGATATCAAATATATTTTTCAAACTGACCATTACTTTACACCATACACACATAATAACTCAAAACGAATAATAGATCAGAAACCATAACATTCTTAGAATAAAATTATTAAAGATTTGGCATAGACAATGTTTTCTTAGATAGAACACAAATAAAACAAACCATAATATTTATCTATAGATCTAGATAGATAGGCAATTACATATCTATAAGTTTGAATTCATGAAAATAAAACCTTTCGGTATTTGAAAGACATTATCATGAAAATAAAAGTTAGGTCATAGATTAGGAGAAAACATTTATAAGACCTATATCAGACAAAGAACACACACGTGGAATGTGTGAAGATGTCTTACATTTCAATAAGACCACACACCTGATTTTAAAACACCAACAAAACCTCAGGCACTTCACAAAATATATGTAAATGGCCAATTCACTCGTGAAATAAATGCACAGCATTATTACTTACGAGAAATTACAAATTAAAATCTTAGAGAGATAGCACTACAAACCAGTTAGAATTACTAAAATAAATTTTAGAAGCTTTTCCATGTTTTTTGTTGTCACGGATATGGCCCAACTTGAACTCTCATATCCTGCTAGTGAAAAGCAAGTGGTTGAACACAATGGAACATGTTCGGTAATTCCTTACAAAGTTAAACATATGCCTGCTGTTACTCTTTGGTACTTACCCAAAAGAAAAAAGAAATGTGCAAAGATGTGTGCATGAAAGTGCACACTGCCTAATTTCCAACAGTCCCAAACCGGAAGAAAAGTGTCCCTCATCGGCTGAATGGGTGAAGAGGCTGTGGTAACCCCCAACCGAATGAAAAAGCGCAGGGAGCAGTGGGGCAAACAACTGATAAATGCGGACACATCTCACAATGATCATTCTGAATTTTTTAAAGACAGAAGAAAAAAAAAAAGACTATATACGACATGATTCCATTTTCAAAGCATTCCTGGAAATGCAAACAAATTTGTAGTGACACGAAGCATATCAGCGGTGGCTCGGGAATATGAGTGGGAGAAGTAATATAAAGTAAAACGTTTGAAGGTGATAGAAATGCTTGCCCACTGATTGTGATGACTTTATACGTTTTACACACACATACTGTTAAAATTGTGCACTTGTTTGTACTTCAAATGTAGTTTACAGAAGCTTGTTTAACATGTACCAGGTGGGGTAGGACCTGAGGGGCGTGGCGGGGCCTCTAGATCCCAGCATTCCTTTCGTGCCGCCACCCAGATGGCACTGCCCGTGGTTTGGTACCAGGACCATCAGGAATCTTGCCCCCCCCCCGCTCCCCCCCGACTTCCCACCACGGGCTTCGTGAGGCCCACTGGGGTGCTCAGCGGTTTGCGCTGGTGCAGAAGGCTGGCTTACAAACAGGGAGTTCTTCCAGGAGAAGGGGACGAACACAGAGCTCCCAGGCGCTGGCACGCGGGGTCACCTTTCCCCAGACTCTGTACTGGGCGTCCATCCCCATGCCCACGCGGCTCCCGGGGGCACGTGCGCGGGCCTTAAAGCGATCGCACCGGTGGTGGGCGGTGCTGCGCGCACCCGGAGGCGCAGCTGTGAGAGGAGGATCTCGCAAAGCACGTGAGGAGCAAGGTGCGCACCAAGGCTTCCAGGCCCCCGCCGCTAATGACCCCTAGCGCTGATGGGTGTGCCTGGGGCAGCCTCGCAGTGACAGGCAACTTGGCAACAAGAAGCAGCACCAGTGCAGGCCGAGGTAGAGGCAGTGGCCATCACTGCCCTCTGGGCCCGCTGCTGAGCTGGCTGCAGAGCCCTGCGGGCATGGTGCTCCAGGCCTGTGACTTCTGCCACCTGTGCCATCATGATGGGCGTCGGGTCCCGCTGGGTGCCTGGGCTGCATCTTGCCGGGGTACCAGTTCATCCACTTGTTGACTGGAGAAGACGTCTTTGGAATCGCTGTACCTCTAATTACAAGTGTAACTGGAGGGAAAATGGAAAAATTCCGCTGGCAGGGCAGTGTGAGCAAGCCGAGAGAAGACATCGCCAGCAGAATTGTATCGAGTCGTCAGATGTCGGGTGACTCCTTAGAAGGTGTCTGAAGCTCGTCACTCGTCCGCCCCGTCTAGCTGCAGGTCAAAAGGCCCGAGAAGCGGCGTCCTCGGAGACGACTTGCTGCAGAGGTAACAAAGCTTATTCATGGACAAGGGCTGGTTTCTGCTAAAAGGTGTGCTCAAGCCCTGTGTCCTGGTAACACGGGTGCATTGCAGGTCATTGTGTGATCACGAGTTAAAAGAGTTGCTTAAAGAAGCTTCATTTTTCTAAATTAGTTATTGACCCTTTAGCAAGCGTCCTAGATACATGAGGTCAAAGCAAATGTCATTCCAGATGGTCCCTGGGGCTCCGGATGATAGCAGAAGGCAGTCATAAATAAATACACAGACAGGCAACAAATCCTGAAAGTGTTTTAGTTGTTGGACAACATATTCTTAAGAATGGACTTGAATTAAAGTAGGAAAAAATGAATTTCTACATTATAAAATGGCATCAGCTATGATGAAAAGTCCTTTTGGTTGTTCAAACTCATTTGTCATTCATTCTCAAGGTATGAGAAAGACTGGCTCCAAAATTTGCACCTTCATTTCTGCAAATCAGAACAAAGAATGGAGAATACTTTGGGCCTCCTGATGTGAGTAATCTCATTTTTTTATGTAGGTTGGTTAATACTGTGTTTGTGTAATGATGGAATATTTTATTTCCTGATCTGCAAACATAAAAAAAGATGATTTCCTGGATTAATCTTTTTTAAAAATTATACTGCATGAGAAAACTAAATACTGTCTTTCCTACACTACCTTTCTTGTTTTCCTGTTTGGAGATGAAAAAGGTTGTATAAGGAACTTTTTACATGAGGTATGTAGTCCTCTGTCATATTCTAAAACCAGCAGTGCCTCTAGTCCTGGAAACTTGTAAATTTCTGATTTTTGTTGTTGTTTAGCAAACACATATATGAGATGAAGCCATAGTTAGCATTAGAAATTACAGTAGAAATAGTTTCTTTTTAAATGATAGAACAAAAGTAGGTACATACTCAAATTTTCAGGTTTCTAATTTAGTTTTCCAATCCCTTGCCTATGTTTTCCTACAATTAAATTTATTTACAACCTTAAAAAGAAGTGCCAAGTGGAAATTTCCGAACTACTGAATCCATCTGATGAAATTAGTAGTAACTAAAGAATCCAAGAATTTGAAGTTCATTGATGTAAGCTACTTAAACTATAGTATATAATGAGAAAAACAACAAAACCAAACACAGTACTTAGTCTCAGCCATGAAAACAAAAAAAAACAAAACAGTACATAGTCTCAGCCATGGGGTGCATCAAGCTAGCTAATATAGATGTAATTGGAGTTTGAAAAGGAGAGGGGGAAAAAAGAAACAATTTATGGATCAGAGGAAACCAAAATAATTACTTGTTACAGTTATTAGTTTTACAAGCAGAGAACTTTCCAGTGTAATTAGTATTAGAAGTTTTGTAATATTACCTAACTGTAGTGCTTTACGACCACATCTAACTCCTCTCCCAATCTGTGGCCCCAGAGTAAATACCTGTTTGGTTTTCTGACCTCTATGTCTCCCACAGACATCAATGCCTAGTTACTTCTTTGTATTCCTTAATTTTACAGTGTTGTAATTTTACTAGAGGCCCGGTGCACAAAATTTGTGCAAGGGGCTCGGCCCTGGCAGGCCCTTGCAGCCCCTCGCAGCCTCAGCAGGCCCTTGCAGCCCCGGCTTTGTCCAGAAGGTTGTCCGGAAGGTCATTTTGCTGTTCGGTCTAATTAGCATATTAGCTTTTTATTTTATAGGATCATTGCACATTGAACAAATTATTTTGTTTTATTTACATGTGTCTGTTTCTGCCACTGTAAAACTAACTAGGGCAAGGACAATATCTTATTGAAGTTTATCTAGTACTATGAGGTTACTCTTCAATGATTATTCATCAAGTGAAAGAATATAAAAAGGAAGATTCAAAAAGATAAAACACAGGGAAGGGAACTACGTAGAACACATTACTATGAAACTTAAATGGATATGAGAAACTACTCTTTGAAGGAGAAGCAGGGAAATTGTTATGCACATTTGATAAATAGTTCCCATAGTCCCTTAAAATTGATTTAGGTTACTACGGAAAACAATCCACCATTTGAGCTGTGGAGGGCATGGTTTGTAAATCAAAACAAATGAGTGGCTTAGTGTTTGTGTCTAAAACATGTCTTTCATTGGAGTTCATCTCCTTTTCCCTGTCTGATAAGAAATTAAATTGGTTATCATAGGTTTTTCATCTATTCTGTTATCTTTAATCTCTTTTGGAGTTAACCTGTTCCTCCTTCTCATTTTAAAATAATGTAAAAGCAATTGGCTCTAACATGCAGTGGGATCACACAGCTTCGTTGCTGACTTGCAGAGATCATAAGGATCACCATGGGACATGGAAGTCTCATGGATGCAAAATGAGCTGAGAGTTTCTTTCTTAAGGAGAGGGACATGGCTGATTGCTTTTGCTTTTTTTGGAGTGTGTGTATTTGGGAATTTCCATATCACCTGGTTAGAAAAGATTCATTACAAATGTGAGGCTAGGATTTGGGAGTAAGATCTCATCTCTTTATTTTGAGCATTGCTACCTGTGTCAGGTAAATCACTATCACACTTCAAACATGGATGATTATCATGCATGAGCTCTACAATAATAAAAGAGGGGGCGTCGAGTGGCCTGTTGGCAGAGATGCTAAGTGTCAGGTGGAGTGGACAACATGCCCATTAATGTCCTTCCATTTCTAGGCCAGGAATTGGCAGGATCTAAATGAAACAATGGACAATGACAATGTCATCAATAATTTTGATGGAACAATGATTTTTAGAGAGTATTATCTAATATATAGTGGCTTTAGTGGCTAGAATCTTTAAAACCTTAATGTTTATAATACTTTTTTCCCTTCAGCATGATGTTTGTGACATATATGCTTATTCTCTGGAGTTTCCATGGAAACTTGGCACTGCAGTTTACTTGTGCTTTGTTTCTCTACTTAATTTTTTTTCATTTTAATAATTTTAATTCTTCCAGTGAACAAATTTATTAATGTTCTTCCAAAGTGTAATCCTTGGATTTGGAGAGATTGTCTCCTTTCTTGCCATCACCTGTTTATCCAAGTACATTGAATACACCAGTCACCTTACTTACCAGTGTTACATGGATGTTGTATGGAGGGATATGAATTATTAAATATTAAAGATTTTCTGGTACTTACACTTTATTGCTTGGAATGATAAAACATAAAAGCTGGAATGACCTATGTAATCCTGTAATCTTATGCATTCGGGAACTGAGAGGTGGAGAACTGAAATGACTTGTGCTGAATGGAACAAGTTAGCTACTTCCTTCATCAGGTCTCTCCTGTCATCTCAGCTAAGTTTGGGTTTTCCCTATAGCCTTTTGGATTGAAGAAGACACGGACTCTATTCCCCCATTCTCAGAATTGCTCAAATGAAGTAGAAAACTTCCTTGGCCAGGGGTGAAGTCAGGGTTCTTTGTAGCTGAGAAATTTGGTTTTGCAAATGGTGAATTACTATGCAGCAGCTGTTTGCACAGATAACACCTGGCCCTGTGTCTGTGCTTTGGAACCTTCTCCCCACCTCCAGTTGTAGTTCTAGTTCGAGGAACAAGTTTTGACTTTTAGAGGACACTGTGGTTCTAACACTGTAACTTGTTTTTCTCTTGGTGAGAAGTCCCTTTTTGGATGCCCCGTGCCTTAGTGACATGTCAGCAACTGTTTTTATGTTCTCTTTTGTCCAGTAGTGACTGGAATCTAAAACATTACTCTTTCCTATAGTAAGCCCATCATTGTGGGGAAAACATCTGCAATTCATTTTTATCTCCCATTGAAAAGTACATAGTAGCCACCAGGCATCTATTACAATCTCTCAACTGTGAGTTTCCAAACAGCCTCACTATGACATATGCTGTTTTGCTGTTGGACACTGCGTTATCTTCGTAATCACTGGTACTGTAAAAGAAAGTGCATTAAATATAATGGAGCCCAAACAGAGTCCAGAGCGCCTGCCTTTTAAGAACTTGTATTTTAATGAATGTTGTTCTTTAACTGGAAACATATTGTGTCACAAGGTCTTCCGACTTTGCTGTAAAATAGGTTGATGAAAATGTTACTTTTTATAACGAACCGAGGAAAACTGAAAAAGCATAGAAATTGAGCAAGCTTCATTATAAGGTCTAGTGTGGTTCATTTAGAGTGTAGTTTATGGATATTTTTCTGTTTCCTTAAGGCAGAAATTAATAAAATGGTATCATTTCTCTAAATGAGATTGACAAATATAAAAAATTTTGTTCAACATTTATTACTCTAAACTTATTTATACTCATTATTTTGCTAGCACAGTGGCAGATGCTCAATGAAGCAGTACATATATACAGGTAGAGGTTTTTGAAGGAAGGTTGGGATTTAAATATGTTATGATATGTTAGATGGTGTTTACTTAAAGAATGAATGAATTCTCAAGTCCTGTCCTACCAATCCCCTTTCTGGCAATGTAATCTTCAAGGGAGTTTTATGAAAGGAATACAAGTGAATGGAAATGAAGATGTCATTTTATTGTCAACTGGATAGTACCAAATCCTATTGTGCCTCTTTAGGCATAGGCCTTAGGTTGGAGGCCTACACAGGCCACTCTTTCCGTTAAGGTTTAAATCTCATTTTGATAAAAGTACAGTCCTCTGGTTGCCTTCACAATCCTGGAACCTGGAAGAACTGCCAGCTGCCAGCATACTGAAGTATTCAGATGGACAAAGGCGTAGTCAAAGCATCTTTCTTGGGATGGTAGGCCTGGGTCCATTTCTCCCTCCTTTTCCATGGGAGTGGAGAGGAAAGAACAAAGCTTTCCATATTCAGGCCTTCTTGAGTCTTTTCATGTAAAGTTAGGTAGTTGCAGGCTCATATCTTGGTAGGAGGCCAGTAAATCCAGATGGTTTCTACATATATGCCTTCAAATATTCTACAATCTGAAAAATTAGTTTTCCCCATTTTGGGAAAATGAAGGGAAGAAGTGGGGAGTGGCAGGAGCAGATAGAGAGACGTTGTTCCTTTTGCAGAGACAAACCCTCACCAGATTAGACTGATGTTTGAAGAAAATACTTTATTATTTCTTCCTTAGCATCACAGTAGTATAGCGAAGTCTGGCATTTTGTGTAGTGTACTTGGCTCATTAATAGAAAGTAGTTTCTGAAGATTTCTAAAATTGCATTAATACTTGAGTTTTATGTTCTTAATGAATTTTTTAGAACTACCAACAGTTTTATTTTTACATCTCTTTTTTGCAATTTACTTTCATTTTTTTTTTTAAATTGTCTATTGCTTCTGTATATCACTAACAAACTCAAGTATCTGGAAGAAGTCAAAATGAAGACTTCAAGTTCATAATTCTAATTCTCACGCAAAGTACAACTCTCTTCTATTGTTTTATCTCAGTTTACACACAATCAGGATTGTACAAGATCTCAAACTGTAGGCAATTAGAAAGAACAAATTGGAAAGGGGAGACATACAAGCTACTCATTGAAAATAGCAATGAATAGCTTAACAGCCTGAAGATAAACCTATAAAAAGCAAATACAAGAATCTTAGAAAGCTCAGGGTTCAAATCAGCAGCTCTTGTAGGAATAAAGCAGCCTGAAGGGCATTTGACCCCAGACTATCAGGGAGAGTTTGATATCACTTGATGTTGTATTTTTAAAGTATCTATATAATATGAAACACAAGTAAGTAATCATTTAATTTTATCCCTGTCTTATAAGTAATCATTTAATTTTATTTCTGTCTTTTAAATCATAGGTATATGGAAACATACACAGATATCCTATATAACAAAAGCCTAATATGCTAAGTGTCTGATTGGCTGGTTGTCAGTTCAAACAATCTAAGTGTAATCCTATATAATAAAGAGGTAACATGCAAATTGACCCTCACACCGTCACAAGATGGCTGCCTATGACCATGCCAGCAGGGGGGTTAGTGAGGGACAACCAAGTGACTGAACAGCAGGCTGTGTGTGGCGACCAGGCAGGCAGGGGGGTTAGTGAGGGATGACCAAATGACTGAACAAGCAGGCTGCGTGGGTTGACCAGGCTGGCAGGGGTGCCATGAGGGACGACCAGGACAGCAGGGGGGGCAATTAGGGACGACCAGGCCAGTAGAGGGGGGCAGTTGGGGAAAACCAGGCCAGTAGGGGGGGCAGTAAGGGATGACCAGACAGGCGGGGGCGGGCAGTTAGGAGTGACCAGGCCAGCAGGGAGGGGGTAGTTGGGGGAAACCTGGCTGGCAGCAGGGGGCAGTGAGGGGTGATCAGGCCAGCAGGGGGTCAGTTAGAGGCAATCAGGTTGGCACGCAGAGGCAGTTAGGGGCCATCAAGCCAGCGGGCAGGTGAGCAATTAGGAGCCAGTGGTCCAGGATTGTGAGAGGGATGTCTGACTGCCGGTTTAGGTCCGATCCCTGGGATCGGGCCTAAACCGGCAGTTGGACATCCCCTGAGGGGTCCCATATTGAAGAGGGTGCAGGCTGGGCTGAGCAGACCCTCCCCATGCACAAATTTTGTGCACCGGGCCTCTAGTATGCTAATGATAGGCTAAGGCTGCTCAGCTGCTCACTATGACATGCATTGACCACCAGGGAGAAGATGCTCTGACCAGTAAGTTAGCTTGCTGCTGGACAAATTCGTGCACCAGGCCTCTAGTTAAAAATAAAAATTACTAATAGATTACAAGTGTTTATTTCATGATGTAAGGTTTAGTTATTTGGAACAGGTGTGGGTACTGTATTTTTCTGTGTATAAGATGCTATGTTTTTCTAAAATTGTTAGACTGAAAATTGAGGGGTGACTGATACGTGGAAGTCAGTGAAGAAGGGAGCCCCATGGGTGCATAGCTGCCATATCTTGTCAAACAAGCTTCCTCCAATCGCAAGCCTTATTGTTACTGATATCAGCTAATGCCGTAATTGTAGGTGGAGAGTGCACAAATGCAGCAGGGACTGGAGCATTCTGAGCCCATAAAGATGTCAAATACTGGTAAGAATTTGTCTTACTCTGCAAAATTCAAACTGAATGTAATCAGCTATGTAAAAGAGCATGGAAATAGAGCTGCAGAGAGACAATTTGGACTTCCTCCCACTGAGTATATGATCAAACAGTGGAGAAAACAGGAAGAACAACTCCTTAAGATGCCAAATAAAGAAGGCATTAGGAGAAAAACCAGCAAAATGTTTAAAATACTGATTTCTTAATCTTGGGTTGGAAAAGAAAATGTGTGTGTGGGGGGGAGGGAAGGCGTCTTATACATGGGGAAATCTTATACAAGGAAAAATATGGTAATTCTTTACTCATTGTCCTAGAAGCATGAGAAGTTGTATATGAAAATAGAAAAGGGGACTTCAGAGGATAATAATAAAAATAAGAGCCTAAAGTCTAATAAGTCTGTTAAAATACTGGCTTTGATACTTAATTGTCATGTGTTTTGGTTTCTTCACCTAATATAATGTTGGCAGGTATTTAATGCTTAATTCTATCATTTATAGTTATTTTGATTATTAAATTACTAGAGGCCCCGTGCACGAATTTTGTGCACTGGGGGCAGGGAGGGGGGTTATCCCTCAGCCCAGCCTGCACCCTCTCCAATCTGGGACCCTTTGGTGGATATCTGACTGCCAGTTTAGGCCCGATCCCACAGGGATTGGCAGTCGGACATCCTTCTCACTATCTGGAACTGCTGGCTCCTAACCGGTTGCCTGCCTGCCTGCCTGATTGCCCCAACTGCTTTTTTCTGCCAGCCTGATCACCCCCTAACTGCTCCCCTGCTGGCCTGATTAACACCTAACTGCTCCCCTGCTGGCCCAGTCGCCCCCAACTGCCCTCCCCTACTGGCCTGGTTGCCCCCAATTGCCTTCTTCTGCAGGCCTGATCTCGCCCCCAACTGCCCTTTCCTGCTGGCCTGATGGCTCCCAACTGCCCTCCCCTGCCAGCCTGATCCCCCTCAACTGCCCTCCCCTGCAGGCCTGGTCCCCCCTACTGCCCTTTCCTGTAGGCCTGGTCCCCCCTAACTGCCCTCCCCTGCTGGCCTGTTTGCCCCCAACTGCCCTGTCCTATAGGCCTGATCTTGCCCCCAACTGCACTGCTCTGCCAGACAATTTGGTTCTGATTGGTCGGTTTCCATGCCAGTCAGCGTCAAAAGCTCCACCTCTTAGGCAGCCATTAGCTCCTCACAGTTGACCCAGATTTGGTTCTGATTGGTCCGTTTTTATGCCAGTCAGTGTCTCTGGACCTATCAATGGAGCCTGATCATAAAGGCGGGGCTGATTAGCAGCCCCCGTGAAGGCCTGGAGAGAAACGGAGATGTGGCTGCTGGCCAGGCCTGGGAGGGGGCGGGGGGGGGGAGAGAGAGAGAGAGAAAGAGAGAGAGAGAGAGAGAGAGAGAGAGAGAGAGAGAGAGAGAAAGAGAGAGAGGCAAGTGTTGAACAACAGTTGCCACAAAGGCTATGGATCAGACCCTGCTTCTCTCTTCAGGCCTCCCTCTATCTCAGCCTGATTCGCAGACCTCTCAGCAGTCAGTGCTGGGTCACCGTGCCTGCAGCCATAGCAGTCAGTGCTGGGTCGCCATGGCAACCCAGCACTGACTGCAGGACTGACTTCCAGTTGGTCGAGCCTCTGGTCATTGAGGATGTGACGGACCCAGGGTTTTTATATATTAGGATAATAGAGGTTATTTGGGTTTCCCATTAAGTGATTTAAAATAGAGGAATTATAGATAATGGATAAAGCTTTTTCAATTTATCTTGAACTCAATATTTTAAGTCTTGAGAATTAAGTACTTAGAAAAAGTCTCCTAAACATACACTTATTTATTAGAGTGTTGTGAATAAATACAAGGTATTGAGAAACTGACTGCCCACAACTCATGAACCCATAGTAGGTACCATAATCTCAAGGGACTGGCTCAGTTCTTCAAAATAGAGGTGATTGAGGAGAGATGTGAATTGGGTGACTGGTCATTGAAAAATGGCTTGTAAACTATTTCCAAAATTCACTTATCTCAGGAAAGAATCAGGTTGAACCCCAAAGCATTATCCAAGCAGAGTATGTGAGCCAGGACGGCTCTACCTCATGACCAAGATCTAGTTCTCTTAGTGCTTTCCACTAAGTGTGTAGCCCAAAGTGGGCCAGCTTCTCCCAAGGCTGTTCCATCACAAGTAATGTCTCAAAGGCTGGGTCACTGGAAACCAGAGTATTTTTCTCCATTTAACTGCTTTACTCTGCTTAATGCAACAACATTGGAAACACCAGGAGTTAAGTCATTATTGCTTTCAGTTGATTCTCACCAGTACCAGGTTGTTGGTGTTCATTTTTTAATTTATTTTTTAGCTCAGAGTTCTTGCTTTCCATAAGCACACTGGCACATGTTCTTGGTATTTTTCATATATATTAAAGTGTGAAAATGGCAGGGAATTTTCTAAATTTGTGAAAGTGCAAATGTGATTATAAGAAGATCCTATTTTAATGTAGTCTAATTTTTCAAGCTTTGTAGGTAGTTGTTTTCATGTGCCAGGCAAGGAATTTTTGTCTATCAAATATTCATGGAAATAAGGAAACAAAACATTTCATAGAGATATTTTATGTTTTTAATACAAGGCTTTTGCTTAACTTTCATGGTTAGCTCTACAATCCAATTGTATTGATTTTTGTGTAAGATGTAATAAATTACATTAATAGATATAATGTATATATTACATGTGTAGCACATATATGTTTTCTACCCAGTTTCCATTCTACTTCTATAGGTCCTCTTGTATTTCACCACCCCCATATGAACATTAACCTGGAAATTAGTGATTTTCTTACAAGACCGAGATTTCTTTATCACAATTGTTTAGAGCAGTTTCAGGGACTTGTTTTGAATTACCCATTCATTTGCTGCCAGTGTATGTTCCAAAGTGGAGAGATTGGGACCTGCCAGTGGCCATGCTTTCCTCTATGTTTAAGAGACTGTGAGGAGAAAATTAAGACAGATATAGAGATGAAGAGAGGAATGGATGGGGAGGGGGAAAGAGAGAGAGAGAGGGAGAGAGAAAGAGAATGCCTCCTAGAAACATTCTATAGTGTCTTATATTTCCAAAGCAATCATCTTGCTTTCTTCAGGCTTTATTCCTTAACTAGGGTCCCAGTGCACAAATTTGAAAGGAACTGTGGGCTGTGAGGCTGCGGTGGGCATAGGGGCGGGTTTCAGCCCATCCTCTGCACCCCAGCCTGGCCCCTCCCACCATGGCCCTGGTCCCCTATCTGCTGGCAGCCCTGCTCCTGCCACCACCACTCCCACACACTGATGGCGCTGACCCTGCTTGAATCCGCTGACAGTGCAGACCAATTGGGGCCAGTGCAGTCAACAGGTGTGAGTGGCGGTTGCTGCCCCAATCACCCCTCAGGAGCCGGGGGAGGTTGAGAAGCCCTCAGGGGCGATTGGAACTGGCAGTTGCCCCTCGCACCCATGATGGTGCTGAGTGATTGGGACTGGCGCTGGGCAATGGCAGTAGGTGCGAGCACTGGGTGGGACCATGGTGTGGGAGCATAGAATTTTCAGTATCCACCAGAGGCTCGCCCCTATGATAGCGACCGGTGTCCCGCCTTGGTCTGGCACCCTAGATCACCTGCTCCACCATCCCACCATGGCCATCACCCACCATGTTCCACACATGCCCCCCGGTGGTCAGCTCATGTCATAGTGATTGGTTTTGTTGTTCCACCGTTCGGTCTATTTGCATATTAGCCTTTTATTACATAGGATCTGGTAAATCGGTGAATTTACATCTTTATCTAGGCTGGAGTTAGAAATATCTCACATGAGCAAAAAGAAATCTCTGCTTCTGTCTTTCTGTATTTGTCTCTGAATTTGTTTGTTTCTGTAGCTGCTTCTTTATTTCTACACATTGCTTATAACATTCATATTTTAAATTTCTACTTTACATCCAGCTGCCTTCCAGAATGGCTTTAGTAATCTAATTTCAATCATTAATGTATAGGTAACTTTTTCCTTTTATAATTTTCAACCACACATATGATTAGCTCTTTTTATCTTTTTCTAAATGTCTTAGTCCCCCTAATCTGCATGATTTTTGCAACATTAGCTATTGAGTCGTGGAGCAAAAGATAGACAAATGCCTAGAATTGAATAAGCGCAAGTTTAGGGAAGGTTTTTCCATTTCACAATTGTTTTCATTTTCTTCTCTAACTTAAACTTGGTACCTGGGGGTTGACAGTCTGGGTGACTACAAATGAGTGGAGGTGAATAATTAGAATTGGCTGGAGATTGACTGGTACAAATGTGTTGGCATTCAGCGCTCCTGGCAGCTCACAGAAGCATTGGGTATATTATACTCTTGTGGTTAAGAAGCAATGCTTAAGAGATATTGAAATTGGACAATACTTATTATCTCACATAGATAGTCATTTATAAACATGAAGCAATGTAGAATTAACAAATGATGTTTAATAGTTAATTAGAAGATGTTTCCTGATTTGGTATTCCAGAACTATAGATAATTAACAATTTCTGACAAGCAGTTCATCTAAACAAAGCGATTCAATGGCGGTTAATTGAATTATGTCTGTGTGTTTGTTACTTCCTTTTGTCTGCTGGCATCAATTTAATTTCACAATAATAGTTACATTAAAAATGCTTACCACTCTATGTCTTCTGGTTAAAAGATTAACTACATCAGGTTGAATGCAATTCAATTAATGCTTTTTATCTGGCTGTTGTTTGTAGGCATTTTTGCTAGTGTTTATAATGAAATAAGATGCTGCCCATAGGTTTTAGATATGGTGATAGAAGTCAGAACATCTGGGTCCAGTAGTTTTATTTATTTAAATTAATGATATCTCATTGAGGCATACAATTATGGTTATGGCAAACAATTAGAGTGATGAAAAAATCAACTCCCCCTCTCCCCAAAAATGGATGCAGCTGTTAGCTTCCAACAAACAGTATTCCTGCCTTTGTTTTGGTGAACTGAGAAGGAGCACAAATATTTGAGTTTGTCTTTGAGGATTCAAAATGGTTTGTTGTGGAATGGGAGGTATTCTACAAAGTTTTTCTGGACTCCAAAATTTTGGAATTAAGTGTGGGATGAATTTTACAGCTTTTTATTATTTACCAAGAATGAAAACAATCACTATATACATTTTCCCCTCATTTGAAATATTGAGTCAGTATCAGTAGAGGAAAGAAATCTCAGCAATGACTCGGTTTTCTTATTTCTTTATGATGAATCTCTGGGTAGGCACAATAAATTGTTTCTCAGCATATTTCATTGGGGACACTTGAGCTTCAGTTTGTATTACATATTCATAGCTTTCTGTGGCAGCCAAAGGCCATGAGTCTTTGGCCTGACATGATGAGTCTACAGGGAAAAAGAGGCAGTTTGTGTTACAGATGCCCTTAAGAGAGATCCCAGCTGTGTACTCTGCTTTTAAAATGGATGCAAAATTAAACTTTCTGCAATTATTACTATTGGAATCAGTGAGAATTAGCATTTAGTGTACAGGTGTTATAAGATAAAATGACTTTATTTAAACACTCATAAGAGATTTCTGCAAAGATGAAGAATTGAGAAGATGAATGTAAAAGTTTATATTTATACCATCTTTTTAATCTTTAAAAATGTATATATACACTTTTGAAAAAGAGAAAGAAACTCTCACCTGAAGCATGACTAAATGAGGGGAATGAATGCTTTTTAGAAAAATAAAGCATTTTAAAACTTTGAAAATTTTATAGTCTTCCAAAGAAGTTAGATGCTATTCAGAAAAAATTAACATAGAGAGAATCTTTCTCCAAAAGGTATGTTGTCAGGTTTAGAGAAAGAGTTCTCCTCCATTGTTCCACCTCAGGGTGGGATTGATAGATGTTTCCACATGGATAGTGTCTACATATAGTGCTTAAGAGAGCTCCCTCTGTTGGAGGCCACACATCTGTACCAATTTTGAAAATGGCATTACTCTCATCGAAATCTCAGTCTTGCTGTGTTAGGCCCTCATCTAATTCTAGTTAGGGTTGTGATAGGAACAGTCATAGGGAGTATTCTGCTAATGAATTTCAGTGGAATAAGAAAAGGGAAGCAAAAACACTATTTAGTGTTAACTCGTGTTGTAGTCTTAATCACCTCCAGTTGTTTTTTGTTGTTGTTTTTTGGTGTGTGTGTGTGTGTGTGTGTGTGTGTGTGTGTGTGTGCGTGAGTGTGTGTTTAAAACCTTTGGCCAGAGAGGTGTGGGTGATGGATAGGAAGTTCCTTATGTGTCCTCCAAATAGATAGAATATAAGGGGATTTAGGTATTGTGCAGCCAAAATAACAAATATCTCCTCTAGTAATCTATTATGCCTTCAGTCAACAAGAGAAAAATAAAAGCTAAATATTTTTAAAATGAAACTAGATATAACATCATATTAGAACTTAAGGTCTGTACTATAATTGTTATGATTCATATTAATATCTGAACTATTCCTCTGATGTGAATTAAATTTTAGATTCACTCGTGCATGTGACTAATTCCCAGGTGTTGAACTGTCTGATAAATATACACCTGATTTTTAAACATGTGGAGAATGCTGATTGCCTATAAAGGTTTTCTGAAATGTTATATATTTGGATATAAGTCTTGTACTCTGTTAATACTTTGCTCTGTCACCAACTATGAGAATCTTAACCTCAAGAATCCCTTCCTCATTTTTTTTTATTCTCTGGTGACAATTCCCCAGACCTCCTTTGGGAGGCAGTGTCTTAAATTTTCTTTCCTGTGTCTGTATCTCCACCAGTCCCATGTTTGATGGCCATGCTGTACACGTCACCATAGAATTGCCATGTGCCCTGATGCTTGATTAACTTGTTACTCAAGTAGCATACAAACATTTACTTAGCACTATGAATGTAACCAAGCAGGCGACATATGGTGTGGAGAGAGATTCAGTTACTAGGGGTAGGAAGCTTAGAGTTCCTATTGCCTGAACTTTGAGTGACTTGATTCTAAAGTATTTGGTGGAGAACAGCTGTTTCTGAAAATAGCTGCTGAACATCTCTAGAGTCTGTGTTCCTTGTTCTTATGCCCATTTTTTCTCGTTGCCCAGACTTACAGATACTTTCCTGGCCTCCAGTTTTGTTTCACATCAGCTCACCATGTGCCTTCATTCCAGAAGATCCTGCTCCCATTATCCATTTTTGTTTTTGACCTTTGACATGACCCACAGGGACTTGATCCTCACCCATAATCTGCTACTGAGCTTTTCTCCACTGTCAACAGGCCTTGTGAAGGCCATATTTCCTTTGAGTGGGAACCCAACCCAAGCCTAGAGCATCACATTTTACAAATCTGTGTCTTAAGACAGCAAGTAGCAGTTATTTGTTATTTAAATTGATCATTTTTACTTTTTTTAAGAATAAGTTTAATTGTTTAATTACTTTCTAGATAGTATACTTACAAATATTTTCTAATGAGGGTACTCCAAATTGAGAAGATAGGAGTTTTTGTTAATAAGAGAGTATATGCTTTCCTGAAAAAAAAAAGAAAGAAAGAAAGAAAGAAATCACTCATTCTGTGATAGCAAGTCTCATGAGAAAATAGGGTTGGGCCAAAGCACTCACAATCTATGCAACTTTATATCCAGTACTAGAGGCCCAGTGTGCATGGAATTGTTCACGAGTAGCTCGCTTTCACTTGCCTCAGCTGGCCCCCAGCTCATCGCCACTTGTAGCTCTCTGCTGCTAGTAGCTCACGCCCCATCCCGCCCACTGTGAGAGCCACTGCTCACGGGCTGGCGGGGGGAGGAACTGGGACTGAGAGGTGCTCAGTGTACCTCCTGGTGACTGGTCTTTGGTCCTTAGGGCATCACGATCACTGGGTTTTTATTATATATATATATTATTGAAAGCAAATAACTTGAAGAGCTTAGCCAGGCACCTAATTGTAGGTGAATGCTGTTTCAGTGGCTTTAAAATGCATTACAATATACTGTCAAAATGGTAGCTTTTGAGCTCCTAGTATAGGAGAAAGTTCCAGCTGCCAGAGGTGATGGCAAGGTGCGCATCCATGTGGATGGAGCCTCTGTATAGCTAAAAGCTCCTGCCTGCCTGGCAGCCACATTAAGGGTCTTTTCTTTTCCCTCAGAAGGTTAGGATTCTATCCAAGCTATTCTAGCTTCCAATTCTATGTGGATCAACTCAGTGCTCAACTTAAACTAACAAATATTCAATTTAGCAATCACAGAAGATCTAATTTGTGTAATAGAAACATGTTTTATCAGAACAGACTATATCTGCAAATACAGCACATTCAATTTATGTTTCCTGTGGGTTCAGCATTAAGTATAGGTCTGAGTGACATTGACCATGAGCTTACAAGCTTTGTAAGGGAGGTTCTGCATGTGACGTATTCACTTACCGCACAGCACAACACAGAATGTCATGTTTTGCACTTAAGCAATACTTAAAAATGTTTTGTTGGATGATTATTTCAATATAAAAAGAATTACAGTTCAAACAAAAGCTAGATCTCATACTTGCATGGCCACTAATTTGTTCATTTACATTAACCCAATGAAATAGGGCAATTTTATTGATTTTTACATATGTGAGTATCAAATCTCAGTCATTACTGTGAAGACCAAAGGTAAAATTTCAAATTTGTGACTAAGGCATTAAGCATCAAAGTGGGGAGTAAAAACTCCCACATTATATCTTTCTTTTATACCATGCTGCCTTTCATTAAGTAAATTCTAGGTATTTGAGGCTTATATGCTGTTAAGTAAAAGGGGATAGGATACTATCAGGGAAATAAATTATAGAATACTAGTGGCCTGGTGCATGAAATTCATGCACGGGAGGGAGGGGTGTCCCTCAGCCCGGCTTGCACCCCCTCCAGTCTGGGACCCCTCAAAGGATGTCCTACTGCCAGTTTATAGGGAACGGCCCTCAGCCCCTTGCAAGGCTGTCCATGCCCTAAACCAGCAGTCTAGACATCCCTCTCGCAATCCAGGACCGCTGGCTCCTAACTGCTCAGCTGCCTGCCTGCCTGATCGCCCATAACACTCTGCCTGCCTGCCTGTTTGCCCCCAACTGTCCCCCCCCTACAGCCTGATCGCCCCCAACTGCCCCCCCTGCTGGCCAGATCGCCCCCGACTGCCCTCCCCTCCTGGCCTGATCGCCCCTAACTGCCTCTGCCTCGGCCATGCCACCATGGCTTTGTCTGGAAGTTCTCCTGGTCTAATTAGCATATTACCCTTTTATTAGTATAAATAGATAGAGGACTGGTGCATGGGTGGGGGCTGGCTGGTCTGCCTTAAAGGGGGTCCCGGATCAGGGTGGGGGTCCCCACTGGGGGCGGTGCTGGCATGGGCGAGGGGCTGGGGTGGTTTTCAGGCCGGCCATGCCCCCATCGTGTGGGGGTCCCTGCTGGGGGGCGTGGACAGCCTTGCAAGGGGCTGAGGGCCGTTTTCAGGTTGGCCACACACCCTTCAGGGTGGGGGTCCCTGCTAGGGGGGTGTGGCCAGCCTGGGTGAGGGGCTGAGGGCTGTTTGCAGGCTGGCCACACCCCCATCGGAGTGGGGGTCCCCGCAGGAGAGCATGGCCGGCCTGGGCAAGGGGCTGATGGCCATTTGTAGGCTGGCCACGCCCCCATCGGGGTGAGGGTCCCTGCTGGGGGGCATGGCCTACCTGGGAGAGGGACTGAGGGCTGTTTGGAGGTGGTTTGTCCAGAAGGTCTCTGGAAGGTTTCCCGGTCTAAATAGCATATTACTCTTTTATTAGTATAGATACACTTTACCTGAAATATTAAAAGTGGGTAAAGTGACTTTAGTATGTAAGACTGATGTGAAACTAGAAGAAAAATAAGTGTGGGAAAAATCACTAGATTTAATAGCTTCCTTATATAAACTGAATTGTTCTGTAAATGCCTGCTTCTGAAAATGTTTCATTAGTTGGGTTCTTAATAATTGCCTATTTTAAATGTCTGAGGACATTTGTGGAAAATAATCCTATCTAATAAAAGAGAAACATGCACATTGACCATACCTCCACTATGCCCACAAGCCACGCCCACCAGCCAATCAGGAGCGAGTATGCAAATTAACAACAAATATGGCAGCAGCCACAGAGCTGGAGCAAGCAGGAGGCTTGGGTTTCCCCGGCAATGGAGGAAGCCAAGCTTTCCGCCCACCCTGGCCTGCCCTGGCCTCCGCTCAAGGCTACAAAATTTCAATTATAGAAGATAAATAAATCCCAACAAAAATTGTGGCAGCCCCTGAGCTGGAGCCATCCAGAGGCTTGGGTTGCCCCTGGCGATGGAGGAAGCCAAGTTTTCCACCCGCCCTGGCCTGCCCTGGCCTTCGCTCAAGGCTACAAAGTTTCAATTATAGAATATAAATAAATCCCAGATACAAGGGCCTCCACTTGGGTCGCCCGGGGGCATGGCCGGCCTGCAAACCACCACCGGCCCTTCGCCCAGGCCGCCCCATGCCCCAAGGGAACCCCCACTCTGATCCAGGACACCTTCAGGGCAAACCAGCTGGCCCCCACCTGTGCACCAGGCCTCTACCCTACCTAATAATAGAGTAATATGCAAATTGCCCATCACTCCAACACACAAGATGGCTGCCCCCATGTGGTCAAAGATGGCTGCCCCCGTGTGGACACAAGATGGTTGCCACAAGATGGCTATCAGGGGAGGGCAGTTGGGATGGACCAGGCCTGCAAGGGAGGGCAGTTGTGGGTGATTAGGCCAGGAGGGGAGAGCAGTTGGGGGGGACCAGGCCTGCAAGGGAGGGCAGTTGTGGGCGATCAAGCCTGCAGGGGAGGGCAGTTAGGGGTGACCAGGCTGGCAGAGGAGGCAAGTTGGGGGCGACTGGGCCTGCAGGGAAGGGCAGTTGAGGGGGACCCAGGCCTGCAGGGGAGAGCAGTTGTGGGGGACCAGGCTTGCAGGGGAGGGCAGTTGGGGGGGTCCCAGGCCTGCAGGGGAGAGCAGTTGGGGGGAAACCAGGCCTGTAAGGGAGGGCAGTTGGGGGCAATCAAGCCTGCAGGGGAGGGCAGTTAGGGGTGACCAGGCCTTTAGGGGAGGGCTTAGGTAGGGGAGACCAGGCTGGCAGGGGAGGGCAGTTGGGGGGGACCCAGGCCTGCAGGGGAGAGCAGTTGGGGGGGACCAGGCCTGCAAGGGAGGGCAGTTGGGGGCGATCAAGCCTGCAGGGGAGGGCACTTAGGGTGACCAGACTGGCAGAGGAGGGAAGTTGGGGGTGACTGGGCCTGCAGGGAAGGGCAGTTGGGGGGGACCCAGGCCTGCAGGGGAGAGCAGTTGTGGGGGACCAGGCTTGCAGGGGAGGGCAGTTGTGGGTGACCAGGCCTTTAGGGGAGGGCTTAGTTAGGGGTGACCAGGCTGACAGGGGAGGGCAGTTAGGGGCAATCAGGCTGTCAGGGAGCAGTTAGGCATCAATCAGGCTGGCAGGGGAGTATTAGGGGTGATCAGGCTGGCAGGCAGAAGAAGTTAGGGGCAATCAGGAAGGCAGGCAGGCGAGCAGTTGGGAGCCAGCAGTCCTGGATTGTGAGAGGGATGTCCGACTGCCCGTTTAGGCCTGATCCCGATAGAATCAGGCCTAAACGGGCAGTCGGACATCCCTCGAGGGGACCCAGTTTGGAGAGGGTGCAGGCTAGGCTGAGCGACACCCCCCCCCCCCCCCGTGCACGAATTTCATGCACCGGTCCTCTAGTTTATATATAATTTGGCTTTTAACACTATAAGAGTGAGTGAAGTTTAAATATACATCTTATTAAATAATGTAAATTTAGATAAAGAATTAGAGTTCAATAACTATCTTTTCAGTATATAGTATATATTTTTATTCTTGTTACTCCTTGTAGGTATGTTACAAACTTATTTGTATTTATTTACATTATCAGATGGAAAACACTAATGTACAATTCATGTCAGAACATTCATGGCTGACAATGTAGTTATCATTGATGTGTCCTGTTAAAGATGTGTGGTAGGGTCAGATAGTTTGGTAAGAGAGTAAATATATTGTCAAACATGAAACTTTTTTTGTAACAAAATAAAATTTCTTTCTTAGAATCAAATCTTTGAATAAGGTAAAGAGGGATAAGTGGTGATGGAAGATGTGGCTTTGGTGGTAAACACCCACTACTATATACAGATGATGTATTATAGAATTGTATACCTGAAACCTGTACAATTTTATTACCCAATGTCACCCTAATAAATTCAATAAAAAAATAAATATCTTTATAAGACCTCTAATTACAATTACCTCAATGATAAACATTTTTCTTTATTATACTAGTACAGATTAATTTAAAAAATTCTATGCTTTCTGAAAAATAAAAATTTATGAATTTGTACATTTGTAGTAGCTATCCCTCTCCCCAAAAGCTATGAAGTAAATTTTTGTAGACTGGAGTGAAGACAATAATATCAATTTCATTGTTAATTGTATAGATGGAATTTTCAGGAAAATGTTCTGTAGTTAATTACAACTTCATTTATTCTGTTATTACCGTTCTGTTTAAAACTACTTACTAGTATTTTCATGTATATAGGTTGAATTAACATACGTTTACATCTATGTTATTTGTTACTGATTCTATTAGCTAACATTTGAGCTTGCAAGGATAAATAATGGAGACTATTCTCAACTTACAAACTAAAAGTAAAATGGGTTAGGCTCTCAAAATTATCAACACTGTAGCTTTCTTTTATCTCCCTAGTCAATGTAATTAGAAAACAATTCTCAGGAGGGCTTTAAACCACATGAAATATTAATGTGTGAAAAATGTCATCTTTAATACCAAAGGTGGAATCTCAACTGAATGAAACTAAAACATTTACATAAGAATTGGTACTGTTTTTTCAAAATTTGACTTGTATTAATCTTCTAACTCATTAATTTCCAAACTCCTCTTAGCTTGTCATTTTGATATTTATGGAAATAACTTTTCATATGTCTGTTTGTAAGGAACTGTCTGATTTGTAAGGAAGCTTAAGAAATATATTATAAATTTGATGGACTTAGCCTGTAAACAAGGCATATTTTGAATGAATTATTCTTTGCAGATCATTGTAAGATATAGGAAGATAGAGAAACATTAATAGTTCAAAATGCACAGACTCTGAGTATAATTTAATTTAAAATTTTCTAAATCTGTTTTCTTGTGTTGAAAATGGTGAGAAAATGGTAAATGATTAAATAAAGAAAATATAGGTTTTGAGAACATTGAAAAAATGAATTGATTAAAACAATAAAATTTTCAGTGATTAATCCTTAGGTAAAAACACTGTATTTTAAGGATTATGTTGACTCTTACAATTCAGGATAAATTAAACATTGGGGTGAAAATATTCATAGGCACATTTCAGATATATAAAGACATTCTAAATTTAACTTCTTTGCTTGCATTTTATTATAATGTCAATCAATATATTGATATCTGAGATATCATAGTATCATTTAGTTACTAGAGAATGATAATATGGAAGTTGTTGAGGACTCCAGAGTCATTTGAAAATATGAAGAAATATTTAAGTAAAATATTTTGTATTTATGGTTGTTTTTGTAGTTGTTCAAATAGACTATGATTTATTATATATTTAATATATACATAACTTATTTATTATATATGAAATATAAGTAAACAAATGACTCAGCTCAAATACAGCAAAGACATATAGTTAGAAGCATAGAAACATAATATTGAATTTTGGACACAGCTAAAAGCCATGCTTATAACTCTAAAACAATCAAGCAAACAATATTAAAAAAATCCTTGTTTTTTTAAATTAGTATTTGAGTTGTGAACATTTGCTTCTAAGTGAAAAATATATCTACACATAATGTTAATACCCATGACTTTACCCAAATCTACAATAATGACTATGTTATGGTAATTTAATTATGTTTGTTAGTTTATTTATAAAGGCAAAATTGAATAGATTAGGTATATCTATACATATAAAGAGGTAATACATATAAAGAGCTAATTTGTCCATGACAGTGTCCCTGTAACGACCTATTTGCATATTGATGCACGCTCAGCAAGGGGCAGACGGCTAGAGCCAAGTTCCTGGGGGTCTGAGGAGACACCCTACCCCAGCCCCCGCACCCTCAGGGGGATGGGGAGGCTGACTGGATGTGGAGAAGACCCAGCCTGGAGGGTAGCAGCAGCCCGAACCTCCGACTCCCGATCTCTTCCCCTACCACCCTCGCCAGGGGCACTCACAACATAGCTCGCTGTTGAACACCCCTCAGCGCCCCCAGGGCCCGCAGCCCACCACTGTCAGGCCCCCTCCACTGGGGCCGGGCATGCCTCTCCTCCCTACAACTCCAGACCCGGGTGGAGGCAGGCCTGAGCAGCCCCACAGGGTCAGACCCTTCTCCCCGACATCAGCAGCACCATCTCCACAGCTGAAGTACGCTGAACCTCACTGGGGGCATGGCTAAACCCGCCCTCCTAGCCTGCCTGGTTCCACCCTGGCCAGGCCCCAACCCCGCTCCAGGAGATTGGAGCTCTGCCCTGAGCAGGTACAGCTGCGAAACAGCTACATACAATTTAAAGAATGACACCAAGTAGGAAGGTTTGACAGTTACTCCCCCTTTGGCCTCACTGCACACCAGTATCCCCCTAATGCCCCACCCCCCACCAATGCCTCCAGGGACGACCACCGCTACAGGGCTGCTGGCCAGAGCCTGCCACTCTGAAGCCTTCGGAACCCTCTGCAAAGCTTCCATAGCTACAGTCACAGGAAACAATCATGCCCTCCTCCCCCAATCAGCACCTGCTATCTGCCAGGGTAGCCATGAGCTTAAAAATAACAGTCCCTTCCAGTTTAGACATCACTTACTTGATAAAACATTTCTAGGTTTATTAGCTCAGAACCTCCTCATGACAACCCAGTGAGGTAGGCGGAGAAGAGATTACAATTCCCATGGTATATGCTTATGTATTCAGAAATGAAGCTCAGAGAGGAAAAGTGTCAAGCCCACTGGTTCCCAAGGTGCAGCACACGCCCCACATGGGGGACAATTTGATTTTAAGTGGGGCAATTCGAGAATGAGTTAACAGTGAATTTTTTGCATTTCTTATGGTTCTAGGGGGCCTCATCTACAGCATATCCTACATAATAAAAGGCTAATATACAAATGACCGAATGGTGGAATGACCGGTCACTATGATGCATGCTGACCACCAGGGGGCAGACACTCAACGCAGGAGCTGGCTCCTGGTGGTCAGTGCACTCCCACAGGGGGAGTGCCGCTCAGCCAGAAGCTGGGCTCACGGCTGGCAAGCACAGCGGCAGTGGTGGGAGCCTCTCCCGCCTCCATGGCAATGCTAAGGATGCCTGACTGATGGCTTAGGCTCACTAAGCTGTCAGTTGAACATCCCCCCAGGGCTCCTGGACTGCGAGAGGGCACAGGCCAGGCTGAGGGACTCCCCACAAGTGCACAAATTTCATGCACTGGGCCTCTAGTGTTCGTCTATAATAATAAAAGCATAATATGCTAATTAGACTAGACGACCTTCCAGACAAAGTTGGGGCTGCGAGGGAAGCCCAGGTCCTGGGTGCCAGAGGGAAACCAGTGCTGACAGCAGGGGGAAGGAAGGCCTACTCTTGCATGAATTTCATGCATCGGGCCTCTAGCTTTTAAATAAAATTTCTTACAAAATGTTAAAAGAGTGGTTACAAATATCACCAAATTATGCTATTAACCCTGGGTTTTCTGAGGGGAAGGCATTTATAAGCTGTTGATATGTGATGTTTGAAGATCACATTAGAGAGATGTGTGCTGAAATGTTTACTGAGTATTTGAAATGAAACCATGGCCTTAGGTCTGTAAAGTTACAGACACACCATCTGCCCAAACCCAGATAGGCTTTTGGCCATTTTGTGCCCCAGAGCAGTGGATGCATGAGAAAATGTGGAGTTGCATGACCTGGTAAATTCTGGTGTGGAACTTCCTCAGATCTGTATATGGTAATTGATTGGTCCTATGCTGCAGGTATAAAACGTGTATGGTATAAAAAGTGATCTACACTAACGTTTGTGGCAGACACCAAGCCAATTTCATATAATCTGACAGGTGACATCAGTTATTTCAGTGGTGTTGGAGCAGTATGATTTCAGCAACCTCTGTCTTAGCCTGCTATTACAAAATACAGTAGACTTCGTATTAAAAACTGACATTTATTTCTCATAGTTCTAGAGATGGGAAATCCAAGATCAAGTTGCCAGCAGATTTGATTATTGGTGAGGTCTCTCTTTCTGTTTTGCAGTCGGCTGCCTTCTCTCTGTAGTCACACATGGTGAAGAGAGAGCTTTGGTATCTCTTTCCCTTCTTATAAGAACACTAATCCCCTCCTTAGTGCCCTGTCCTTATGACCTCTTTTTAACCTAACTACCTCCCAAATGCCCCACCTCCAAATATCAACACATTGGGGTTAGAGCTTCAACTTATGAATTTTGAGGGAACATAAATATTACATAACAGCTTTTTTTTTTTTTCCTTAAACATATTTTATTGTTTTTTTACAGAGGAAGGGAGAGGTAGAGAGAGTTAGAAACATCAATCAGCTGCCTCCTGCACATCCCCCACTGGGGATGTGCCCACAACCAAGGTACATGCCCTTGACCGGAATCGAACCTGGGACCCTTGAGTCCGCAGGCCGATGCTCTATCCACTGAGCCAAACCGGTTAGGGCAGTGGTCGGCAAACTCATTAGTCAACAGAGCCAAATATCAACAGTACAATGATTGAAATTTCTTTTGAGAGCCAAATTTTTTAAACTTAAACTTCTTCTAATGTCACTTCTTCAAAATAGACTCACCCAGGCCGTGGTATTTTGTGGAAGAGCCACACTCAACGGGCCAAAGAGCCGCATGTGGCTCGTGAGCCGAAGTTTGCTGACCATGGGGTTAGGGCTACATAACAGCTTTTATCAGATGGTTACTTTAGCTGCAGGACTAATTTCACAATGCTTATTGTGGAGTAGCCACATTTGGGTAGGATTTAGAATTTCTGATTTTGAGGCAATAAGAGACTGGCCATTTGGTTTAAGAAGTCTTGAGCATACTGGTAGTGGAAGTGAGGAGTGGTTGATACCACTTGCAAGATAAGATCAGTGTTCAGCTAATCTAGGGGAAAATCATGCTTGTCTTGTATTTTGTGGCCAAACTGAGGAAACATTTTTTTATTGGGTAAATCTTGCATTGTCCCTTTACATATCAAATATTGGTGACAGGTAAATAAGAAAAATATTCAGGACAGCTAAGTAAATAACATGCTTTATATAGAAATACGTTAGCAGAGGAAAGGAATAGGAGGAAAGAGGATGTTCTTTATGGATGAATTTGATTTGGGGTTGTAATATGCACACAGAAATGGAAGTGGAGAGAGTGAAAAAGGAAGAAAAGATTATGAAATTTCCATCTGCTGGATTAATATGGATTTCCATTCCCCAGTGTCATTCTTTAAATGACTCTATAAGAGATGTTAAGTTTCCATCTTTACTTATTTGAGTTGTTAGATTAATGATTATTCAACTATAATTCTGCAGTTGGATTAGCCCTCAAGATGCTTCAGCTTTATTCAGGTAACTTTTACTTTGTGGGTTTTCCCTTCCAAGATTGGACCTGTAGTCATGTTACCTAGAGCACCTTGGAATCTCCCCCATTGGCAAAGATGGGGGTAAGGAGAGGTTCTTACACTGAGTATGCCAAAAGATAGAAAGATAATTAGACAGATTGAAAAAATAAAAGAAAAAGAAAAAAAGAAAGGAAAAAAAAAGCCTTCCCCTCATTACTCTTATAAGGACTCTGGGTTTGAGCACGAAGAAGAGATGATCTTTGGGATGGAAGGGGATGAGTTTGGTCTTTGAGACAGTAGCCCGTCATTCTCCCAGATACTCCTAAATAAAACCTCTTTCTCTTTACACCAGTGCCTGCCTCTGGAGCTCGGCTTTCCTTGCAGCGGGGAGCCAAACCTCTATTTCTTGTTTGGTTGCAGTCAAATGTCCCTCTGCACCTAAAATTTAGCAGATTAATCATGATCCAAGGGCACATTGTTACCATTATCATCTACTAGTAGGTATTAGCTATTGTACCAAGATGTTGAGGATATTCAGACATGAAATGTGAGTTCTTAAAACTAACAAAATAAAAACAGGAAAATAGAAATCTCTGAGATAAACATAATTTTTCAAACAACTCAGTTTTTATCAGAAAGTACTCAATGGAGAATTAAAATATGTCTCATGTGAGTTTATGAAAATGGAGGAAACTTAAGGAATGAATGAAATTGAAAACTAGACATTAGTTCTTAGCTGTGCCAATTTCTCAATGCATTTGAACCCTTTTTGGATAAATGGGGAATATGAAAACTTAAACTAGTTCACAAAAAAGATGCCATATTCCCTAGGGACTTAGTTGATGCGATGTGACTAATCAAAGACATTTTGGAGTTATTGTTACTGGCTGAACCTAATAAAGATTTGGAATTTCTGCTATAGGTTTAATATAATAAAGGATTATAAATTATTTGAATCACAGTTTATAAATTGATTAGACTGCTCCTCTCCATCTTGGAATTATATCATTAGGAGCTTATGGTCTCCAACATCACAAAAGCAGAATGAATAAATAAAAAAGAGGGCCATAGGATCTTGATGGATGCTTTTTAAAAAACATGTCTGGAAATGTTTTAAATTACTTTTTTTCTCAAATTCACTGGACTGAGTTATATGGCCTAAACATGACTAGAAGGGAAATATGTCCAGGAAGAGGGGAATGGTATGGAAAACACACCTTGGATAGGAAGATGATAGAGGAAAATGAAGGTCACAAAGAGAATAACTATTGATGGGGAGGAGAAAAGGACCAATGACCAAGATCTGGAGCCTTTTATTAAGAGGGTACAGGGCAGAAGAGAACCAAAAAGAAAAAGAAAAAAAGACTGAGAGGTAATTGGCCAGTGAAGTTTCCTCCTCTCTCTCTTTCACCTCCACCTTCACTTTCTTTCTCTTCCCATATAGATAGATATATCTGATTATTGAATTATTACACTTTTCCATTCATGATGGGTTATTGGGTTGCTTCTTCTGATTTTTTAAATGTGCCTTTTTTAATGACAGGGAGCTGAATATTCAAATTTATACTATCATGTTTTTTTCAATCTTCATAAATCAAGGGGAACACACTTACGTGTATGTATTATTGTATTTGGCAAGTGAGATCCAGACACTATTGTCTCTCCATTTTCTCCTACATGACCTCTCCTTTGACTCTTGGCTGCCTAATCATTTGAAGTTTGGAGCCCTTGGGAATATTTACTGGATTGCTGTCCCCATGCTACCGTAAGATTATTAGATTCTAAACTATTTTTAAAGTTGAAAGATCTAGTCTTTCTAATATTTAGAAAGATTCTACCTTTATTAGAAGATAAGTTGAACAACAAAAAATCTTTTTAACAGGAAATCTTTTAAATAGAATTATTAAATTTTCAAAGTCACAAATATTTCTAGAAACAGTATTTTCCCAGTGGCTCACTATCCTTCTCCTGGAAAGCTTCACATTATTCATTATTTGGGGTTTAAGGTAGTTAAGCTGTCTATGGAAATGCAAAGATTGATTAGAGGAGGAATCTGTGTGCTTTAAAAGCTTAACTCACATTTTGCCAATTAACTGTTTTATTTATAGACTGTAGAAATGAAGTGTAGAGTGAGAATGGGCAAAACTAAGAAAGACCTTGATAATAGAGTTCTCACAGCCTACAGGATTCAGTTCTCAAAGTGACTTGAAACAAGGTCAGCATTACCAGTGTGGGGACATTGTGGGTGAAAGGAAGAAGGTGCATATAAGAAAGAGGGATAATTTAAAGGGAATGGAGTAAGACTGAAGTCAAAACACTCAGCAAATAGAGATTCTCACCAGTAAAGGATAGAGATTACATGTACTACTGTGGGTGGGGTTGGGTCTTCTGTCAGAGGACCACTGGGGACCTGGAGATACTCAGCCATCAGTTTGCTAAACAGAATGTCTTTCTATTTACATGCACAAACTCAGAGCCATTCTGCTGTGTACCCTTGGGGAGAACAACACAGGAAGATTATTCATTTTTTCTCTCTCCCTCATTAAAAGAAAAAATGAATAGGGAAATAGGTAAATGCATAGATATCTAACTTGAGATACTGCTGGTTTCACTCTTAATGAATTCTTTCTCTGTGTTATTTCTCCTGTCCTGACCTCCAAAACAGTGTCATACCTCAAAAAGTTAGATTTTCCTTCAGTGATAAGTTGTCTTCTTTGGCAAGTCTTCTGAGCATCAATGCAGAGCATGTTACTGGATGCATGGCAGTAGCCTTGCACCATTTATAGGGGCTCGTTTGTCAAAGTTCACAGCTTAGCAGCACTTACTGTTACTCTAACTTTCTCTGCAATGTTATGGTTGTAATTATTTGGTGTTATTCTGGGAGTTAATTGCCAGGAAACAAAATTAAGGGAGCATGTCTGATCCTTTCCCTCCTCTGAGACTACTGAAAAAAGAATTGAAAAGAGGTGAGCCTTAATATCAATCCAGCATGGACCATTTCTCTTGTCATTGGTCTCATTGAAGGAGCTCACTTCACGAAAGTCACAAAGAGGACAGAAGATTTGAGAATGCCAACTTAGATGTGTGTTACAACTTCCAAGGACTTTTAACACTTTGGTATGGGTATGCTGGAAATCTATCTAGTTTCTTGGTTTATCAGTAGATTGCAGAATAAGGTACTGATTTTCATTGTGCTAGTAGAACAGTTCTTAGAGAATAATTTTTTAAAAATATATTTTTATTGATTTCAGAGAAGAAGGGAGAGGAAGATAGAAGCATCAATGATGAGAGAGAATCATTGATTGGCTGTCTCCTGCACACCCCACACTGGGGATTACACCCACAACCCAACATTTGGATGTGTGCCGTGACCAGGAATCAAACCATCACCTCCTGGTTCATAGTTCGATGCTCAACCACTGAGCCATGCCATCTGGGCTTAAAGAAAGATTAAAATGAGACATTTTAGTAGTGATTATCTTTTAAAGCTATTATATATTAAACTAGAGGCCAGGTGCACGAATTCGTGCACAGATGGGGTCCCTAGGGGTGGCCTGCAGGGATCTGGCCCCAGCTCACGCCCCCAACCTCGCAGCCCCGCAGCCCTACCTGGCACCCCGCTGTGGCCTGGCCCCGCCCCATCATCTGCTCTTCCATCCCACCTGCGGGACTGTTGATTGGTGCCAGGTCCCCTGCCCGGCTCCCTCAGTGCCTGGGAGTCAGGTGGCAGCCCCGCCCCCTGTCGCTGCCACTGGTCGATGTCTGTGGGGTGATCAGCAGGGCAATGGGGCCCCTGCTCACAGATGCCTTGGCCTGGCGCTGCCTGCTCACCTGCTCCACCATCCTGCTTTGGTCCCGCTCTCATTGGGGCCCAACGGGGCTGGCAGCACCTCCACTGCCGCTCACTGCCAGCGCTGCGTTGCCAATGCCCACCATGTTCCGCGCCACCCCCTGGTGGTCAGTGCATGTCATAGTGAGCAGTTGGACTCCTGGTCAAACAATTTGCATATTAGGCTTTTATTATATAGGACTAGAGGCCCGCTGCATGGGAGGGGGGATGTCCCTCAGCCCAGCCTGTACCCTCTCCAATCTGGGACCCCTCGAGGGATGTCCGACTGCCTGTTTAGGCCTAAATGGACAGTCGGACATCCCTCTCACAATCCAGGACTTCTGGCTCCCAGCTGCTCGCCTGCCTGCCTTCCTGATTGCCCCTAACTGCTTCTGCCTGCCAGCCTGATCACCCCCTAAGCACTCCCCTGCCAGCTTGATTGATGCCTAACTGCTCCCCTGCCAGCCTATATGCCCCTAACTGCCCTCCCCTTCAGGCCTGGTCCCCCCTAACTGCCCTTCCCTACAGGCCTGGTCCCCCCTAACTGCCTTCCCCTGCAGGCCTGGTGACCCATAACTGCTCTCCCCTGCAGACCTGGGTCCCCCCACAACTGCGCTTCCCTGCAGGCTTGATTGCCCCCAACTTCCCTCCCTTGCAGGCCTGGTCCCTCCCAACTGTCCTCCCCTGCTGGCCATCTTGTGGTGGCCATCTTGTGTCCACATGGGGGAAGCATCTTTGACCACATGGGGGCAGCCATCTTGTGTGTTGGAGTGATGGTCAATCTTATTGCTCTTTTATTAGATAGGATAGAGGCCTGGTGTATGGGTGGGGGCCAGCTGGTTTGCCCTGAAGGGTGTTCCGCATCAGGGTGGGGGTTCCCTTGGGGAGTGGGGTGGCCTGGGCTAGGGGCCTGTGGTGGTTTGCAGGCCAGCCACGCCCCCTGGCGACCCAAGTGGAGGCCCTGTTATCTGGGGTTTATTTATCTTCTGCAATTGAAACTTTGTAGCCTGGAGTGGAGCCAAGCCTTCTGCTTGCTCCATGGAGGCAGCCATTTCTGTTGGAATTTATGTATCTTCTATAATTGAAACTTTGTAACCTGGAGCGGAGGCCTAGGCTGGTCAGGGCTACAGAAGCTTGGCTTCCTTTATCGCCAGGGGCAACCCTAGCCTCCTGCTCTTCCAGCTCTGTGGCTGCAGCCATTTCTGTTGGAATTTATATACCTTCTATAATTGAAACTTTGTAGCCTTGAGTGGAGGCCTAGGCCGGCAAGGGCAGGCGGAAAGCTTGGCTTCCTCTGTTGCTGGGGAAACCCAAGCCTCGCTCCTGCTCTCTGTGGCCACAGCCATCTTGGTTTGGTTTATTTGCATATTTGCTCCTGATTGGCTGGTGGGCATGGCTGCTGGGCGTGGCTTGCGGGTGTAGCAGAGGTATGGTCAATTTGTATATTACTCTTTTATTAGATAGGATTATTAGAAAAAGATTTAAATCATTTGAGATAATTGAATGACATTATTGATAACATTTAATCAAACAGCGATTCAGAATGAAGGGTATGTGAAATACATTTTTGGATCATTAAGCCTGAGAGAGGATCAGCTCAAACAGGACACTCATTTCAGAAGCATTTATGTCATCTTGGGTATAGCCATCATCCTATGGTTACTCAGAGTTTACTGAGAAATGAGGAAAAATGTTATCAGCTCATTTTCTTCATTAAGAGAGACAATTGCTTCCTTGTTGTTAAAGTAGCAACTGTGTGGAACAGTTTGGTTCTGTTTTGTCCAGACCCTTACTCAGTGTGAATGGCAGAGGGTGCCTTAGTTCTAAGCAGCTCATAGCCTTGTGTGCTTACCCATGCTCAGCTTCTCCTATCTCCTCTTTCAGCTTCAGATCTGTAATGGCCTGAGCTTCTCTTAATAACCCCAATGTTCATTTCACATTCAAATAATTAGAGAGGAAACTATTTGTCTTAATTGCTGAACTTGCAACAGATGTTTTGTTAATAGTGATAAGACATCCTCATCTAAACTATTGCTTTAAGCTGGGAAAACACTGCCTAGTGCTAACATTTCAATTGTTATAACTTTGAAAATGTTCACTTTCTACTTTGAAGGGCAAATGCACTCAAACTTAAGGCATCATTGTTTAATATAGTAATACCCCATAAACACAATTGATTTTTAAATGCTTTGCACATTGATAGAATTTATGCACATGTTGTACTACTGGGAAAAGTTCTGCTAAGACATTATGTAAAAATATTGACCTTGTTTTGGGGGAGCAAAATCATGCCTTTATGAAATAAATAAGACTTTAGGACAGTTTTGAATTTCTTCAGCTAGTAAGGCATCCATCAGCCTATAATGCTAATTTTAGAGATTACAATATTTTCATGGAATTCACTAGTTAAAAACATACTGTGTGCTTTCTTTTTTAGGCTAAACAGTGAAACTTCTATATATGGTCCTCCTATAAAAACATTTTAAGCTATTTTCCTTCTTTAACCATTTAGTAATTAAGGTAGTTATATAGAAGCACAGACTTATCACATTCCTGGTCAAGAGGATACTTTTTAATTTCCAAATACTCAAAATTTTCTCTCCATCTGGGCAAGGACATAAGCCTAGCAATATGATACTTATTATTTGGCTGAAACATGTTAAGTAAGCTTTTTTTTTTCTTTCTTTCTTAACACTACCTTTGCATTGAAGCTGTTAAATACATATATACATATATACATATATACATATATGCATATATACATATATATTATACATATATATATAAAGCTGTTTACCTTTAATGATTTTTTCACAAATGAAACTCATCACCTTTAATTTTGAACTTTGCCTAGCTGTACATTTAGTAACTCTTTCTACTCCATAAGCATCTATAGACACATGCAGCAGACCCGTTTTGGATGCATGGCAGTTAATTGGGTAATAAAAATAATGATATGCCAAATTATGTTTGCTCCTCCTGTCTCAAGGAAGTCATCTATAAATCTAGTGTCAACTTGATTGCTTCCATGAGAAAGAAGTAGGGGAAAGATAGGACTTCAGTCTTCTCTCTTGTATTTCAGTATAGATTTGGCATTCAGTAGCTCTGCATTCTAGTTTCAGGCTTAGGTTATGATCTGATGTGATAGAACAGATTATTCAATTTCTCTAAGATTAAAGTAATTCTAAGATTAATTTTCCTGATCTGTAAAATGTCAATAATAAAATATTTATTGGGAAGACTTAGTTAATTTATGAACATGATTTCTAAGCTCTAAATTATTATATAAATTTTATCTATTATTTCTCCTAGAGCTACTATTACTGATTACTATTAATTGAAATATTGTGCCCTACTTTTGGCTTTCCCAAATACAGCCTTTGTGGCTTCTACCTTAATTGTTCCATTGCTAAGAGTAGATGGATCATTTTTGGTGTATTCCAATGACACTATAAGAAAAACACACACAACTGTACCAGTATGATAACCATTCTTTCTCAACATAAACTTGCCTAGAATAAGCTATTCACTAATTAGGACTAAGACAAATTAAGCAGACCATGTGGTAGCATATGTCAGTAATAACAGGGATGCTGTTGAAAATATAGATTCTTTTTTAATCACTTGATTTTTACATACACTTATTTCTCTAATTCTTTGAAGTCTTGCCAAACAATAATAGGCATGCGTTATGCAAGAAAATAATTGCAGTTGTTAGTATGGAAAATACAATACTTAAGTGTTTTGATCAATATACTTACTTTAGATAAAGGTGTACTAGTATTAACATGAGATTGAAGGGTATCCAAGAGAGAGTGTAGCAGGTATAAGGTATTTTTAAAGGGAATGACAATCATATTATGGTCAAAGTCTACTTTAGAGCAAGTTACTAGAGACATAGAGGGACATAAAATAATCATAAAATGATTAAACCACCAGGAATACATAATAATTATGAATGTGTAGGCACCAACAACACAGCCTAAAAACACATGAATAGAAAATACTTAGAGATCCACACAAATCTGCCTAATGGATTTTTTGACAAAGGTGAAAAAGCAATTCAATGTAAGAAGAATAGTCTTTTTAGTAAATGGTGTCCAATTAATTGGTCATCCATAGGCAAAAAAGCAAATCTCAACATAAATTTTAATGGGAAATAGATCATGGACTTTTATGTAATACTAGAGGCCTGGTGCACGAAATTTGTGCACGGGGGGGGGGGGTCCCTCAGCCCAGCCTGCACCCTCTCAAATCTGGGATACCTCTCCCAATCCAGGACTGCTGGCTCCCAACTGCTCGCCTGCCTGCCTTCCTGATTGCCCCTAACTGCTTCTGCCTGCCAACCTGATCACCCCCTAACCACTCCCCTGCCAGCCTATATGCCCCTAACTGCCCTCCCCTGCAGGCCTAGTCACCCCTAACTGTCCTCCCCTGCAGGCCTGGTCCCCCCAAACTGCTCTCCCCTGCAGGTCTGGGTCCCCCCCAACTGCCCTTCCCTGCAGGCCCGGTCGCCCCCAACTTCCCTCCTCTGCCAGCCTGGTCACCCCTAACTGCCCTCCCATGCTGGCCTGATCACCCACAACTGCCCTCCCCTGCTGGCCTGATCCCTCTTAACTGCCCTCCCCTGCTGGCCATCTTGTGTCCACATGGGGGCAGCCATCTTTGACCACATGGGGGCAGCCATCTTATGTTGGAGTGACAGTCAATTTGCATATTACTCTTTTATTAGATAGGTTACAAAACTTAGGAAAAAATTAGGAGAAAACATTCAAGACCTAAGACTATGCAAAGAGCTTTTAGACTTGATATTAAAACCTTGACCGCAAAAAGGAAAAAAATGATAAATTGAACCTCATCAACATTGAAAATTTTGCTTTCAAAAAGATCCAGTGAAGAGGATGAAAATACAAGTGGCAATGGGAGAAAATATTTAAGAACCACATATCTGATGAAATGTTTGTATCTAGAATATAGAATATATAAAGATCTCATACTCAAGAGGAAAAAAATAACAAAAGAAACATTTCATTTAGAAAAGGGGCAAAAATCATGAATACACATGTCACTGGAGAGGATATACAGATGACAAGCACGTGAAATGGTGTTCAACATCATAATCCATTGGGGAAATTTAAAACCAAAACGATGCATCCTTACACAAATATTATGTAAAATGGCTAAAATCAAAATAGCAACAACACCAAATGTTTGCAAAGACCCAGAGATATTTGCTGATGGTTGGGGGCATGAAAAGTCCATTGTTTCATGGATTTTATGATAAAATGTGCACCATTATCACACTGCCAATGTTTTGCTATGCTAGAAACATGACACAAATTAAATTCATGGGCCACAACGGTGTGACCTGAGTGGGCTGATCAGACCCACTAGCAGTGCCATGACCTGCAAAAGTGTCAACTGTGGTAAGACACTGCGGATAATACTGAGAGAAGGTTAACGTGTGAGGCAGTACATCTTCTAGGATCAGACAGGAGCAGTGCCCCATGCAGTGTGGCCACCCTCACTGCTAGACAAAGGGGTCAACCCTTTCCAGAAGTCAAGAGTCTGGCATGGAATAGTTATGCTTCCATCAGAAACAGTCTGTGATGGAGGAGGTGTTGCTGTGCTCAGAGAGAAAGGGTGGTATTTTATGGGATGCAGGCTCACACATCAGCTTGAGTTCAGTTGGTCTCATCAGATAAAGGGCATTTAACTTGGGCATTTGCATGAAGAATCCAGATGGTTTGATCAGCAACTGTGATTAGTTTTCGCAGTTCATGGCCCCGAAGAGGAGAGTATTAATCTGCCACTCCGTAGTTTTCCAAGGGGCAAACCAAACACAGGGCCGTTGGCAAGTGCCCAAACCTCAATGGAATTTTAATAAGTTTCGTCCAGGTGAATATTGGCCAGAGCTCTGCAAATGCCTTGAGTTCTGTCCACTGAGCTGAGTGACCATACTTATTTTTTTATTCTTTGCTGCTGGCACTGAGGTTGAATAGATGTAGAGCCCAGTGAATGCCATCAGTTTTCATCTCAGCCAAACCATCAGTGAACTAGGTAGGCCCAGATATTTAGGGGATCCCCGCTGTGAATTAAGGGTCCAGCAGCTTTCTTATAAGGCAGTGGTGTGGGGGATGGAATTGCCCCCAACGTTGTGACTGCCAAGGCCAGGCCAGGTGCAGTGTCTTGACCATTTTTATTTGACAAGTGAGGCTCATTGGATCCTTCCTACCTTGTTAATTGTTAAGTCCAAGTTAACCCCCACCAAAGTCAGGATTTTTGTTACATTAAGAACCCAGTGGCAAGCTAATAACCACCTTTCAAAATGAATAATCCTGGCAGGCATGTCATGGAGAGAACGAGGCCAATACTGAGGGGTTGCCTCTGCATTGAGGCTGCCTCCTTTATGCAAAGGCCCAATTGGCAAAGTCATCAGTCATAGAGACTCACAGCTCAAAGAGGTCATTAGTGCTATGGAGGCACAAAGACAGAGACTGGATGGCTTCCCATGCCGACTTTTGGTCTGGGTCTGCACAAAGGATGCTAATTTGTGTACTGTTCAATATGAAAGACCAGAGAGAATGTCAATATGAAGTACATATTGTCTCTAGTACTCAGAGTCTAAGAAGATCCTGGACCTCCTATGTGGTGGTGGTAGGGGGCTGAGAGACAGTGGTTTTTCCGTGGCTGCCAGATAGATTAAGTGTTTTGAATCCATTCCCTTAGTCCCAAGACATTTAACTTATCAGCATATTCCTGACATTTGTCAGGGTTGTTGAGACTGATGATTCTGACTCGCATACCAATAAGATGTCATGTTTATATAGTGGAGCTTTTGAACATCAGAGGGTAGAGGCACTCATGCCAAATGCAGACCAACCATTGGTTGCAAATGAAAGGGCTGTTTAGGGAAGTGATCCACATGTTGCATTTTCCTGGGATTTTCCTGATTACTCTCATCACCTTATGTTATCTCCTCCCACCTTCTAGATTTCAGCAGTAGCTCAAATTGCAGCCTATTGGTTTCACAGTTCATTTTGTCTATGGTTTGCTGACCTTCATTTGGGGTCCTTACTCCAAAGGGCATTTTGGAGCTTGGAGTTTTCTTCATAACTTTAGTTCAAATAGCCCCATATTTTTAAAGTTAAAATACCACATTTTAGAAATTTATATAGCAAAGCCATACTAGTTGTGCACATTAGTAACAATTTAGAAGTCGAGGAAACAGAATACTTGATTTATACGCAATAATAGTAAAAAAAATGTTTTTAAAATATGCCTAGCCCATAAGGTGGCATATACATGAAGATACTCTGTTCCAACAGGATAATCAGATTGTCCCTGTGTAAATCTGTGCTATAAAAATGATGACATATGACAAGAAATGTCTCTTTAAGATGCTTGTAATTAATATGACTCAAAGCCTTAAATTCTCAGTTTGAAAGAGAACAGTATAGTTGGGCCTCATGCCCCATTTCCTTCTTCATTAATTTTTGCTAAGGGGGGTTTCTGACATGAAGGAGAGAAGTCCTAGGGCTGTGTACAATGCATTGCCCGTGTTGGAGTACCATGCTGCCAGATGCTTCCCCTCCTGCTTCTCCTCCGAAGAGGCAGATGAAGGTCAATGTGTAAGTGTGCGTGTGTGAAGCATTTGTACTGACTGCATTATACCTGCCATGTCAGCAGTACCCGCACTCACCTCTGAGGTTCAGCAGAGGGAGAATAAAGGAAAGGGGAATTTCAGGTGATAATTTAGTGGGAAAGAACAGCACGCAGGGAATAATGGTGGTGACGAGAACTCTTTATGCCCTTATAAAAGGTTATTGCATAGGGGTATCTGTCTTGTTCTCATTCTCTTTCTCTCTTTTTTAATATCCTTGCAGAAAGAGCAAAAGGTGTCTTTTAGTTGCAAGATACATTTTTTTCTCCTATTTATTGTTCTTAACACCTTTGAATATACTATGTTCTCCCTAGCATTTTCTGGAAACTGTTTCCTTGATGTTAAATAAATATAGAGAATGCATGTATGTATTTGTGTGCTTGTGTGTGTGCATATACGTGTACTTATGTTAGGTATTTGTGTGTGTACCTGTGATTAGAAAGCTTGGGAGCACTTGGGGAATTTGATTTGTCTGTATTTTCTGTTTATAGTGATGGAGTTCTAATAATTATCTCATTCCTTCTTTTTGCCTCTTGGGCTCTGGAAAGTCTCTGACCTTCACTAACCTGCTCTCTGTGGTTTTATGGCCTGGATTTAGCTGAGATTGAGAGACTGGACTCTAATTATGAAGCAGAGGATTGCTTGAAGCTAGAAAACCAATTAAAGTGAGTTTAGTAAGATTAAATGATTCTCAAGGTAGAGGAACATTTAATTAATAAATATACAAAATACTGCACATATTATATTTGATCTTTGTCAACTAAATTATTTCAGATGTTTTTCTATATATCAGTGTGACTGCAAATGGCATAATGAGAATAATAAATATTTTTCTTAATATAAATTCTCACTGTCACTTCATGTGCATGACACAAATGCCAAATTATGGATAGCCACAGGACGTACACAACAGGAGTCTGAACCAGGACTGGGCCCAAGAACTGAGCAAAGGGTTAAGGAGAAAAGGGTGAAGCAAAATCCAGAGATGGAAGGTAGGTAAGAGAAGTATGCTCGGCAAATCAACATCAGACTGCCGAGTGGAGTTCTTGCCACCCAAAGAGAAATGGGTTCAGAGCATAGGCACTGGAAAGGGTTCACGTTTGAGCTTTGTAAAATAAAATAAAATAAAATAAAATAAAATAAAATAAAATAAAATAAAGGGCACCAAAGTTTTTTGTTTTGTTGTAGTTAAGGCCTAAATTTATTTACTTGCCAGGTAGCACTTGAAAAAAATCAGAACTTTCAAAGTGTTACAAAGGGACTGTTACAGTGTCGATGCTATTTAAGTTGTAAAACCTAGAACTCTAAAGCTGAATTCACAGCTAGTTAATATTTATTACTGATGGGTAGTGAACATATTTTCAGTTAGGGTCTGGTTATACAGTGTGCTTGGTGACTTGTGGTTTTCAAGTGTTAGAACCAATTATGAAGAAACACAGCACTGAGCTTTGTTATTTGTCACTCACGCAGCTGTAAATGAAAATAATAAATAATAAATAATCATAAGAACAATGAAGTAAACTAGGAGGAATATTTAGGCCATTTGTTGGTTGTATTTTCCAGAATCAGCTACTGATTTTGTTAGCGTAAGCATTTGTTACAATTTACCAAACTGTGTACCTGAAATGGGTATTTTATGTAAGTTATACTTAAATAAAATTATTTAGAATAATCTTATATGACATTTTTAACATATTTATTGAGATAATATTCATATACTATAATATCCATATATTTAAAGCATACAATTAAATGGTTTTAAGTATATTATAGTGTTGAACAACCATAACCACAGTCTAAGTGTAGAATATGTTTCCCAAACTAAACAAACCTCTGTACCTATTACTAGTCTTTTCTTTCACCTCTTTTAAATTTTCTTTTTCTCCATGTATAGGATAAAAATAAGCATGAATTAAATTTAGTTCATATTTATATTATTTTGTAATGTAAACATTTACTTGCACCATATAAATTATTGGTACATGAAGGCTATAAAATATTGAATTTTATGAATGTATCATAATTTATTTACATAGTTTCCTATTATATGATATGTAGATTATTTTATTGCAGGCTTTTGTGAAAAGCAAACTATTAGATATAGAACATATTGATAGCTTTCTTTTAGTTTAAATGAAGACAATTCTATTATTTTTGCCATCTTATTAATCTAGAAAAGTGATAACAAAGATTGATAATCCTATATAATAAAGAGCTAATATGCTAATTAGACCAAACAGCAGAATGACCGTCTGGACAACCTTCCAGACAAAGCCCGGGCTGCGAGGGCTGGCCAAGGCTGCAAGGGGCAGTGAGGGCCTGTGAAGGCTGGCCGAGGCAGCCGGGGCTGCGAGGGCCGAGCCCTTTGCATGAATTTACTGCATCGGGCCTCTAGTGAATAATAATAAAGAATAACTATCGGTACAGCTGGTTGAAAACTATTCTAATTTTAAACCAGTGCTTCTTTTAGCATTAAAGAAGCATTGTGAGTAGTAAGATTTGGGTGGCCTGGATCTTGGGGAGAGCTTTTTAAATTAAGTGGTCAGAGCAGAATATAAATTTTTGAATCATTAGTTTATAGATTATTTTAAAGTAGAAAATATCAAGTCAGTAGAAGTTATCTCATTTTCCCTCTAAGGAATCAATTCATTCTTTTCACATATTTAATAACTAGTGACCTGGTGCACAGATTCATGCACGGTTAAAGGAGATTAATTAGAAGGTGGCCAACAGGGCAGGACTGGGCAAGATGGGCCAGACATGCTGGAGCCAACCTCCTGTGGTCCCTCCCGGGCAGGCTGCACCTGGGATGCCGCTGTGGCTCCAAGGGCATCTGTGGAGTGAGCAGGATCCCTCCAGCAGGTGGGGTCCCTTGGCCTGGCCTGCGGGGATCGGGCAGAAACTGGATCTCTAACATCCCCCGAGAGGTCCTGGAGCATAAGAGGGCACTCTGCAAAGTTACTGTCATACAGGGTGAGGAACACAAACCCATGTGTGCAGTAAACCAGATTCAAGGCCAGCAGTGCCCCAGCAACAACATAACCCACAGCTAAAGGTGGAATCATGCAGATCCGTGAGGAATTAGGCTCCCTCCTCTCTGGTTCCGGGGTGCATCACCCAAGAACTGCCACTGCCAAGTCACTGCAGCTCAACAGCTCCTGTGTTGAGTGTCTGCCCCCTGGAAGTCAGTGTACATCATACCTACCGGCCAGTTGGAGAGTCAGATGGTTGCTTAGCCTTTTATATATATAGATAGGAAGAGATAAACGTTAAAAAAAAAAAAGCAGAAAACAAGATTTCTTCTCCTCTTTACTTGTTTGGCCTACAGTATTTTAAGAGGAATACTAGATAAACTTGGGGAAGCAGAGTCATCTATAGTACCCTTCCCATCACAAAGACAGGACGTTCTAAGATGCTGGGTGTTTGTCTCTCCATGTTCTTGAAATTATCTTTAATAAAATCGTGTGATTTTTGGCTTGAATGATCTGAGTTGACTAGATTTTTTCACATGAACTTTTTTGGATTGTCAAGGGATTCTCTGCCTGCTGTTGCTGACACAACACTGTGTCATGGACAGTATGACCACAGTGAGCAATTGGCATTCTTCAAGGATATGCGGATAAAAACGACTTCTGCAATCAAAAGGTTGAAGGCCTGGAAATCTCTTTTTACTCAGAGGGCTAGAAAGCCAGTCTTTAAGAAAGCAAATCAATTTTTTTCAAATAAATGCAAGATAAAGCTTGGCATTGTTATCCCAATGGTAGAGACAGGTAGGATTTATTTGTCTGTTAATGCACAAAGGTGAGTCATCTCTGCTAGAATTGTCCCACTGGAGATGTAAACATTCTTTGATTTGTAATATTATTTTAGATGTCAATTGGATCAGCCTTTTACTTTATGTGTTAGTTTTATATGTAGCTTTAATATGCTTTTTTTGGTTGTTAGAGGAAGGAGAGTAGGTAATTTATATAAAAACTATTGTTTGGTAATTAATATTCATTTCCTTCGACAGGACCAATACAATCCTATTTGATTATGTGTTACTGGTATGTCCACCTCTCTCTCTCTCTCTCTCTCTCTCTCTCTCTCTCTATATATATATATATATATATATATATATATATATATATAAATTTATATTCTACTATAGGCCTGGTGCACGAAATTCATGCACGGAGGGGGGTTGTCCCTCAGCCCAGCCTGTACCCTCTCCAATCTGGGACCCCTTGAGGGATCCCGGTGGGATCGGGCCTAAACGGGCAGTCGGACCTCCCTCTCACAATCCAGGACTGCTGGCTCCCAACTGCTTGCCTGCCTGCCTTCCTGATTGCCCCTAACTGCTTCTGCCTGCCAGCCTGATCACCCCCTAACTACTCCGCTGCCAGCCTGTTTGCCCCCAACTTCCCTCCTCTGCCAGCCTGGTCACCCCTAACTGCCCTCTCCTGCAGGGTTGATCACCTCCAACTGCCCTCCCTTGCAGGCCTGGTCCTTCTCAACTCCCCTCCCTTGCAGGCCGGGGGCCTCCCAACTGCCCTCTCCTGCTGGCCATCTTCTGGTGGCCATCTTGTGTCCACATGGAGACAGGATCTTTGACCACATGGGGGCAGCTATATTGTGTGTTGCAGTGATGATCAATCTGCATATTACTCTTTTATTAGATAAGATAGAGGCCTGGTACAGGGGTGGGTGCCAGCTGGTTTGCCCTGAAGGGTGTCCCTGATCAGGGTGGGGTTCCCTTGGGGCATGGGGCAGCCTGGCCCCACCCCCTGGCAACCCAAGCGGAGGCCCTGATATCTGGAATTTATTTTCCTTCTACAATTGAAACTTTGTAGCTTGGAGCAGAGCCAAGCCTGGGGCTTCCTCCGCGGCTGGCCAGCAGCCATTTCTGTTGGGGTTATAATTGAAACTTTGTAGCCTTAAGCAGAGGCCTGGGCCCGGCCAGGGTGTGCGGAAAGCTTTGCTTCCCCTGTTGCCGGGGGCAACCCTGGCCTGCTCTCTCAAGCTCCACTCTGCCGCCATTTCTGTTTGAATTTGTTTACCTTCTATAATTGAAACTTTGTAGCTTGAGTGGAGGCTTAGGCCTGGCAAGGGCAGGCGGAAAGCTTGGCTTCCTCTGTTACCTAGGAAACCTTGCTCTCTGTGGCTGTAGCCATCTTGGGTTAATTTGCATACTCGCTCTGATTGGATGGTGAGTGTGGCTTGTGGGTGTGTTGGAGTTATGGTCAATTTGCATATTTGTCTATTATTAGGTAGGATAACATATATAAGTCAAATATATATACATACTATATATATATATATATATATATATATATATATATATATGCACTTCCCTCCTCTCTCCAAATATAGAACATACTGCCCTCCTCTTCCCAACTCACATATGCCCACTCCTGGTCAGTGTTGGGGGAGGGGGCAGGTGTGGAAGTGCTCCATAGACACTCAGAGGGATCCAGGTTTAAGGATAATGATCATAACAGTCGCAGTTCCAAAGGGAAATCCCTACAGGTTCTTGCATTGGAAATTAAATGTATTGGCCTTATTTACTTTATTTATTTTTTTCATTTGATCCACAGTGATAAACTGCAAAAAGAACAAAATGAGACATCTTTATTGTAATAAGTTAATCCAGTGGATAGGTCTGAGAAAGCCCAAATCAGTTGGTTAGGGCAATAAGAGCTTCTACCATGCTGTCTATGTGTTCCCTCAAGCTCCACTCTGTGGCTTTGCTCAATAGTTGAGCATCAACCTATGAACCAGGAGGTCACGGTTCAATTCCTGGTCAGGGCACATGCCCAGGTTGCGGGTTCGATCCCCATAGGGGGCGTGCAGAGGCAGCTGATCAATGATTCTCTATCATTTGTGTTTCTATTCCTCTCCCTCTCCCTTTTTTTCTCTGAAATCAATAAAAACATTAAAAAATAGAAAGTAAATGTATTGGCCTTAAAAGCACTTTTACATGGCTACCAACTCATTGGACAGAAGAAACCACATGGCTCACCCTTCCAGAGGGGGCCAGGAAGATGGAGAGAGAGGAATATTTGGAAACTACCACTGATATTTTAAGTCTCTAACAATGTTTTCTTTCAGAATGTCTTAGTCTCTGGAGAGCCACATCCCTTGCCAAGGTACAAGCACATCACGTCTTTACTGTTTTTCTCCCCCAAACCCTAGGATGTCACTTCATTTATCCTCATGGATTTGCACTGGAATGTGGATACACCAGAACTAAAATTTAAGAAGTACAAAATATTCGAGGCACACGTTCATTGTGCTTCCTTTTTTTGGAGAAGGGTCTGAAAGGCATTGCCCATAACATGAGTTTTTAAATTATTCCTGGTCTTTATGACTGCTTATAAATATTTCAATTTTTATGTTACATAATTAAAAAATGGAACAAAATATATTTCTGGCTCTACTGAGGGCAGTGAAATTCCATCTGAGTATTTGCAGTTTATCTTCTGATGTCTTAATTTGAACATAATGATTTGAAAAGATTTTTGCTTACATCTCACTCCAGATAATGAGGTATAGCTTTGAAGGGTTCAGTTTGGGACTGACATTACTATTGTCAATACTGATAATACTTTCTGCTAGTTGAGACCCTGATAGGAACAAAATAGAATTAATTTTAAAAAATGCATATTGAATTATATAACAGCATTTGACAGCTAAGCATGATAGTCAAAAGATGTTTTTGATAAAATAAAATGTAAAAAATTACAAATGTTCCACACTTTACCTTTGGTAAGAAAGTAAAGGACTACAAAGTTTGCAGTAAATGAATAGGGAGTATTGACGAAAGATGCTCAGATCTAATACTGATATATTTTCAGAATCCCTGTAGGTTTAGGCATTAATTAGGCACCCTTTCATTTCTTACTCCGTTTAAACTCTGCTGGTGGAGCAGCTGGTGGAGTAGGCATCCATTATCTCCAGTTCACAAGTGAGGACCTGGAGGCCAGGTGGGTTGGGGAGGGGGGGGGGGAGTATGTAGTTATCCAGTGTCACAGATTATAAGAGCTAAGTCTCAGACCCAGATGGACCAGATCCCCTGAGCTTTAGTTTTTCTATCCTATTATTCCCAGTCTTGGTATTTGCAGTGACTTTTAACTGGGAAATGCATTCCCTTCCTACTTGAAACCACAGAGGGAGATAACAAACCTTACAAAGTGTTCTAGGAATAGATTGTAATGGGAAATGTCAAGACTTTTATCATTGGGGCCTTTGGAGCTTAGAGTCTAAATTGCTCAAGCTGGACACTAACTAGACAGCTAGTACAGTCATAGTGTCAGCACACCCTGAAGGAAAGATACAGCCACTGAGATACTGATGTTGTGTTCATGGTACAAAATGGGCCATTCAGAAGACCAAGGATATTATCTCTACTCAGTGATGCCGATTATATGCAATTAGGTTATCATAGAGGCCTAAGAGATGCTCAGATTTGTTCTCAGGCAGCAGGATGACCAAAGAAAACGTACAGTCTTGCACATTTGTGGAAATGACAGCATAGGATATCAGTGACAGTTAAATGCTACCATAACATATGTCCAGGGACAAGAAGAGGTCAATGCTGCAACAAGAGCAGCAGAAGGAGTCTTGGAATGCTCTTCTACATTTCAGAAGGCTCACAGGCAGGAAGCTCCAGGTAAGACTAAGGGAGCCCCTGTTACCTGCCTGGCAGGATGACTTGGAGGGTGTCAAAAGGACCAGAATCATCCGTGAGATCTTGACTTTGGCCACACATGGCTACCAAAGTAGTAACTCCAGAGAACCACAATGTGTAGTTCAACAAAACCACACCATTGAACAATTGTATTTGGTCTTATGTAACCTTAGTGCTCTGTTTGATAAACATGTGACAAGGGATTTGCTGTTTAGCAATGTTACAGCCATTATGACCAGGCTGTGTTTGTGCCGTGCTTATTTGTAGCTTCACCATCTCACAGGTGTAAGCATCTCAGAGGTGGTGGTGGGGGGTCTCTTCTCAGCACATACAGCAAAGTCATAGACCCTGAGCAGACATTTAATTTGAGATTTTTGTTTTAAACCATGATGAGAGAAAATAAAACCCCTTCTTAGCTCCTGATGAGGACCTGTTTCTTCTCAAAGTTGAAGAAGAGGGGTAATAGCTAGGAAGCAAAGGCAAAGTGATGCTTGTTTTGCTGAGGAGAACAGTTTTTTGGTCTCTCACAATATATCATGTGTAAGAACTTTGACTTTTCCTAGAGTTCATCTTATATAATGCATAAGCTACATTTTTCTTATTCTATGAATATTTACTTTCTGTGTAGAAATAGCCACGTAAAATTCCTGTCACATAATATCTATTTTCTGAGGTTCTCAAATGGGGAAGGCCACGAAGACCAAGTCAGATTATTCAAAGATGAAGATTCAATTTTCTCCCTTTTCTTATATCTTTTCTTGCCTTTGTCCATTTCAATACTCATTAACACCTGTATATTAAAGGCTAGGAAGGCAAAGGGGAAAAGAAGAATTTCTTCACTTTCAGATGTTATTAATCTTTCAGGGTATTAATCTTTCATTAATGGTAGCTCTGATCAAAACCAAGTGGAGCTGATGGATTTTTTTTCCTTTTGTCAGGTATATTTCTCTTCTACAGTAACTTGCAGGTGGTTACTGTATTACAGAATAAAGTTATTTTATGGGCTCATACATCTGTGTATTGCTTATTTATATACATGTCAATCTGGTTATTTGCAATTATTTATACTAATGTTTCATCATTATATTACTTTTATGTATGTTTCACTTGGTGACTATGAGATATCTCTATTAAACAAGTAGTGTTTTTTTCTGTGGATTACATGCATTGAAATCTTTTTAATAGTTACTAGAAGTATAACACTATCAGTTATCGGAGAGTAAAACAATAGGAGAACTATATCATTTAATAGAAAGATATAGTAAGCCACAAAGGGATATGTTTTAAGAGTCTGGACTTGTAAGGAGGAGGTTCTTTTGGTTGTGTTTGTATTTCTAGGAACTAGGGGCTGCCTCACACAGATGCTTCTGCCCTTCACCCAGTGTCCCTTGTAAAATGCACTATTCTCCCTCTTCTAATTAAATAACATGTAGTAGGTGTGGAATAAAATATGTTGCTGTTGATGATTGGGCAAGATCATTAATAATTATAATGATTAATTTTACTGCCAGTAGCAAACACTATGTAATTTGTAATGAATGCATTATGTAGTCCTCACAAGTGATATATGAGATTGATATCATTATTGTTTGCATTTATAGATGAGACATCTGAAGGTTAGGGAATTTAATTAATCAAGCTGGTGAGTGGTGCAATCAGAATTTAAACCTAGGCAATCAGATTTCTGAGCACATGCTCTTAGTCACTGTGCCAAAGAGCCTGGGATGTATACCAAAGATGGCCAAGGTGTCCTACCTGGAAGTAATGACCAGATGCAATAGAGTGAGGTTAAGGTACTTTAATAACATTGTCTTAACTCTCTTGTAATAAATACACAACCGTCAGCATAGTGTCTAGGAAAAGGAAAGACAAAGAGCAAGGATTTAGTAGTATTTAAAACGACACTTTAAATAGATGATTTTTCTGATTCCACATGACTAAAGGAAGCATAGGCTTGGTTAGACTAAATGTCCCTAGAGTTGAAAGTGAGCTTCCTTCAGTGTATCATGTAGTCATGGCCAGCCGTCTACAGAGAAAAATCTCATTGCCTGCTTGCCAAGTCACCTTTCATATGCAAGTTGGTCTCCAAACTGGATATGCCTCAAAATAGGGTGACCGATTAGCTACTTTTGGATGAAAAGAAATTGACACACTGGCTTAGGCATGATCCTAATTCATTTTTGGATTGCTGTAGTCACTCCAATGGAACATGTAAAATCAAGTGTTTGGATCTGATCAGAAGAGGCTTGAGTTCTGTTGCCTGGTGATTCAGTTCCAGTCCCTTTCATTTGTGAGACCTTGATCATGGAATAACCATATCTCCTGTCTTTGATGTTCTTGCAGGTTGTAGGTACAATAGAATATGTTTCCAATCTTGTAAACAACAATAACAACAATTGGCACTTGGATAACATGATTTTGGTTTAAGGAGGTTGTTCTGATCTTGAGTGGAATCATCCAGTGTGTTCCCAAGCCTGCTCTCTACCCACACAATTAATTCAATCCTTTTATTGGAATGCCATTTGCAAACACATTTGGACCATCATTTTCATGAAAGAAGCTGGCTACCAGAAGATATTTTGGCCTAGGACAGTTGTTTTCAGACTTTTCTGTATATTAAAATCACTCCAGTGGACTTTTAACAGTATTGATGCTCAGGCTACATCTCCTACCAATTCAGTCAGAATCCCTGGGGATAGAACCCAGTATTTTAAATATATTTTTATTGATTTCAGAGAGTCAGGGAGAGGGAGAGAGAGAGAGAGAAACATCAATGGGGATCGATCCCATATCCTGGGCATGTGCCCTGGCTGGGAATCAAACTGTCACCTCCTGGTTCATAGGAGGACGCTCAATCATTGAGCCACACTGCCTGGGCAGAACCCAGTATTTTTAGAATGTCCTAGGTAATTCCAATATACATCCAAGTGTGAGAAATATTAATCTTGAATCGATAGGACTATATCTTAAGTTAAATTGTTATTAGCAACAGCTTTACTTGCTTATGTAGTAAAAACTTGAAACCAACTATCTTCATTATTTTTAATTTACTCTTAAAAGAGGTTAAATTGTAAAATAATGTAATAAAAATGTAACTTTAGTAATATTTTCTAACCTTAAGTTTTTAAAAAAAATGTTCATTATATTAATTTATAGATTTGGTTTTGGAAAACTAAGCTGAATGGACTTACTGTAAAATAAGGACCTATATTCCCATTGTATCTCTAACATAGCCTTTCTTTATAATTCTGGAAAAGCTTTAGTACTCTAATGCCAATTCATAACTACATTTTCATAACAATTTAGTGAAATGATAAAATGGTTTATGCATGCATGTTTAAATGCACACATTATGGTGCTTTATTATTCTGATTCAGTTTCTCTATTTTTGCTGTTTTTAATGGAATAATTAGGGAATCCAGTTTTCAAAATTTCAGGTAAATCATCATTTAGGTGAATGATGCCTTTTAGAGTTATGTAAAAGGAAGGGTTTCTAATTAATCATCATACCTAATAAAATGGTAATATGCAAATTACCATCACTCAGCTATGCCCACGATTGGGCCATTGGGAGGCTGGGGGCAGGACTCGGGGTGGCCGATTGGGCTGACTCACGAGTCCCGCCCCCATTCCTCCTGCCATCCCCAACTGCTGGCGCTGCGGGAGGACCCATGGGGCCAGCGCGCCAGTGGCGGAACTCTGGGTTGCTGATTGTGTGGCTGCTGGCACCAGTTTTCCGCCAGCACCAGTTTTCCTCTGGCCACCCGCCGATTGGAGTGCCTCCCACCAGCGCGATTGGCCACCCAGAGTTCCTCCACCAGTGGCTGGAGGAACTTGGGGTGGCCGATCGCGCTGGAGGCCAGAGGAAACGGTGCTCTGATCAGCGGGTGGCCAGAGGAAAACTGGTGCTGGCGGAAAACTGGTGCCAGCAGCCAGGTGAAGGAAGGTCTTTTGCATGAAACTTAGTGCAATGGGCTTCTAGTGTGAAGATAAGTAATAATTATTTGGGTTTTGTTTGTGTTTTATTAGGGCTTAAGATCAGTCTTGAAAAAAGTTTGGTGAACCTTTTTTTTAGGTTTCTTTCTCTCTATCAATTTAAAATAAAAATAGCACACATGCCTGGAGAACACACACACACACACACACACACACACACACACACACACACACAGATACACACTCTCCTCTTCAGGGCAGTTGATTAGGAAGTCTGAGAATCACTAAATAGTCAGTGATTGCCTTCAATTCACATTCTAAAGTTATCTTATTTTGGATTCTAATACCTCAACTCTATGAAATACCCCCTCAAGATCCATATGTACTCTTCATCAGCTGAGACATTGACTTGCACATTTTCATATTTCACTTCTTTGGAATATGTGACAGAGTTGAGCATCTTCTCTTTCCTTAGTGCAACAGCACTGCTCTTTCCTCATTCTCTTCTGATAATGCTGTCTTCTTGACTTTTTCTTCCTTTGCCTTCTTTTCTTGCTCCAGACACAAAATGTACCCTCCTTTCATGAAAGATTTATTCACCTAGCTGAATACAGAAATTTGCTATGTAGAGGACTCTAAAGTCTCTTTTCTAACCCCAATCTTCCTCTGAAACTTCATACCTGCTTTTCCAATTATTTTCTGAACACCGACATCTTAAGCTTGTCTGTCTTCTCTGCACCTGAAAATATCTGAGAATCATTTATTTATTGAGTTGAGCATGAAGTACATGATATACCTTGACTAATTATCTGTGTTTGGATGCACATATGTATTTTCCAAAGTTTTTCTTTATCAAGATTCAGTGCAAAGAAGACTAAACTGAGAAATGTTGCACCTCTCATCTCAGTCATCTGTGTCCTGTGACTTTACACATATCCGACCTTTCTGAGTTTCATTTTTTGAATATAAAATCTGTGGTTGATTGACAAAAGGAAGTCTGAATAGATAATTCTCATATTTGGAAAATTAGAGATTATTCTCCTGTTTTGAATTAATTCTTGCATTATCTTTTCTGTTCTACTTAGACTTCTTCTTCTTTTTTTTTTTTTTTGTCTGAGTAAACTAGTGGGCTCTGTGATCCTCATGTAAGTTTAGCTGCTTCTCAAAACTTCCTTTAATGGAATTGACTGGATCTTGTGAAAAAAGACATAAACTTATACTCTACGAGTACTTAGAAACATTTGCTCATTCTCTTACTTGAGAAGTGCTCATAGCAGTGCTCATAGAATTGCCTTCTTCCCTGGCTTTTCCAGAAAGTGCCTCTCTTGATGTCTAGCCTGAGTTGGACTCCTGAGGTTTTAGTTAGTTGGCACTTCTAGAACTACTGCCTTTACGCCAGACTGTCCACTGCCTTTTCACACCTCTTTAATTTGCTAAAGTGGTAACAATTAGCACTGATTTGTTTAATGAAGTGCCAAGCCAGCCACATCAGCCTTTACAAAGAGAGAAACCAAAATGTTGTAAGATCTTTATATTTCAACTTTGTCTTCTTCTTTTGCCAAAATTGGCCACTGGGATTTCTGGCCAGCATCTTAAATTACATGTGAAATAATGTAAATAATCAGATAACTAGATAACATGGGAATTACATGTGCATCAGGAAGGAATAATTGATCTGAAAAATTGAACAGCTTTGCAATGATAGTGTTCCTCAATGCTTAAAAGAACAAAAATTGTAATTTTATTACTCTGAAATGGCTACATTACAATATGCTTTTTATCATCAAATAATAAATTATTTCTGCCCGTCCTCTTAGGCAGGTGGTTACTGACTTCCTAATTGTGAATATATGTCTCCCTAGTTGATAGCCAAACTGCCACATGATATTCTTTTTTATTTAATATTTATTTAGTGAGATCCTAAAGCATTATATTTCCAGGAAATTCTCTGGGGTTGTCCCTTTTATTGACTAATTCTTTTGCTTTCTTAGTAGATCTACACAGATAAATGGTCTTTAAAATAGATGGCCTATATAGGGGCCTCTGTATATTGAGGAGAGACTATTTTCTGTTTATCAATGGGTGGTTTGAAGAAGAGGCTATCATATACCAGGAGTGATGCATGGAGCTCAACTGTGTTGACCAGTCATGCCTCAGGTGTTCTCGAGACAGACCTCATGACCCAGCAGGCAATCTTATTTTAATGACTAGAGGCCTGAAATTCGTGCACAGGGGAGGGGGTTACCCTCAGCCCAGCCTGCACCCTCTCCAATCAGGGAACCCTCGGGGGATAGGGCTTAAACTGGCAGTCGGACGTCCCTCTCACAATCCAGGACCACTGGCTCATAATCACTCACCTGCCTGCCTGCCTGATCGCCCCTAACTGCCCCCCTCCAGCCTGGTCACCCCCAACTGCCCCCCTCTGCTGGCCTGGTAGCCCCTAACTACCCCCCCACCGCTGGCCTGGCCACCCCTCACAGCCCCCCCACTGGCCTGGTCGCCCCATGCAGCCTGCTTGTTCAGTTGTTTGGTCGACCCTCACTACCCCCCTGCCGGCCTGGTCGTAGGCAGCCATCTTGTGAGGGTGTGAGGGTTAATTTGCATATTACCTCTTTATTATATAGGATTTTCATGAACAGGCCTACAAAACAATTACTAAATAAACTAACAAAACAAAAATTTCTTGCCTTTCAGTGGACTGACCCTTAGTGTTTACTGTGGAGAGGGCATCATTGAACAACGATAGATTTACTATTTTCAAACTCAGTACACAGAAAAAATTCCAGACTGTTGTATATGTTACTGAGATAAAATGTTTAGATCAGGATGATTAACTATTGGAGAAATATAGTAACTAAAATATTATGATTATATACAAAGGGAATATTGAAAAAAGATAATAAAATTGGCAAAATTTATAAACAACATAATTGAAATATGGAGTAAAGAAATTCATCAAGTAACTTTTCAAGTCTGGATCACTGGATTACATTTTTGTCTCTTTTTGCTCACCACCTTTTCTACCCACTACATGCCCATCCCACATTGCTCAGCCTGGATATATAGGTGCCCTGCACCAAATACAGAGAAGGTATTATACTTTGATGGCTGAGGGACACCCCCCCATGCACGAATTTCATTCACTGGGCCTCTAGTATAAAGATAAAAGTATAAAGCTGTCCTGAGAAAATATGAAAATGATTGCTGTTTAAATAGTAATCTGGTAAAACTTATTGGCCAAAACTTACAAACTAAATGGAAATTATAGAAACACTAGAGGCCTGATGCATGAAATTCATGCACTGGGGTGGGAGTATCCCTCAGCCCAGCCTGCACCCTCTCCAATCTGGGACATCCCTCTCACAATCCAGGACTGCTGGCTCCCAACAGTTTGCCTGCCTGCCTGATTGCCCCTAACTGCTTCTGCCTGACAGCCTGATCACCCTGTAACCACTCCCCTGCCAGTCTGATTGATGCCTAACTGCTCTTCTGCCAGCCGATTGCCCCCAACTGCCCTCCCCTGCTTGCCTGGTCCCTCCTAACTGCCCTCCACTCCTGGCCTCATCGTCCACAACTGCCCTCCCCTGCCGGCTATCTTGTTTTGGCCATCTTGTGACCACATGGGGGTGGCCATCTTGTGCGAGGGTGTGATGGTCAATTTGCATATCACCTATTTTTTATATAGGATGTGAATTATGGGTTATCACACTATTCACATTTCCTGGTGAATGGAAAGATTATATATATAAATTATAAAATTTCATTTATGTGTATGTGCATTATTTAAAATGTACATGAAGTTAAAGTCACACTTTCTGTTGTCTGGAAATTTTAATCCAGAGAAGCTCTTTGCATTCCATATCAATTCCATACCATTCCATATCAATTCTGGCTGATGCTTGATTGTGTTTTTGAAATATACATGGTTTGACTGGAGCTGTACTTCAAAAAGAAATCAGATTTTTAATGGAAAAGAGCTTTTCACCCTGTTTAGAGGTAAATATATTAAAGTTCTAGACTAGTACAGATAAACAATTTTTTTTTTCAAAGTGCCAGGAGATCATATGGCGGAGCAAACATGCTAAAATTCAGATCTAAACCCCTGTCAGCATCCAAGAGAAAGCCATTTCTTTACCCACATCATCTGAAAATTTTCAGTCTTGGTTTGGGAAGGAAGTAGCAAGGAGGGTTTTTTATGGGTTGCTGTTGCTTTATTATGATATCCTGACAAGATTTGAGGAGAGAAGCTCAAGCATTTGGAAGTCCTCCTTGAAGTTTCACACTCAACACATTTTATAAAACAGATGAAACGGGTGGGCAGTGAGTAGAAACTAAAAACCCATAAAATATTTATTGGTGGTCCACTCATCTTCCCAAATTGATATCATGGTCAGTTCTGAGTTTTTAATACTTTTCTCTGCTTCTTACTTACAAGCATCATTATTTCTGTCCTTTAATGAAAACCAGAAAGGCTTTAAATTATATTATTTCCTGGACATCAGAGCAAAGCAAAGCATCTTACTACATAGGCAAAGCATACTAAGATAGCATCCTATATAATAAAAGCCTAGGTGGCATCACATGATGCCCTCACATGATGTTGTCACAAGATGGCTGCTGCAATGTCACAAGATGGCTGCCACAAGATGGCTGCCAAAAGATGACCACCACAAGATGGCCGGCAGGGGAGGGCAGTTGCGGGGGCAAACAGGCCAGCAAGGGAGGGCAGTTGGGGGTGACCAGGCCTGCAGGGGAGAGCAATTAGGGGTGATCAGGCTAGCAGGGGAGTGCAGTTGGGGACAATCAGGCTGGCAGGTGAGGGCAGTTGGGGGCAATCAGGCCAGCAGGGGAGGGCAATTGAGGGCGATTGGGCCAGCAGGGGAGAAGTTAGGCGTTGATCAGTTCGGCAGGGGAGAAGTTATGGGGTGATCATGCTGGCAGGCAGAAGCGGTTAGGGGCAATCAGGCAGGCAGGCAAGCGAGCGGTTAGGAGCCAGCAGTCCTGGATTGTGACAGGGATGTTGAACTGCCGGTTTAGGCCCAATCCCTGTGTAATGGGGCCTAAACCGGTAGTCGGACATCCCCTGATGGGTCCCAGATTGGAGAGAGTACATGCCAGGCTGAGGGACACCCCACCATTACATGAATTTCATGCACCGGGCCTCTAGTAGAGTATAATGAATCATTTTGTTTCCCAAGCCAAAAATATGTAATTTTTTTCTTTCTTCTTTTTAATCCTCACCCAAGGATATTTTTCCATTGATTTTTAGAGAGAGTGGATGATAGAGGGAAAAGCAGAGAGAAATATCTATGTGAGAGAAACACATTGATTGGTTGCCTCCTGCAAGAGCCCCGTCTAGGTATGTGCCCTTGATAAGAATTGAAGCCTTCAGTCTACAGGTCAAATGGACCAGGGCCAAAACTATGTAATTTTTTTCAAATTAATATTCTGTGAGTGAATCAAATAGTGTATTTTTTCCTATGCGGTAGGCAGAATAATCAGATAAATTATTTATTCATTCAGTCATCTTAATATACTCTCTTATATCAAGAATATCAGTAATTATTTTTTTCTCAGAACCTTTTATGAGGTGACAGGAGAGTTGATTTTGGGTGGTGGGCACATGGTTCTATATACAGATTTTTTAAAGTAGTAATCCACACATGAAACCTGGATGTTCTTGTTGAGTAATGTCACCCCAATAAAATTAAAACATAAATTGAGAAAAAGAATTATTTTTTAAATTCCTCTCTTTTGTGTTTGAAATAGTTTAATATATGGTCATACAATTTCTCTAATTTAATCCCATGGAGGTTTAAAGTATATTTTGATTTTAACTTAACAGAAAAGCGATATCATTATAAATAGATATATACCCTAAATACTAAAGTTATTCTTAAAGAACATGAGATGGATACAAATTATCATTACAGGTCTATACCAGCAACAGTAGTTGCCATACAGGATAAAGCTTAGAATAAAACTGCCCATATAGATCTAAATGGCCCCTGCCCATTTTATTACTTAAGGGGAGCAGTTATGGGGTGATCATGCAATTGAAAAAAGAAGATAATTATGGTGAAAATGATATGGAATATGTTTGGATATATATTCTTCTTCTAAGAATAACATGGGTAGTTTATGTTGGTTCTTTATGTTTACAGGTGCTATTTCCTCTCTGTCAAGATACCCACATTAGGATGGCTATCACTTCCTTTTATACTGTTCACTACCAGAACTAGCAGAATTCACCTTGTTGGCTATGCCAAGGAGATAAAATCTTTGAAGCATCATGTTACTGTTAGTCAAGCCTCCAAATTCATTATCTAATTCACACATGCCTCTCAGATTTTCCACTTAATGCAAGCGTGGACCTTGCCTCTGGACCCTTGAGGTCATTCCACAGAGCAAATGCTTCTATCTCTGACACACAGATGTTCACTTTCAAATGCAGACATCAGAGGAAAGTAACCACACCCAATATCAGCAACATCTTCTCTTTTAGTATAGTTATGGCTCTAAAGAAATTGTAACTAATATTTGGAAAAAAGTCTTCCCAGGATTCTTATGTACTTTGGAAAAATCCTCTGAATATATTTGGAATAAAATAAAATACTTTTTTTTTGTATACATACACATTTATGATATTTGTTTAATTGAAATACCCTGAAATTCAATAAAGGGTTCTATTTTAAATAGGCAAAACTATAAGATTGAAAAACAAAAAAATGTTATGAAAATCAATGTTAAGTGATTCTGTGATCAAAACTTATTTTTTTTAAACAAGAGAACAATTAGGAACTAATTAAATGGAAGGAAAGCTAAAACATTGAATGAAAGGGCATAACAGAGCATTGCTTTTGAAGAATAAAGTGCAAATATGCTTGGGACACTGCCAACCTCCCACTTGAAGGTAAAATTATTGATGCCAGATAAATGTCTAACTTTCTCCCATGATGCTTTCCTTATGGGGGAATGACCTGACAGTGTGGATGTTTAAAATGGACTCTCCCACTTGACTGTTTTGTTTATGATGCTATAGAGTACACATCTTTAAATTTAATGCCTTCTGAGTCAAAACAACTAAGGCGCATCTATAAAAAGAAAGTCTGCAGAAACCAGAGTCTAAGTTAACGAGGTATTATTTTACCACTCCTTAGGAAATGTGAACTATATTGACACCGTGGAGAAGAGTGAAAAGTAAAAGAACATTGAATCCAAAATGAACCAAACTGAATTTACCTCTTTCCCAGCCCCAGAGATAGTAACTACAAAATCACATTACTTACAAACATCTGGCCCTGAACTACTTCCCGGGCACCTGGAGTAGTAAAGATCTGGTGTCGGTTTTTGTCTTCAGTCAATTCATTAAGCTGCTAGGAGCCTGGGATATTAGATCACAATAATCTCATAAAATTGCCACCAGTGTTAAGCAGTAAGTATGTTTGGATAGAGAAGCACAATTCTTTTTCTTTTTTCTGCTAGAAAACAAAGCATTTTCCTCTTAGAGTGAGTCTTTATTCTTTAATAGTCAAGAAATGGGTTCTGTTTTTCAAGCTGTATTTTAAGCAGGATTTAAAAATATAACAAAGTGCTTTACTTTTTTAGTAATAAATTTGCTGATATAAGTCAGAAGGACATTAAGAGGATTGAAAGATATATAGCCCAGACAGAGATAATACTTTGGGGAGAGAGTATAAATTAAGAATCCTTGTTTGGGAAAATGAACTAACAACCTATTTCTGGCTACAGTGATAATTGCCTCATTATATGTAGAATGTATGTAAAAAAAAAAAAAGAAAAGAAAAGAGATACACTTTTTAAAATATGTAATACTATATTTTGCTTATTTGGCCCATGTTTTTAGAATCCTAAGTCTGATATTGCCAATATAATGCTTCCTTCGATGTCAATGATTTGAATATGAACACATATTCTCTAGCTCTGTAAATATGAAGATGCACTTTGATTGTTAGGGAGTAAATGATTAAGCGGCAGGTCTGTAACCCATTACCTCTTATCTGGCCCATTCTTAAGGCAGATGGTTCCTGAGGTTAACACTCCAGGATTAAACTAAATAGGTTTACTGATTGCTTCAGCTGTACCTGTTATGATAAAGACTATATGGGATATATCTCTCAAAAGTATGAGATGCTATAACAGACCGACCAGTGAACTTAATTTCAATCCATCCCAGTATCTAAATTGACCTGGGACGATTTGCATTCTCATGTAGTGGCATTCAGTAAACAATTGTTGTTTTGCCACATGGATATTTTAAGTCACTAGCTTATTAATATATGTAGTGATATGGCACTTGAACTTAAACTTTATGAGCAACTTAGTGAAATATATGATGATATCTTGATAATTACTTTCTCAGAGGAAGAAGGGCAAAGGAGGTAAGAACATAGTCACGTATATGACAAAGAGAGTCTGATGGATAAATACAGCTAAAATCCAAAGCTGAGCTCTGTCTTAGAAATTGCTGAGAATTACGTGGGCTGTTGTAATTGGGGACATTCCTCAAAAGGTGAAAAATAAGTTGCTACTGACCCTGACAAAAAGCAAGAGGCTCAGCAACTAGAAGGTCATCTTCCTCATCTAGACACCCTTATTCTTTGCTGTGGCCTTGCAGATATTGTCAGGCAGATGAGCCCTAAATAACTAGACCATAAAGAGCACCCTTGAATGAGGCACTTATTTATGGAAATTCCTTTGTGAATTTAGAGGAAGAATAAGATGGGTCACATACATGCTCACAAAATATGCATAGCCGAGGGCTCTGGGGATCAGGAATGCTAGGGCACATGCTTTAGTCAGATCCTCAGAACCATTTACTTGATTTCTTGAAATGAGCAGGTTTCTGGGGGCTCAGCCATTCACTAATGAGTAAAGTCATAGCACATTTTTTGTTGTACCTGATGAAATGGCTGAATTAATAAGAAACTGAATCCAATGGCAACAGGAAAGAAATCGCTTAGAAATGGCTGTAAGTGAAATTTCAAAGACAGGAGCCTGCACAGACTTTGCAAGGGGATTATATTAGACCTTTCTCAGGGACCCCAGGAAGCTATAAATGGTAGTTAACCAGGATTGAGACCTACTGTGCTCTCAGATTCCCTTACCCTGCAAAAGAAGGAAATTTGATGAACACACGGAGAAGTTTGGAGCAGTGGGTTCTCTATTATTCAGCCCATCTGGACATAATGATTCTGATCAAGCCTAGCAGTTTACTACTAATAACATGATGAATATACAAGAAATATGCACAGCCACACCTCATTCCTTATCCCCCCATAAAGCAAAAAGGGCGTTATGGGGGGGATAAGGAACACTTATTATTCAAAACATCAGGTACAAAGTTTTAAAGGATTGGCTTAATTGTTTAAATAACACATTGACTATGAGAGGGACTCTACTGGAAACTTTTCTAGGATCAGGAGATGGCAGGATTTAGGTGAGAATGTGAGTAAAACACTGTATGTCTTTACCTACTTACACGTTTTTTATTCATTTTCCCTGACCTGATGTCCTCAGGACATGGGGTAAATTACACTGAGTGGCCAGATTATTATGCTTTCTGAACGCATAATGATCTGGCCACTCAGTGTATATCCTATATAATAAAAGGCTAATATGCAAATTGTCCCCTCAACCAGGAGTTCAGCCAGCAGGCAGGCCAGCCAACCACCCATTTCCCCTCCCCCTGGCCAGGCTGGCTGGACCCCACCCATGCACCAGACAAAATTTGTGCACACGGGGGAAGTGGGGTGTGTATCCCTAAGTCCAGCCTGCACCTTCTCCAATCTGGGACATCTCTCTTACAATCCAGGACTGCTGGCTCCCAACCTCTCACCTGCCTGCCTGCCTGATTGCCCCAAACAGCTTCTGCCTGCCAGCCTGATCATCCTCTAACCACTCCCCTGCCAGCCTGATCGATGCCTAACTGTTCCCCTGCCGGCTTGATTGCCCCTAACTGCCCTCCCCTGCAGGCCTAGTCACACCTAACTGCCCTCCACTGTAGGCCTGATCACCCCCAACTGGCCTCCCCTGCAGGCCTGGTCCCCCCCAACTGCCCTTTCCTACAGGCCTGGTTCCCTCCAACTGTCTTCCCCTGCAGGCCTGGTTGCCCCCAACTTCCCTCCTCTGCTGGCCCTGTCACCCCTAACTGTCCTCCCCTGCAGGCCTGGTCCCCCCCAAATGCCCTCCCTTGCAGGCCTGGTCCCCCCCAACTCTCCTCCCCTTTAGGCCTGGTCACCCCTAAATGCCCTCCTCTGCCGGCCATCTTGTGGCGGCCATCTTCTGTCCACAGGGGGGCGGCCAATTTTGACCATACGGGGGTGGCCATCTTGTGTGTTGGAGTGATGGTCAATTTGCATATTACCCTTTTATTAGATAGTGTACACTGAGTGGCCAGATTATTATGCATTCAGAGATCATAATAATCTGCCACTCAGTGTGTGTGTGTGTGTGTGTATATATATATATCACATTTTCTTCATTTATCTGTTTATGGACACTTAGCTATATCTTGGCTATCTCTCTTAATAAAAGGGTAATATCCAAATTGGTAAGGATGCCCTCACAGTAACAACTGAACAGCAGGCTGCGTAGGGCTACAAGGCTGGCAGGTGGGTTCGTGAGAGACGACCAAACGACTTAACAGCAGGCTGTGTGGGGCAACCAGATCAGCGGGGGGATGACCAAATGACTGAATAGCGGGCTGTGTGGGTCAACTAGGCCGGCGGGGGGGGGGGGGGGGTGCGGGGTGCAGAGAGGGGCGACCAGGCCAGAAGGGGGGGCAGTTGGTGGCAACTAGGCCAGCAGGGGGGGCAGTGAGGGTGACCAGGCCAGCAGAGGAGGGAAGTGAGAGGCAACCAGGCTGGCAGAGGAGGACAGTTGGGGGTACCAGGCCTGCAGGGGAAGGCAATTGGGGGCAACCAGGCCAGCAGAGGGGGCAGTTTGGGGAGACCAGGCCTGCAGGAAAGAGCAGTTGGGGTGACCAGGCCAGCAGAGGGGACAGTTGGGGGTGACCAGGCCTGCAGGGGAAGGCAGTTGGAAGTGACCAGGCCTGCAGGGGACAGCATTTGGGGGGATCAGGCCAGCAGGGGTTAGTTGAGGGCGACCAGGCTGGCAGGGGGGTGCAGTTGGGGGCGACCAGGCCTTCAGGGAGGGCAGTTAGGGGAAATCAGGCAGGCAGGCAGGTAAGCATGTAGGAGCCCGTGGTCCTGGATTGTGAGAGGGATGTTCTACTGCCAGCAGTCGGACATTTCCCGAGGGGTCCTGGATTGGAGAGGGTGCAGGCTGCGCTGAGGGGGCTCCCCACCCCCGTGCACGAACTCTGTGCACTGGGCCTCTAGTTGTAAATAATGCTATAATGACCTCGAGGGTATATGTATCTTTTTAAATTAGTGTTTTTGTTTTCTTCAGATAAATATCCAGAAGTGGAATATCTGGATTATGAGATAGTTATATTTTTAATTTTTTGAGGAATCTCTATAATGCTTTCCACAGTGGCTGCACCAATTTGCATTCTCACCAACATTGCACAAGGTTCCTTTTTCTCCACATCCTCTCTAGCATTTATCTTATCTATTTAATAACAGCCAGTCTCAAAAGAGTGAGGTGATACTCAAGGAGGTTTTCATTAGCATTTCCCTGATGATTAGTAATATTGAGCATCTTTTCATGTACCTGTTGGCCATTTGTATGACTTTTTTGGAAAACTTCCTATTCAGATTCTCTACCCATTTTTAATCAGATTTTGTGTGTGTGTGCTATTGAGTTGTATGAGTTATTTGTTCATTTTGGATATTAACCCTTTAGCAGATATATTATTTTCAAATATTTTCTCTCATTCGGTAGGCTGACTTGTCATTTTAATGATGTTTCCTTTGCTACGCAGAAGCAAAAAATGTTACATTTAATTGTATATGCAGAAACAAGATTTGAAAGAACCAAGGTGATATATAGTAATTTTTAGATTAAAGCAGAGAGATTTCACTATCAACTGATTTCTAGTAAATGGATTTTAGAAGTATGTCCTTCTGGTAGGAGAAAATTGTCCTAGGTCTGAGATGGAATGATGAGCAATGAAATTGGGAAATGTGTGGATAGACCTAGGCAAACATTGACTGTCTGATATGAAAAACAATAAAACTGTCTAATTTGGACGGCAAAAATACCTTAAAACTATAAACTTGTACTATCATGTAATTTGTAAAGGATTGATCACATTTTATTGTTCTAAGGCTCATATTGTTAAAAGGGCATATTTATGAAAATGTTAAATTAATTTTGAAATTTAAATTTTAAAAATAAATTTGAAAACAATAAAAGAGATTATGAGTAGCAAAAGAATAAAGAAAAAGTAAAACAAAGTAATAAAAGTAGAAAAAAACTATAACAAAATTATTATATTGGTTATCTCTGGATGGTGTGATTAGGTGCAATGGTTTTTAAACATCTTATCATTTTGATGTATGGTTCAAATTTTCTACAAAGATTGTATTTCTTATATAATGAAAATAATATAAATTTATTAAAATAGTTATTGAGGGCTTGATTTTCAAGATAGTGAGTAAAATTTGCTTCAGGCACTTAAGATTTTGTCAGTTTATTACTTATATTTCCCCATCACAAAGAAACTACCTAATTTCAACTGTGATTAAAATGTATCAAATATGTTAACATTTTTAAGAATCTTTGTTTTTAAATGAGCTGCATTTCTTTCCATTTAAACATCGAGCTCTGTAGCAAAGAAGGCTTTCTAAATAGTCTTAGAAAAACTGGATATCAACTCAAAAATTTTAGATCTAACATCTTCAGTTCATATAGATAACTTTTGTTTCTTTTTTCTTTATCAGTAAAGGACAAGGAACAGTGTTAAAATTATTGTTTCTGTTTTTGTTTAGACTGTGGGGTGAATCAAGCTATTACTTATGGAATGGCATCTGGTGAGTTTCTATTTTTCTTAAACTATATTTCTCTGTCTAACTGTATTTTAACCTATTATATCTCAAATTCTTTGTTTAGAAAAGACAAGTCTATTTATGACTGCTGACAAGCAACTGATTCATTCCCCTGTTTCAATGTGGGTTTTCCCTAAAAACAGTTTTGAAAACCTAATTTCTGTGTCCTATCCTGATTATTGATATTGCTTCTTACCCGTGGTATTACCTGTGATCAGGAAAGAATAGTGCCAGAGATCAACACTGGTTGTCCAACCCTGTTCTAAGGGAGTTCTCTGGCTTTATTACTAGAGCGCCTCCTTTCATGTCAGTGAAATAGTATAGATATTGGTGTGCTATTCTGTTATAGTCTACCCAACTCATGTTTTAAAATGAAGGTTTTACGTTTTTACGTTGGTTGTTACTTTACTGTTGGAATGAGTATCCCATGGGCCTCAATCATTGGCATTAATTAAATATTTACTATGTGTTCTATGTGGTCATGCCTATATTAATCAGTGGGGTTTAAAAAAAGATAATAACTTTAAAAAGACATAACTCTGACTAGTAAGGTGCCAAGCATAAATCAATAGTTGATTTATAGTGTGATGATTACTTTAGAATGTATGTCCTATATACTATACTGTAATGAAGATGTTTAGTTCATTCATGATGCATTGATGGCTAAAATAAGTAGAACAGTCAACTGTACAGAGGTAGGATTTATAGGAGAATGCTTTTCAAATCTTCTGGTATTTTCCCCTCTTAGTGCAGGCCATCACTTCCTCTAAGACACCAGACATCATATTTTCCAGAAAGCTTCCCTAACCTTTTAAGGTGTCCAACAGGCCCTTCATCAGAGCTATTGTTTTGCTCTCAGCATATTCCAACTTATAACACATAAGTTATATTGGAATTATTTGTCTTTATGTTGCAACTGTTACCAGATCATTGGTTATTAAGGGCATGAACCTCACACTTCAACCATGTACCCTATCATAAGGCCTGGGATAGTGTAGGTGCTTAAATCACAATTTGAAATAAATTAATAAAATGCCTGAAAGGGTTGTGCAGAGTGCATTTGAGTTCACTAAGTAAATAAGAAAAAAGCTTGGAAGAGGGTTTTCCACATGGAGATCAGGAAGGTGGTATGGAGAGGACTACATTTGGGCAGGTAAGTCATTCTTTATGACCGGAACACTGACTATGAGTCACCGAAGAAGGGGAGAGTAAATCCCAGCGGTGAAACGTTTGGCTACTTTTTAAATTCCGAATTTCAGCCTGTATTTATTAGGGGGGGGGGGTGATTAAAGGTGTTAAACAAGAGATAACCTGTTCATTTAATTATTTCAATTGCAGTAGTAATGAAATAAAGTGGATTTTTTTTAGAAGAGCATTTTTTTCCTTAACCTGAACCAAATTGTTCAGGAATATAGTTGACGCATTTCCTTTAGACTATTTAGGGATTTTGAGATTCTATAAATTTCTTCTTACCATATAATATATTATATAATTTTATATTCTCATATGATCATCTTTATGAAAATGTGTCAGTTTCAAGATATTCTATTTTGAAGAAAAATACAGTAGAGATGTGGATAAATTAGAAGGTATACAATGATAAAATAAATTACAAAATATTGCTTGAGCACTTACTGTATGACAGACATTGAACTAACAACTCTTGATGATTTATCTTAACTTAATCTTGAATTTTCAGATGAGAAAAGTAAGATTCAGAGAGTGAATATAAAAAACAACAGGGACACAAATCAAAATATTTGTATTCAATAGCTCTCTTTCTTTATCGAAAGAGTGCATTGGTATAGACTTGGAGAATTCACCCTCTCCATCTTTTCCAGTGTGAAGACTGCCATATATTATATCTTTATTTGACATCTTCTTTATCCACTTTGGTCATTCAAATTGCTCTTTGTTTTACCTTTGCAATAACAATAATATGTACAATAGCCTATGAATTTTCAGCGTGGCTTTATATATATATATCCTATATAATATTAGGATATTTTTATTAATTTATTTTTAATATTATTCCTGATGAGTTTGTTTATTTCCCATAAAATAATTTATGCTCTGATAGCAACTAAAGAAGTCTAAAATATTCTTGGTCAGTTTGTATCCCTCTATTTCATTAAGAACATATCTCCTGAGAATTGTCTAGGGATGTTTTAATATACTGTCTTGGCAAAATAGTCTAGATGATTGCAAATACGCTCTTCCATATGAGAGTTCTTTCTCAGTAGTAGCAATAGGAGCAGTAACAGCAGGGGTAGTAATAAGAATTTCATAAAAATGGGATGTGGATGAATTTAGCCCTTCATAAAATTAAGCATATTGTAGCCTACCTTTGCATAGGAGACATAATAATTTTTAAATAAATGTTTACAGTCCTTTTATCCTGAGTGGCAAATTGAAACTAATTAGACAGGATTAGAATAATATTGATGCTTGCATAAGTAATAAAGAAATAGCAACTAATGGCTAATTTTCACTGGCAGCATTTACTACATGTGAAAATAAAATAGATTTGGCATGAGAAAATAAATATCTGTCAGTTACCCAGTGTTTTACATATTTTTGGAGTGGCTTACCATGCTGAAAATTGACAAAATTGACAATACAACATGTGCTCAGAGAGAAATATCCTCCAATTTCTGACACAGTTGGATAGCCCACAATGAATTAGATTATATAGTGAATAGGACTGAGGAATACAATGGTGAGACATACTGCAAAAGGTAGTAATAATTTAAAGGTGTAAAAATAAAGATACATAATTTAAAAAAAGGGCTCTGAATGATTTGTGTATAACTCTACATAAAGAAACAAATGTTTCTTCTCACCATGTTATAGACAAGCTACATGATTTTAAGGTAAAATATGCAGATATAATATATGTAACAAAATAAATACAAAAATGTAAAGAGGGAATAAAGCTATATAGGTATAAAATTTCTATATCTTACTGGAATTTAGTTAGTGTATTTTATCTAGATTCTATAAATTAAGATGAATATGGTAAGCCATAGAGCATCTATCAAGAAATAATTAAAAATAAATAGGGTGAAAAAAACATCAAGAGAAGTAAAATGTTATACTAGAAATAATATTTTTTATTAAAAAAAGCAGCAAAGAAGTAATAGAACAAAAAGTCATGAGAAAAATAGAAAACAAAGTATTAAAAAGCAGACCTACTACAAACTATATCAATAATATTAAAAGTGAATGGGTTAAACACTTAGACAATAGACAGAGATTGTCAGATGGGATAAAAACTAAAATTCAACTGTCATCTGCAGGATATGCAATTAAGAATCAAAGAGACAAACAATTTGAAAGGGAAAGGATGGAGAAAATATATTAAGCATGAGTAAGATATAACATTTTAAAACATATGTGCCTCTTAAAGGAGTCCCAAAATACATGAATCGAAAAATGACATAATTAAAGGGAGAAATGTACAATTGAATAATAATTATTGGAGACTTAAGTACCACACTTTCAACAATGGATAGAACAATGAGGAAGATCAATAAATAAATAGAATATTTAAGCACACATATAGAAAATCGATCTAACAGACACCTAGTGAACATTCCAGCCAACAGCAGAATACTCATTCTCATGCCAACATGGAACATTGTGAGCTGCAGAGATGGCAGCGCTGGGGAGAGATTATCTACATTTCAAAGAAGAACAAGAAAATAAAGAGAATGTCAGAGCAGAGATTTAGGGAATCTGCTGATGACAAATAATATATCCCATAGGGCACTCTGGAAGGGTTTGGGGAGGTCACAGAGGTATGGGAGACATGACCAAAGTTGAGGGTGTACAGATGCATCTGGGGATAGCAATTTGGGTGATGATAGTTGGTCCAGGGACTTGAACTCCTATGGGTTGAGGTTAAACCAGAATATAAGGGATTACTTAATTGATTCTGGGAGTGTTTTAGGGGAAAATGGGTAATCAGTTCTGATTACACTTTTCTTCTCAAGATTTGTGTCTGACATGGTGTTCAGCACTGAGGCTGCTGTAGGTACAGTGGCTAGAGGAGAGGAGAATGGACCGCTAAAGGGTTACTTTCCATAGGAGAGGACACTGTGTTGTTGGGTCAGGAGCATTGATTGGCTGTTACCCAAAGAGTGTCACAGGCTGAGATTACTTGGCGAATCTGACAGTTCTACTCACTTTTACTTACAAAGAAGACCATAGCACCCAGAAAGTGATAGCTTTCATTTAGTTGACTAAAATAGAACGGCAGCTTTGATGTTTAATAAAGAATGATATCTATAACTATCACACAGAACGGAACACTCACACCAGCTGGCTCCATATTTTGGGAGAGATGACTCAAAAAATATATGCCCCGTCAGACTGGAATCAGAACAAAAGCCAGATGAATTATGTCTCCATTACACCAGAGGAAGCATATTGCACATCAAGGATCAATGACCTTGCCAAAACTCTGGAATGTCAAAGTCTGTAAATAAAAGTCTCTCCTCTGTGCAAGGTCCTCATGGCTCTGCCCATGTTGACCTTTTGAATCTCATTCTCTGTAATTTTATAACTGACCACCCCCATTCAGTTTGAAACATTCCTTAAAGGTGTGATACATTCAGACTAGAGGCCCAGTGCACGAATTCCTGTGGCGGGTGGGGGGGGGGGACCACGGGAGGTTGGCTGTGGACCACCAGGGGGCAGCTCCTGGGTTGAGTGTCTGCCCCCTGGTGGTCAGTACACATCATAGCGACCAGTCATTCTGATTGTTCTGGTTGTTTAGTCATAATGGTCGCTTAGGCTTTAATATAGAGAGATAGAGAGAGAGAGAGAGAGAGAGAGAGAGAGAGAGAGAGAGAGAGAGAGAGATAATAGGGTACAGTCCACTCTGCAGGCTTTGAAATCATTCTCTCATTTTATCATGAAATTGCAACTCTTTACTTATATTATATGTTAATTTTACCATTCATGTCTCCTAAGTCGATTTTGCTCTTGTGATTCATTGCACTTAAGTGGCTCCTCACTGTCGCTCTGTATGTTAACAACATGGCATAAGCCTAGGCCTTATTGATTTTGGTATTCACGGCATATAACATGGACCTGATGAAAATGTTGAAATAATGACTGTGAAGTGCTTGTTAAAGTGAGTGCTAGAGAGTGTTTAATACCATTTCTCTCCTTGATCTTTGACACATTATTTATGTCACATTGTTCCTTGTAGTTTAGTGCAAGATTTGGAAACACCCTGACCAGCCTGGATTTGAAACTTAAAGGAATATTTTTGGAGTATTTTATAGTATCTATTTGTATCTATCTATACCTTATTCACATATTCAGTTCTTGAGCACATCAAGCTCTGTATCAGTACGCATGTCTATATTTACATAACTGAAAATTTATTTTTCATCCTAAACTCTTCACATTCTTCAGAATTCCCCCAAAATGACAGGATATATTCCTACTAATAAATGATTTTTTTTTCTCTTTTCCAAATCAAGGCATGGGATAGTCACTGGCAAGCCCCTCTCCTCCCCGCCAAGATTTAACCTGGTAATCAGCTATGTATCACTTCAAATCTCTGCGAAACAAAGTTCACATGAGAGCATATTTAATTTAAGCACTTTTCCTAGATGGACCCACCGTCTCTGCTTTTAAATATCACTAGTTCCACCTCTTCTAAAAGGAGTTTTTAGGTTAAGTTTACCAGAAGCAGATTTGGGACAAGGATTGATGAGCAGGTTGATCTCCTTAGAAAGGTATTCATAGTACAAACAAACTGATAAGGAGTTGGGGAAGGCAAGACAAGGGAGGGATAGAGGCCGAGCATGGATGACACTTCAGGCAAAGCCCACATCTGGTAGCTCTGGCTTCATTCCTCAAGGATACTTAGGAATGTAATTGATTAACTTATAAGTCAGAGTTATTGTTCCCAGAGGCCACGGCTCAGGGCTTGCTCCTGCACCTGGCTCTTACTGGTTAAAAACCAACAGTGTAGAGTGAAGGAGGGGCGGGGTGTAAATCCTAGGCACCTCTATTCTTCAAGCATGAGCAAAGTGGATTTATTAACCCTAAAACTGTCTTCAAAAATGGTTTCAGGCTCAAGAAGTTGGCAGCAGAAGCACACAGAAAACGGGAAGAGTTCACAAAGGAACAGGGCATGAGATCTGAGCAAAACTGGGCAGAGCACCTAGGGCATCCTTAAAACTGCCCTTGAACTGCTTGCATCAGATACTTCATTTTCTGATTTAACATTTATTTGACTATTTTCTATGTGTCAGGCTTAGACTATGCTGACGTTTCAGAGAGATGGTAGGAACAAGTTTCTGGTAGGGACAGAGGAGGAGAAAAATTGTACAGAGCAACAAGCAGTGTAACAAGAGGCTATTGTTCAAGAAGCACAAATTGGGGTGGGAGGTGATTTCTCTGAAGAAGTATCCCTTGATTTAGGTTTTAAAGTCTCAATAGGATTATGATAGTACTGTAGTTGCATTATTTTTCTCATTTTTTTCTACTACCCCCAAATTTTTATACTCTCATGATTCTCCTAAAACCACCACTCCTAGGTTAATTAATAAATGACCCAATGACCTTGTGCAGCTTTTTAAAAAATATATAAATTTCTCAATAGCATTTTCTAATTTTTGAATACACTAATTATCGCAAAAACCTCTAATTTTTTTGGCCCGGCCCTGGTTTTCTTTTTGCTTTTCTAATCTCTCTTTTACCCAGATTGTTTATTCTCTTCTTTTCCGTCATTTACTAAGGTTAACTCCCTGCCCTCTGCTCTGCTTCCTGGTGTCTCTTGTTCGTTTTTGTTGTTGTTGTTGTTTGTTTGTTTGTTTGTTTCCCTTGAGCAGTCTTCCCTGTGTCATAACTTCAGGAATCTTCATAGTGATCTGTTCTCTTTCTCAGCATTCTTAATTTAGTTCCACGCAATATACTTTAAAGAAAGACAGTGTAAAGATTGAAAGCACATCAAATGGCATTTAACTTGGAGAAGAGGCGCGTTCAATGGGACATGAAAAGGGCCTTCACCTATTCAAAGGGCTGTTTTGTGAAAGGAGGATTAAATTTATTTTGGATTTCCATAGGAAGCAGCTAGCAGCAAAGCCTAGAATTTAGAGGAGGTGCAATTTTGGATTAGTAAAGAAGGATATGTTTAAAAATTGATTGGCAAAAAACATTGAATTGATAAGAAGACAGAGCATTTTCCTGTCATTAAAGATGTCAACATGAAAAATGACAATTGGTTAGGGATGATGATTAAAGGGACTGATGCCTCAGATGAGGATAGAGTCTTCTTTAAAAGTCCACTGCAACTCCTTATGCCATGATCCCTTGGATTTTCCATTGTTCTTCCAAGCCAAACACACCTCAAGCATAATTCATCATGTTCCTTTGTAAGCTGGTTTTCTGGATGACTTCCCATCTGCCAGTAGAACTGTCTTCTCATAGGTAATCATGCACACTTGAAGCCTTAGCGCCATCCCTGGCTCATTTCTCTCTTTTGTTTCCCATTTCTAACCAGTCTTCCAGTAAGTTGTCCCTTGGTGAGATGTATTTCATTTATCCTTTCTTCTTCCCTTTGATAAGTGTTACAATTGAGAACCTTACTCAGAACTCTGCATGGATAAAGTTAGCACTTTGGGGCACCAGAGAGTTGGTCTCCACAATCTATTGTGTAGAACACCCCAGATTAATTTAAAAAAATTAATTTTAAAACTTCATGATGCAACTGGAAACGTGATTCATCGGACCACATGACTTTTTCTAATTAATTTTAAAACTTCACTTGTCTGTAATATATAAAGATGATGTCTATATATAACCTTACAAATAAAATCAAATTCCTTTAAATTGATTTTAGGAATTTAGATTGATTTTAGGATTTTAGGAATTCATCTCATCAACTTCAGCTTTAACCAGTGTTCCATTATGTTAACAGCATAAACCTTCTATTAACCATCGTTCCATATTTTGTAGAGTGAGCTGGCCTTTCTATTAAGAATTGCAAGAACCCTTTGTCTTCACTACATCTTTTTAATTCTTTTATCTCTGATTTAGTTTGAATTCTTCTTGTATCTCTTTCTCTTTTTAAAAAATTTTCTCCCTATTCTTTCCAGGAAAATAACTCTCACTTGTGAATACCCTGTATGTATAATTCATTTGGCACTTAACAATATATTACTCTATTTTTATGCAATTGTTGATTTATACATTTAATATATGCTAAAAAAATATCCTCTTGAGAGCAAAACTCTTGTAAACACAGTACCCGGTATTTCAAACTGTTTTTTTTTTTGTATATATATATATATATATATATATATATATATATATATATGTATATTTTTGTGTATATATATAGATGTATATTTTTTCTGTGTTACAACTATAGATTTATTATACTGTTCACATTGCTTTTAATTATTATTAAGTAAATCAGACACCAGCTTCCCAATCTGTGTGCTGCTCTGACTTTTGTGAATGTACTGTGACTTAAATCTGTGAATCAGAGATTGGGTGTGGCCAGAAAAGGAGAGCATGCTGTTGAGGTATCCCAATTGTACACTGTATATTGCACTGATGGGGTATTTGTTTGGATTACATATTTTGGTGGTCCAATACATTTTAATCATAAACTTTATAGGAGAGAATAAAAGATATACACCTCAAATACATTGACTGTTGTGTAGGGAAACTCAAAAGTAGAATGCATGGGTGGTATCTAGAACATGATAAAAATACCACAAAGACCATTTAATTGCCATCAATAAGAAATTTAAGTTGCTTTTAAAATTTAAATGCTGGTATTATCCACAAAATTTAAAATATTTACTTATAATTGTTACAATGTTGAATTGGTCAGTGTTATTCACTGAAACATTTTGAGTTGCATTAGTGTTTTGCAGCTCCACATTTTTATTTTAAAATTACTCATAAATTAAATGAAAGTATAATATACTAGAGGCCCAATGCACGAAGATTCGTGCAAGAATGGGCCTTTCTTCCCCTGGCTGCTGGCACCACATTCGCTCTGGCCAGAGCCACCTTCCCACCTTCCCATGCTGCTCAGAGGCACGGCTGGGGTGGTGCAGATTGCCTGTGTTGTCGCCATGGCGACAACGCAAGTGTCCCGCCCTCAGCTGCTTGGTGCCTGCTTATGCAAATTAACCCTCCATCTTTGCTGGGTTAATTTGCATACTCACTCTTAATTGGCTAGTGGGCATCCCTAAGGTATGGTCAGTTAGCATGTTACTCTCTTATTAGTGTAGATGATTCTGTCTCCCATTTTCCTGTTCTATTTGGTATCATATATTTGTTTATCTTTTGACGCTATGAACAAGAAAAGAAAAAATATCCCTGATGCAGTAGGAAAAGACATTGTATCAGTTTTGAGTTTCTTTGTTTTGTTTTAGTAATGGAATGATTCCATCATGGCATATCTTAAGCACCTTCTATATAGCTGGAGGTCTTTGGGATGATCATTACATGATTGGCATGGATAGCATGTAGGCTGGTGTCTTCAAAGAGTCCCACCAGCCAGGTCTCAGTTGGCTCTTGCAAAGCATTACTAGCTGTGCTCTGGAAGCCCAGATCTCCTTTGAAGTCCTGAGCAATTTCCCTTGAGCAAATTCCTAAGCAATTGCTAGAAGGGCAACCCCCATCCGATGTTAAGGAGGTGCCACAGCACTAGGCTGTGATTTCTCCACTGCCCCATGGAGGGTTACCTTTGTAATCCACTTCTGTATCTAGTCACTTCCTGGTTCCCAATTGTCAGTATTATAATTTTTCACAATTCCTTAATTACTCCCTTCTCTTTTGGTTGCAAATCAGCTGGTGAGGTACTTCAAACTCTAGGGATCAAGAACAATACAATAAGTGGAAGTTTTAAGTTGGGACATGTTGCCTGGGAAGGGATGCTGCATGCAAATGGGCACCCCGGCCACATCAGGCATCCTGGGCCTCAGCCTGCTTTGAATATCTCTGACCCAGAATTATTTTTTAAAAATATTTTTATTGATTTCAGATTGGAAAGGAGAGAGAGAGAGATAGAAACATCAATGATGAGAGAGAATCATTGATTGGCTGCCTCCTGCACCCCTCTTATTGGGGATCGAGCCTGCAACCCCAGGCATATGCCCTTGAATGGAATCAAACCTGGGACTTTTCAGTCCACAGGCCAACACTCTAGCCACTGAGCCAAACCAGCTAGGGCTGACCCGGAATTATTGCTTAACAACAAGGAAATCAATAGAATAGCTCTGTAACTGACCTTTCTACCCAATTTCTAAAATTTTGATTAAGCACATGTTCTTTAAAGATGAATACATGGAAATGAAAAATTTCAAGAGCTGTTGTCTGTAAGTAGACAGGCTGAGTTGTTCAGAGCTTCAGGTTCTCCACCTTTAAATAGGTCTGATTAGGGATCATGTTTGTTACTTCCTGTGGTAAACACAATGTGCATTAAATTAAGAAGATTTAATCTTCAATTTTTGAAATAGTTTTAAATTGGAGAAAATTATTTTTGTTAAAGACTTAAGTTACTGGGATGTAGATACATAGAAATAGGATGCCTATTTACTGCAGTTGGACTGAAATTTTAAAGCTGAATTCATAGCATGTTCTGCAACTGTTTATAATGTCCTGTGAGTTTTTCATAGTGTCCAATATATCTCCTTCTAATTCTGTATCACCAGGGCTGAGTAGAAAAATAATTTCTCCTTATGGGAAGAATGAATTAACTACGAATGGGAAATATTCTTTTAAGTTAATTTTATGTTTTATTTTTTCCTTTATCATCCAGAAAGTGAGTAAGTGACAAAGAATTATGTTTTTTCCTGTTTACTCATCATTTTCTTTTATCAGAAAAGTAGAAATATACACTGAGTGGCCAGATTATTATAACCACCTGACATTTGTAGGCAAATTAGCCGTACACTGCATCATATAGGATATGGAAGCCGAAGGCCTGTTTGAACACCTTTGCTGTCTGCAGTTACCAAGATAAAACATCTCCAATTCACACAGGAACACAAGGATTGGATAGTTGAGCATTGGAAAAAAGTCATGCGGTCCAATGAATCACGTTTCCAGTTGCATCATGCAGGTGACAGAGTGAGAATTTCACGGAAACAGCATGAAAGCATGCACCCCACATGCATGAGTACAACCCTTCAAGCTGGTGGGGCAGTGTTATGATTTGGGGCATGTTTTCCTGGCATGATTTGGGCCCTTTAATTTGTGTGGAACAACGTCTGAATAGCACAACATACCTAAGTATCATTGCTGATCAAGTTCATCCTATCATGTTGATGGTATATCCCAATGGAGATGGCTTCTTCCAACAAGACAGTGAACCATGCCACGGTGCTCGTATTGTGCAGGAGTGGTTTCAAGAACATGCAGGAGACTTTACCTTGCTTAGGTGGCCCCCATAGTCACCAGATCTCAATGCAATTGAGCATTTGTGGGACGAAGTTAAAAGAGCCATCAGGCAGCTGGTTCCATAACCATCAAATCTCACAGAACTGGACAGTGCTATTCATTAGGCATGGTGTCAGATTCGTCGCATCACCTTTCAACATCTCGTGGAGTCAATGCCAAGAAGAATCGCTGCAGTATTGAAGGCAAAAGGTGGCCCAACAAAGTACTCATAATAATCTGGCCACTTAGTGTATATTCTGTGGGTGATTAATATATTGTAGAATGAAGGACTGATTATCCCAAGTAATTTTTACTTGTCTTTGGTTTTATATTACTTTGGCAATTTTACCGTCAAGAAAAACCTATGTATGCAATCCAGGAAATTTTAATTTCTTCATTTTCACTGTGGATCTTAAATGCTTGTGGTGTCCAGAGGGTTCCCTAAGGATGTACAGTTAAAAAGCTCCTTTCTTCACATTCTTTTTGCAAGTGTAAAGAAAAGGAGCCTTAGGGGGTTTTCATCTCCCTATTAAAAAATACTCAAAGTTCTTCATTTGATTGTATAATTGTGAAGATGATTAACTTCACAGTAACAGCAGAACTTTAATCCCAGCACATGAATAGTACACTTTGATGTTATTTATGACTATAACACACCACCAATTCATTTAAATATCATAGGAAAATCAATTAACTCAAGGGAACATGTGAGTTTCCTTCTTAATCTGATTTTAATAGGTATGATATGAAATTTAATGAGTTTAAAACATTAAACATATTTACTTTATGTAAATATTTATTCCTTTGTTCTCATGATACAAGTAGATTTTATAGCATGTACTTATGAAATATTTTACCCATTAATTTTTTATTTAGGAAAGAATTATCTTAGCATATTTCTAGAGGTATGATAACACTAAGAAAAACCTCAGCTGCCAGACATAATATCATAATCAATGTTTTCTGAAACACTACTTTTTGTTCAACAGTCTATATCCCAATACTTTCTGTGGTCAAACTAAATGGATCATCATAAGGTCAGCATCTTATTTTTTAAAGAAGAAAAGGAAAAGATTACACTGGGCAGTAGGTTTTGGAGACTTGGGACCAGTAAATGTTAGAAGAGGCTGACTTGAAAAAGATTTCTTATGAAAATAAAAACATTGGTATCATATCAATAATTTTAAGAAAAGATTAAAAATATTTTGCAAGATGCTATTATTTTAATAGTTGTAATAAGTGGCAATGATGATGTCCTATTGGTATTATCTAGGAAGAGTAGATAGAATTAAGTACAGCCATCAAATGTAAAACACAAATGTAAATGACATTGAGACAAATATTGCAAAAATGAATGGTTCAGATGAACGAGTAGCCATGTTGGAATCTATTCACTTTGGAACCTGACTCCTGTTTGTATTATAAGAATTTAGTGTCATTTCTGCAACTCAAGTTTATCACATGAACATTACACATAATCATTGAGATAGCTATATGTCTCTGTGTGTGTGTATGTAATAGCCGTGGGATTTTTCACTGTGCTCTAAGGTGATTTGTCAAATCATAACCCACCTGTAAAATGCTTTTTAAGACTATTTTTTAGAGCAGTTTTAGAGCCACAGCAAAATGAATTGAAGAGGACAGAGGTCCCCTCTCCCTGACCCCATACTTGCTCAGTCCTCCCCCACTATCAACACTTTATCCATGGAAGCCTGGTTGGCTCTGTTCCAATATGCATTCAAGAACTTAGGAATATTTATCTTTGGATCCTGAATCAGTAGGCTCTATGGTTGAAACAGTAAAATCCTATCTAATAAAAGAGTAATATGCAAATCAACCATCACTCTGCTACACCCACAAGCCACGCCCACAAGCCACACCCACCAGCCAATCAGGAGCGAGTATGCAAGTTAACCCAACCAAGATGGCTGCAGCCACGGAGAGAGCAGGAGGGAAGCTTGGGTTTCTCTGGCGATGGAGGAAGCCAAGCTTTCTGCACACCCTGGGCAGCCCAGGCCTCTGCTTAAGGCTACAAAGTTTCAATTATAGAAGATAAATAAATCCCAACAGAAATGGTTGCTGCCACAGAGCAAGCAGAAGGCTTGGCTCCGCTCCAGGCTACAAAGTTTCAATTGTAGAAGATAAATAAATCCCAACAGAAATGGCTGCCGGCCTCGGAGGGAGCCCCAGGCTTGGCTCCGCTCCAGGCTACAAAGTTTCAATTGTAGAAGTTAAATAAATCCCAGATACCAGGGCCTTCTGCTTGGATTGCCAGGCGTGTGGCCAGCCTGCAAACTACCACAGGCCCCTCGCCCAGGCCATCCCACACCCCAAGGGAACCCCCACCCTGATCCGGGACACCCTTCAGGGCAAACCAGCTGGCCCCCACGTATGCACCAGGCCTATATCCTATCTAATAAAAGAGTAATATGCAGATTGACCATCACTCCAACACACAATATGGCTGCCCCCATGTGATCAAAGATCCTGCCCCCATGTGGACACAAGATGGCCACCACAAGATGGCCAGCAGGGGAGGGTAGTTGGGAGGGACCAGGCCTACAAGGGAGGGCAGTTGTGGGTGATCAGGCCAGCAGGGGAGGGCAGTTGGGAGGGACAAGGCCTGCAGGAGAGGGCAGTTAGGGGTGACCAGGCTGGCAGAGGAGGGAAGTTGGGGGCAAACAGGCTGGCAGGGGAGCGGTTAGACATCAATCAGGCTGGCAGGGGAGTGGTTAGGGGGTGATCAGCCTGGCAGGCAGAAGCAGTTAGGGGCAATCAGGAAGGCAGGCAGGCGAGCATTTGGGAGCCAGCATTCCTGGATTGTGAGAGAGGTCCCAGATTGGAGAGGGTGCAGGCTGGGCTGAGGGGAACCCCCCCCCCCGCCCCCTGTGCATGAATTTCGTGCACCGGGCCTCTAGTAAGATATAATCTTCTACAGCAATGATGTTTCTGGCTTTTGTTATTTATTGCTAATGTCTGTGTTAAAGAGGCTGTTTGATATTTATACAAAATCAAAACCCCATTTTTTCCATTGTGAACTATTTTCCACATGAGGTTTGTTTTCAGACTATAAAATGTGTTTTGATTTATTTGGGTAGTAAAAATATAAAACTCTGTTAATGTGGCTATGTTTTATTTCTGGCTTATTGAGGTTATATTGAGATGGCTAGTCACCTGGCTGTGGGGTAGCTAGCACATAGCTGCTTCTCACCACCTGGGGGTTTTCTGCTTGCTTTCAGGCATAAAAAACACACAGGGCCACAGAGAGGTCCCACAGAAGAAAATACCAACATATGGGCTTTCCATCAAATGGGTATTTTATCAAGTACCTGAACTTCTTGTTTTATAAATAGAGGTCAGTGTGTAATGTTAGCTTTGTTTTGAGAAAATTATGTAAGCATGATAGCACCGGGTTATTTAAATTTTGAGGGGATTTTGAAGAATTCAAACTTATTTGTGTTTTCAAGCAGGAAAAAAGTGTTTGAAAAAATATTCACCTTTAAACTAATTGAAAATTAAGTCAGAGGTTACTATGAGTTTACTCAAACTGGATTTGTAAATTCTTAGAGGTAGAAGTGGTCAAAGAGGGGATAAATAGGGAAAGAAAGAGACTTGACTTTGAATGGTGAGAGCTTAATGCAGTATGCAGATGATATTTTATTGCGTTATAAAATTGAAACCTGTATGTTTTCATCAACCAATATCACCCCAATAAATTCAATAAAAAATTAAGAGTGCTTTTGTGTTGCACTGCTCTTGGTACTAAAGATAAAGTATCTTATTAGTTGAGCATTTATGTAATAAGTTTTATTCTTTAACATATGTGCCAGACACTGTACTAGGCATGTGGTATTCATAGTGGACCAGAAAAACTAATTCTGTTCTGATGAAGTTTACATTCTAGGGGCAGAAGGGGAACAGCAAATAAACATATAAATCACCAAGATAATTCAGAGAGTGATGGATGCAATGAGGAACTTGTAACCGAGTGATGTGATGGAGAGGGACAGAGAACATGTCGGGACCTCTTTTTGTGGAGTGAATGACCCACAGGGAAGATCCTGGGAAAAGAGTGCCTGGCAGACAGAGTAGAAACAGCCAAAACCTGCAGGTGAGAACACAGCTGTGCTGTTGGAGGAACAGCAGAGTGGCTGTGTGGTTGGAACCACAGGGTAAATTAGGTAGGATCAAAGTATGAGAGATTGTCAGAGTCCAGAGGAAGGACTGTGGACTCTACTCAAAGTACAAGGACAAGACTGCACATTTTCAGTTAGAGAAGAGGAATGATCCGATTTACATTTTAAAATGGCCACCAAGAGTTCTGCAGTTTGAATGGATCCCAAGGAGGGATTTTAAAGACTAGAAGCAGGAATGCTAATGAGCAGACAACTGCAACTGTCCTGAAAGGGCTAATGGGGCCTTGAACCTCTGGTCAGAGTAGTAGAAACCGAGAGAAGTGTAGATGCTGAAATTTGGAAGTCAACTTGACAGAGCGTGGTGAGGGCTTGGAAGTGAGAAAGAAGAAAGAGGAAAGAGAAATAAAGAACAGCCCCCAGAATTTGAAAATGGAAAAAGTGCTGGTTGCATTTGCAGAACTGGCAGTGGCCATGGGAATAGGATTGGGTTTGGGAACAAGGAGTTCTGTTGTGAATATGAAAAACCAGGAGATTTTAAATTGGAAGTTGGAAAAATGAGTCAAGATTTCAGTGGACAGGATATAAGATCATCCTTTAGATCAAGATTAAGATTTTGTGAATATATTTTAGTAAATACTCACTTTTTAATGTTTTAGTATTATTTTTCTAGTTTTGTATTAAAGTATTGTGGCCTTTGAAATAAAATGACTTAAAGAATTTAACAACAAAGAAGTCATTAGAGTTTATTCATGTCATAAATTCACGGTTAATGTACTAGTAGAGCAAGGCAGACAAGAATGCATTCACTAATAAAACACAAGACACTTCCTTAAGGAAAATAAATAATTAAAAGTAAATTATATATATGTGTGTGTGAAAGAAGTTCTTTTGATCCTATCTGGATGGATTTGTTTTGAGCTGACAAAGGGATTATTAAGTAGCACCTCTAGTTTACAAGAAAGTAAACCATGGGTCCTGCACATTGTCAAGAAAGCTTTTAAATTTGGACATTATCGATTAATTGCCACTACCTTGGCCAAGCCTGCATTAAGACAGATGCTTTCTTCCAACGGCATTCACTTTCTTAGAATCTTGTCAATTTTTAAAGCTTTGAAGAACTCAGTTTATAATGTATGGATTTAGAGTACAAAGCTTGAGGGGAAAGATTATATTTATTATAGGTTCAATTTTACTGAAAGAACCCCCCCAAAAAAACCCAACAACAACAATAACAACAACAACAGCCAAACAAACAAAAACCAACCAACCAAACAGAGATTTGCAGCTTCTTTGAATATATATTATCTCCAGTTTAGAAAGCCTCATCCTTAAGGGCAGTGACCCAGTTCCATCCAGGACTACCTAAGTGTTACTATCAAATGAGTGAGGATGCATGAATTTTTATTTCATTTTCAGGTCATAGAAAATTACCAATCCTCTGGAAACAGTAAGTCTTATCTTAGTGCTTTGATTAATGTGCATTTGGCTTTTCCCCCTGCTCTGTGGAAATGTGTTGTGCTAGACTTCTAAAAGATGCCAGGTGCAGAAAAGCCAACTGAGGTTTGCCACCCTCAACTTGAGCCTCCAGGGAGGTGTCATAGACTTTTAGGTTATTGGAAATCAATGCTAATTGGAATTCTTTTTGAAATAGCAGAAACAACCTGGAGCAGCCTTGCAGACATAGCTAGCTTTAAGTCTAACAGTCCCACTGCTGAATGAAATATTGTCTGGTGAGATGGGTTTTTGATCATGTTTATATTTGAAAGGAAGATTCTTATTTCTTGAATTTATATCATGATTCTAAGATTTGGAGAACCAAGAGAGCTAATCATTCCTGGTTGATGGGACACTGAAAGCAATCAGATTTGCTTTGGAGCAACATTCTGTTGCTGTCTTCAGAATCAGTGATGCTCAAATAACAATACCTGCTCAAAAGATTACATGTGAATATTTGAAGCAGAGTTGACCTAGATTTCTACTAGCACAAAAAGCAGAAAACTTCAAAATCTTTACTGGAAAGATGTATATTCGTGCACACATGCTTGCATGTATAGATACTTCAGGAGCTGAGACTTGCCCACAGGACACTGTGCCATTCCAAATTCAATAGTCCCTGAGAGTTAGGAGAAAGGAACATCAAAGCTGCCTGCTCAACTCCAAAACAGGGTTTTGAAAATTAAAGATACATAAGTCCATGGCTTATAGAACAAACCCAAGTGCTTTAAACATTTTACTTCTGGAATAATTTTATGGTACACAGCATAACTGCCTGTTTCTAGCCCAATGCATCATTTCTAAACATGCAAATTTCTGGGCTTCCAAAAACAAATTCCTGGAGGAAGTGAATCCTGATTAAATTTAAAGACATCATACAGTGGTGTAATTACTATGAATTATAAAAATGTGGCTGTTTATGTTCCATTATTTATGTGTACGAGAGTAAAAATGCATTATAATACTTGGGGTTGTTCAACTACTGTTGAGGTGATGTATTTATGTTGCTAAATTACACTTAAAGCAAGAGTAGGCCTTCCTTCCCCTGGCTGCTGGCACCAGCTTCCCTCTGGCATCCGGGACCCAGGCTTCCTTCTGTCCACCAGCAGGCACCTGGGACCCGGGCTTCCCTTGCAGCCCCAGCATCGTCCAGAAGGAGGTCCGGAATGATGTCGTCTAATTAGCATATTATCCTTTTATTATTATAGGTTCTTAAAGCTTACCAGTTAAGACAGTGTATTGGAATACACATCAACTCCCAACCTGTCTTTACATAAACACCTGCATACCTGCCTTCTGATCTGCTGGAGTTATCTGATACACTGAGCTACACTCTCGCTATGCTGATTATACACAAAACATGGTCAATATATTCATATTCCTTTTCTTCTTTCTAATACAGAGGTTACTTTCAACAATTGATTTTAAATTTTTCATTGATCAATAAATGTAAATTCAGTTAGAACTCACCTTAGCATAGAGAAGAATAGTCTTCTAGTCTTTCTAACTTAAAGTATTTTATATTTGTGTAGGTACTGATCTGAATAAGTTGCTTTAGTCTCCATAGTTTTACCTCAAGATTTCATAGGACTTATAATTGCAATGGATAGTTTCTAAGAGATATTTGTATTTTCGTTTAGTTTCAACTGGTGGTAGAATATAACAAAACTGAAAACTTCATCAGAACTATCTAAAATATGAAAAAATATTTAGCTACTAGAGGCCCGGTGCATGAAAATTCATGCACTGGGTGGGGGGGGAACGTCCCTCAGCCTGGCCTTTCCCCTCTCACAGTCTGGGAGCCCTCAGGGGTGGGAGGCGACCCGGCGGATCAGGGGAAGGTGACACCCCCATCACACCTCTGCTGCTGCCACTGCCGGCAGTGCAAGCCTCAGCTGGCCCTGGTTACCTCGGGCGGCCCTGGGCAGCTGGGCAGCTGCCATCTGAGGCTTGCCTGCACCTCGGGCCGGCCCTGGGCAGTTGGGCAGCCACCATCCGAGGCTTGCCTGTGCCCCGGACTGGCCTTGGGTGGCTGGGGAGCTGAGGAGATTGGGGGACTCCAGAAGCAGGTACATGGAGCGGCTGGACCCACCTGGGGGTGGGCCCGACCATGCCAGAGCCTGCAACCCCAGTGGGGCTGAGGGGACTGGGCACCACCATCTTGTGGCTGTGGGCACCACCATCTTCAAGGGCGTGGGAGTCACTTAGCATATTCCCTCCTTATTGGCTGTGGGCACTGCCATCTTTGTGAAGGTATGATGGTCAATTAGCATATTCCCTCTTTATTAGATAGGATCAGAGGAATTATAGATATAGTTATGCTGCCAAAGCATGTCACAATAAATGCAAGGTGAGTGTGTGTGAGGATATTCCTGCATCCCTAATTCCATATGTTCATGAGTGAAATAACTGTACAAAAAATATGCATGTCAAAGTTAGTACTTTACTTTTGTAACTGGGATTTGTTAGTGCTGTGGGTTTGGTTTGTTTTTCTATTTCACCTACCTATTTTATGATTTTCTTTTGTGGGGGAGAGGAAATATAAAAAGTTCACACATATTCAGTTACATGATTGTATCTTGTTCTAAATGTGTAGTTCTTGTATTCCCTCTAACCTTTGTGTTTGAAATGCATTGTTGAAAACATCCTTTTTTCCTCCCTTGCCTAATAGGCTTGGGGATTAAAATCATGCACTTCCAAGTAAAGGAAAAGGAGAGAAATGAAGTATTTTTGAGCTGAAGGGTATCATTAACTGAGGGACCACTGAGACTGCAGCAGTTCAACAATGCCAAGTCAACTAAAAAAAAAAAAAAAGAAACAATAACAATGTTCAGGTACTGTGAAAGGACTCAGTCTTTACAGGAAAGATGAGCAAGGTCATAAAAATCCAGAAAAATGATGTAACTATTCTGGTTGATAGTACAAATCATGAATAAATCATACACAGCAAGTGAAGCATGAAAATAGGTTGATATCTAGGGGACTGGATGCTGAATTCTTAGAAAGAAACACACCACAAAACAGGGAAACACATATTGTCCCCTGTTCTTCCCACAGTAGGGAAAGGAACAGTTGAAATTGTGGACTTCCGTAGGACGCCAATAAGTAAGCATGTTTTCTGAAGGGTAAATTACTTAATTTTTTCATGTATCAGAAATCATCATGATTTCAGTGTTTTTCTTTTTGTCCCAAAAAGATTGTATAATAACCTTGGGACACCTTCAAATATATACACATGTATGTGTGGCTTACACCAAAAACTTGCTCTCAGTTAATTATTAAGATTATTAATATTGATATTCTCAATTTTCTAATTATTGCATAACCAATTTTAAGCACTAGTCTTAATATTAGCTGAGTATAGTGAAAAAGTATAGAAAATTCTCAGGGCCCTAACCGGTTTGGCTCAGTGGATGGAGCATCGGCCTGCGGACTGAAGGGTCCCAGGTTTGATTCCGGTCAAGGGTATGTACCATATCTTAGTTGCGGGCACATCCCCAGTAGAGGGTGTGCAGGAGGCAGCTGATCGATGTTTCTCTCTCATCAATGTTTCTCTCTATCCCTCTCCCTTCCTCTCTGTAAAAAAATCAATAAAATATATTAAAAAAAAGAAAATCCTCAGCTAATTGGATCTTTTCCCTGTCAAGTAGGGATTAGGAGATAGGCTACAGTCTCACAGGAAAGTTAGGTGTAAATGCTGAGTATTTATCCTATAGTCTGTAAATACAGAATCCCTTAATTTTATTTGTGATTAAATTATTTTCTATTATTTCATACAAATTTTGGTACTTGTACATACATAAATATATCACAACTCAAATTCAAATTATGAAATTCCCATGCCGTCTGCATAAGCCTGTTTTGGTTGAGTTCACTCTCTTGTCTTCACTCTTAGCTTTAAAGTTCTTTAATGTTCTCTCTAGACCCCATTTTTAAGTACATGTCACAACCATCAATTATCAATAGACCCTGCTATATGTTAAATGAAATGATGGTAAGAGCTGGAATTGTTTCCATGACTGTGGGAATTATGATAGAGCAGTTAAGATGTAGGTTTTTGACATAAATAGATGAAAATTAAGTAAATGCCAAGGCTTGGTTTGAAGCCATACCTTCTTTTATTATTTCATATTCTGGCAAAGGAAACTCCAAAAATTAGGCCTCTATGTCTTGTTCTTAAACACTCGTAAATTCAGTGTACTTAATTCAAAGACTAAATATGGTCCACATATCAACTAGATTTGTAGGTTCTGTAGCTGTTAACTTGGAGTCAGGGCAGAGATTATTTTGTAAGGAGAACATGACATCATCAATCACATTTTGAACTTTCTGGGTTGGGGAGGGGCACAATTCTCAGGCATCTCCAGGCTTTACCCAATGGTACTCCTCAAAGGAAATTTACTGCTGGAAGCTGTTATGAGCAGTACCTGCCCTTCAAGTTGTGCATTCCACATTAAACAACTTAAATATGAACAAAATGTCTAAAACTATGTATTTAATACAGTGGACAACAGACAGTGGAGGACTATGATTCCTGAGAGAAGAAAAGCCAACAAGGTGATGCCTACCTACATTTGTATCTTCTACTGTATGAAGACAGTTTCTAGTCAGAAGTTCAGAGAACGGAGGATCAAACAGAGCTCAGTGTTCTCTCACTGAAAGAGACCAAGGATGGAGTTTTAACACTATTAGTCATTTTTAGTATGTATGGAGCACGTATATATTGACTATCTCTTATATAGAGTCTGCTATGTGCTGCAAAAACCTAGAAGACATTTTCTAAAACACTTGTCTTGAACCTTCCTTTTTTTTTTTTTTACTGGAATATTTGCAGTCTCCTACTAATTAAAAGAAGAGAACTTAAACATCTGCACACATAAAAATCTCAGTCATTGTTAATATAAACGAGTGCTTTACATTCAGATTAGTTTAATTAGATACTTGGTTTTATGTTTGTTTTCTTTGTAGAATACTTTTTGATGTCCAATCGCAGCCACCTCTCTAGTCTCCCTACTTCATCTCTGTCTTTTGACAGGAGCTTGGTAAGACAAATTCCCAGAATTATGGAGTATTGAAGGGCACAGGAAATAAAGGCTTCTTTCTTTTAAGTTAAATAGGATCTTATTTATTGCCTTCTTATATCTAGTATTGTCAAAGATGCAGTATCAATACAAAAAGATTTCAGCATTTGGTGTATATGGCACACAAGTAGATGGTAGAATGAGCAATAATACACTGATAGCAGTACAGGAGAATGTGCAGTAATGTTTCAGCCTGGACCATATCAAAGGCAAAGTGTGTATATGGTTAATTGATGGGAGTTTGAGGAAATAACTCCTTAGGGGAGATATTGGCAAGAAGTAGCCCTTTGCGATTACACACACACACACACACACACACACACACACACAAAGAACATACACACAAAACAAACAAACAAAACACACCACCACAACAAAACTGTAAATGTGAAAATATTGTGTTGTAAAGAAAATTCTAAATATTGCTTGGGGCATCAAGGAAAATTGTACAGAGGAGGAGAGTATTAAAGGAAAGGAAAGAACATTTTACACTAGCTAACTTAAGTGGAAAATAGAGATAATTCCCACAAGCAGAATTTATATTTGCCTCAATTTTGTAAATATATCAGATGAAATTTTTATGCTATAATTATTATATCCTTCCATTTTACTTTATATCATGACACAACTTTAATATGGTAGTTCCAGTGCTGGGAACTGGTTTTCTCTTACATAATATGATGTACTTTATGGGAATGTATGTTTGTTTTAAAATAAAGTCTGAAAATCTTAGTTATCAAAAGACATTGGAAGAAATAGGATAGCAGCTTCAAAGTTATCACAGTAGGTATAAACCAGTGGTGACATCTTATATAATAAAAGGGTAATATGCAAATTGACCTAATGGCAAACGACTGGTCACTATGATGTGCACTGAACAAGGGGCAGACACTCAACGCAGGAGCTGCCCCCTGGTGGTGAGTGCGCTCCTTCAGGGGGAGTGCCACTCAGCCACAAGCTGGGCTCACAGATGGCAAGTGCAGTGGCGATGGCGGGAACCTCTCCTGCCTCCATGACAGCACTAAGGATGAGCACCCCCCCCCCAAGTGCACGAATGCCGTGCACTGGGCATCTAGTCTATATAAATAAAAGCCTAAGCAACAATTACAACCATATGACTGGAACGACCAGTCACTATGATGCGTACTGACCACTAGGGGTTTCAGTCAGACATTCCTCGAGGGCTCCGGGACTGCTAAATGGTGCAGGCCAGGCTGAGAGACCCCCCCTCCCCTGCCCCCAAATGTCATGCACCGGGCCTCTAGTATACAAATAAGTATTTTAGAGATGGTCTTTAAAAAATAAACTATTTTAAAGGTCCTTATTTAAAGTGTCTAATACAACCAGATCAGATTTTGAAAGTAAATTTCAGTGGTTACTTCTCAGAGCACATAAAATTTTTCATTTAAGGTTCAAAACTTCTCATTTAAGGCAGCAATGTCACACATTACCAGGGCATAAATATAATGTAACACACTGTTATCTAAACCTTGATTTGTGACTGATGACAGCATCTAATCAGAAGAAATAAAGGCAATGAGGTTTCCCTGGTGGTCTGTATGCTTAGTGTTAATTTTGTGTGCATGTAACTTTTTTGTTTTTTATCTTGAATCATAAGTTTTTCCTCCATTGTGTCCAGTTTTCTCTGCATGATATTTCAAAGGCATTAATATTTGAGAGTTATTTTTTTCTAATTTCCTTTTCCATGGTAGGCCCTATCTGGGATAGAGGACATATTTTCTCCCAAATCTTGGGTGACTAATTTACTTTGACGTCCAATTGTTCTGATATAAAGTAAAATAAAATGGGTTAGTATTACTGTTCTTCTTCTTAATTTAGAACTTTAAAATTTGAGACACTGCTTAAAAACAAAATTGTCATAAATGACTGATAATGATTTGAATATATATATATATATATATATATATATATATATATATACTTGAATATTCAATATTCACTCAATAAGCATGACTCAATTAATGACTTCGGTTTACAATAAATGTTAGTATATCAATCAGGTCACCAAAGAGAATTGCATTATTAACATTCATTAACTTTGTAATAGATAACTTAATCGTACAAATAACCCAAAGCTATGTAATTAGGAAGTAATTATATTCCCATTTCTTTATGACAAAGTGAACTTAGAGTTCAAGCAAGTGGTGCAAGTAAAAAGGAAAATGTGAAATGAGGTTATAAATCAACTATTAAATACTTATTCTCCTTTGCTACTGACTAAGTATAAAGGAATGTTTTAATTCTTTATGTCTTATAACAATTTACTATTAAATGACTTCGTGGAATAGAGGCCAATAACAGTTCCCTCTTTCTTCATGTAGTCAAAATATTCTCTCTTCTCTCATTTTTTGGGAATGATGGTGCAGTTTTCTTGTTGGCTTAGCTATTTTTATATCCATAAACAGTTATGTTTATTTAAACATGAGAGTATATTGTCTCTTTGTTTTTTAATTTATTTTTATTGATTTCAGAGAGAGGAAGAGAGAGAGAGAGAGAGAGAGAGAGAGAGAGGGATAGAAACATCCTATATAATAAAAGCCTAATATGCAAATCGACCGAACTGCGGAGCGACTGGTGGAACAACCAGTCGCTATGATGTGCAGTGACCACCAGGGGGCAGACACTCAATGCAGGAGCTTCCCCCAGCCCGCAGGCCCCAGACCAGCCAAGGTGGGTGCAAGCGGGCCCCACCCCCCGATCGCCATGCTGGTTGCCTTGCAAAGGGAGGTGACCAGCTCTGACAGTGGGTGATGGGGCCGGCAGGCAAGTGGCCAGCGCCGCTCCCCGATCGCCCTACCTGTGGGATGTGACCAGCGGCGGCAGGGTGATCAGGGGGTGACGCTGTCTGGCGAATGGGCCAGCGCCACCCCCGATTGCCCTGCAGGTTGTCTCCTAGGAGGGTGCCAATGGGGGCCTCCCAATTGCCCCACTGGTCACCCCACAGATCAGCCCTGATCATTGGCCAGGCCTAGGGACCCTACCTGTGCACGAATTTTGTGCACTGAGCTTCTAGTCAATAATAAGAGAGAAAGAATCATTGATTGGCTATCGCCTGCATGCCTCACACTGGGGATTGAGCCCACAACTGGCCACATGTCCTGGCCTGGAATCGAACCATGACCTCCTGATTCATAGTTCAATGCTCAATCACTGAGCCATGCAGGCCAGGCTATTGTCTCTTTCTTTAAACTTTCATTATAAATGGGCCCAAGTTATGCTCTGTGATTGGACAAACAGATATTCTAAAGGTGGATGATTACATGAGGGCTCCCACAGTATCTGAAAACTCATGGACATGAATATGGAAATAATTTTGGTAATGTAAAAACCAAAAGGGTGGCAGATTAAAAGAATACTTTAAAAGTTTCTTTCAATAAATAGAGATTAACTGAAGTATGTCAAGAATTACTTCACTCATCCTTATGTCTAGTACTCCTCTCTTTCATGGACCAACAGTGTGACCTCAAGATTGACCAAATGCATTTTCAATGACTGTACAGAAGAATCAAAATTATGAAAGGCTATCAAATATTTATTCACTGATAATAAAAGTATAATGCACCTTTTAAGTGGATTTTTTTGCACTTGAGTGGTAATTAAATACTACCACTTGGCAATTAAAAGGCAACAGGCATAACCATTACTTTCTCTTCTGAATTCCATGATGTTTTAGTGTGTGTAGAGAGAATTAAACAAATAAACACAAAACCTGTTCTTTTGGAATTGATTTGAATAAAATATCAAGATATTTGAAAGCTTCAGAATGGAGAAACGGTTTGAGGAGTTCACTAATTTCATAGTAATAGATTTGCTTTATTGGGGGACTTTCTGCTTCTGGTTTGTATCTGTTGAGGACAACAACGGACCAGTTTTCATTATGTCAATTTCCTGGGAAAGGAAACCATTGTTGCTTCTTGTTCTTCTATTTCTCATTTTCCGAATGACTTTTCCTACATTCATGGGAAATAGAGCCTAACTGTTCTCAGAAAGAGTATTAATGTACAGTTACACTTTAACTCAGAGCAAAAGAAGTATGCACTTAGAACTAAGTTACTGAATATAGCAGGACTATTTACAGAGGCTTTAAAAACACCTCCTTCTTTGTTCATGTTTCCAGACCATTATCTTATTCCAGTTCCTTATTAGTTTTCACTTTGGCTTATTAGAATGCTTTACTACCTCAAACTCTGTTTCCAGTTTCTCCAGCTACTACTTGTAATCTGTTTCCTATATTGCTTTCATATGGTTATATTGTGATTTGTCTATTTCGTTTGAACCACTGAGTCTGAGAGATGTGCCCTAATTATGTGTGCATAAATAAGGTAATCCTAGTTGTCATTCATACCCATAGTTACTTTATTAGAAGTTTAAATATTCTGAAATTTGTCAGGTTTGCTTTTAGAAGGTATAGAAGTCACCAATGTCATCCTCATTGGGAGTAGCCCTTTAAGTCTAGAGTACAATGATTTTGCCTATTTCCCCTTCACATAAGCTGCTACCCAATTGCACTGTGAGTTCTACCAGTTCTGAGAGAAGAATGACTTCTCTGGAAGAAATTAATTTATTCAAGGTATTTTTCTGGAGTATTTGTCAGTAGAAAGGGATTTGTTTTAAATACCACCTGTCATTGAGAACAGGGATGGAGGGCAATATCAGCCTTGCCTTGTCATCAATGTCCTCACTTGCTTACAGACAGTTGAGACTATCAACTGTCTCAGAAACCTGACCTTTGTTGAATTATCATATTGGCTCAGATAAGCCAGCAGCACAGGTTTGGCATCCTGATAAAAGTTTTGAACACATGCTAGTGACCTCAGAAAGATTTAAGACTCTCAGCCTGCATTCAAGAATCTTCCCAGTTCAGAGCCCATTCTGATCTCATCTGTGGTCATTCCTTTTCAGATGCTGAGCTTCAGCCAAATAAACCCTCTCTGTTTGAGTATCCTCCCTGTTTTTTTTTGCCTATAAATTTAAAAAATATATATCTTTATTGATTTCAGAGAGGAAGGGAGAGGGAGAGAGATATAAAAACATCAAGAATGAGAGAGAATTATTGATCAGCTGCCTCCTGCATGCCCTGTACTGGGGATTGAACCTACAACCTGGGCATATGCCTGGCCGGGAATCAACCATGACCTCTTGGTTCATAGGTTGACGCTCAACCACTGAGCCATGCCAGCCAGACAGTCTCTAAATCTTTATTCCAATCTGATTTGAGCTTACAAATATATTTCTTCTCACCACCACCACTTATCCAAATTTTGTCTCTTTCTAGCTTAGATGAACTGATACCTTCCTGTTGAATTTTGCATTGGTCTTTCTATCTTCAACTACTATCCTCTTTGAATTCTTTGAGAACAAGTTTTCCAACACCATACTTTCTATGTTCTCATAGAAGATTTTATTACACAAGTCTTTACCACAAGCACACGCCTTCCATAACCTTCAACATGTATCATAGTTTCTGGCATGTAGTAAAGTTTAATAAATGTTATAACATATTGTTTCTTAAAATGTCTTTTTTTTGTTTCATATTGTGACATCTTTCAAATATGGATCATTACTTCACAATCACTGATGTCTTACAAGCACAGTGGCTAAGGACGGGTGTGGCCAGTTGTTCTTGCTTTGGCATGTGAGAACTTGGTCAAATCAGCTCATATTTTCATCACTTTAATCAACTTGTGGGTATTACTGCCACCTTATGTGTTGATTTTACTTGTCATTTAAGTCTTCCAAAGATTACAAAATGTTTTAGCACTGAAATGAAAAGTTACTGTGGTCAGAGAAAGGAAAGAAAGAGAGCAGTGGGGCATCACATTGATAATAGTGAAATAAATAGTCTTCACAGGGAAAATGACAGCTAGTCCATATTGCCTTGCAAAGCCAAATCCAAGTGTTTTTGGTAACCAAGAAAGAAAAATACCCTCAAGCGTATAATGTTTTAACGTTGACATACATGTAAAATTATTGCCAGTCCCATGTAAGGAAAAGGAAACTGTGGATATAGTTTAAAATTGCAAAACTCCTTGGAATAGATGAAAGAAACCTAAGTGTAATGAAAGGAGTGTAACCAATTCATGGTTCACAGAATTATTAACTTATGCCATATTTGAATTCACAAATTTTTATTCTTTATTAGTGATTCACGTAATAATGACGTATCTTATTTAACTCAGTATAGAAGGAGTATGTGCTATAGATTGTGTGAAGAAATGACTGAATAAATGACAAAATCTCTTCTTTTTATTTTTTAAATTTAATTTAATTAAAAATATTCAATTTATTGGGTTGACATTGGTTAATAAAAGTATACAGGTTTCAGGTATGCATTTCTATAATACATCATCGGTATGTTATATTGTGTGTTCACCACCAAAGTCAAGTCTCCTTATGTCATCCTTTATCCTCCCTTTACTCTTTAAACCCCCCTCCCCTTTCCCTGGTAATCACCATACTGTTTTCTGTAACAAAGGTGAGAGGATTAAGCAAAATCTCTTCTTGATTATGCAATTCTGAAATTATGTTTATAATAACTGCAAATCTTCACTTTAGGACATGATTTGAGTTATAATTTCTCTGATTAGAAAAAATTATAGGAAATTCAAACCATATTTGGACAAATAACTCTTACCCCACCAAAAATAAATCCTTTTGAGATTTAGTCTGTACAATACCACACACACATGTGTGCACGCGCACACACACACACACACACATACACACACACACACACACACACACACACACACACACCCCTATGTATGGACATTTACATGAAATGTGATTGTAGATATATTTGTCTATTATATCTATAATCACATTTACTTTACAACATGAAGTGGAGATGAGCCAATTTTCTATTTAATGTGAACATTTAGAAGTTAGGAGATGTTCCTCTAAAATATACCTATTGTCATAATGGCTCAATACATAGAAAACATAGTCACTTCCCCCAAACCCAATCCAAAGTGCTATCTAAATACCTGATAAGTACAAGACACTGCTGCAACACTCTCAGAACCACAGCTAAAATACTCTTCATGAAGAGATGAATGATGACAAATTAAATTTACAAGTACATGCTTATTTGATCTATTGAAAGGGATCATTTTACAATTGAACTAGGTGTGTTTTTCCCCTAAACTTGCAGCCCCACTAAGATTCTTGATTGTGTTTCTATTCCCACTTGCATTTTAGAGATGTGATGTTCTCTGTTTAGTGCTAATCTTCATCAGTTTTATTTCTAAATTTAGTGTTAACTGTACACCTGTGGGAAGTGATGACTTGGGTATCACTTTATAGGTGCCAAAATCAAGATAATATTAAGTAATTGTTAAAGTAACTTCTTAATAGTTCACTAAAATTCAGTTTAGTGATCGAGATAAAAAATATAAAGCTAAAATGTGAATAGTTGGAAAAGAGGAAAATACAGTTAAATTTCTCTGCAGTTCAAATTAAGAGAAATTTTGAGAGAGAGAGAGAGAGAGAGAGAGAGAGAGAGAGAGAGAGAGAGAGCGCGCCCCAGTACCCTTGATGTGGGCCTTAAAGACACTTATGAGCAATAAAAAGTTACGATTCTGCAAAACATCTCCTCTTCCCATAAGTATTCACTCTTCCTTCTCAGCCCTCAAACTTCCTCCCCTTACTTAAGCCACACTCCATCCTATCTCAGTGATCTTCAGTAAATATCTTTGCAAAGAATTATGGTGAAAGAAAACTGAAGGATTGTGTGTGTCTCTGGAAATGGAGAATTGTGACTAGGTTTCACATCTGGTTCTAAGATGAGAGACTTTACATGTGAGAGAACAATCCATAACATAAACTCATTCTGTAGCAGTAGAAGAAAAGTTCCAGAAGTCGTCATGAGATTGTGAGCTCATCTTCCAAAATCAAAGGGTAGGCACTGAACTTGTACTTGGTGAGAAATTCTAATGGTTCAAGATGGTTGAGGCCAACAGATTGGAGTTGAACTTATTTGGGTCTTAAAAGGTAAAGAAACCTCAAAAGACATCTTGGTTATATTTGCAAGATAAGTACAAGAAATCGGGCTGAATGGGCATAGCTAGATAGCCGATTTGCCCTTGTGTATGTCAATCATCCTTAAACAGAAACTTGTTCTTGTAGAGATTAGTCAAGCCAATTACATAAATTGACCAAAATGATCATGACTTCTTTTGATAACTTACAGTACAAGATGAACATTTAGATTATAGCAGATCTAAAATTAATAATCCTTTATTTCTGAAAATCTCAACTAACTATCTCTGTCTTGCTTTTAACTGATTTGGGTAGTACCTGAATTAGGACAGTAAGTATGCAATTTCAACTTTAAGGATTAGGTACCAATTCCATTCAGACCCTTCCCATTTTTAATCATACATTTTTTTTCAATCAAGTCACTTCCTGCTTTGCTTCAAATATGTAAAGGAAGAAACTTTAATTTTATAAATTTTCAATGGTCTTGATTTTTAAATGTAGGTTAGAGAAACAGTCTTCACTCGGCCCTAATTAAACACGTGTCAGTGCAAAGGCATTTTTAGGAAGCAGTGGAAAGTGTCCAGTGAGATTGACGTGTTAGAATGAATGAATTCTCTCCATCGAGTATCTTAATTGATTTTAGATTGACTGACAGGATGGAGGAACTTCGCTGGTGACTCTGAGGTTAATTTTAGAGTTTCATTATTCATGTAATCTCTCAACATCATCCTGTAACTTTGTCATAATTCTGGTATTTGACTTCATATATGAAATTAGTGTCCTTGTTGGTAATGAAGCACAGATGATACATTTTCTATTGTCCCCACAGTCCTTTGGCTAATTTAGACTTAGTATGTCAGTAACTTATTTTATATTTTTTGGAAAATTGAAGTAATTGAGCAATTGGCCTTTTTCAGAATTCAGTGCTATTTTAAGTAACCTCTTTCTGAGTTTAATACCAAATTTTTATTCAAAATTAAAGAAGACCACTAGTTAAAGGAGACTATTAAGATTATTTGGAATGAAATTTAATGTCATAAGGTTTCATTAAAAACCCAATTTAAATATTATGGTTTCTTTCAAATGCTACACAGTTACTCTTAAATGTGCTTGCATATGTCTTTCCAAAAATAACGTCTGACTCCTGCCAAGTGGCCATGAGTTAACCAGTTATCATTTACTTCTTTGAGTTTATGATATACACTAGATGCCCAGTGCATGAAATTCATGCACTCGGGGGGTAGGGAGGGGCCCTCAGCCTGGCCTGCACATTCTTGCAGTCTGGGAGCCCTCTGGGGGATGTCAGTTGGGCATCCTTAGCACTGCCTCAGATGTGAGAGAGGCTCCCATGAGCCCTGCTTGTGGCTGATCAGCACTCCACCTGTGGGAGTGCACTGACCACCAGGGGGCAGCTCCTGTGTTGAGTGTATGCCCCCTGGTGGTCAGTGCACATTATAGCGACTGGCCATTCTGCCATTCAGTCAATTTGCATATTAGCCTTTTATTATATAGGATACTTGATTGTAGCTTACTCTACACTGTCATCCTGGTAAGTTTGTTGGAGTTCTACAATTTTTCTTTCTTTTCTCTGTAGGCAGGCTAGGATAATTATAGCTCAATCAAAGGGAGACACATATGAGAATTAGCAGTACCCTGACCACAACATGTAAATATTCTATATGTTGGCATGTTTTGTTAGACCTTGAAATGAGCTATTCCTCTCAAGGCACCAAAAGTATTAAATCATTTTTTTTCTCTTTGGAAGACTTAACAGGCAATTACCTAAATTAGTAGCAAATGTAATATTTCAATAGCTCTGCTGTCTCTTCTTCAATTGATACCTTATCTGTGTTGTTATAATTTAGGCTTGAAAATAAAGGGTAATGAAACTGCGGATTGGAAATAGATGATAATTATTAAGGAGCTACTGAAAATGGGAGTATAATTACAGCCAAGTGTTATTACTGTGATGTGACTCCATGGATTGAAAAATCAAAACAAAAAAGTCCAAAACTCAATACACATTTTAAAAAATAACTATGTTTGCATATTGATTTAAAAGGTGATAATGAACGTGTTTGCATGGATATAGTGAGATAATAAATAAGACATAAACCATAATACTTAAAATAGTCCATTTAATTTTCTTGTCCAATTTGAAAAATTGTTATCATTTATGTAATTTGACATAGGAAAGGTTTTTTTTTTAAAATATATTTTTATTGATTTCAGAGAGGAAGGGAGAGGGAGAGAGATAGAAACATCAGTGATGAGAGAGAATCATTGATCAGCTGCCTCCTGCATGCCCCCTATTGGGGATTGAGCCCACAACCCGGGCATGTGCCCTTGACTGGAAACAAACCAAGGACCCTTCAGTCCGCAGGCCGAAGCTCTGTCCATTGAGCCAAACCAGCTAGAGCAGGAAAGTTTTGTTTTAAATGCTCTTTAGCAGGGAATGGGTCTGTGGTTCTCAGGGGAGTGTGAAATTGCAGCTTCCTGGTGAAGCTACCCAAATAACCATGTTTATGGTGTCTGGCCTCACTTTTGCTCCTTTCCTATTATTAATTACTAGCTGATTACAACAGTATCACTAACAGTAAATTTTAGGATTATTTGGAGGTTAAAATATTTGCATTTTCACTATACAAAAATCTGTTGTAAGTTCACATCAGCCTTTCCAGAGTTATGAAATAGCCTTGTCAATAGTAAGTCAATCAGAGGCTCAGCCCAGAACAGCACCTAAAGAAATGTCAGTAATCTCTTTTGTCTATTTTCATGTTTCTGTTTTTTATACTGTAAAATGCTTCAATTAATAATTTGAAGCATTTGCTGTAAATGAAAAACTAGAATTTTGAATAGAGTCAACATAATTCTCAAGAGTTGTTATACTTTCCTAATATTTTCTCTATTTCATTTCTTAGGAAACAATATATTTTATTTTAAGGTATATAAGAAAGAAAGTACATTTTATTGTCCTGATCAAGAAACCTAAGGTATAATGTATGTTGATAGGACTTATGTAATATTGTTTGTGTATATTTAGATGAAAAAAATTCTTTATTGTGCTTTATTTTTCATATAAATCTATTATTTATATTTTATTTCCTTTCTGCTAATTGCCTAAATATTTAAGATTAGCTAATTTTCTCCTCCAATAAATATGTTAGCTACATTTTTCCATATCAATGTAAAATTCTGTTGTAAGTCATCTATAATAATAAAAGTGTAATATGTCAATTAGACCTGATGTCCTTTCGGACAGATGAAGCTGGCAGGGCTGTGAGAGAAGCCTGGGTCCCAGGTGCCTGCTGGCGGCTGGAGGAGGGAAGCCTGTGCCAGAGGGAAGCTGGTGCTGGCAGTGGGGGGAAGGAAGGCCTACTCTTGCACGAATTTTGTGCATCGAGCCTCTAGTTTAATATAAGAGTGTATGCTTCAATTGTCTGGAAGTCATCTGCATATAACATTTCAAAGGAAATAGTTATGTGGTAAATTACTTTTTATCCTCAAATGAAATCAGTTTTTACAATAAGTGAAATTTCATTTCTTCCAATTGTCATATGCTTTATACTTCAAAAATACAATTATGCTTGAAGAGGGAATTTAAATTAATTTGTGTTTTGAAGTTAATTAAGTCAAAGTCTTGACCTCACATTATCTTTGAATACTTAATAAAGTTGCACGATATGTTCATTCACTTAACAAATGTTTATGTAACATGAGCTGTGTGCTAGGTAGGCATTTTTCTAGGCTGAGATGTAGTAGTAAACAGGAAAGACCAAAGATTTTTAGTGTGTGGAGACACATATCAATTAAGTAATAATTATACAGTATGTCAAATGGACTTAACTATAAAATGGGTAAAAAATCTGGTGAAAATATTAGGAAATTCCAGTTAGGTCATTGTAATTTTACATAAGGACGGTCTCACTGAGGAGCAAGGGCCAATAATTTAATCAATAGTACCTATATAATGAAACCTCGATAAAACCCCAAAAGGACAGGGTTTGGAGAGCTTCTACATGTGGAGATTGGGGAAGAATTGTATACCTGGAGAGGGCATGGAAGCTCTGTGCCCTTCTTCATACCTTGACCTATGTATTTTTTCCACTTGGTGTTTCCTGAGTTATATCCTTTTATAATAGACCAGTTATCTTCTAAGTAAAGTGTTTCTCTGAGTTCTGTGAGCTGCTCTAGTAAAGAGCTGCTCTAGTAAATTGAATGGGCCCAATTGAGGGGGTCATTGGAACCTCCAATCAGTAGCCAGTTATTCAGAAGCACAGGTGATGACCTCATCTTGAAACTTGTGTATAAAGTTGCAGGAGGCAGTCCTGTGAGATTGAACCTTTAACCTGTAATTGGATGCTATCTCTGGGTAAATAGTGTCAGAATTGAGTTGAATTACAGGACACCCAGCTGAATGGTTTAATGTGGAGGAAACTCCCTTCTCACATACACACATGTTAGAATTTGGTGCTCAGAACCCTTTAGGAGGTGACCTTTCATTTAGAAAAAAAAACACAAAAAACTTGAAGTGAAGGAATGAGCTACAAGAATATGCATAAATGTGTATAGGAAAGAGCCAGTTCAAAAGCCATGATTTAGGAGCAGGACTTGATGGCTGATGAGTGGATAAATCAAGTCTTTGCCCCTAAGTGATTAGCTTTCATATCTTGAAACACAGGGCATTATAACTGAATTTTTGTGAAATAACACACTGGTGATAAGATAATTTAAGAAAAGAGGATTTGGATGTCATCATATAAAATGTTTTATTCTTCTGGCCAGAAGCAATGCCAACCTTAACTATAAGAGATGTTAAAGCCATCTCACACTCAACATGTTAAACAATTCCTGGAAGTGACATTAATTCAGCTTTGTGAAAGCAAAGTCTAAATCTGATTCATTTATGCTAGTAATCACTACTTTTCCCCATTCTGAAGACCTTCTACAGGAGACTATCTGAGGATAGAGAGGGATTCATACTCTTTCTATATAAAATGCATCATTTAGAATTTTACAACCTTTATAAAAATACACTATGCAATTCTCAATTTAGAATTCTATTATCTTTACTCTGCTATGCCAGACAAAAACATATTTATTTATATTATATTTTCATATATAAAAGTTAAAATAAACCTTTAGATTAACTTTGACTAAACCCAATAAATCTCTCTCCAAATTATCATAATAATAATAGGCCAAGAGGCATCATGACCAAAATGCCTAAACAACTGGTCACCAGGATGTGTATGGAGGTGGGGCACCTTGAATGCAGCAGGAGGTGGGGTGCCTCGCAAGTGGTGGGAGGTGAAAGGTGGGAGGCGGGAGGTGGGTCGCTATGAGGTGGAGGGTCGGTGAGGGGAACCAGCTGGTTGGCAGTGGTGGCGGGGTGGGAAGAGGGCCTGCGAGTGGAACCAGGTGTCTGGCTTGTGGCAGTGGGGTGGGAAGAGGGCCTGCGAGTGGAACCAGGTGGCTGGCTTGTGGCAGTGGGGTGGGAAGAGGGCCTGCGAGGGGAACCGGGTGGCTGGCTTGCAGCAGTGGTGGCCAGGGACTGGCGAGTGGACGGAAAATGGCCCTGATCGCAGGCTAGGCCTAGGGACCCAAACCATGCACAATTTCGTGCACTGGGCCTCTAGTTTTTAATAATAAAGGGGTTATTGTTATATTACTATTGATTTATTATTAGTATAACAGCTCTCCAAGTACTTTCACATTTTTGAAGTAAAATAAAAGGAAAAAAAAAGGACTTCAAGTCCCTTGATAAGTACTTTTTTTTTACTAAGCAACAGAAATGGACAGAAGTTAAAATACTTCTCCCTGTAGCAAAATAAAGGTCCATATAAAAGTAGGAAGAAGAATAAAAGTAGTAAGGATTTCTTTGTTCCCCAAAACAAGAGAATGACTGACTTATAACACCAAGAGACACCTAGAGCCAAAGTTATATGTCTAAGTTTGTACATTCCTCATTGAATTACTAGCAGTTTATTATCTGACTAGAGGCCTGGTGCATGAATTTGTGCACAGGTGGGATCCCTCAGCCTGGCCAGCGATTGGGGCCAACCAGGGCCATCTTGTCCAGTCCTGATCGGGGCCAGTTGGGGCTGGCTGGCTGGGTGGAGGGATCGCAGGAGGTTGGCTGTGGGAGCGCACTGACCACCAGGGGGCAGCTCCTGCATTCAGCATCTGTCCCCTGGTGGTCAGTGTGCATCATAGCAACTGGTCGTTCAGTTGCTTAGGCCAGTGGTTGGCAAACTCATTAGTCAACAGAGCCAAATATCAACAGTACAGTGATTGAAATTTCTTTTGAGAGCCAAATTTTTTAAACTTAAACTATATAGGTAGGTACATTGTTATTAACTTAATTAGGATATTCCTAAACTGGCCTTTGCTAAAAACGTCCTCAATCTGATTGAGGTATGTTCGCTGAGGTCGACCCCTTCCAATTCTCCCATCCACACTCGTCTTATATACTTGTTTCATCTATCTCCTTTCGTTCATCCTCTCTATATGTCCAAACCATCTCAATATACCTTTCTCAATCCTCGACACTACATCTTCTTTCACTCCACAACGTTCCCTAAAATTAACTTAATAAACTTTACTTAAAGTTTTAAGTCTTAGTTAACCTATAGGTACGTTGAATAAAACTTGATATCATACTTAATAACGATATTATTTATTGATAAAATTAAATTCCTTACAATTTACCTTACAATATCCATAAAATTAAATCATGACAATGACTGACAAACACTAATGTGAACAATGGCCTTGCATCTCCTTGGAAAGTTTGGGTAAGTCAGGTTTGTATGTTGTTGTTTTTAATTTTAGGCACGATTCCAGGTTCTCATCAATAAGATGACTTCTCAATTTACTCTTGATAAGGTTCATGCTTGAAAATGATTGTTTGCATAAATATGTAGACCCGAATAAGGAAAGAACAGCAAATGCTAGTTTTTTCAGTTGATTATATGAGTCAGGAATACTATTCCAGGTGTTAAAAATCAACATATCTTCCTTCTCCAGGTCTTTCAAAGCAGACCACTTGTGCTGTGAACTAAGTTCACATTTGTTTTTCTCCAATATTTCTATATCAGCACAAAGACGTTCAAATTTCGAGCTCCACAATTCTTGGTTTTTTAAATCCAGCATTTGCATTCCAAAGTTGCCAATGTCAATATTAAAGGGAGAAAAATTTAATTCTGTTACAGGAGCATTAAGAGGTTTTTTAACAAAGCTAACGTCGCTTTGCTGTTTCTGAATTCCTGAAACCTGTTGAGAAAAGCTTCCCTCATATTTAAAAGTATTTTGAAATAGCAAATATCAATATCAGAATTATTTTCTTGGCGATGTTTCAACAGGCTTGGAAAGTGAATCAAAGTTTCTCTTTCAAAATCTTGAGCAAAAAGATATAATTTGTTTTTAAATGAAATAACTTCTAACATTGAAAAAGTTGTGTTTCCTTTCCCTTGTAGTTTTCAATTAAGCTGATTTAGATGAGACGTAACATCTACCATGAAATAAAATTTTTGGATCCACCGATCGTTCGTTAGTTGTGGATAGTGAACACCCTTCTCAAGGAGAAATGCTTTAATTTCTGTTAATAAGGTTAACAGAACGCACCTTGATAACCAACGCACCTTGTTATGCAGCAGAAGATCTGTGTACTCACTCTCCATTTCAACTAAAAATTCTTTTAATTGGCAATGATTAAGAGCTTTAGCTATAATGGAGTTGATAATGTTAATCACCAATTCCATAACTTTGCAAATTTCTTCTGGAAATGTCTGCGCACAAAGCGCTTCTTGATGAATGATGCAATGGTAAATAAGTGTCTCATGATTAATTTTTTCTTTCAAAATAGCAACAAACCCGTTTCTTACGCTGGTCATACTTTTTGCCACGTCTGTTGAAATTGAGACAATTTTATCGAGTGGAATATGATGTTTTTCAATGCACTCAATTACAGCATTTGCTATATCCTCTCCACGTGTTTGACCCTTGAGTGGCAATAATCCTAAAAGTTCTTCTTTAGGACCTGTAGATGAAATAAATCGTACAAAAAGTGAAACTTGCGCTGTATCATTTATGTCACAAGACTTGTCAACTGCTATTGATAAAGCTGAAACCAATTTAAGATCTTCGACTTGCTGGTCGGTTATATTCGAAGACATTTTGACTGTTCTGTCTTTCACTGTTTTAGCAGACAATGGTAACTCTTTAATTTTTTTTTAGAATATCTGCTTTGTTCTTAAAATCCCAAAATAGCTCTTCGGATGCATTTATAAAACAACTTTTTATGTATTCGCCGTCTGTATATGGTTTTCCTCTCTTAGCAATCTCTTGACTAACCACAAAACTTGCATATTAACATTGTTGGAAGATTGCATCCAGTAATTAAATACAGAACTTGATTTTTTTTGACTCTTCTGAAGTTCCTCAACTGCTTTCTTCCTTGCATCACCGACAGGATATTTAGTACTAAATGACACGTGTTTAGTTGTAAAGTGTCTCTCCAAATTTGATTTCTTGTTATGCGCCAATTTTTCCTGACAAATAAGACAGGTTGGAAGGCCATTTAAGTTTTGAATAAACGCGAAAGTCTCGGTCCATTCAACTATAAATTCACGGTTTTCGTCTTCTGTTTTTCTTTGCTTCTTCTTTGTAGCCATGTCAAGCAGGGCACCTAAAAAAAAGTTTCATTTTATAATAATAAAGCCACCAACACAAAATAATTACAATTCTTAAATTGATGACAAAAATACCTGTAGGATTTGCAGCTGGTTGGAAAAATACAGGTAACTTTATGCTTCGAGTAGGTACTTTTGTCACCTGCTCGCGATTTGCGGATGTGACTAGCACTAACCACTGCACAATGAGACTGCTTAAGGACTGGCTCACTCAACTAGTGCATGAATCGCGCGCTTCCCCTGAGCTGCGTATCCCGTGGCCTGCCTGCACCGCGTCTCCCATCGCCTGACCAACCGACACCCCCATTTCTTCTAACGCCACTTCTTCAAAATAGACTCGCCCAGGCCGAAAACCGACTTCTGCGCATGGGCCACGAAGTTTCAATCTCACTGTATGTGTGTGCCCGCATGTGGTATTTTGTGGAAGAGCCATACTCAAGGGGCCAAAGAGCCGCATGTGGCTTACGAGCCGCAGTTTGCTGACCACTGGCTTAGGCTTTTATATATATAGATTGAGCAAAGTTTCCACATTTAACTTGATGGATTATTTTAGAAGTGTGGGACCTGGGCAAGGAATTTTATTTTAATTATGTCTTTTCTAAATTTTGGAATGCTGTATGTAGAAAAGATGAGATCATGATTTTCTCCTGATCCAATCACAATCTCATTTTCACATAATGGCTTAATCATGTCTTATACAAAGTCATGAGGTAGTTATACAAACATTTAAGGCTATTGCAAATAAACTGTTGGACAAATTCATTTTGAAAGTATGATGAGTATAGTGAAAAATATAATAGAACATTCTAGTCATATCTTTGCAAGAGTATTTTATTCAAAATAGATGCTTATCTCTGATTTAAAAGTCAGTTTTTAAGTTTTGTTAGCAGAGATTGGAAAAATGCCATTTTATCATTTACAACTATGCTTTCACAGTCTAATATCAACAGCAAATAGTTTAATAGTTCTCAAAATGTAGCTTAATTGTGAGAGCTGGCCAAAATGCAAATATCTGTAGAGTCTGGGATGTTGTCCTTAAGCTGATTCTCATGTATAAAATTTGAAGGCAACTGATTTAAAAATAGATTATTTATCCAGTGTAGTTACAAAATTTTGATCCTTTTTCAAATGGCTTCCTTTAATAAGGAGCTTCTAAAAATTTCTCATATCATGGATTCATTCATTAAATGTTTGGAAATAGCACATAAGCCAACCTTATAAGTAGAAATTGAAAGCCAGACAGGATCCTGAGGCTAACTTGGCTCCCATATCAGAATATAAAAAGCTCTATGAACTCCATACTCTTCTTGTCAGCCCATCCAGAGAGAGGATATGGGGTCTTGTGTGGGTGTAAGTGGAAGCTGGAAAAACAGCCTGTTCTCCCCTAATATGCCCTGTGAAAATTGATCATCTTTGTCACTTCTTGCAGCACTCACTACCTGAACTTAGGTACAACATGCCTAGAAGTAGATGCACACATTCAGAAGAGAATCCAATATTACCTTTCCTACAGAGTGCTTTTGAACCTTTGTGAAATTCTGAATGACATTCATTAAAGACATTAGAGTTTTTTAAAGGAAATTAAGATGTAACTTTTTATATAGAATTTTTGTTGTCTTTTTTCTTTTTATCTGAAATAAAACATGCTTTATTACAGATTTGATAATTTTACAGTATATGGAAGTAAGATGCACAAATCTTGTGCTCTGGAGTGTGGTAAAAATGGTAATGCCTTAGGGTTTATATTCATTGCTATGCAGCCAGTTGTCATTCTCAAGGATCTGTGGATTTCTTTTAGGGTCTGTTTTGTGGACTGTACCTCATAAAAAAAGCATTCGTGAAATTTTGAAAAAGCATTCATGTAAAAATTGCTGCAATCCATATAAAATTTCTACTTTGGTTAATAGTATTAAACAAGTTTGTATCTATATATATAAAAGCCTAAGCAACCATTATGACTGGTTGACCGAACAACTGGTCGACCAAATGACTGGTCGACCAATCACTCTGATGCACACTGACCATCAGGGGGCAGACACTCAATGCAGAAGGTGCCCCCTGATGGTCAGTGTGCTCCCACAGCCAACCTCCCGGGGCCTGCCAACCTCCCATCGTCCCTCCCCCTGGCTGGCTGGCCCTGATCGGCCCTATTAGGACTGGGTGAGACAGCCCCGATCGCTGGCCAGGCCAAGGGACTCCACCCATGCACAAATACGTGCACTAGGCCTCTAGTCTTAAATAATAAAAGGCTAATATGCAAATCAACCAAACGGGAAAATGATGGGTCACTATGACATGCACTGACCCCCAGGGGGCAGATGCCCAATGCAGGAGCCAGACTCACGGCTGGTGAGCGCAGCGGCGGTGGCAGGAATCTCTCTTGCCTCCATGGCAGCACTAAGGATATTTGGAGAATGGGCCTAAGCCATAGTTGGACATCCCCTGAGGGCTCCCAGACTGTGAGAGGGCACAGGCCAAGCTGAGGGATTCCCCCCCACCCCCCCTCTGAGTGCACAAATCTCGTGCACCGGGCCTCTAGTTGTTATATAAAATGTTAACATTAGGAAAGTTGATGAAAGTGTATGAGAACTTAGCATATTATGTATGAAACTCTTCTGAAAATCTAAATTATTTTAAAATAGGTTTAAAATGCATCATGTGACACTAAAGTAAATTTAGTTGGGGCATCTTCTGATAATTTTCTTCAAAATAGAGGGACACATTTTCACAGCTGTCCTCCACTCCATTTTTGCCCCCTTGGGACCCTTTAAATCAATGATTACCCCCAGGTCCTACAGATGCTCATGAAATGAAATAGCCACTGGATAGATGCTTGCTGAATGAATCAGTCCTTTTGATGTATTTAAAGAACCTTTTATTATTGGGATTTGTATTGCCATGAAAAGTTCTCCTAAAATTTTCTTTTGACTCACTTAAGTTGAATTGCCCCTGACTGGCCACATTGTGTGCTTTTTGGTTCTCTTCATGAAAGACACCCATGAGGATTTAGAAAAGGTACATACTACATTCACCTCTCTCCCCTTTCAGATGTCCTAATGGGTTCTTTGAACTTGGCAAGTTATCTGTCCCTACGTGATTTTTATTTTACTAACTGGTCCTTGATAAGAAATGATAAAAATAAAGTAATCATTAAGTTAGTATATATCAGAAAAGATAAAACTAACATAAATTGGGTCACTGACTGGAGAAAAAAGAATGGCCTTATCTTGAAATGCCTTTTGAAACTCTCCCTGTGTTTTCCTAGGGTTTTCCTGAATTCTTTATTATCTAGGTGGGTGCTGTCTTGCATGTTTGGCTTGCATGTTTATAATTTCACACATTCTCCTTATATTACTGAAGTTTCAGTCCTTCTGCAATCTCAGTGTAAACTTTCTATGTGTTCTTAACCGATTCTCTTCCATGCTTTCTTTGCTCTCTAAATCCTTCCATTATTTTATTTTGCTCTCAAGTCCAAAAACAAATTATCTCTTTTCATTTTTTTTTTTCATTTAGCCACTAAAATTACTCAGGTATCACTGATTCTGGAAAACACACATCAGATTTTTTTAAAGCAGTGTATATTCACTATCTTGTATGCTACCAGTTTTGCAACTACCAATTCTTTAATTCTCTAGCATTCCCATCACTAATGTTCTACTAAGGCTATTCTTTGAAAAATTCCAATCATTTACTAGTAACCAGATTTCTCAGTGCTCATATTGACTAATGTCTCTTGATAATCAGACACCATGGAAACCCAGCTTCCTAGAAATTCTTCTCCACTGACTTCCATAACACTGTAATCCTCTGGAATTGTTTTGACCTCCTCAATTGCACTCTTGATTTCCTTTGGCTCTACTCTTTCATCCAAGTTTTCATGAGTTCCGACTTTTACCTTCTTATTACTTCTTATCTGTATGCACTCTTGTCCTTGCCTAAAGCATTATGTACTTTGGGTTTACTGATCATCTGTACATAATGACTCTGAATTTATTTATATACTTGACATTGTTCCTTAGTAGCAGTCTTACCACACTGAACATAGCTGATATATTTCTACCTAGATCTTCCATAAATATTATAAACTCATGCTATTCAAAATTAAATTAATTGTCTTCATCCCATGAACTGATCCTCTCCCATGTATTTGTCCATGTCAATGATGCAAACATACTTCATTTTGGAGTTCAATCCTTCTCATTAACTTAACTTAAACAGTTGTTCTGTATTTAAGATCTTTAAATTTACCCGTACTTTTGATGTCCTCTACATTTCCACTTCCACTACCTCTTCCCAAGCACTTATTATCTCTCCAAGAATGTGGTAGTTATCACATTATGGGGTACTCTCTTTGGTAGATTGTGTTATTTGTAAAAATGCCATAGATTTAAAAGTAATTAGCTACAACCATATCTTGTAGCAATTACTATTCTTACTCTGATGGTGCTTTGGATTTTTCCATCAGGGTTTTAATGCCTCTGTTGGAACCCACAGTATATACAATTATGTTATTTCCTTTGGTTGAAAATAAAAGACACAAGAAGCACAGAATGTCTAACATTTTCATTCAAATTCAGTCCTATTTCTAAATTACTTTAGCTTTTGTGCTCATTTTTCTGTCCCTTCACACATACTCTTGAACTTCCCACCAATGCAACCAGAGGAACCTTGACATGAGCCACCACATATATCCCCAAGCTACTATGTTGGCTAAGGGCAGGCTGTGTGTGTAATAGCTTGAACAAACATGGTCTCAGGGATGAGGACATGGCATTGTGGGGGTGAGAAGACAAAGTCAGTATTGTAAGAACAGATTGGAGTGTCAGGTTCAAAGAGAAAGTGCAAATTTATATAGAAAGGAAGAAGACAGAAATTGAAGAGATTTGAACCAGCTTAAAAAATAAATGAATAATTTAGTACCACTTTTAGGAGTCACAAAGAAAAAAATGCTTGTCTAGATATGTGGGACTAGGAGATAAATTGGGTGAGAGGTGAACAGGATAAGAAACATCAAAGTTGGACCTGGGTGCAAGGATGGTACAATATCTGCAAATCAATAAACGTGATACATCACATAAACAAATTGAGAGATAAAAATCACATAGTCATATCAATTGATGCAGAAAAAGCATTTGACAAAATCCAACACCCTTTCTTGATAAAAACTCTCAGCAAAATGGGAATAGAGGAATCATACCTCAACATAATAAAAGCCTTATATGACAAACCTACAGCCAACATCATATTCAACAGGCAAAAACTAAAACCATTTCACCTAAGAACAGGAATAAGACAGGGATGCCCACTTTCACCACTCCTGTTCAACATAATACTGGAAGTGCTAGCCATAGCAATTAGACAAGAAGAAGAAATAAAAGGCATCCAAATTTGAAAAGAAGACATAAAACTGTCATTATTTGCAGATGACATGATACTGTACATAGAAAACCTTAAAGACTCCATCAAAAATTATTAGACTTAATGAATTCAGCAATGTAGCAGGATACAAAATTAATGCCAAGGTATCTATGGTACATTTATACACCAATAGTGAACTTACAGAAAGAAAGATTTAAAAAACAATCCCATTTACCATTGCACCAAAAAAAAAAGTTAAGATACCTAGGAATAAACTTAACTAAGGAGGTAAAAGACCTGTACTCGGAAAACTACAAGACACTGAAAAAAGAGATAGAGGAAGACATAAACAGATGGAAGAACATACCGTGTTCATGGATTGGTAGAATCAACATCATTAAAATGTCCATACTACAAATCAATCTATAGATTCAATGCACTCCCCAATAAAATACCAATGGCATATTTCACAGACCTAGATCGAAATCTCCAAAAATTAATCTGGAATAAAAAAAGACCCTGAATAGCTACAGCAATCCTGAGAAGAAGAACAAATTAGGAGGGATCTTAATACCAGATATCAAGCTGTATTACAAAGCCACTGTTACTGGCACAAGAACAGACATATAGACCAATGGAATAGAATAGAGAACCCAGAAATTGACCAAAACCACAATGCTCAATTAATATTTGAGAAACGTGGCAAGAACATACAATGGAGTCAAGACAGTCTCTTCAATAAATGGTGTTGGGAAAATTGGACAGATACATGCAAGAAAATGAAACTAGTTCATCAACTTACACCATACACAAAAATAAACTCAAAATAAATAAAGGACTTAAATGTAAGATGGGAAACCATAAAAATCTTAGAGGAATCCACAGGCAGAAAAATTCAGACATATGCCGAAGCAATATCTTCACCGATACAGCTCCTAGGGCAATGGAAACTAAACAGAAAATAAACAATTGGGACTACATCACAATAAACAGCTTCTGCACAGCAAAAGAAACCATCAACAAAACAACAAGAAAGCCCACTGCATGGGAGAACATATTTGCCAATGTTATCACCGATAAGGTTTTAATCTCCAACATTTACAGAGAACTCATACAACTTGACAAAAGGAAGATAACCCAATTTAAAAAAATGGGCAACAGACCTAAATAGATACTTTTTGAAAGGGGACATAAGGAAGGCCAAGAGACATATGAAAACATGCTCAAAGTCACTAATCCAAGAGATGCAAATCAAAACGACAATGAGGTACCTCTCACACCTGTCAGAATGTCTATCATCAACAAATCAACAAATGACTAGTGCTGGCGAGGGTGCAGAGAAAAAGGAACCCTCGTGCACTGCTGGTGGGAATGCAGACTGGTGCAGCCACTGTGGAGAACAGTATGGAATTTCCTCAAAAAACTAAAAATGGAACTCCCATTTGACCCAGTGATCCCACTTGTAGGAATATATCCCAAGAAACTAGACACACCAATCATAAAGGATATATGCACCCCTATGTTCATAGCAGCACAATTTACCATAGCTAAGATTTGGAAACAGCCTAAGTGCCCATCAGCAGATGAGTGGATTAAAAAACAGTAGTACATCTACACAATGGAATTCTTACTATTTGCAACAGCATGGATGGAACTGGAGAGCATTTATGCTAAGCTAAATAAGCTAGTCAGAGAAAGATAAATATCACATGATCTCACTCATTTGTGGAATATAATGAACAACATAAACTGATGAACAAAAATAGATCCAGAGATAGAGAAGCATCGATCAGACTGTCAAACCTCAGATGGAAGGTAGGGGAGGGTGGGGGTAAAGGGTAGAGATCAACCAAAGGACTTGTATGCGTACATATAAGCCTAACCAATGGACATAGACACCAGGGGGGTGAGGGCATGAGTGGAGGGGTGGAGGGGCAATGGGGGGATAAGGACACATATGTAATCTATCTATCTATCTATCTATCTATCTATCTATCTATCTATCTATCTATCTATCTATCTATCTATAAAAGCCTAAGCCACTGGACGACCGGATGACCGGCTGGTAGCTATGACACACACTGACCCACACACTGACCACACAGACACTCAACATAGGAGCTGCCCCCTGGTGATCAGTGTGCTCCCACAGCGGGAACACTGCTCAGCAGACTGACAGGCACCAGACACCAAGCTCATGACTGGCGAGCGCAGCTGCTGCAGCAGGAGCCTCTCCAGCGGATCCTCCCCCTGCATGCCCCTCCCCTATGTGGATTAGGACTAGCATTGGGACAGGCATCGGGACTGACTGGGCATGAGCCCATGGCCACTTCTGGCACCATGCGAGGAGCAAGTCTGTGATGACAAACAGTGGCTTCATGGTCATGGGCGCACCTGTATCACCCTAGGACGGGTGCGCGAAGACCACAGTAGAGCAGCAGTGAGTCTACTGAACGGAGATGGTAGCAGGTGCAGCAGGGCCAGGATGAACAGGAGTAGCACCTGGCCAGGGCTCAGGTTCCTACCCAGCCCCCTGCCACTTTGTGCACTACTTCGTGCTGTGCGGGATCAACATGAACAGCAGGCTGGAGCCCGTCAAGCTGACGGATAAGGCCAGGCTGTGGTGGTGTGGAGGTCCACTGATCCCCGCAGGCCAGGCCGAGGGACCCCACCGGTGCACGAATCCGTGCACCAGGCCTCTAGTACCTTAATAAAGAAAAAGAAAAAAGAAAAAAAGTTGGACCTGGGTTTGCATATTCTTTGTATTTTTAATTAATGTACTTGATTAGTATTACATTTCCTGGGACCTAAATTGGGATTTATTATCAGTGAACTGATGGGCCCTGTTTAAACTGACCAGTCCTTAAAACTCTGTCTTTAGATCCTAAAGTGGAGTTTATATCCTTGTACCCTTTCTTACCTCCACATAAACTAATTAGTTGTCAGACCCCCCCTTCCTTAAAAAGATTCTGTATTTTTTATGTCCAGGGTAAACCAAATACCACTTCACTGTAGGAATTTTTGTGAAGTTTAGGAATTTTTAACATGATGGTCTATGGCTATAGCAGTCCTACAAACTCGGAAACTTCATGCATGTCTGAATGCTGTGCATGTTTCTGGGTATCTGCTTAAACATTTTAATATGTCCTTAAAGACAAAGGAAATCTGAAAAAGCTGCTGTCCCTGAGCTTTTTCTGTGTGAATGGAATGCTGGACATCTTTTAAAACATAAATCTAATCATGCCACCCTCTGTTTTGTCCTTATTCTAAGAACCCTTTGGTTCTTAAATAAAGGCATTGTGACCTATAATTCTTGGGTGGTAAGTCCATTTTGAAATTTATAGACTAGGTTGACATTGCTTTTCCTCTGGACCCTATGGCTTCAGAACAAGCTAGTTCATTTTAATTTGTTTAACAAGCTGTACTACTTCTCATCTCACGGGCTTGCATATTCTTATTTGTGGGGGAGGTACTGTCCCATCATCATTCTCCAACCTGCTTCTACCACCTTTCTCCTAATTATCTTCTATCTTGCTGGTGGCTCAGTTCAAATGCTACTTTCTTAGTTAAGTCTTCCTTGACTATTCAGACAAAATCAGATTCTACTCCTTCATGTGTTCATAATGCCCCTCTACTTTTATATCAGGACATTGATTACAGCTCTGAATTATACATTTAAGTCACGGTTTTGTTAATATCTGTTTAGCCTCTTGTCAGCTAAGGAGGACAGGGATGTTGATGGTTAATTTTCATTATATTATTTGTAGCACATAAGACAGTCAGTACATGTGCAGTACAGATTCGTTGAATGAATGCATGCTTTGACTTAATGTCTTGAAGCTCCTAATTTGAATGTTAGTTGCATTCATATATCCCACGGCATCCTCCACAGATTTTAGTATATAGTCAATCATAATTCAATAATTATTAACTGAATGACAAGGTTTTTCCATAACAAAGAAATGTTGCTTTCCTGAAGATATTTGTCCTTGTGTTTTATTTAAATTTCCTGTATGTAAACATATTAAATTATATAATTTCCAGGTCAGTTGTTTTAAAAAGTATTTCCAAAAAGATGAGCACTAATAATCATACTTAAAGCTTTAGAAATTTCATACATTTTCCATATCTCCCTAAGGTATTTATACATAAACTAGAGGCCCAGTGCATGAAATTCGTACATGGGTGTGTGTGTCCCTCAGCCCAGCCTGCACCCTCTCCAATCTGGGACCCCTTAAGGGATGTCCGACTGCCCGTTTAGACCCGATCCTACCGGATTGTGAGAGGGATGTCCGACTGCCCGTTTAGGCCCGGGCCTAAACGGGCAGTCGGACATCCCTCTCACAATCCAGGACTGCTGGCTCCCAACTGCTCGCCTGCCTGCCTTCCTGATTGCCCCTAACCGCTTCTGCCTGCCAGCTTGATTGATGCCTAACTGGTCCCCTGTCAGCCTGTTTGCCCCTAACTGCCCTCCCCTGCAGGACTGGTCACCCCTAACTGCCCTCCCCTGCAGGCCTGGTCACCCCCAACTGCTGTCCCCTGCAGGCCTGGTCCCCCCCAACTACCCTTCCCTTCAGGCCCAGTCGCCCCCACCTTCCCTCCTCTGCCAGCCTGGTCCCTCCCAACTGCCCTCCCCTGCTGGTCTAATCACCCACAACTGCCCTTGCAGGCCTGGTCCCTCCCAACTGCCCTCCCCTGCTGGCCATCTTGTGGCAGCCATCTTTTGTCCACATGGGGGCAGCCATCTTGTATGTTGGAGTGATGGTCAATTTGCATATTACTCTTTTATTAGATAGGATAGAGGCCTGGTGCACTGGTGGGGGCCAGCTGGTTTGCCTTGAAAGGTGTCCTAGATCAGGGTGGGGGTTCCCTTGGGGTGTGTGGAAGCCTGGGTGAGGGGCCTGTGGTTTTTTGCAGGCTGGCCACGCTCCCCAGCGAGCCAAGCAGAGGCCCTGGTATCTGGGATTTATTTATCTTCTGTAATTGAAACTTTGTAGCCTTGAGCTGAGCCAAGCCTCCTGCTTGCTCCATGGCCACAACCATTTCTATTGGGATTTATTTATCTTATATAATTGAAACTTTGTAGCCTTGAGTGGAGGCCTAGGCTGGCCAGGGTGTGCAGAAAGCTTGGCTTCCTCCATAGCCAGGGCCAACTCAAACCTCCTGCTCTCTCCAGCTCTGTGGCTGCTGCCATTTTTGTTGATATTTATTTATCTTCTATAATTGAAACTTTGTAGCCTTGAGTGGAGTCCAGGGCCGGCCAGGGGTGCGGAAAGCTTGGCTTCCTCCATTGCTGGGGAAACCCAAGCCTCCTGCTTGCTCCGTGGCCGCAGCCATCTTGGTTTGGTTTAATTTGCATACTCGCTCCTGACTGGCTGGTGGGTGTGTCTTGTGGGTTTAGTGGAGGTATGGTCAATTTGCATATTGCTCTTTTTTTTAGGTAGGATACCTGCAGAGCTTGTTATTTTTTTTCATATTCCTTAGCCAATGTGAATTGATATGCACAGTGTATAATGAAGCCATATACCTTTCTGTACATTTGAATGAATTGCATGCATGTGTTCCATTGTATGTTAAGTGAAATATGGAAGCAGTAAATACAGACAGAGGGTACTTAATTGCTTAAAGCATTGTCCTGGCAGTGAGCCTTCCATAATTCTTGCTAATCTGTTTCTGATTACTTGTTGCCTGAGTGCCAATATCATAAGAACTTATGTGAATGTAAGCATCTGCTGTACTTATGGTCATATGCTATTTTATGTGCACTATAAACCAGTAGGATCATACTGGACATAAATAATAGAAAGTGACACATACATATGGAGAAATATGTTTTCTCAGTTATGTTTCTCTAACTTTGTGATGCATGCTATTTTTAGTCAATAGATGTTTTTCTGATAAGGCTAAGCTTGTTTAGAGTACTCACAGTGTCACAGTAGTTAAGGAATTATTTTTTGTGTCATAGAAATGACATTAAGAGAGGTATTGGCACATAGGCAATGCAATGCATGCTGATAAATGAGAGAGAATATAAGAAATTAACTCACATGTGAGATATAAAACTGAAGGCAACTAATAAACAAACAAGAAAAACAAACAAATAAAAATTCAGACACAGATTAACAGCAAAGTGGTTACCAGAGGGAAGGGTATTGGGGGATTAAAGAGTAAAGGGGATAAGATATATGGTGATGCAAGATGATTTGACTTTGGGTGATGGGCACACAATGTAATATGCATATCGTGTATGTAGAAATGTACACTTGAAACTCATATAATCTCATTTACCAATTTCACTCCAAATTTAATAAAAAATTAAAGCCTACAAAAATGTTTATCTATATTTAAAAATTTAGGTTGTAGTTTGACAGTACTTACAGGCCAAACTTTGTGTCCCAGGATCTACTAAAATATATATGAAATGGAACTCTACCAGATGCACTATCATGATAAGACAGTTGTCAGAATGCTAGAATCTTGTTTTGATTATGGTTTGGTGAAAGCTGCTCTCAAGGGCATGTAGCTTTATTGAAAAGCCCCTTATATGCAATGCCATTTAATTGAGCTAATAATCAAGCAGAATGATGCTTGGACTTTTAGAAGTAAATTGATTAATTCTTTCCCAGCATCCCTGTGGCAATGGAGCTGAAGTACCTGCCCTTCATGCAGCCCTTTATAATGGCAATGCATAACAACAATGAAAGATTGATTGTGAGTGCTGAGAGACAGGAGCTAGATATGCTTTTTCATAGTAAGACTAGAGGCCCAGAGCGCGAAATCACATGAAACCCAGAGTCCTGCCGGTACCACGGGACCCAGAGCAGAGTTCAGGCTGTTGGCGCCACGGGACCCATCAGTGTACCTCCTGCTGAGTCCGGTCATTGGTCGTTATACCATTATGGCCACGGGCTTTCTATATGTATAGATAGTAGCTAAATGTATGGAGAGCTTATGAGTGCCAGATTGCATTGTAGACTTTATATGGACCATCTTAACTAGTCATAACAAACCTATGGAATAGCCACATTATCTAAATGGGTAGAATGAGGCTCAGAGGAGATATACAACTGGCCTTGGGCCACACAGTTTGGTTGATCTTGGCCTGGAACCTAGTCTCAAAATTAAAAGGCAAGGTTCCTAATCACATGGAAATGAGGTTAAATCAAGATGGCTGTTCTTGCAGATAGTTACCACAGGCTATTTGGGAAAATGGTTTTTGAAACTGAATGGTCTAAACTAAAGTAGTTTTTAAAAAAATAGGTTTTAAACCCAGAGTTATTGAAGTTGGGGTTTTGAGAATTAAGATAGAATAGGAGCCAGTAAATCTTCTTAGCATTCTTCCTGTCCCTCACTCCCATTTTCTCTCTTAACCATTCTACACATACAAAAATGAATGAACCAATCCCATAAATCCCATAAAAGCTATCCTTAATCTGTTCCTCTTTTAGTGTGCTTATAAAAAAGGGCCAATAACTTTCAGAGAAATATGATATGGACTGAAGCTGAGAGCTCTGCACAATTTTTAGAAGTTGGCTTGGCAAAATCTGTTCATTTTTTTCTCAGAAGCAGGAAATACATACAATGAAGTGGATTCATCCAGTGCATAAACAATTTGCAGAGTGCAAGGTTTTCTGGGAAATTGATATCACCAGTGGACCTTTATATAACTATTGTCAAATATTAGTTTTTTTTTTCAAATTTACAGTATAATCAGTAGAACCAGTGCCTGCATTTTTTATACAACCATTTAAAAATTAATTTAATAAAAAGGAAAATAAATAAATTTATTATTTATGAAAAGCAATCGATAACTATTTCAACATAAACTTTTTATTTTATTAAATATGAAAGCAGTACACAATTTTTGTCTATTTTCCATTTATCACATTTAGAAAAATCTGTTAAAGTTTATAATTTGAAATGTACTATTGCAACCTAAAAGCTCAAACTCTTTAGCTCTGTATGAGAGTTGTTTCAGTATACTCTTCAAGTTTATAGAGTTTTTCCTAATGCAAGAGTATGTTAAACACTCAGAGGTATCAAACAATGAATCATATCACAGACCAAATGCATTTGTGCCACCATCATATTCTCAGAAAAAAATCACAGTATTTCTTTGATGTTTTTCTTCATCAGACTTGGACTTATCCTAATTTTCAAACTACATTTCTGGCAGATGTTACATACATACTGACAATAGTGGTGGATATGAAAGCTGTTGTTTCTTATGCCCAATAGGATTTAGTATTCCTCTCAATAGCTCCTCCATGAACACTTAGAAAGCCAAAAGGAAACAAAAATAACTTTGATATACAAATGGCAAATCACTCCAAAATGCACTATTCATTTGCACGTGAAATTTCTCCATTCCTCCATTTAATAAAAAGTATTAGAGAAAATAATAGAGTTCATGGGATTAATTCAAAAGTGGGTGGCTAGGTGAATGAAAAGATAGTCAAGCAACTTATTTGAAGAGGCCAATTTAAATAAACTAGTGAAGATTTGAAGAAAAACAAATAGCTTGGAAACCTTCCATTTAAAATGTATAATTTTAAGAATATACAACTACGTATTAATTGCAAAAATACATAGTATATTTAGAATTTACAGAAATCTTACACAGGTGTATATGTGTGTGTGTTTATTTTAAAGTGAAATTCAAAAATATCAAACATTCAAGTCTGGATGACAAAATTAGTGCAAATAAATATTTAGCAATATTCAACCAATTTGTAATGAGCTTAGTAGTTCTAACTTTATAGATTATGTTACATTAAACATATGTATTCCAAAGAAAGACAGATAGAAAACTTCATTCATTAATTGTAGTGCATGTCATATTGTAAATCCATTTCTAGCTTATGCTTACCTAATGTCATGCTAATAAGCTTCTGTGCTGAAGACACCAGCATTTTAAGGTTCCTTCTAGGATTTAAACTGTCAATACAACTTTTTGAAAATCCACAATATACTTAACTACTCAAAGCTAATAATTAAAATGTGTAATGGAAAGCATGGTGACTATAGTTAATAATACTATATGGCATATTTGAAGGTTATTAAGAGAGTTGATCTTAAAAGTTTTAATCACAAGAAAAATAATTAATAACTACATATGGTGGCAGATGCTAACTAGACTTATTACGGTGGTAATTTCACAATATATACAAATATCAAATTATTATGTTGTATACCTGAAGCTAATATATTATATTCAATTATTTCTCAATTGAAAAAATGTGTAAAGAAGAGTAATCAATACTTGAAACTTTGGTTTCTACATCTTAAATATTCCACCTCTTTGACACAAATGGGACATTATGTACAAAAGCTTTACCCTTGAAAGCATAGTACTAGTTTGCTAATATTAATGTTAGCTAGATATGTCTGAGTCATATTCTCAATACAATATTATTGTCAGCAAAATAATTACACTAAGGAAAATACGTTTAATTTTTTCAAATGTGGACAGCAAACTAAATCCAAAAAGAAATACCTAGTTTATTATATATAAAATGATTGTAGATTAGCCTCATTGATTCCATAAATTTCTTTTGAATGCCCAATAAATATAACTACACAGACATGTTGATTTATTTAAAGTAATTTACAAGGTCTATTTTAGTTTTAAAAAATTATTTGAACAGTAAACAATAATAATGATACAAGGAAATATAGTGCTGTCTCATTAAATTTTCCATGATTACTGAAAGAAAATATATTTCTGCTTAGAGAGAATATAAACAAGTATTCAAAATAAGATATGCAATAAGATATATTACAATCCTATTTCATTGATATATTGGAGCAAAAGTTTCCAAATGATAAACTTGTAGTAAAACCTGTGTTATACCACACTGATAAAAAAAAAAATTGTTGGTAACATTTACACAGACAATAGGGTGGTGAAAGCCTGGGATAGGGTAGAGGGGGGTTGGGGAGGGGGGACGGGCTAGAAGAGTTCAATGGGGGAAAAAGGGGATATATATATATATATATAATACTTTCAACAATAAAGATTAAAAAAGCAAAACAATGATTTAAATAGTATAACCACATACATATTTTAAGAACACTAAGAGTGAAATCTAAGATTTCAAAACAGATTTCTTTAATAAGCAAAAATTTACAAATTATAGCAAAAATATACACACACAAAAATTTTACACATTTTAGCAAAAATATACACACACATTTAGAAACTATATCCTAAATTGTTTTTATTCTCTCTGAGTTCCTGCTTTGAAAGTAGAATAAAATTTAGCAATATGAGTTATATTCTATACACTAATTTAGCCAAATTTATCCTAAGTAGTTTGTTGGCATTGTTTTGAAAACACCATTTTGAATAGCCATGACTTCTTTTCATTATGTCCCTGCTTTGGTTCTTTGTTGTGGTATAAGATCATGTAATTGTGCTTGTATATGCATTAAAGGGACAGGGCATGGGCCTTTTAGATCTGACCTCTGGCTATCACTATGGAACTCCCAAGGTGTAATTACCTTAGAAACCAGAGAAAGCATCTCCAGTAACAATAGGTTTGGGAAACAATGGCTTAAATAATATTAGCTGTCTTTAGCAAGATGTTTCTTTTGAAGAAGAGGCTAATATACATTGGGATATTCAAAATGTAGACAGTCTACAGTAGTAGACATCATATTTTTAAAACCTCTCTCTCTTTTTGTTTTTCACCTAGCATTCCACAGAATGCATTTTTTGAATTCCTGTCTTAATGAATTTCCCAGGGTTCTCTTGGCACTCTATCTTAATGCTTAGGGATGTGAATTTTGTCATTAAGCACAAACTGGAACCATCTTTCAGTAATAGATTTGCATTAACCAGTCTCATAAGACTGATCTATGAAATCAGAATGCCAACAATTTAATTAACAATGAGAAATACAACTGCCAAGGAGACTACATGCAATCCTCTGAGTAGTGTTTTCTCACCCATAGGCATGTAGGATAGGAAAATAAGTTATAATTAGAATAGTTGGTGGACATGGAGACAAACATGATGAGAAGATCTAGGTTTCAAATGTGTAATGCCATTGCACTAAAATAACCTTATCCTGCCATCTCCTTTAAAAGTATATGCCTGTTATAAACACCATGCAAGTTACATCTTAGTTAATGGCGTACTTCCTTTTGAACTCTGTTTTAATTGCATTTCCAAACTTCTGTCAGCCATTAACTTTTAACTCTCCTCCCTTTCAATGAAATTTTTGATTTGCTATGTTAGTCTATTTGATTAGATAATGACCTGTGAATTTATTTATTTTTTTGTCTCTTTAAGATTATTTTGTATTTATCTTTGCTCCAATATGTGAAGATATAGTAAGTTTGTTTTGGAAAACATTGAGTTAGACAGGGGTCCTCAAACTTTTTAAACAGGGGGCCAGTTCACTGTCCCTCAGACCGTTGGAGGGCCAGACTATAGTTTAAAAAAACTATGAACAAATTTCTATGCACACTGCACATATCTTATTTTGAAGTAAAAAAACAAAATGGCAAAAACACCCACATGTGGCCCGCAGGCTGTAGTTTGAGGACGCCTGTATTAGAAAGTCTGATTATGATTTTCCAAGAAGAAATGGAGAGTTGAAACTCAAGAAGTTGGAAACATTTATTTTGTATAATATGAAGTCATAAATATGCATGGGATTGTTTGTAGAAAGAATATAACAAAAATGTGCAAATGATAGAATATTGGAAAATCATTACATTTAGTAAGTCAGATAGGAAAGAAGACCATCGAGTATCCAGAAGTAGAAGAAGAAGGTTGAGAGACAATCATGTGGCACAATACTTGTTAAGGATATACATCTACATATTTATATCTATGTATCTATGTATATCTCTCTCTACGTATATATATACTAGAGGCCCAATGCATGAAATTCGTGCAAGAGTAGGCCTTCCTTCCCCTGGCTGCTGGCACTGGCTTCTCTCTGGCACCTGGGACCCAGGCTTCCCTCCGGTGGCCGGGAGGCACCCAGGAACCAGGCTTCCCTGGCAGCCCTGGCTTCGTCCGGAAGGTCGCCTGGAAGGATGTCTGGTCTAATTAGCATATTATGCATATATATACATATATATATATATATATATATATATATATATATATATATAGCATATATACATATATACATATACATATACATATACATATATATATATATATATATATATCCATGTATCTTTTGTAAAAATATATCTTATGGATTTCAGAGAGAAAGGGAAAGGAAGAGAGAGAGAGAGAAACATCAGTGATAAGAGAGAATCATTGATTGGCTGCCTCCTTGCATGCCCCATACTGGGGATTGACCCTGAAACCCGGGCATGTGCCCAAACCAGGAATTGAACCATAACTTCCTGGTTCATAGGTCGACACTCAACCACTGAGCCACACCAGCCAGCCAGTGTTCCCATATATATTTATCTCTTTCCCTGCCTCTTTCTCTCCAGTTTCTTTTAAGTCCTAGATGATTCAGAATGTCACCTTAAGACAACAGATTGGACTAAAAGGACCTTACTAATGTAGTGGTAAGAGGAGACACTTTGTTCTGCTTGGTGATTGGAAGTAAAGATAAATCCAGAATTATCCAAGTTACTTCCCAGAGTACTTGTAGAGGGCCACCTGGGAAGGCACATGGGCATTTCCGTAAATTGTAAGCTGAGTCCGAGATGACTGGCAGAGCCACAGCTCGGATACACATTTCCCCAAGATGGCAGACAGTGTAATCAGCTTGGCCTTCATATCAACCCAGGTGTCAGCAGGGGCGGGACTAGATATGTAAACCTAGGAATGCTAGGGCCTACTTAAGAATGCAAATAAGCTCCTTTGATCCTATAAAAATAAACACGCTGCATGAGTCATCATTGTTGCTGCCTCTCCATCAGAGAGAATGGCGTCCCACCCAGCTCCCAGCTTTAAATCTATTTCTGCGTCTTCTTTCTTTCTTTCTATTATTTCTCAATCCCTGACCGCTTCCACTTAGAACCAGTTCGTTCATCTCTCTTTCCATGCTGGATGCAGAAAAGGGAGATCCCCGCCATGTCTGGCCCCCGCCACATCTGGCCCCCACAAGTACTGGCTTATTTTATGTTTGCAAATCCAAGTTGAGTAATCAGTCACTTATAATTGGATCTATGCTGGTCTAATAGAGGTTTCCTTTCCTCATACCAACATATTTTGGGGAAATTGATCTAAGGAAGGAGGAACAGAAATCTGCATAGAAGCTGAGGAGCCTTCTGAAAGATTTAAGATTGAGATCGTCCCTACCCTTTTGTAATTTAATAGTATTAAAATCTCTCTGGGAGATTGACATGTTTCTGATGGAGGATAGCTGGATGAAGAGTGTAATTTTGTGTTTTCAAAGGAAACACCAAATTTAACCTAAGAGCCTAGAGGTTCATGGGGTTCTTCCAGACTCAGGTTCCTAAGTTTGCACTTTCAGAACGATGGATGAGCAGTGTGAGTGAGCTGGTAGAGGTTTAAACGGACAGTGAAAGGCTTTGGTTCAGAGGACCATCATGACTGCAGCATGGCAAGGAGGCACTCTACTTCTGTCTAGTTGATATTTGAAAGCAAGACTCGATCCAAAGTTCTTGGTAGTACATGCTAAATCTTTGGGGATAACAGCAGAGTTTTGGAGAGAGGCTTTCTTTTCTTTTTTTAATCCTATCTAATAATAGAGTAATATGCAAATTAACTGTACCTCTTTGACAAAATGGCGGCCCCCATAGCCACAAGATGGTGGCGCCCAGTCCCACTGCTGGAGTGTCTGGCCTGTCCGACCAACAAACAGAGGCCGGAGAGCAGGGCATGGCGGCTTCCTCAGCCGGCAGCAGGGAAGCTGCCAGGCCCTGCAGACAGAGGCCGGAGAGCAGGGCATGGCGGCTTCCTCAGCACGGCAGCAGGCAAGCCGCCAGGCCCTGCAGACAGAGGCTGGAGAGCAGGACATGGCGGCGTCCTCAGCGCGGCAGCGGGGAAGCCTCCAGGCCCTGCAGACAGAGCCGGGACAGCAAGGCATGTTGGCTTCCTAAGCGTGGCAGTGGGGAAGCCCCAGGCCCTGCAAACAGAGCCCAGAGAGCAGGGCATGGAGGCTTCTGCGGAAGTGGGGGAGCCCCAGGCCCTGCAAACAGAGCCCGGAGAGCATGGCATGGCGGCTTCCTTAGAGCAGAGGCAGCGGGAACACCCCCAGGCCCAGCAGACAGAGCCCAGACAGCAGGGCTTGGGGCCTTCCTTAGTGTGTCCTTGTCGGCAAAGCCCCCAGGCCTGGCAGACAGAGAACACTGCAGGGCATTGGGGCTTCTTTTGCATGGTGCATGGCAGCAGCAGGCAGAGAGCGGACAGAACAGCATGGGGGCTTCATCTCCATGGCTGCAGGGAAACCTCCAGGCCCTGCAGAGAGCAGAGAACCATGGGGAGTGGGCCTAAGCCATCAGTAGGACATCCCCTGAGAGCTCCTGGATTGTAGAGGGTGCAGGTTGGGCTGAGGGACCCCCATGCACGAATTTTGTGCACTGGGCCTCTAGTTATAACATAAATGAACCTGCAATAATTTATGAAACAGATATAGACATATTTCTCTCATTTCTCCAAGTTAATTCCTTAATTCACACTTGTGTAGAGTTGAAAGCCTCTCTCTAGCCTGGCCAGCATGGCTCAGTGGATGAGTGTCAACCTATGAACCAGAGGATCATAGTTTGATTCCTGGTCAGAGCATATGCCCAGGTTTCAGGCTCAATACCCCATGTGGGGCATGTAGAAAGCAGCTGATCAATGATTCTCTCTCATCATTGATATTTCTATCTCTCTCTTCCTACCTTTCCCTTCCTCTCTGAAATCAATTAAATTATGTACATACTAGAGGCCCGGTGCACGAAATTCGTGCACGGGGGTCCCTCAGCCCAACCTGCACCCTCTACAATCCAGGAGCTCTCAGGGAATGTCCTACTGATGGCTTAGGCCCGCTGAGGAAGCCACCATGCTCTCCGGCCTCTGTCTACAGGGCCTGGCGGCTTCCCCGCTGCCGTGCTGAGGAAGCCGCCATGCCCTGCTCTCCGGCCTCTGTTTGTTGGTCGGACAGGCCAGACACTCCAGCAGCAGGGCTGAGGTGACTGGGCGCCGCCATCTTGTGGCTATGGGAGCCGCCATTTTTGTCGCAGAGGCATGGTTAATTTGCATATTACTCTATTATTAGATAGGATAGTGCTGTGTTGTGAAAGAAAAAGAATAGGACAGTTTAACAGGGAAAATGTGTTCACTAAGATACCTTTAGTAGAACAGTTAAGAAAATGAGATCTGAAGGAAATATTAGTCCTTTGAACACTTAGAAGTCAATGGCGTATTAAAAGACTTATTAGAATGGTGGCAACACGCTAACTAGATGGCCAGAGATTAAGCAATTAGGATTCAAGGAGAAGGAGGTATCTCTACACAAGCAGAGACCACTCATTGGGAAGTTTTTTGGTGTTAATTAGATATTTAAAAAAATCATTATTACCTTTTGAAATATGGAATAGTCAATGGAGAAATAAGTGAATTTTGCCTGTAATTCTATTATTGAGCATCTAGTATGCATTTGGCACTGTGCTGTTGGTTAAATAGAAATGTGAAGTGAATGAACATACATGAAAATGATGAAACCAGTTTCTAAAAAAGGCTAGATAGGATGAAATCAAGTTGACAGTAAAAGACATTCCAGATGGAAGGAAAGTCCAGTTGAATTTAGAAAGAAGCATTTAGTCTCTTATGAACTCTGAATTAGATTATTCCTCTCTGCAACTCTCAAATGGAAAAAGTCACAGATGTGACTAAATTGGTAATAATAGAAGAACCTGATCCAGGTACAACTGTACAAACAGCCCTCACATTATATGACTTTGCAGGATGTATAGGAATATATTTTGGCATGTTTACAGTAAAACCTTTGTAAGAGGGAGTTCATTTAAAGTCAGACAGTCTATTAGAATGGACAGTTCAGTATTTTCTTGATTGAGTAATGATTCAACAATGTAAAATGGAAATATTCTACAGTACTTTTATTTTTATGTCCCTTATCTCTCTCTCTATAAAAAATTATTCTTTAATAACTTTCAACTTGAAGTGTTTACTGTAACATATATATGCACACACACATATATACATATACACACACATATCCTATGTAATAAAGAGGGTTTATGCAGATTGACCATCACACCATCACAAAGATGATAGTGCCCACAGCGGGGGCTGCACCCACAGTGGAGGCCGAGTTCCCATAATGAGACTTAACGAGCAATCAGCAGGGACTTGAGGATGCTTGGCACTGGGCTGGGGCAGGGGACCTGAGGTGCGCCCCCCCACCTGGAGGGGCTTGATGGGGGACCTGAGGCTGCGCCCTCTTCCTGGTGCCAGGCAAGAGGACCTGAGTTTGAGTCCCCCCCTGGCGGGGCTTGACAGGGGACCTCAGGCCACACCCTCCACCTGGCGGGGCTTGACTGGGGACCTCAAGATGCACCCCTGCCCTGGTGCTGGGCCAGAGAACTTAGGCTGCTCCCCCAGTCCAGTGCCAGGCCGGGGGCTCTAAGGCTGTGCCCCCCACCCTGCACCATGCCAGGGGACCTGAGGCTGCACCCCCTACCCAGGAGGGCTTGACAAAGGTGGGACTGGCCGGGTCTGGATCTCAACAAATGTGGGTGGGGCCAGCTGGGTCTGGGTCTCGCGTGATTTTGGGGCACCATGGGTGGGTGGGGACTTGAATCTGGGTCCCATAATGTGTCCCAGACTCTTGACAGGAGGAAGATTTTCATACACATTTTACTAATTTTCTTTCATCTCTGACACTTCTATTATGGAGAAAGGGCAAATAGCAATATTAAAATATTTCCTCTAATTAATCCCCTTTTAATTTTCACAAATTTCGTGCACCGGGCCACTAGTTTATATATATAAAAGGCTAAGCCACCGTCCAACCATTCTACCAGTAGCTATGATGTGCACTGACCCCCAGGGGGCAGATGCTCAATGCAGGAGTTGCTGAGCTGCAGTGACTTGGCAGTGGAGGTTCTTGGGTAACACACCCCGGAACCAGAGAGGAGGGAGCCTGATTCTGGGTCCGTCACCTGAGAACCAGCTTCTCGCAATCCAGGACCCCTCGGGGGATATCGGAGAGCTGGTTTCGGCCTGATCCCCACAGGCCAGGCCAAGGGACCCCACCTGCTGGAGGGACTCCACTCACTCCATAGATCCCCTTTGAGCCGTATCGCTGCCCCAGGTGTGACAGGCCAGAGAGGGACTGAGAGGGACTGGGGGAGGTTGGCTCCAGGGCATGTCCAGCCCCTCTCGCCAGTCCCGCCCTGCTGGCCACCTTCTAATTATTATCTTTTCAATGTGCATGAATTCGTGCACCAGGGCACTAGTATATAATAGAAAATAATTTAGGTGCATATTTTACCAGAGAATTAAAACAATGCCACCATTTGTCTTTTGTCTGAAAGATGGCTATTGAATCACTTTACCAATTCTAAATATATCAGGACCATTTCAACATACAAACTGATATTTCTAATGAGACTGTTGTACAAGGCTGTATTTAAACTACTAAGAATGGAGAACTGTGAAGCCCAATTTTAGTGTTCACACAGTTTTTTAAATCAGTTTTAATTGTTTAAACATATATTACCTCTATTGATTATTTCTTTGTAAAATGTACTTGAAATAGGGCCACAATTTTAAATATAAAATTATGATAGCCTCTGAATATGTGCACATACATATTCTTCTGATATATGTATCTTATTTAATTTTAATGAGTTTGTGTGTGTTTGAGAAAGAGAGAGAACGAGGGGAAGAGAGAGAATGAGAAAGAGACAGGGATAAGAGATTTTTATAGGTACCTACTGCAGATTGCATTAAATAGACTGTTCAAAATATAAAAATGAGTCTGACACAACACTAATTGTAGTAATTTATGGCAACTTTTACCTATTTTAAATTTTTTTTTTTTAATAAATGAGGCCTGTGGAAAAGATTGACTTGGAGTTAAAGAAGGAATCTGAATAAAATTTTCTTGACTCAAAACACAGAAGGAATTAAGATTAAAGCATTCACTGAGCACCTATCATGTTGAAGACTCCTTACTAGATACTTCATATATATTGTCATTTAATCTTCACAATTTTATTAAATTGGCCTTATATCTACATTTAAAGGACAAGAACCTGAGAATTAGACACGTCAACCATCTTGCTTTGAGATGCCATAATGAGTGATGAAAAACAGGATCCAAGCCCATGTCTGTTTGACTAATAGATCGGCTGTCATTCCACTTTAATATACTATATTTAAGTTATTTTATATGCTGAAACTTAGTGATTGAGTGTGGGGAGGTTATTTCCCTCTACTCTTTGCTTTTCATACGACTATGATTAAATGATTGCTTCATCATTTCTATAAACACTATAAAACTGTTTAAAACCTGAAACATTAACAAAATTCAGAATTTTTTTTTGGTTTGTTGGCAAATAGAGTACATATATAATGTAAATGGATTCCAAAATGAATGGATATGAATGGGAATAGAGAAAAACAAGAACAAGGCAAAGAGAATAGTGAAAAGGTCTCAAAGCAAATGGAGTATTTAAAGTAGCAATGTTCACATATAAGACCCTCTTGCAAAAGGTCTAGGAGCATGGGACTGTGTTCTTGTCAATTTTATCCATACAGGTTCCTTTCTATGAGGGTTCTGCAACCTGAATGCTTGTGTCAGTTTACATAGACTGTGCAACCACCTGTCCATGTTTGAATTGCACAAATGTAAAGAGATAGGACTTTTGTAGACAAAGGAAGAAGAAAATCCTATTAAATCCTGTACACTAGTGTGAAACTTAAGGCTTTATAAAAGCTTCCTCACTCAAGCAACTATGCCACACTTGCACAGGGAGACAAAATATCAGGCAAAAATCACTGAAAAGAAAACCTATCATCAAAAGAGACTTTAACTTCAAGTATATGAATAAGCACACTGTGAAACTCCCAATAAAGGAAAGGTGCCAGCCAGTCATCTGAAGGCTGTTCTTCTTTTCATACTTTAGACTCCTGTGCAATTTTTCAGGTGGTTGTGAAATTTTTGTTCTTGATGACCGTTATTGCTCACCTTCCTAAAATTGGTCTTTAAAATGACTTTGTGCTTTAATGTAGACAGAAAAATTCTTCATCCTGGTGATCAGTTTCAAAGCCTCAGAAACAGTGTAATGAATCACAGGTGGGGCCTGATGGATGTGTCAGGTGATAAGCAGAGATATAGCTGTTTCAAGGCCACTGACAAAGGAGTCTGACTCAAAGCCTATGGCTTTGGGGTAAACCAAGGGTCAGTGAAAGTGTCCTCTTCCACACGAATTATTTGAAACACCAAACATCAAGTTAGAAAGATTGAATATAGACTTAGAATAACATCTTATTTGATTATTAATTATTTCAATTATTGCAATAATGAAAAAAGTTTACCTAATGTAAGCATTTGAACTTTATTTTTCAAAGTTTTTTTAATGAAAAATTTGTCAGCTTATATAAAATTAGCAAATGTCTTGAAAACTATAACCCTACCGTCAGATAATCTAGTAGCCTTTTAAAGTATATATACTTTAATAAAATTATACATATTGAGATATATAACATGACCTAATTAATATACATATATAGTGAAATGATTACTACAGTTAAGCTAATTGACATATGACATATCTCTTTATATAGTTAGCATCCATTTCTTTTGGTGATGAATGCATCTAAAATCTACTCTTTTTGCATATTTCCAGTATTCATTGCAGTATTAACTATCATCACCATGACTATACAATAGATCTCTACTAGTAGACTTATTCATCCTACAGAATTACAAGATTGTACCCTTTGATCAACATCTTTCCCTTGCCTGGCCTCTCTTAACCACCATTGTACTCTGCTTCTATAAGTTCGACTTTTTTTTTTTAAGATTCCACATATAAATGAGATCAAATAGAATTTTATTTTTTTCTGTCTGGCTATTTCACTTAGCATAATGTCCTCTTGGTTCAGCCATGTTATCACAAATAGCAGGCTTTCATTTTTTAAATAGATAAATAATAAATCTGTTGAGTTTAAATATCACATTTTCTTTATGCATTCATCCATTGAAGGACACCGGTGTTGTTTCCATGTCTTGGCTATTGTAAATAATGCTGCAGTGAACATGGGAGTACAGATATCTCTTTGAGAGACTTATTTGATTATTGTGGAAGAGTTTATTACAAAGCATTTGTAAGAAGAATATTAGGCATATTTGATTTTGAAACGTAATTTATTACACTAAATTCTTTTTTTAAATATATTTTTAATTGATTTCAAAAAGAAAGGGAGAGGGAAAGAGGGATAGAAACATCAGTGATGAGAGAGAATCATTGATGGACTGCCTCCTGCATGCCCCACACTGGGAATTAAGCCCACAACCTGAGAACGGGCCCTGACTGGGAATCGAACCATAACTTCCGGGTTCATAGCTCGATGCTCAACCCCTGAGCCACACCAGCCAGGCCTACACTAAATTCTTTGTTATTTATTTGAACAATGGCAGAAAAAAAATATTTACATTATTATTTATAGGCTTGGATTTAGAAATTATTTAAGCCAAGATTAAACAAATGAAATTTAAAATGAACAAAAGAAAAAGCAACAACAAAATGTCTATGAAAGCACCATTTTGATTTTTTGAAAAACCTAAAATATCAAAACTATTTATTATTTGAATTATCCATTTAATTTTTAATTGTTTTTATAGACACTTCTAAAATTTTAAATCTCATTTTATAATGCATACAATAACTATTTCTATTGATTTACTTCTGTCATTAACTTGGCTTTCATTATTTCATTCAAAAATGTTTATTTTATGCCTGCTATGCATCAGACACTCTTGAAAAATTACATTTTAGCTTCTGAGGCTGACCGACCCAATATTAGAATTTGTGCTTATAAAATATTGTTAGTGATAGTTCAATCAGAATTTAATTTTACAGGCATAGTTTGACAACAAAAGAATCTAGGAACTAAGCACTATTGACCCCTTGTTATTCTACTAGTAAATCCAGGTGAGTCAATAAAAAGTTTTACATATCAATTAAAAGAACGCATTCTGGATCCTTAAAATAAAACATGTTTGTCATGTAGATAGTAACAGGCATGTAACTTCATTGTAAAATAGAAACAAGACAAATGAAGCTTAAAATTACTAGAGATAAAGTTGACAGTTATTTTTAATCCTTTCTGGAACAAAGTAGATTTTTCCTTAAATGGAGCAGCGTATAGCTTAAACAAATAAATCATAAATTTTATTAAATCATTTTAAAATAGAAGTCTTATATCCAGCTTAGAGAAAGAGCAAGAACCTTTAAATCAGTGCTCCACATGAAGCTCACATGATGCTCACTTTGGAGAGGCCAGAGCATCACCAGTTGTACAAATGCCTGCCTCTGAAGCCGTGTTCATGAATGAGCTGTCGAAATAGTAATGCAGAGCCAATATACAATGCAGGGAAACTAATTGGCTTATGGATACTTCCAGCTATCCTGCTATTATAGAGACAGGTACTCGTTTATGGATGATGGACATTTTGTTCATTCTGTTCTTGGTGAAACAATACTTTGTTCACAGGTCTCAGGTCTTCTGATGTTTTTCAGCAATTTAAGCAAAATGTCCCATGGAACATCTTTAGTGTTATCCAGGAAGATGTTTCTTTGCTGAACAAAACAGGTCTTGGTTCTCCCACTTACAGGAGACCCTGATCACAGAATGATCTCGTCTGTTTGTCTTCACCAGTGAAGTTGGCTAACAGAGCTTACCTCAGGTAGCTCTGTTCCACTTTATGACCCCACAGCTCATTCCAACAACCCTTATGAGCCATTTGCAAATTAGGTAATCTAGTAAGAATTAAAAAAAAAAACATTCTGCAACATTCCTGGAGCAAAGGACACTTTTAAAGCACACTCTAATGATGGCTGACTGCAAAACCCTTTACATTATCTTTATTATGATGTCCCTTGAGGACAAGCAACAGCTGTTTTGTTTCTGCATTCTGTCTTGAAGGACTTCTGGTCACATAGATATAAATTCTATAATAATATATCTATATTAGTAATATAGATATATTATATCTATATTATAGATAATAATAATAATTTATTGTCCTTCAGTTGGGCATTTAGGAACAAGTCTGCTAGGGGTTAGTGCTTTACATGCAGGGCCTCTAGTCTATTTCACTTTCCTATGTCTCTTCCTCATGAATCTAAGAGTTCTTAAGTGGCAGTTACCTCTCCACTTAGAAATCAGATAACTGTTCCTTATCATCTATCTGCTGTTCTTCTCCCCACACCAATTTTCTAATTGTGAATCACTTTATTTTGGTTATTGGTGCCTAGATCGAGTTCACAAATATTTACTAACCCATAGTTTATGATATGCATTCTGCTATCATAAATTAGTACATAGAACAGACTCACAGTGCTTGAAAAATGCAAGGATGACGTAAACTAGTGATTATTCTCCAATAGACTCTAAATTTGTACATAGGAGGTTATTAATGTGCCTTCTGGTTTAGTGGATTAATGCTTTTCTGCACTGCCAAGAAGGATGACTTCCTATAGATGACTTCCAGCTTAACGTGGTTTTCTTGGGTTTTTCAGATTTGATGCATTTGGCCACCATCCAACACCTTGATAGGTCATTGTGGCTTGTGTATAATGGGAATATTGAATGCAGCTAAAATGATTAAATAACATTATCTTGCATGTTACTATTAACCTTGATGTAGCCTCATATTAACATATTTCTTGTCATTCTTGACTTGCATTTTATAGCAATAGCCTGTCATGGTTTATTTTGCTTATTAACTATGCTGTTTTTTGATTTTGATGAATGCTTAAATGAACTGAATATTAGAATAGGAATAAAATTAAATAATTTGAGAACCAACTGCAAAAGACTTCCTTTTGAGTTTCACTAATTAGCAAAACTCTATATGCCTTACAATCAGTTGTGTTCCACAATGCAAAGTTGTGTTTGTCCATAACAAGTAGACCATAATTACAAGAACATAAAACAGGAGAAATTAGGAATATTTCTATAAGAATTTGTACTTCTTGACTTTTTTCATCTCTAATCAGTTAAATTCTAATTTGTTGAGTTGCATATTGTATTGAAAACATTGGCATTTTACTTAGATATTTTTATTTATTTTTAATAATTATTTTACTGTCTATATTTTTATACTTTTTGTCTATCTCTGACAGTGATATTGTGTTATTTAAATATAACATATGTAAATCAGTGTGACTCTTCATGGAGTGATAATATATCTATGCAAGATACCAGTCAAGAAATAATCATGTTAGCTGGGAAAGACAAAGGGGATTTATTAGTATGCATTGTGATACTTGAGCACAAAGTATAATATCAGTGCAAAGGGACTTACATTATGTTATTCTCTTCCTTTGGTATCTAATTTAAATAATATTTACCTTACCTAACTACTTTCCTATCTTCCCACCTATATATCTACTTACCCACATACAAGAAAAGCCTGGCAAACACTATCAAATTTGTTGCATACTATCTTTTCTATGATGAGAACCATTTTCTTCTTTGTCCTTTGGAGTATATCAAAGTTCTCCACATTTTCTCTTAAATCATAATAAAATTGAAATTCTTACCACAGTCTCCAAGACCTTATGAGATCTGACCTCTGACTACCTCACCAAGTATATCTCTACATCATCTCATCTCTCTCTTCCTTCTGCCTAGGGACCTCAATGCTCTTATTTGAACATGGTACATTCTTGCCCTAGCCTGGCACTCAGTGCCTCATCTATCCACCTGCAGAAAACACTCTTTCCAACCATATCATCATGGCTTCCTCTTCTCCTTCATTCAACTGCATTGTCTATATATATAAAAGCCTAAGTGACCATTATGACCAAACGACCAGAATGACCAGAACGACTGGTCAACCAATTGCTATGATGCATGCACTGACCACCAGGGGGCAAACACTCTGTGCAGGAGCTGCCCCCTGGTGGTCAGTGCTCTCCCACAGCAAACCTCCCACAATCCCTCCCCATGGCTGGCCCACCTCTTGTGCCCCCCCCCCCCCGCCAGCCCTCTCCTCCTGCCCCTCCCCCTAGCTGGCCAGACTCCACATTGGCCCTAATCAGTGGGCCAGCCAGCCAACCTCCTGTGGTCTCTCCCCCCGGGCCCGAATATTAGGGTCAGCCGGCCAACCTCCTGGGGTCCTTCCTCCTGGTCAACGAGCCCCCCAATAGGCCTCGAGCGCCAGCCAGGCTGAGGGACCCCACCTGTGCACAAATTCGTGCACTGGGCCTCTAGTAGAATTATAAATTCAGAAGGGGTTTTTTTTCACTATACTGTCTAAAATAGCACACATCTATCACTATGTATTCCTTGATTCTACTGAATTTTTCTTCATTGCACTGCTGCTGTTATCTCACTTTATGTTATTTATTGTATTTTGTGATGGTTACTTATCCTCACAGTTATGCAATCTCCATCACAGGAGCAATTGTGTTTGTTTTATTCTGTGCTGCATGTCCCGGGCTTAGGAGAGGGTCTGGCACACAGTGAGTTCTCAATGGACACTTGTTGCATGATTTCTTAAGTAAAAAAAAAAAAAAAAAGTAAATAATAAAATAAAGTAAATATTATTATTAAAATAATAAGCAAAAGCAAGTAGAGATAGACCCACTTGTTGTAGGCCCAAGATTACCCCCCGTCTTACTTCCTGGGTTTTCCCTTTCTTTCTCTGATCACATGGGATTTAGTTTCCAGTTCAGGCCTCTTGCTATCCTGCTTTGCAGGTGCTCCAGCTACAAGGATTTTTTTTGCTCACAAGGTTCTCTTAGACAAAGTCTGGCTTCTGAAACCTGGTCTCACTAGACTCAGGAAGCATTGGTTTCTATTCTGCAAATAGGCTATAATATTATCTCTCAAGACTTTTGTAATAATTAAATGAAACGAGGTACATGGAAGTACTTTACAAACTAAAAGAGCCCTGGGAGATGTTATTTATATTTATTATTTATTAATAGCATGCTTTATCATTTTCTATTAGCAGCCACAGATGGCTTTAGTGAGATAAATCTGTATAGCCAAAATGTAAATCTCTATTATCAATTATGTCTAGTAAGTAAAGTATTGGAAATGAAGCAGCTTATGTAGTGGTTTGGTTCCCTAGCCATTCCTTTTCATACCCCTTTCCACTTCATGTGTGTCCTACTTTTTCATCTTCTTGAGAATGATTTTGAAATAGGAGCTAGAAATCACACTGACTTTTCTCTTTGAAATATTGTGTGGAATTGGTACTCATAATTTATTTATTCTTAAACTTTCACTGTAAGTGTACCTGATTCACTCATCTACATAACTCTAATGTATTTGACATTAATTAAAAACATTTTATCCTCAAATATATTGTTTACAACTTTTAATTTCTCTTAATAAAATAGTAATAATTATCCAGCATTTATAATCTCTACTACTATTTGACTCTGTGTCTATAGTGGTTTCTATTGTAGAGATAGGATTAGCATAATAAATGCTTCATAATTTCTCATATCGTTTTACATATTTATTTTACTACTTTAATAAGTTATGCCTACCACCAATGACAGCAATACTAAATCAAATACAAGATTTTTTGTTATGCTGTTATATTTTACTTCAACATTTCATAATTAAATTTGTAATTTAAGTACATGTTCTATTACTGCCAAAAGCAGACTTTTTATTCTTTTACCACTATCTCAAGTATTCTGTTTGAAAATGTCATTTCAAATAAAGTTAGCAAACAACTCCTGATCCATGAGAACAAATAGACTAAATAAAAAGGGCATATTTATAACTCAATTGCCATAAGAGCACAATAAAATAGTAAGTTAGATCAGAAGATGGTATATGAAAAAGTCTTTGGATTTTAAAATCTAGAGACATAGGTTCTTTTTCTGACTTTGTTTTTAATTGGCAGTGTGACATTGGGACACTCATTTAATGTTCAGATATTTACCCAGTTCACATATTTGATCTTCGAGTGAAATACTTTGTTTTGAATCTCAGCTCTGGTACTTTTTAGCTTAGTTACTTTCCTGAATCTCTGTTTTCTCATCTGTAAAATGGGAAGTATTATGCCTACCTTCTCAAGATATGTTTGAATACAAAATGGAATAGTTTATGCTCAATAGTTCTAAGATATATTTCTATATGAAATTTTATTTCCATAAATTTATTAATGCATATGAAATGAGGATATTAATAACAACATTTTTAGTATTTTGTTTTGAGAGACACTATTAAATTCATAATTGGTTTGGTGGTTAAGCATGCCATTGTAAAAAAAGTACAATGATTATGATAAAGGTATTCATATAAATAACAACCATCATCGTGCTGACAGGTTAAAAACAAATGAAATTTAAAAACAAATGTATATATATAACATGCAATTAATTGTTTGTGATTTAATTGTATAAAGCAAAATTGAGTACATTAAATTACTATTTAACTAAATTAATGAGTTGAATGTTTTTTATTAAACAAATTAGTTCTAAAATTAATCAGTTTATTAAACTATTTTATTAAATAGATTTAATAATAATTCTATTAAATTATAATTGAATAATTATATGAAAAATTAATAGTTACTTGATCTTGTTTACTTATATTTATTTTTTATTGATTAAGGTATTACATATGTGTCCATATCCCCCCATTGCCCCCCACCCCACTGTGTAAGAGCTAAAACATGAGAATATTATGTATGCCAACATTTATATATGAATATTTTAAATATCGTTATAATTTAAAGTATTTTTCAAGTCTATGGTAAAGTATTCCATCACATTTTCTTACTTTAAGGGAGTTCTGGAATATTATAATTCTACTGGTGGTCCTATGATTGGCAATGCTTTATCTGTAGTCATGTTTTTAGTTCATCTTTAGTATCAAGGCAAAGCTCTTGCCTTCAAGCTCATGAGTAATATTCTCGAATTTCTGCCTGCAGAAATTGCTTGAAAAATATTCATGAATTTGTTTCTTCATTCATAAACCAGCATCTATTATGCATAAAATTAGACATTGGGGTCACAAAGGAAAGGACAAAATTTCCTCTCACAAGTAGTTGCTTTCTAGTTGGCGAGATTGAGGAATGGCCACAATTTCACTACATATAATGGCATAGATACGCACAGATCCTGGGGGAGCACTGATTCTACACACGGAGTTTTCTGAATTTTGCCTCTGTTTTTCAACTGGGTGTAATATCTAAGATGTAATAAGGTTGTATCTCTAGACCTAGACCATCAGTGTGAAGCTATGTCATCGCTTAATTCTATCCCTCTGGCCCCAGGCAAATCAGAATATTTCTAGTATTAAAATATTTAAAAGATTTTGTTTTGTTATTTTGGTTCCTTTTAAATGATAGGGTAGTGCTGCCTAGTGATAATGTTTTACCTCTTGATATCAACTCACTGCATTTCTATATATTTTCTTCTAAATTAATATATTGAGAAGGATAAAGAGCAAAGGAAGCAGGGTAGCAGAGATAAGAAAAAAATAAGTGAACTTCATAAGAAGTTCATGTCTCAGGTCATGTTGACCTCTTTTTGTTGTCTGCTTGGAGTTGTACTGGCATTGCCATGGTATTTGTGCTGCTAAGTATGAAGATAGATTCAACCAAATCCTCAGATGATTTGCTCTTTGGGTGATAATGAACTTGGTTCCCTCAATGATTCAAATTTTTTCATGGTCACTTAACATCCCCAGGCTTTTTGGCAACGGGAGTTGAAATAGTTTACAGAGGCTTAGCTATTCTTTTGGAACTTTGAGATATATTTGAGGGAAAACAGTCACATTTTATGACCCAAAAGAATATAAGATGTATGTTCAGATTTTAATGAAAATGAGTGTCATGTACTGTTGAAACTTCAGTTTCATGGTTCCCTGGGTTCACCTGTCTACTCCATGTCTTCGGTGTGTGAAGTATATGCAATGATACTCCTTGCAGGCTGTATTCTCACAGCTTGTGGGCCACTCTCTCAAGTGCTGGTGTCTCTGCTCTAATCAGCTGAGCTGTATGTTTATTGAGAGTTAGTCACATTTGTTCCCAAACTGGTTAATGTCTGCTGTTCTTGTTATTGCCATTGCATGACTTAATTAAATTTTATAGGAACCATATGAAAAAAAGATAATACATGTTTCTATAAAAATACTGAGTTCTTTGGAATTCTTGCTGTCATGGCACTGAATATAAAATTGTTCAATTTGTGCTATGCAACTATTAAAGCGTAGAAATGTACACATACAACAATTTAAAGTACTCTGAATTGAAAACAGTAGATGGTGAATTATGGGGGATTTATTCTAAAAATATGAATCAGTACCACAATCATCAGTAATATTACAAAGAAAAAGGCCCCCATGTTATCTATTTTGTTGAATAAATGCACAGATAAAAATGTAAGTTAAAATAAAGTATTTGAGGTCTCTATTTTTTATGAATTTCAGCTTTAATTTGTCAGTAAATGATGTATTACCAGTCCAAAGTATTTGAAATAAGAGATCACCATTGTAAAGAAGAGGGTGGGAACATGATAAAAAGAACAGGCTGAGATTGCACAGTACAATTATAGCTATATTAAAGAAAGCTGTTACTTTTAAAATAATAAGAACTACAGGGCTGAAGAAAATGTTGTCACCAATATTAACTCAGTTGAGTACCTATTCAAAGTGGAGGGTGATATTTTGAGACTGTTTACACCATCCTTCAAAATTGCTATAAAGATAGGTATTTGGGGACCTGCAACATTCTGGAAATTCAACCACAAAATTTATACCTTTGATAATACCATTCTGATGCTTATATATATTACTTGGTCTATCAAGCATATTTTATATACATAATACAAAATGTGTTATATATATATTTTACCAGGGAAGAGGTATTATCTGGCTATTTCTTATTGAACACAAAATATATAGATGTAAAATCAGTTTAATCAAAACCTATCAGATGTTTAAAGAAGCATTATTTCAACAAAATTCAAGATACAAACATTTTAAGAAGTAAAACCTTTAAAATATCACTTTTATAAATTATAATTTATAAAGGTACTACTCATTAAAATAGAAAAACATGCATTAAATCAAGGTAAGGAGGTCAGTGAAGTTATGAGTAATTAATTAGAAATAGTATACAAATTCACAAAATATTAAAATCATTGCAGCATGAAAAAATGATTTTCTAATTAAAATGAGGTCAATCTTTATTCTCCTAGAAGTCAATTGAGTGGAACATGAGAATAACATTCCTCTGTAGTTCAACATGCATTTATGAAATAACAAATAATTGCTGTTTTCATATTCAGAATAAATGAAACAAAAGAACTAAAATACAGTTTTAAATTTCTAGTCATATATCCTATATTATAGGATATAATATTTATCATATGATATTAGGAAATTATCATTTGGTAAAATGATACATATTATATCCTACATTAATAATAAATTGTAATTTTTTGGTCTAATTATAGTGTTGAGTTAGCAAACTTTTCTTAGTGTTATGCTTTTTATTCATTTTTACAAACCAATAGTTTCTAAAAAAGCAAAAGATGTAGGAGTTTAATAATTAGATAAATGTACATTATTTCTCTTAAATAGTCATAACTTTTCTGTATTTTTAAAATGTAATTAAATTTCAGATGCTTTCACTTGGTGTTAATTATGCTTTGGAATACATTTAAAAATATATATGCACATATGTTCAAAGATTAGAAATGTACAGTTATATACATGTTAAGAAAGTGAACACACCTCTGTAAATAGCATTCAGTTCAAGGGAAACAACACTCCCATGACCCATATGCCTCCTACTCCATTGAAGTCACCACCTGCTCAAAGGTAGATACTATGCTTACTTCCAACACTGAAGATTAGGTTGCCTGTTTTTTGTTTTTTTTTAATTTATATATACATGGAATCATGCAATTTTTAACCATTGCACCTGGAATCTATTTGCTATGCTTAATGCTAAATTATTAATTCCCTTTACTGTACAGTATGCAATTGTCTTCTGTTAGGATACATTTTCTATTTCCAGCTTTTGGCTATATAAACATTTAAAATATTTTAGGGCATATTTTTAGTGATGATATGCCTGATGCGCAAAGATAAATGAAGATTATAACTGCCATATCAATTTGCTCAATAAAAGAAGATAAAGTATTTGTCAGTGAAACTGACTCATTCATGCATCTTGGTATTATCCACAATGATCTTAAGAATAATACATATTTTGTATGTTAAGATCAAAAGAATTTTTTGTATTAGAATAGGCAGTTCTTTAATAGTATTGTTCTGACTAATATCATAATGTTACTAGCAAGGGAAAAAAGGTTTGAAAGAAGTCAGAACTTGTGCCGACTTACACTAATTAGGAAAACCTCAGATTTATCTGAGGCCCTTGACAATGACCCTCACTTAAAGCATTATATCTATGCCAAATGCTCCTTGTCTTATGTGAAATATTGATTAGAAATATATTATACTTCTTTGGTATGTGAATTAATATAATATTTCTGTGGACTTTCATTGTTCCATAGTATTGGTATTTTTGAATGATTATATTAATTAAGCAGCAAACATTTATTTGTAACTGACCAACATGAAAAGTTATGTCTTTCTTTCTACATAATGAAGGTTGGAAATAAAGGAAGCAAACTAACATTATTGAATTATTGCTCTTTAGGATTTTTGTGTGTTTTTTAAAATATATTTTTGTTGATTTCAGAGAGGAAGGGAGAGAGAGATAGAAACATCAATGATGAGAGAGAATCATTGATCGGCTGCCTCCTGTATGCCCCCCAATAGGGATTGAGCCCACAACCAATGCATGCGCCCTGACTGGGAATTGAACCATGACCTCCTGGTTCATAGGTTGATTGCTCAACCACTAAGCAACACCAGTCGGGCTATTGCACTTTAGTTTTAATGACACATAGAATTGAGGAAGTTGTTTCATAATATGCAATATGTACATGGAGGAAGGGGATGAGTGTTTTGTGCATTATAACTAGGCAGAGTAAATAAATAATGCTGCCGATGATAATAGAGTCCACAGACAAAAATACAGTGCAACAAAGCTAATAATACACAACTGCTAATATTTTTGGAGCACCAATTCATAGGAGGGATTGAGCCAATTAGAGGAGCTGTGCTAAAAAGTATGTTTCTTATTTATAAAATCATTAGGTTTTTCTATTATTGAGTAAAAGGTTTCCTTTTCTATTTCCCCCTCTTAAGCTTATTACCATTCATAATTCTGTCACGGTTATAAAATATTATTATTTGGATTAGCTAAAGTAGGTAAAAAGAGGCTTAGTGTTCTTTTTGAAAAAAATATATAACTTGTTTAGGAAATTATCATTTGGTATAATAGAAAGTAGTTATCCATTGTGCATCTCTAGGAATTGTTAGGGGCAAATTATTTATACATGTAATGAAACTAAATACAAAAAATATTTTATACAATAACATTTTATAATCAACTTAAGAAAATACCATTTTGTTACAGAAAGATCTCTCTGTTACAATATTCAAATCACACACACACACGCACGCACGCACGCACGCACAGACTCATCACTTATCCTGAAGGGTAATTTGTGATAACTTCATCCAGCCAGTCACTCATGTATTAATTTTAAAAATAGATTGCTTAATACATGAAAGTTACTCTGTTGTGTGCTAGGAGTGCAAAGAAAGAAAATGAATGTTTCTCTTACACTCAGTGCTCCAAAATGTCATTCAAAGAGACAGTTACATAATCAGATAATTGTAGTTTAGTTTTTAATGATGCAGTTTAATAATAGGGTTTTGGGCAAAGGTTTCAGAAGTCAAAGAGACAGACACAGTAGAAAGTATTTCCTGGTAACAGTATCTCCAAACTGAGTTTTAGCTTCAGGGATAGTAAGAGGTTAAAGAACAAGTTTTAATATTAGACAGATATGATTTATAACCCAGCTCGTCCACTTATTCCCTATGATGCTTAGTGCTAAGTAATAAGTCTGTTTTTCCTCATCTGCAAAGATACTTAAAACATATGTCCATACAAAAACCTGCACAAAGATGTTTTAGCAGCTTTATTCATAATTGCCAAAACTTGGAAGCAACTAAGGTGTCCTTCAGTAGGTGAGTGGATAAATAATCTATGATTCATCCAGACGATGGAGTATTTTTCATCACTAAAAATAAATGAGATATCCATGAAAATACATGGAAGAAACTTAAATGCATAGGTGAAAGAAGCCAATTTGAAAAGGCTACATACTGTATGACCCCAACTCTATGAGATTGTGGAAAAACTGTGGGGAACAGTAAAAGATCAATGCTTGCTAGTGTTTGTGGAATAGGAGGGGGGATGAATGGGTGAGCACAGAGGGTTCCTAGGACAGTGAAAATATTATGTACAATACTAAAACCATAGATTCATGCCATTCTGTGTTTATCAAAACCCATAGAATGTAAACCCTAAGGTAAACTATAGACTTTGGGTGATTGTGATGTGACAATGTAAGTTTATCAATTGTAACAAATGTACCACTCCAGTGAGGGATGAAAACAATGAAGGAGGTTGTGCATGTGTGGGGGCAGGGGGTATATGGGAAATCTGTTACCTTACTCTCAATTTTGCTCTGAATCTAAAGCTGCTTTAAAGATTGTCTTTAAATATAAAAAAAGCACAATAACATTATCCATCTATGCTTTCCCATAAGACATTGTCTGGCATTTTATATCTAACTAGAAGCCCGGTGCACGAAATTTGTGCATGGCAGGGGGTTTTCCCTCAGCCCAGCCTGTACCCTCTCCAATCTGGGACTCCTGGAGGGATGTCCTGGTGGGATCGGGCCTAAACGGGCAGTCGGACATCCCTCTCACAATCCAGGACTGCTGGCTCCCAACTGCTTGCCTGCCTGCCTTCCTGATTGCCCCTAACTGCTTTTGCCTGCCAGCCTGATCACCCCCTAACCACTCTGCTGCCAGCCTGGTTGATGCTTAACTGCTCCCCTGTCAGCCTGTTTGCCCCCAACTTCCCCCCTCTGCCAGCCTGGTCACCCCTAACTGCCCTCTCCTGCAGGGTTGATCACCTCCAACTGCCTTCCCTTGCAAGCCTGGTCCCTCACAACTGCCCTCCCTTACAGGCCTGGTCCCTCACAACTGCCCTCCCTTGCAGGCCGGGTGCCTCCCAACTGCCCTCACCTGCTGGCCATCTTGTGGTGGCCATCTTGTGTCCACATGGGGGCAGGATCTTTGACCACATGGGGGCAGCTATATTGTGTGTTGCAGTGATGATCAATCTGTATATTACTCTTTTATTAGATAGGATAGAGGCCTGGTACATGGGTGGGGGCCAGCTGGTTTGCCCTGAAGGGTGTCACAGATAAGGGTGGGGGTTCCCTTGGGTGTGGGGCAGCCTGAGCGAGGGGCCTGTGGTGGTTTGCAGGCCGGCCACGCCCCCTGGCAACCCAAGGGGAGGCCCTGGTATCTGGAATTTATTTTCCTTCTACAATTGAAACTTTGTAGCCTGGAGCGGAGCCAAGCCTGGGGCTCCGGCAGCCATCTCTGTGGCAGGTAATTCACCTTCTACAATTGAAACTTTGTTGCCTTAAGCGGGTGAGCCCAGCCAGGGTGTGCAGAAAGCTTTGCTTCCCCTGTTGCCGCCGGCAACCCTGGCCTGCTCTCTCAAGCTCCATTCTGCCGGCATTTGTTTGAATTTGTTTACCTTCTATAATTGAAACTTTGTAGCTTGAGTGGAGGCTTAGGCCTGCAACGGCTATGGAAAGCTTGGCTTCCTCTGTTACCTGGGAAACCTTGCTCTCTGTGGCTGTAGCCATCTTGGATTGGGGTTAATTTGCATACTCGCCCTAATTGGCTGGTGGGCGTGGCTTGGCTGGTGGGCGTGGCTTATGTAGCAGAGTGATGGTTAATTTGCATATTGCCATTTTATTAGAGAGGATAATAAATACTATGGGAAAAATAAGAAATGGAAATAATGAGGATAATGAGAGCTTGTGTAAGGTAAATTTGTGATTTGAACAAGAGAATATGAATCTAAAGCCTGCTTTTGAATCAGTTCACTGCATTGCCTCTCCAAAAGCTGGCACATAACTAAGACAGTATCATTGATGGTGATGATGTCGATGGCAAATGAGTAGGATTTGCTAGATCAGTGAGATGGGCTGGAGAAAATGATGGTGAAGTGCTTCTGTAGCAGAGGGCAAAACAGGAGCAGAGGTTCTGACATAAGAGTGAGACGTGTCTAGAATTTCTGGCATGTGAGATGCTGGCAGGGTGAAGTGTGTCCCATATGGTCATACAGACACTTATGTAAAACTAGAGGCCTGGTGCATGAAATTCGTACATGGGTAGGGTCCCTAGGACTGGCCATTGATCAGGGCCAATCAGGTTCCCTGCCTCCCCTCCTCCCCACCTCCTCCTTCCATTGCTCCCTCAGCGCCCCACCACCACTGCTGGTTGTCCTCCAAGTTCTGAGCCACCTCCTGGTAGTCAGTGCATGTCATAGTGAGCGATCGCACTCCAGGTCTTCCTGTTGAACTCCGAAGGGGGCAATTTGCATATTAGCCTTTTATTATGTAGCATTGTTAAGGAGTCAGAATTTATTGTGAGGGACAAGATGTTTTATAGAAAATAAATGATGTCATCAGATTACCATTTTTTAAAGAGTTATTTCTGAAAACTGGTATGTAATACATTTGGGAAAAACATACTGGAAAGAAGAATTCCTTTGAGGGAACTGTTGTTGTAGCCTAGGGAAAAAGAAAGAAATTAGTGAATTAGGACTTAGCTGTTGAGGAAATGACTGCTAAAATTTTTGAAGAGAACATCTCCATGGCGTGGTGGAGTAATGCCATTTGAATGATTCCATAGAGATGGATTTTATACAGTCTAAAATAAATCCATCTCTATCTGAAATCCACTGTAAGGAGAATGAAGATGTGATGATAATGATGGTGGTGGTGATTATGTGTGTGGTCTTTTAAAAATACTTTTATTGATTTCAGAGAGAAATGGAGAGGGAGAGAGACAGAAACATCAATGAGGAGAGAGAATCATTGATCAGCTGCCTCCTGCATGCTCCACACTGGGATTAAGCCTGCAACCCGGGCATGTATCCCAACCAGGAATCAAACCTTCACCTCCTGGTTCATAGGTCGATGCTCAATCATTGAGCCACACTGGCTGTGCTCCTGTGTAGTCTTTCTTTTTTTTTCAATTTTTTTATTAAGGTATTATATGTGTACATATCTTACCATTGCCCCCGCCACACCCCACTCCCATATATGCCCCCACCCCCCAGAGTTTTGCATCCATTGGTTATGCTTATATGCATGCATACAAGTCCTTTGATTGATCTCTTATCTCCCCCACCTCTCCCTAACCTTCCCCTTGTAATTTGACAGTCTGTTTGATGCTTTACTGTCTCTGTATCTATCTTTTTGTTCAAGTTTATAATGTTCTTTATTATCCATAAATGAGTGAGGTCATGTGGTATTTTTCTTTCATTGACTGACTTATTTCACTTAACATAATGTTCTCCAATTCCTCCCAGGTTGCTGCAAATGATGAGAATTCCTTCTTTTTTATGGCAGCATAGTATTCCATTGTGTAGATGTACCACAGTTTTCTGATCCAGTCATCTGCTGATGGGCACCTAGGCTGTTTCCAAATCTTAGCTATGGTGAATTGTGCTGCTATGAACATAGGGGTGCATATATCCTTTCTGATTGGTGTTTCTAGTTTCTTCGGATATATTCCCAGGAGTGGGATTACTGGGTCAAATGGGAGTTCCATTTTCAGTTTTTTGAGGAAACTCCATACTGTTCTCCACAGTGGCTGCACCAGTCTGCATTCCCACCAGCAGTGCACGAGGGTTCCTTTTTCTCCGCATCCTCGCCAACACTTGTCGTTTGTTGATTTGTTGATGATAGCCATTCTGACAGGTGTGAGATGGTACCGCATTGTTGTTTTGATTTGCATCTCTCGGATAATTAGTGACGTTGAGCATGTTTTCATGTGTCTCTTGGCCTTCCTTCTGTCTTCTTTTGAAAAGATTCTATTTAGGTCTGTTGCCCATTTTTTTATTGGATCATTTATCTTCCTTTTATTAAGTTGTATAAGCTGCCTGTAGATGTTGGAGATTAAACCTTTATCAGTGATGCCATTTGCAAATATGTTCTCCCATGCAGTGGGCCTTCTTGTTGTTTTGTTGATGGTTTCTTTTGCTGTGAAAAAGCTTTTTATTTTGATGTATTCCCATTTGTTAATTTTCTCTTTAGCTTCCCTTGCCCTAGGGGCAGTGTCAGTGAAGAAGTTCTTTTGGCATATGTCTGAGATTTTGCTGCCTGTGGATTGCTCTAGTATTTTTATGGTTTCCCGTCTTATGTTTAAGTCCTGTATCCATTTTGAGTTTATTTTTGTGTATGGCATAAGTTGGTGATCTAGCTTCATTTTTTTGCATGTATCTGTCCAATTTTCCCAACATCATTTATTGAAGAGACTGTCTTGACTCCATTGTATGTTCAAGCCTCCTTTGTCAAATATTAATTGAGCATAGTGGTTTGGGTCAATATCTGGATTCTCTATTCTGTTCCATTGATCTATATGTCTGTTCTTGTGCCAGTACCAGGCTGTTTTGAGAACAGTGGCTTTGTAATACAGCTTGAAATCTGGTATTGAGATCCCTCCTACTTTATTCTTCTTTCTCAGGATTGCTGTGGCTATTTGGGGTCTTTTTTTATTCCAGATGAATTTTTGGAGAGTTCTTTCAAGGTCTGTGAAATATGCCGTTGGTATTTTAATGGGGAGTGCATTGAATCTATAGATTGCTTTGGGTAGTATGGACATTTTAATGATGTTGATTCTACCAATCCATGAACATGGTATGTTCTTCCATCTGTTTACGTCTTCCTCTATCTCTTTTTTCAGTGTCCTGTAGTTTTCCGTGTATAGGTCTTTTACCTCCTTAGTTAAGTTTATTCCTAGGTATCTTAATTTTTTTGGTGCGATGGTAAATGGGATTGCCTTTTTAGTCTCTCTGTCTGTAAGTTCACTATTGGTGTATAGAAAGGCCATAGATTTCTTGGCGTTAATTTTGTATCCTGCTACATTGCCGAATTCATTTATTAAGTCTATTAGTTTTTTGACGGAGTCTTTCGGATTTTTTATGTACAATATCATGTTGTCTGCAAATAAAGACAGCTTTACTTGTTCTTTTCCAATTGGATGCCTTTTATTTCTTCTTCTTGTCTAATTGCAATGGCTAATACTTCCAGTACTATGTCAAACAGGAGTGGTGAGAGTGGGCATCCCTGTCTTGTTCCTGTTCTTAGGGGAAATGGTTTTAGTTTTTGTCCATTGAGTATGATGTTTGCTGTGGGTTTATCATATATAGCTTTTATTATGTTGAGGTATGAGCCATCTATTCCCACCTTGTTGAGAGTTTTTATCAAGAAAGGGTGTTGGATTTTGTCAAATGCTTTTTCTGCATCAATTGATATGACTATGTGATTTTTATCTTTCAATTTGTTTATGTGATGTATCACGTTTATTGATTTGCGGATATTGTACCATCCTTGCATTCCTGGGATAAATCCTACTTGGTCATGGTGTATGATCTTTCTGATGTACTGCTGGAGCCGATTTGCTAGAATTTTGTTGAGGATTTTGGCATCTATGTTCATGAGGGATATTGGTCTGTAATTCTCTTTCATTGTGTTGTCTTTATCTGGTTTTGGTATTAGGATGATGCTGGCTTCATAGAAGGAGCTTGGAAGTGTTCCTTCCACTTGAATTTTTTGGAATAGTCTGAGGAGGATAGGTTTTAGTTCTTCCTTTAATGTTTGGTAAAACTCTCCTGTGAAGCCATCAGGCCCCGGGCTTTTGTTTGCCGGAAGCTTTTTGATGACTGCTTCAATTTCGTCCATAGTTATTGGCCTATTGAGCTGTTTAGATTCTTCTTGATTGATTTTTGGAAGGTTATATTTTTCTAGGAATATGTCCATTTCCTCCAGGTTGTCCAGTTTGTTGGAATAGAGTTGTTCGTAGTATTTTGTAACATTCCTTTGTATCTCAGCGGGGTCTGTTGTTATTTCACCTCTTTCATTTCTGATTTTGTTTATTTGGGTCCTCTCTCTTTGCTTCTTGGTGAGCCTGGCTAGAGGTCCATCAATCTTGTTTATCCTTTCAAAGAACCAGCTCTTGGTTTTGTTGATCTTATGTATTGTTTCTTTGGTCTCTATGTCATTTATCTCCGCTCTGATCTTTGTTATTTCCTTCCTTCTGGTTACACTGGGCTTTTCTTGCTGCTCTTTTTCTAGCTCTTTGAGTTGTAGGGTTAAGTAATTTATTACCATTGTTTCTTGTTTTTTTGCAATAGGCTTGTAGAGCTATGAACTTCCCTCTCAAGACTGCTTTCGCTGTGTCCCATAGATTTTGGATTGTTGTGTTTTCATTGTCATTTGTTGCCATGATGTTTTTTATTTCTTCCTTGATCTCTCTGGTGACCCAGTCCTTGTTTAATAGCATGCTGTTTAGTCTCCATGTGTTTGATTTCTTTGGATTGTATTTATTGTAGTTGATTTCCAATTTTATGCCACTGTGATCTGAGAAGATGCTTGATATAATTTCTATCTTCTTGAATTTGAAGAGACTTTGCCTGTGACCCAGCATATGGTCTATCTTTGAAAATGACCCATGTGCACTTGAGAAGAATGTATATTCTGTGGCTTTGGGGTGAAATGTTCTGAAGATGTCAATTAATTCCATCTGGTCTAGTGAGTCATTTAGGATTGCTGTTTCTTTGCTGATTTTTTGTTTAGAGGATTTGTCCAGTGGTGATAGTGGGGTATTAAAGTCTCCTACTATGATTGTATTGCTATTAATCTCTCACTTGATATCCTCCAGGAGTTTTTTTTATGTATTTGGGTGCTCCTATATTGGGAGCGTATATGTTTACGAGAATTATTTCTTCTTGATGGATTTCTCCCTTTAGTATTATGAAGTGGCCTTCCTTATCTCTTGTTATGGCATTTACTTTGAGGTCTATTTTGTCAGATATAAGTATTGCTACCCCAGCTTTTTTTTTCATTTCCATTTGCCTGAAAGATATTTTTCCATCCCTTCACTTTCAATCTGTGTGAGTCTCTTGTTCTGAGGTGGGTCTCTTGTAGACAGCATATATATGGGTCGTGTTTTTTTATCCATTCAGCTACTCAATGTCTTTTGATTGGAGCATTTAGTCCGTTTACATTTAAAGTTATTACTGAAAGGTATTTGTTTGTAGTCATATCTATTTTTGTGTCTGTATTCCTTCTTACCTGTTTATTTCTTCTTTTTACAGTATTCCCTTTAGCAATTCTTGCATTGCTGGTTTGGTGGTGATAAACTCCCTGAGCCTTTTTTTGTCTGCAAAGCTCCTGATTTCCCCTTCAATTTTGATTGATAGTCTTGCTGGATATAGTATTCTTGGATTCAGTCCTTTGCTTTGCAACACTTTGTATACCTCCTTCCATTCACTTCTAGCTTGTTGTGTTTCTGTTGAGTAATCATTTGACAATCTGATGGGTGTGCCTTTGTAGGTAACTCTCTGTCTCTCTCTTGCCGCCTTTAGGATTCTCTCTTTATCATTTATATTTGCCATTGAAATTATGACATGTCTTGGTGTGGGTCTTTTGGGGTTGATCCTGCTTGGGACTCTCTGTACTTGCGTAACTTTTATCTTTCCCATATCCGGGAAGTTTTCTGTCATTATTTCTTCGAATAGATTTTCTAATCCCTGCTGCTCTTCTTGTCCTTCTGGCAGCCCTATTATACGCATGTTACTTCGTTTCATGTTGTCCCGAAGCTCCCTTAGGCTTTCCTCCTGCTTTTTAATTTTTTTCTCCAATTGCTGTTCAGATTGAGCTTGTTTCTGTACCTGATCTTCTAACTCACTAATTCTGTCCTCTGCTTCTTGTAGTCTACTGTTGAAACTTTCCATGGTGTTTTTGATTGTAGCTATATCACTTTTCATTTCTTCCTGATTCTTGCATAAGTTGTTGATTTTCTCATCCATCCGATGTATAAATTCCATGACCATTACTCTGAACTCCTTTTCGGTCATGTTGCAAGCTTCAGTTTCACTAATTTCCTTTCTTGGCGACTCCACATTTTCTTTCCTCTGTGAGTTATTTCGTTTCCCCATTCTGGCTATTACCAGAAAGCTCAAGCTTCCGTTTGCGTGGACCTGGGCCGTGTGCTGTGGGGACTTCGCTCCACCCTAGTTTCACTGAAGTGCTCTGACACTAGGATGTGTGGCTGCCTTTGGTTGGTGGGAACCAGACTTGCCCAGGATCAGTGTCCCCAGTGTTCCGTGTGGTCTCATGTGCCCATTTAGAATCAGGGGCCCTGTCTGCACCACACTGTTGGTATGTGCCGAAAATGAGATCCTTAGCATGTGCCAGGAGTCAGAGTTTCCCTGTGTCTGCACCAAGACTCGAGTGTCAAAATCTCTGTTGCCTTGTGCAGTTTCTCGTTGAGAATCAGGGTCCCTGTGTGTGCACGCACCAACAATTGGGGTCGCTGGCTCTTAGTGTGAATGCGCTGTGAGTCAGGGATCCCAGGCAGCTGTGTCCAGCGTGCCAAATTCCCTGAAGTGGAGCAGCGTCCTGTGTGTGCTCTCTCTACATTCTTAAAATCCTGAAGGTGAGCTGGCTCAGTGCACTCTCCCAGAGTCCCGGAAGGGGGGCGAAGTCTGTCCTGTGCGCCAAATTCCCCAAAGGGAAGCCCCTCTGTGCACGCTCTAAGAATCCCCGAAGGGGGAGCTGTGCCCTGCGAGCCAAATTCCCCCAAATTCCCTGAAGAGGAGCCCTCTGTGCGCACTGACAGATTTCACCGACGGGGAGCTGCTTCTGTCCTGCGCGCGCGCATGCGCGCACACGCCAAATTCCCTACGGGGGAGCGTGTCCCTGCGCAAAGCTCGGCAGCTTGGGCGAGGGGCGGGTCTATCAGTTACTATGGTGCTGTCTGTGCGTGTGCCTGTGGGCGCTCAGCAGCTTTGGGGAGGGGCGGGTATATCAGTTACTATGGAGCTATCCACGCACCTGCGGGGAGGGGGATAGGCTCTTTGACTCACGGAAATCTGCGGGGAAGTCTGGATTCTTGTTGTTTGTTGGTCTGAAGCTGTGATAGCAGTTCTCTGTTCCCAGTGGCTGCAGGGTCCTGGTTTGTGTCAGTAGCCAGGATCCGAGTCTCAGGCAGCTCTGTTTCTCAAGATGGCGTGGTCTCCGCGTCTGCACCAGCCGCCGAGAAGTGTCCGCTTTGTGCGCGGGGCTCCGCCTTCTAGGGCTGCCCTGTTAGGGAGCCCCTTGGAAGACCTGCAAAATCTAACTGACATATCTCATACACACACACACACCACACACATCTACACTCTCCTCTATGGGTTCCTCACTCACACTCTCTCTCTCCCTACCTTCCAGCCGGTCGCCATCTTTTTTCTCCCTCCTGTGTAGTCTTTAGAGAATTTCTTAGACTATTATTGGGGAAATGGTGATAAATACTCAGAAGTATAATTTACTTTTACATTTCACCCTCTATTCCTAATTCTGGTTAAGATAACTTTTCCTCTCATGTTTCTTTGTTACTCCTTACTTCTTATTCTTCATTCCTTACATAAAATTTCACCTTCTCAGAGAGAAGTCTCCCTTGATCACCTTATTTGAAGTAACTCAGACCACCTTCCCTCCCACATATTATGTATACTTTTACCCTATGTGTTTCTTTTCTATCATTTAATTATCCTGTTTAATTATTTGCTTGTTTATTGAATCCTCTGCTACATATAATTTGAGCTTCCTAAGAGACTGTCTTTCTGTTTTATTATATTTCTAACACTTTGAATAGTGATAGCCATATATGAGAAATTCATTAAATATTTGTTGAATGTATTAAATAGTGGAAATACTTTTAATTATAAATTACTAAATAACTTAAACTGCAGAAATATATCTTAAAATCCTATCTTCTATGAAATTTTTGAGTTCTCAACTAATCTTCCATAAATTCTTTACTTACTTACTTTTATAAGAATCAAGACCATGGGGAATGTGAGTTGTTCAATGTGCTGTTCCCCAAATATTCACAGCAATAAATAAAGTTCCATAGTATTGTTAACTAATGTATCTAAAATATCAAATTTTTATGATAGATTACTTTAGCAGAATCATTTGTTTTAAATAATGACCAATAAATAGAAATTTTTGGAAGAAAATTTTTCTAAGAGTACTCTTTAAATAGCAAAAACTGATTTAAAAATATCTTGGGAAGATTGAATTAGTCAATGGTAGAATTTATTCTTTACCGAGCAACAGAGACATATTATTATGCTGTGATTTTCAGTACCACAGAGACCTTAAAGATTCTTTGCATTAAGTAAGGAGAATACAAATAAAGTTGATTTTTTCGACATACAAGGTGCCCATATTTCAACTCCAAAGTTTTAAAAGGTTTGTGATTTGAAAAAAAAAAAGTTGACAAACAACCTATTACAATGTAATACACCTCAGAGGCTCTTATTTCTCTCCTCAGACTCGTATGCATTGTAGAGTTGATGAAACTCTACATCAAGTTTTAGAAACATATAAACTAACAGCTAAAGCCCCACCAGTGATGTTTCAGGGTGGAACTTCCTGGCACTATCACACTAGAGTCCTCCTTGTCTCCTTGGTCTGTATGGATGTTAATTTTACAAAAAAAAATGTTAGAAAAACATCATAAATTGATTATAATTACTCAAAAGTCTTAGCTCATCTTCTATCTACAATGGCTTTCTGTTTGAAAATGTATTCTCTACCTTGAATTAAAAAAACAGGCTGGTATTGTTGAAAAACAAATTAATGGCACAAATTCTAAATTCTGGTCCCAGCACTTCCCTATTTCGGTGAAAAGTCATAGAAATACTGATGATTGTCTCTATGTCTTCATATGTAATTAAGAGGAATAGGTGATTCCTTATCCACTATATTTATCTAGGGGTTAGTGATTTTCATCCACTGAAAGTATTTTTGTATAAATTCCCACAGTCATGATATTTTGCTTCTCACTGAAACAGATAACCAAAAGCACTCAAATATTCACCCATGTCTTTATTGAGCCTCTTTATCTCCTGCTGTGTATCAGGCTTGGTGCTAAGTAGTCAAGATGCAAAATAGGGTCTCAAGACCAGGACACAGTGGTCTCTAAATCTAATAGGAAAGCATATATCTTATCTCTTCTTCTTCTTCTTCTTCTTCTTCTTTCTATATTCCATTTATTCTCTCTCCATCTATTTTATCTAACATGACATAAGAATAACATATATAATTTTATGGCATTTGTAGGGAAAGAGTGATTTTATTTATGAAGCAATATAGGAATGGGAAAGAGGTGGGCATTCAAAGATTCCATGGAGAATGTGGGATTTTATATGGATTTTAAGAGGCAAATACATATATATTTTATTAGACTAGCTCCCCAAAAATATTAATGCACCATAGGTATTCCCAAAAGAACCACTGCAAGAGCAATTAAAGCTTAATAGATTATGAAATTATTTTCCACAATTAATATAATGTGGCAGAGAATAGAAAATTCTATGTAGTTCAGAGTTTTTTGTTACAGCTTGGCAAAAAAATGTGCAGATTGATGAAGCTATGTGGAAAAGGGGAAATGCAAACTATTATTTTTCACTGGTGATTATAATTTACCATGCTATTTATTTCATTTCTTCCCACATTGGGGGAAATATATATTCCACTTTTAAAGGGAGGGATAGATATCATCCATTCTTATATTCTCTCATTTATTCAGACTTATTCTACATAAAAAGGAAAAATTGACGGCTTCCTTGGCAGCACAGTTGTGACTATGCATTAAAGGAAATTAGAATTCCTCTAACCCAGCAAACAGAATTTTTCCATATGTGGGGAGAACTTGATTGTAGTGAAGAATAAATGACCTAGAATTTGTACATTGTGAACGTGTGAAATAAATAAATTTGTGGATTGGTTTGAATGTATCTATGTTAACAAGTTTGTGCTATCTTGAAGGTATTTAAGCATTCTATTTTTGTGATTATCACTATTTTGTAGTTGCTTACCTAATGGTTTAGTGTTCCACATTAAATATTGCATTATGCAGCTGAAACATATCTTTCTATAGAACTAAAATCATTAGTTGGTAAGCTCCCAGCCAATAGACCTACTAACTTAATTATTAATGCCCTAATAAGTATTACATAGAGCATAATTTTATTCTATTTCTATGAATACTATACTTCTGTACAAAGAGCACTTAGAAAGTTAACCTTATCGTTCACTATTTACCATTATTTTATTTAAAAGCAATGGAGAAACATTATCCATGTCATGAGGGTACTAGTAAAAAGTGAGATATTTGGAGGCAAATATTGGCTCTGACATTAATTAGTTATGTAATTTTGCAAGAAATTTTGGGAAATGGCATCGGTGTGGCCCCTAGTTTCTGGTATACATCCAAGACTTGGTTGAACTGCTTGTAGGTCAGAGCTGCTGTTTATGGTTCAGCAGTGCCTAAGGGTTCCATATGTAGGGAGGCATCTTTGACATAATAAATATAATATAATAGCTTATTTATTTCAAAATTTTCTGGTAGGTGCCCTTGGCCTTTATTGCTTTAACAATATAGGATCTATGTGACAACCTGAAGATGCAATGCCCTAATCCTTTAAACTGCAAATATGTTGTTACATGGTAAAAGGACTTTACAGATGAAATAAAGGTTACAGACCTTAAGATAGGGCTGATTTCTTGCATTACCCAGTTGGCTCTTGTCTACTCACATGAAGCCTTAAAAGTGGAGAACTTTCTCTGAGTGTAGTCAGAGGAATCCTATATAATAAAAGCCTAATATGCTAAGTGTCCTGCCATCTGGTTGGCCATTCAACCTATCAGAGCATAATATGCTAATGATATGCTAAGGCTGCTCAACTGCTCGCGATGATGTGCACTGACCACCAGGGGGCAGATGCTCCAACCAGTAGGTTAGCTTGCTGCTGGGGTCCAGCTGATCAGGACTGACTGAGAAGGGCCGGACACGCCCTGGAGCCCTCCCACGGTTTCTCCCTGGCTGGCCAGCATCCCGTGTCCCTCCTTGGCCCCGATTATGCACTGGTGGGGTCCCTCGGCTTGGCCTGCACCTTCTCACAATCTGGGTTGAGGGACCACATTCCCCCCACCCTGAGTGCTCGAATGTTGTGCACTGGGCCTCTAGTGTATTATAAGAGACAGGCAAGAGCAATGTAAGGAAAGAGTATGTCAGAGTCCAAGCATGAATTTAATTGTTATTATTGGTCCTAAGATGGACCAGTCCACATGCCAGCCCAGAGAAAGACTTGTAGGAGTTAAGGTGAGAGCCATGATTAAAATGTGGACCTCTGTCCTATAGCTACGAGGAAGTTTACTCTGCCAACAACCTGAATGAACTTGGAAGTAGTCTTTCCTGACCTCCTAGAAGATAAGTGTTCTGCTGGCTGACTCCTTGCTATTAGCTCTGGAAGCCTACTGTAGAGAAAACTGCCCAGACACTCTACATATAGACTTGTGAAAAGCAGAATTGTGACATAATAAATTTGTGCTGTTCTAAACTGCTAAGTGTTTGGCAATTTGTCACAGCAGTAATAGAAAACTAATATTGTTTTCCAACTGATAGAAATAAGGTATTGTTAGTAATTAAGTACATCTTTTTTTCCCTATTTCTCACTGTGGTGCTGTATAGTCTAGCAGCAGCTCCTCTGAATGAAGAAAGCTATCCTTCCTAGTTAAATCCTAAACTGCAACCCTAGATTCATCAATTAATCATTGCAGTACTAAGAAATATTGCTTGCTCATTTGCAAACATCTTGCTTTGCACACTTTTGCAATTCAGACTTTAATAAAGTCAGTGGTGCTTAGACAAAAACCACTCCTTGTCTTTGTATGAAGAATACAGTCTACTTTACCTATAATTGAGGTTTCTGAGCATCCATAAAATATTCTACATGCAGAAACCTCCCATGGAATTTCAGAGCCAAGATTATAGAAGCAGAGATAATTTTCTTTTATGGTGAGTGCAAGCCTCTATTCCTGTCTGATCACCTACAACTTCCTAGAAGGTGATAGCCCTTGTAAGGCTTGCTTATACATGAACAAGCATAGTATCTCATGTGTGAGATCCAGCCATAGAGAATACAGGAGCAGAGCACAGCATGATGGCCTTGGCCTGTCAGCTCTGCCCACTGCACCAGAAGAAGGCAATCCTGATCCCAAAGCAAGAAAATAAATATTCAGGCAGACAATTAGGGCCACGTTAGGGGATGACAGGTAATTAAACATCAATTACTGAAGATCATAGTGCAGGCAAATCAAACCCAGGGTTTGTTAACCTGGGGATACAGGGAAGAAGGTTGAGAGATTATGAAGCAAGTGATCAGGGAGCAAATAAAGACTTGACACATTATGGAATGAGTTGACTCAGACTTGGGTTAGGACAACTGTTTTCAAATATTAAGTTCTGTTTCGGACACATCTCTAATGCATGATTTGGCTGGAAATTATCAGCCTGGAGATAACCTCTTAAACTGATGAAACATTGTTGAAAGTCGATGCAAGCTTGGTGTTGAGGGAGGAAAATGAGTTGATTTAGTTGCGGGTGCAGATTGCATCCTTGGGTGAAGATTAGGAAATGAGACTGACCATAAAGGCCTGAGATTTGTCTTCAGCGCAGACTCTTTGTTAGTGGTTCCTGCTGAGTCGGGGGTGGGATGGGGTGGTTGGGCATTTTCAAATTTTAATCAGTTATGAATTTTATGTTCTTAAAATGTTATCTTTTGGTAATTGGGAGAAGTGTTTCTCAAATTTCGATGTTCCTTACACCAACTAGGAGTCTTGTTAAAATGAAGACTTTTCATTCAGTAGGTCCGGGGTGAAACCTTAGAATCTGCATGTCTAGCAAGGAAGCAGGAGATAATGGGGCCGCTGGTCCAGAGGACACACTTTGAGTCACAAGGATATAGGCACTATATTGCATCAGGGTGATGCTGGGCAAAGGAGAACATTCAGACATAGCTTCTAGTTGTCCAATAGAATGCCTACTGTCTACTAACACAGTGGGCCGTGAATACAGAAGAAAGAACAGAATCAACAGCCTAGGGAGGAAGTGGACCATTCAGCATATAAATACTGATCAGTCTCCTGCAGCCCTTTAATTAAGAATGAAATACCTGACCATTTATTGACGTTCCATTCGCCTCCTCAGGCTGACACCTACAACACCTCAAAGTACTACCCACTTTTTCTACACGGCGCACTTGTCTGCACTATTTCCAAAAAGAGGGTTAAAAAACTCACTTAGGCACTGACATGTTTTTAATTTATCCCCTTTAACACTTGCTAATGTTTTAACTCGACTTGCCTCAGTTTTGGACAGTCTGATGGCAGTGGAAGGTATAGTTAGAAACACTTATCATGTCTGACTATTTGATACATGGAATTTTGAAAACAAAATCTATGCTGCTTGCCACACATTCGTTAAATGGCTCTGGGTTAAGCGGCTGCTCTGTTTGTGTTTTGTGTTGTGACTGTGACCAGTGCAGACCTAAGAGGGTGGAAGGGTGGTGGGGGTGGAGGTGCGGGGAATCCCGGGCAGGGTTCTGATGGCTTCCATCTCAAATATGAATAGTCTAACTTCTCTCTGAGGCTTTGTTCTGACATTGTGTGCCTCTCCATCCCATGGTGCCCCTCTGGATTTCTACATCTGAAACAATCTAAGGTTTATGTAGATTTAAGAAGAGAAATCCTCAAGGTTTGAGATCACTAAACCAAAATTCATTTCTACGAAACAAATTAAAAGTGATTACCATCCTGTAGAGGTGGAACCAAAGCATTCCAGATGTAGGAGAGACTCATTTAATAGCAATCATTGAAGAAACATCTACTCTAGATCTTTAAATACTTGTGATTTACAAGGTTGCCTAACTTTCAGACCAGCTCAGACAGCCATGCCAATCATAATTTTACTGGAAAATCATGACACAAAACACAAACACTTCCTTCAGATAGTTTTCCTGCCATTTAACAAACTACCCCAAGTGACAATGTCTGTCTTCCTTTCACATCATTTGCATTAAGATTATCTAGAATCTGGGTAAGGCATTAAGGTTTGATTCATTACCATTTCCTGCAGGTGTTGTGCATCCTTTTAAAGTGCATGTCTATATCTTCTGGTGCCTCACATTTCCAAGCGGTCTTATTATTTAGGAGTCAAGTGACTCAGAAAAGAGGCTTGAAAGTGATTTGAATAAATGAAAATGAAGAATAATTAGAATCTCTCTTTCTCTCTGTCACCACACACACAATCTCTATCTCTATCTCCCTATCACTATCTCTCTCTCTCTCTGTATCCCAGTCTGGTTCCCAAAGAATGAAGGAGATATGGCTTCCAAACGAGATAACAAAGCACTCGGTTATAATTGGTAAAAACCTTCAATGATTTGCTCACATCTGCTTTCCCCGTAGCAAAATAGAGCCTGAAAATGGACAATTAATTCAATCACACATACACATTCACACACACATAATACATATTTGCAAATAGTGCAATTGTTTGGAGAATTGACAGGTTTTCTTTAGCTATAATTCGTTGTTCAGAATAAATTAAACTTAGCTTTTAAATTTCACACATAAACTTTTTTATGTGCCCTTCAGCCACTTTGCATGCTAAGTCCTGGAATATATCAAAACCTGTATGCCAGCTCTAAGTAGAATGTAAGATGGCTATTAGAAACTCAGGTCTTAGTCCATTTAAGGATTTAATGATGTGTCAGAAATGGAAATTGACTTACATTTGTGAGAGGGAATGTATCCAGTGAAACCTATGAATAGGTCAGATTTGGAAGCAGCCAGAGCTTAAGTTTTCTCCTTCCTCACATCTTCCTTGGACACTAGCCTTGACTACACCCCTATGTGTCACCCTGCTCTCTTTTCTCACCCATGCCCTACTCCACCATAAGGGTGCCCACCAAAGTGCCTCCTTGACTGGTTGGTTTTCCAATTAAAAGGTGTTCAGCCTTGTCTGACCAGTGTGGCTCAGTATATTGAGCGACGTCCTATGCACCAAGAGGTCACTGATTTGATTCCTGGTCAGGGCACATGCCCAGGTTGTGGGCTCAATCCTCAGTAGGGGACATGCAGGAGGGAGCCAATCAATGTTTATTGTCTCACCTGTATTTCTATGTCTCTCATCTCCTCTCCCTTCCTCTCTCTAAAATCAATAAAAACATAATGTTTTTTTTTTTTTAAAAAAAGGTATTCAGTCTCCCCTCACCTCCTCTTCTGAAGAATACCATTTGGTTTCCTTGATTGACCCATATTGAATTGATTGCTAGTTTCTCCATCAGCTACAAAATGTGCAATCTTAGGGAAAGGACTTTAATTCCTGATGTCTCAGTTGGATTTGCTCGTTTTATTTTTGCCTACAAAAATGTCATTGGCAAACTTGTCTCAATCCACATTTTTCTACTACTCAACCAGTGCTTCTTTATACAAAACTGCTAGTCAAGTTTAATTTTTTATTTGCCATACATTCTCCAACATGTCTTCTATATATATAAAATTAGGGATCGGGCCTAAACCGGCAGTCGGACATCCCTCTTGCAATCCGAGACCACTGGCTCCTAACCGCTCACCTGCCTGCCTGCCTGATTGCCCCTAATCACTCTGCCTGCCAGCCTGCTTGCCCCCAACTGCCCTCCCTTGCTGGCCTGCTCGCCCCAACTGCCTCCCTTGCCAGCCTTCTCACCCCAACTGCCCCCCCTGCCAGCCTGCTTGCCTCCAACTGCCCCCCACTGCTGGCCTGCTTTCTACCAACTGCCCCCCCTGCCAGCCTGCTAACCCCCAATTGCCCCCCCCTGCCGACTGGCTCACCCCCAACTGCCCCCCTGCCAGTCTGATCACCCCCAACTGCCCTCCCCTCCTGGCCTGATCAGCCCTAACCACCTCTGCCTTGGCCCTGCCACCATGGCTTTGTCCGGAAGAATGTCCAGAAGGTCTCCTGGTCTAATCAGCATATTACCCTTTTATTAGTATATATATATATATATATATATATATATATATATATATATATACTTTTAAACAACTTTTCCCCAGAAAACAAGCATTGATTAGACCTCAGAGATATGTTGTGGTTTTTGAGAAATGGCTAATTAATATAAAAGTCTGTACACATGTACTTTGTTTCCGTAATGCTTGCAATGATTTATGAAGGCATTTTTGCCAGTGGAGGTCTCTTAGTAATCCACTGCAGTAGATTCAAAATATCTGTCTCCTGCTTAAGGCACAATAGTATGTCCTAATCTGCACTCACTTGGAACCAACTGTACCCTCTAAATATTTAATTTGCAAAGCTGTCAGTAGGCATTACAACTGTATAAAAAGAAAAAAAAAGGTTTCATTCATTTTTATGTAAAGCAAGATGATGAAAAGAAAAATAAAGTGGAGATTTCCCAGTGCACTTTTGTCAGACTGGAAGGACCAAGGTTCATATGCATCTGAGTGAGTAGATATAAAACTAAGCCACAAAGGTTACAAGCAACTGACACAGAGACACAGATGGAGCGACTGGTGGCGTGGACACAGCAGGGGCCGATGATGAAGGGAATACTGTTGGCACAAAAACCTGACCAGATTCAATAAAAATCAGAGGCATTTTAGCACAGGGCACTGAATTTTAGAGGAAAGAATCAAAAACCCATCTGTAGCACTTGGGTTGATATAGGAAAGTTGCCAGCACTTGAAAACAATGCAATGTTTCTGTCTCACTGAAAAAAAAATAATTTTATGTGAGCCACCCATGATGGGTACATTACTTCTAAAATTTTATAGTGGAACATGAATGAAAAATGTGGTGAGGGCATGAGTGGGGAATTGGGGGCGGGGGTAATGGGGGGATAAGGACACATATGTAATACCTTAATGAAGAAATTTAATAAAATGTGGTTACTGGGTAGGAATTTAGTAGGCTATTTGTATGCATCTAACTAAATGAATATGTGTTTTCAGTGGAACACAGTTACATGAAGAAAGGGTAAGAGAACAAGGAAGCATGGCCATCGTTGACACATTGGTGATAACTCTCAATAGGTTACCAGAATCTTGATTTAATCTTTTACATGATGAAATACATCAATATAAAAATGTTTCAAAGTCACAGTGTGGTAAAAACACTGAGATCTTCCCATATAGAATGAAAACCTAATCCTTAAGACAGAAGTAGAGATAATTGAATGCAAGTGTCTTTTTTCTTATTTTGAAATAGTGATTCTACAAATGAATTTAAATAGAACTAATTTAAGGATTTATTTTAACCACCAAAATGTTATTTAAGCCCTAAATTAAGACTTAGTTTTAAAAATTGATCTTATTTCGCATAACTTAAATTTAGCTTACACAGTACATAATATTTATGCAGCAGAAAGTCAGAGAGACTGGAAGCCTGAGAAGCACTGGCTGCACTGTTTCAGGGAGGCCTTAGTGACAGGAAGCTCCCAGGTGACAGCTGGAGGGGAACATGGTCTCAGTACACAACCACAAGGAACTGAATTCTGCAACATGCAAATGAGCTTGGGTGCACATTCTCCCCAGAGCTTCCTGATGACAGTCCAAGCACATGACACCTTGGGTTCTGCCTTCTAAGACAGGGATGGGAGAAATCAGCCAAGCCCACCCACCTAAAATTCAGAGTCCCCTAACTTGGTAGGATTTCTAGGGACATGTTGAGATGTCCCTTCCAATGTAAAGAAGAAGTTGGTAGTTCTGCTTCTTCCTACAACCAAGAAAGAGGCACAGTGTTTAATGGGCATCTTTGGATTTTGGAGGAAACATATTCTTTATTTCAATGTGTTACTTTGGCCCATTGACCGAGTGACCCAAAAGCTGCTAGTTTTGAATGGGGCTCAGAACACTAGGAGACTCTGCAACAGGTCTAGGCTATCCTGTAAAACAACATGACACTTAGATCATGTGATCCAGCAGGTCCAATGGTTAGTGGCACATCAGTGGCAGGCAGAAAAGCTCTTTGGAGCCCCTGGCAGGACCCGTTAGATGAATCACAGTGCAAGCATTTAGAATCTTGGAATAAGACCCTTCCGTCATCCACAGATAATGGGATCCATAGACAATATTCTCCTTTTGAGAAAGAGCTCTTGGCATTTTGGACAGGCTTAAAGTTCAGGATTCCCATGATTAAAAAAAAAAAAAAGATACATCACAGCCCCTACTGAACATTGTGGAAGCATCTCACTGTTCATATTTCAGTGGTTTCTTGGAAGGAGTCACAGTAGGGGATTTGGAACACCAAGGAATAAGATTTGAAAGGCAGAATGGTGTGATCATATGGAACAATCACATAAAAAAGGAAAAGTTTAGTATCTAGTGGAACAGTTATAATCCTTTAACTAAAATGCAGGTAATAGTACAGTAATATGAGAAAAAAATAAAACAAATTTCAGTAAACTAACAAATAGAAAATCCAATCTCTGATAAGCACTATGGAAATAAGAAATTTAAGTCAAGGGATGAATTATGCACAATAGCACTCCTACATGAATCAAATTGATTGCTTTGTTTGCCTGTTCTTAATCTGGCACACTTAAGCATAGCCAGACATTACTGGGGAGTGAGAAATACATAAGCAATTGAATACCATTCTTAATGAAGTCCAAATCCTTCATATTTTTAAAAACATAATTTAGAGGTACTCTGATTTGAACAAAACTACCTAATCCATATCCATTTTGAAAGATTTGTGATACATTTGTTGTAAATTCCATCATGGTCTTAATACTTTATACTGCTCTGGATCTGAGTACTGAAATTGAACTGAGATGCAGGTTTGGTACAGAAGAGGAGTGTAATGAAGTTAGATGTGAAACTGGTTTAAGGGAGCATTGCTGCTATATTCTCTCAAGGTCACAGAACAGCAGGAAGGCAAACTCTGAAACTTCCAAAGCCTAATAAAGTTTATGTCACAAAAACGATTATGGAAAACAACTTTCTGGTAGAGTTTAAGAGATAAGGAAGCTCAAAGCATGATTTAAGTGTGGCATTCCCAGACACTGATTTAGGGTACAATGCGGTTATTGAAGGCAAATTTTGTGCATTTATTAGCATATATAGGAAACTATTGAACACAGATAATTTCAGCAAGGCATTTTATTTTCGAATGCTACTTTTCATATGGAGAACATTTTTATCCCCAAGAAACTTCATTGTTGCTCAAAAGAAGGAGTAAGTATATTATATTATAGTAGGATTAATATTCTTTCCATATTTCCCATTTGAACCATATTAAAATACCATCATTTATCAACTAATAAGAGGTTAGGGGGCACCATTTAGGTATACTACTTTTTAAAACAAAAGAATGTATAAAAATTAGAGCTAAATAAATGTCTCAGTGGACATAATTAAATTTTAAGAATTTATCATAATCTAAATAGGATACAAACTAATTATAATTAAAGGGTACAATATTTTTTTTCAAATGGAAGATATCAAGCACTTAATCTAGGAGTATGACATGTAATGTTCTCATAAATGGAAATAGAATTTAAACATTTTATGCTCTTTTCTTTTGGCGTAATCTAAACTTCAGCAAAACAACCTTTCCTTGAAACAGGACCTGTTTCTGATAAGATCTCAAAGACATTGTCTCTGTGTTCAAAACCAAAGAGGAAAGAAAGGAAAAGAAACAGTCTCAGGTGCAGGGAGGGTATACAAAGCTAGGGACTAATATCAAAGAATAATGATAAACAGCATTACATCAAGTGGGAGAGACATGCTGAGCAGAGCAGTGGGTTTGGATTTGAGTCAACAGACAACAGATTACAGGAACACATTAGAGGCAGCCTTAGACTTCAAAAGGTTTCCCACAGACAACAACAAAGTATATTGGATACAAAGGTCTTTAGAAATACTACAAGATGTGCTCAAAGCTTCAACTGTTTAAAAGTATGCTTGGTAAACCAAATTTTTTAAAATTCCAATAGCTGCCCAAGTAATACATGGGTGTTTACAAGATTATTACAGTTATTTAAACACAGGAATGTTATTTAAACAAGCAGTGTTATTTCAATGTCTCCGTCTATGATTTAGAGCATTCTCTTTCATTAAGATTATGTAACTCATAAACTCACAAACATGCTGACCTTGAAGTTATCATGTAAGGGCCTAGAGAACAGAAAAGGGAAAGTTGCCTTGGGAAGATCAAAATTTTAATTAACTCTTCTGTTGTTGTGAGCTAGGAGTCCTTTTCATATTGTTTTAGTTTGTCCTTTGCCCTTAGTGAAAGGAAATTAATTACACATAGGGAAGAGCAAGATTTACAGCTGGGAGATTTCCAAAGTGGTATAAGTGACTCTCTGAGGGTCTCTTTGTAGAGAGGAGATGCTTGCTCTACATGGACAGAGATGAGCACAAACCTGACCAAGTCCCTCTTGAGGGGCTAAAGCCTAGACAATACAGTGAAGTACTGACTATGAAATGAGGTGCTTTTAGAGCATATTTAGCTTTGGGGTATGCCATTTGCTTTGTGAAGGAATGAGGGAATTCTGACCTCACTTCTTATGCTTTTCTGTTCTCTAGGCCCTTACATTACTTCTTTCCTGGAATTGTTCTTCCCCAGTTGTACCCATGGTCCCCCCTTTCAATTCATTCAGGCTCCTATGCAACTGTCACTTTCTAAAAGTCTTAAATTGAACACCCTACTTAAAATAGTTCCCCTGTTATTTTTAAAAATAAATTTCAGAACTCATTCTTTCGATCTTATTTCATTTATTGTCTGTTTCATCCCTCCTGAATGAAGTTGTCTATTAGGGCAAGCACTCTGCCCCTTTTACTCAGCACCTTATTCCAGTATTGTAGAACAACCTGGCCCATGCAACAATGAATTGTTATTGTTTTTGTTGTTCAATGAAAAACCACCTGCATATGAAGACATTCATCCATTCACTGGAAAAGTATTTAGTGTGTTTTTATTATGTGTTACACTCCATGGTAGTCTTGATTATGTACTGAATCTCTACACAAAACATCATAATTGTACAGCTTCAGTACATTGATGAATTGTAACTACCACCTCTGTTTTACAGCAAAACACATTTTGGACTTGAATTAATCACCATATATTGGCAAAAGTTTCTTGAAAATGCCAGAGTACTTCTTGATAAGAGGAATTGTTATGTGAAAATGTCACCACCTTATTTAGACAATACATGACAAATCTATGATACACAGAGGCACCATGTAAATGGGGCCCGGCACCACTGAAAAGAGGGGAATTACTGTCTGAGTCCCCCTCTTCCCTCACTAGTATGTTGTTCCTTGGTATTGTGCTCTGAATAACATTCTGTGTAAAATTGAACATACTCTTCTCTTTTGAAGGAAGAGAAAAGGCTTAAGTGAAGAAAAATATACTGATTTACTGTTAATATATATTAAATACATATTATTAAATAAATATTTAATGAGGCCCATAAGACATGAAGTGCAGGAAAAAAATAATTATGGCTAGAATTCAGACTCACTAGTGAAAAGTGACAATGGACAGTTTGGACCTGTGCTAGAGTAATATGAGGGAAAATGATTACGTTTGAGAAGGAATAAATTGAGGAGAAATAACGCATAATTTTCTAGGAGAAAGCAGATTTCAAAAATAGTCATATCTGTTCAACTTGACATTTTTATATAATCCGTCTTGTGGAAGCTGCTATATTTTGTCATATCCAAGGATGATTTTCAGCTACAGGAGCTGGTTAGTGCTTAGGAATATAGATAGATGAGGCATTAGAGTCCCCTGATTTCTTATCCTGTCCTCCTTATACTAGTATATCCAGTTTGGTGCACATCCTATCCCGGCTACCTTCACTGTCCTTCAGACGTTTTCTCTATTTCCTCCTAAGGCAGCCTCCTTTCCTGACTTCCTCATTCACTGTCACTTGAGTAAACTTAATTCTCTGTGCATGTTAGATTACTCTTCACACTTGTTTAACTTTTCCGATACGCGGAAAAGTATCGAGAAAGATTTAAAACACTTCTCAAAGAACTTCAGATTTTATTTAGAAGTTACATTTCATGTTGTCTTATCTATATATATAAAAGCCTAAGTGACTGCTTGACCCGTAGCTATGATGTGCACTGACCACCAGGGGGCAGACGCTCAACTAAGGAGCTGGCCCCTGGTGTTCAGTGCACTCCCACTCAGATGACCAACAGGTGCCAGACACCGGGTTCACGGCTGGTGAGCACAGCTGTGGTGTCACGAGCCTCTCCTGCTTCCACAGCAGTGCTACAGAGCAGCACTGCGGCTGGCAAGTGGGGCTGGGATGAGCAGGAGCAGCGTGGTACCCAGCCCAGGCTTGGGCTCCTCCTTGGCCGCCTGCTGCTTCCCGCACTACTACATCCCTCGGGGGATGTCAGACTGCCAGTTTCTGTCTGATCCCGGGGTTGTGCCAAAACCAGCAGTCTGACATCCCCCAAGGATTCCCAGATTGTGGGAGGGTGCAGGCCAGGCTGATGGACCCCATAGGTGCACAAATCCGTGAACTGGTCCTCTAGTTAACTATAAGAGCCATTGATTGAAATCACTTAGAAAAAAATGTCAATTTTACTTGTTTTAGAATTCTATCTTAATATATATTTTAATTTAGAGAGTAACAGAATACAGGATGGGTGAAATCCTGACAGAAATCCTATCTAATAATAGCGTACCATGTAAATTACCATCACTCCGCTACGCCCACGATTGGGCGGCGGAGGCTGGGGGGCGGGACTCAGGGTGGCCTATCCGGCCATTGAGAGGCACGGATCCGCTGCCACTGAGCGGGGCTACGCTGCTGTCGAGAGGTACAGGGGGCGGGACTCCCGCCCCCTGTGCCTCTCAAAGGCCAGATCCAGGCCGCTGAGGGGGTCCCACCCCCTGCGCCTCTCAACAGCAGGGGAGACCCCCTCAGCGGCTGCGGATCATCAAAAGTGGGGGAGCGAGCTCTGGCCTCAGTCAGCTAGCCACGGAAACCCGGCAGAGGATGGAGAGCAGCGACGAGGAAGACATGGAGAAGCACCGCATCCACCTACGCCCCGTCGCTCTGCGCACACGCTGCACCTCCTGCCCTGTGAAGTCCGGGTTAACCGGCCCGCCCCTGTGGGGCGCTTTTTCACCCCAGCCATCCGTCAGGGTCCCGATGGACTCGAAGGGCCGCAGTCTGAGGGGCGAGGAGGTGGAGGTGCCGCCTGGCCTGCTGGGATACATGATGGTGAGTCCATCGGGACCCTGACGTGCATGATTCAATCATGCACTGGGCCTCTAGTAACTGTATAAGTGAAAGCAGATAGGAGATTTGGGTTGATTCCAGGTTGGTGCTATTATGAGCAAAGCTGCTACGAACACAACTGTATGATTTTTGGTGAACATACACACTCATTTTAGTTGGAAGAGAAAGGATATGTCATGGGACAAATGCATGTTAAATTTCAATAATCCTACCAAACATTTTGCCAAAGTGGGTATATATCTATCAGTAGAATTACTGATAGAGACTTTTATCAGTTGAATTTGGTTTCCTCCAGATGACAGCACTTTCCAGCATGCACCTCTCAGTTACAAATAGAAATCACAACTTGGTGTCTTACCAAGAGGAGAGAAAGAAGAGATGTCCATGTAATGCTTCAAGATCAGGTAACATGCTTTACTCACCTCACTCAGGCCCAGCCTTATGGCTTTCACACTGCAGGAGCATCAGGAAGTAATTTTAAGTGGTTGAGTTTTATTCTCTAGCTTTATATTCAGATTCAACAAATCCTCTTTCTTCCACCAGCCAGTCTTGGGGCTGTAACACTATACCTAAGATTTAAATACTGAACTCAAGGATTGCCTATTTACTTCCATTTTTATTATCCTATGTGACAATCACTACTCTATAATAAAATATGTGTAATTAATTGATACCAATGATTTCCATATGTCCTCTAGCAGTGTCATCTATGCCTTGGGCCTTGTCATCCTTGAAAGGACTGCCATAAGATTTAAAAATAAGGAAGTCTTCTTTTGCTATGTGTCTTCCATTCAGGTAAACTGCTTTACCCTGGTTGATCTACCTATCTCAGTCTCTTCTTAGTTCTGCAGCCTCTCTGAACTTTTAGCTTCCTTACTTGTTTTGTATCTCTGATCGCTAAGTCATGAAGCCTCAAGAGATGACTAGCACATATCAAACAAAATGAAGACTGCACCTTATCAGAAATCGTACTGTCTGAATTAACAACTTGGATTTATTTAGTGTAATATTGACTGACAAAATCATTACACCAAAAATGGAATGTGCCAAAAAGTGGCATAAGTTTTCAGGATTTAATAGTAATCAGTTAACTGACTATATGTTATGGGAGGTAAATCACGTTATGTGTTTGGAGCTATAGAAATGTTAAAAAGAAACCTGCAGAATATAAGTAGATAAAATTGAAGAATTCTACCCACAAGTAGGAAATGAAAAAAGTAGTAGAAAAGTAGGGAAAAAAAAGGACAGCGAGAAGGTAAAATATAGATTAAAAATTTAGAGGACCATTCAGAAAGAAGGAATATGAACAGAATAAATTATAAAATAAATATTACCACAAAATTTTTCAGAACAGAAATATAGTAGATTCTGTATTTAAAGGTCCCACTGAGAGCTCAGACCAATTTATACAGGAAAATACCCATCAAAAGGGACAGAGGGAAAAATCACCGTGACATTTCAGAGAACTGTGGATAAATGGAAAATTTTAGGAGATTCTAGATTGGTGGAAGGAGGAGGGGAAAACCAGGTCATTTATAAGCTCAAAGTCAGTAGACTAATTTCTTTAAAATTCTGACAGAGGAAATATTATTTCCAGCCTAGAATCCTATACATGAGCAAATTTTCAATCAAGTGTGATGGCAGAATAAAGACATCTTCAAGTGTACAAGAATTTCCCATATAATTTTCCCCAAGAAATTACTGGAGAATCTGTACCACCAAAGTGTTAAGTCCAATAACTAAAAAAACATATTTACATGATTGGTGTAAATAATCACACACACATATATATCAAGGAAATGCCAAATTAAGAATTTGATTTCCTATAAAAATGGTCTTTTTATCTTGAATTAGAAATTCCAAATTAATTAAGATATCTTTAAAGAGATTTCACATAGCTTATTCACAGGTGAGAATTGCTCTTTTACTGGAAATTTTCATGTAATTCTACTTTAATTTTGATACAGCATTGTTATTTTTGAGATAATAAAACAGTGACACGCATGTGCATTACATTGATGCAATACAATTGCCATAGTTCATTATCTGAGATGAGTGGAGGTGCTGTTTCTGGAATATTAAGTACTGAGGTTTTACAAAGGCAGCCAATTAAGTGATTTTTAGCATCTTTCAATTAGATTAAGGTGAAAAGTCCACTTATCTTTGGAGGTGAACTATTTTCTTTGAAAATTGAAAAGTGGATAACATAGTTCTTTCATAAAATCATTAGGAGATATTCCTTTTCTACTTATATTTGCCATTTCCTAATCATCATACACGGTTTTGAAGATGAGGAGTGTGGATATCTGAGGATGTTCTGGAAATCTGATGCCAGCTCTTTCAGATTCACTGCTCTGCTGTGTTATTAAAAGCCACCCAGATTCCCAGTGGATATTAGGTATCATTATAATACTGAGAATAAAAACAACTACTAATCCCATAAATGCATTTCAGTACTTGCCTTTCTTGAGGAACTAAAGGTTTTGATAGCTGAATGCATGTTTGCCCCTTCTTTAAACATGTTCTTTGTATTCCATTTGCGATGTTTTTATTTCTCACTGAGTGGTTCTTCTCTCTCTGTCCTGAGAGTGCCAAGTATTCCATAAATTTCTTAAAGTCCTCCTACTGAGAATTATTCCCTTTTCATTCTACATTATTCTTACCAATGCCTTCAATGGACAAATGACGTTTTGTACTCTGATCAATCAACGGTCTATATTGTTTAGACTAATCACAGTTAATGTGTGCACCAAATTTACTACATGTCAGATACTGTTGAAGTGCTTTACATCTATTAAATCATTTAATTGTCCTAACAATACAAGGATGCTGTTTTTATTATTTCCATACTAAATATTAGGATTCTGAGTACAGAGAGGGCAAATAACTTGCACTGTGGATTGTTGTGCCAGTTGTGGTTCCAGGAACCAAGTCCATGATCTTTATCATAGTTCTGAACTTCTCCTCAAGGCCATATTTCTTCCCAAACCCGAGTTTTCAGATGTTTATTAGAAAATCTACTCTCCATTGTCTATGAGAAGGAACAAATCAATATTTTCTCACTGTTCTTCATTCCAAAATGATAAAGTAAACAATAAAATTCTGTCCTTCCTTAGTCTTTAATTAGATCAAAAGTCATAGACTCATTCCTAGATTTTTTATTTTTTTCTTTCTACCCCCAAAATTTTCAAAACAAACCCCCATGTATTTCTTCAATCAATCATGTCTATTCTATTTTAGTAAATAATCAGAGTCATCTCTAAATAAACCACGGGCATTTATCTTTCATTTGGGAGGAATTTTTTTCTGTCTCCTAGTTCAGTTATATTCAGCTGACATACTTATTTTTCCATGAATGTTTCAATTTCTTTTATATTTTTATGTGTTTAATTTTATCAATCTTTAATAATTTGGGGGTGTTGATAATGGTAATAAATATTATTACTAGAGGCTCGGTGCATGAAATTCATGCATGGGAGGGCCCTTCAGCCCAGCCTGCACCCTCTCGGAATCCAGAACCCATCGGGGGCCAGTGGAAGGCTGCCTCACACCATGTTGGGGGATGTTGTACTGCCAGTTTAGGCCTGATCCCACCTGGAAGTACGACATCCCTCTCGAAATCCAGGACCACTGGCTTTTAACAGCTTGCTTGCCTGCCTGCCTGATCACCCCTAACCACTCTGCCTGCCTGCCTCATCGCTCCGAATGACTCACCTGCCTACCTGATCACCCCTAACTGCTCGCCTGCCTGCCTGATCTCCCCTAACCACTTGCCTGCCTGCCTTATCACCCCTAACCACTCTACTGCCTGCCTGATTGCCCCTAACCATTCTGCCTGCCTGCCTGATCACCCCTAACCACTTGCTTGCCTGCTTGATTGCCCCTAACAACTCACTTGCCTGCCTGATCGCCCCTAACTGCTTGCTTGCCTGCCTGATCATCCCTACCGACCTCTGCCTGCCTGCCCGATTGCCCCTAACTGCATCTGCCTCAGCCCCCGCCGCAGTGGCTTTGTCCAGAAGGACATCTGGAATGTTGTCTGGAAGGTCATTGGACTGTCTGGTCTAATTAGCATATTACGCTTTTATTATTATAGATCTTTAGTAATATTTAGACTTTTCTATCCAAAGATAATAAAACATGCTTTTAAAAATTCCCTGATTTCCCCCAGCACTTTCGTAGTTTAGTTATTTTATTTCTAAATTTTGCACTCATACAAATAAGGTTATATCCTTCCCTGAACATCTTATATAAACATACTAGAGGCCCAGTGCACGAATTCATGCACAGGTGGAGTTTGGCCAGCCCGGCCCCAATCAGTGGATCAGGGCCAGGCCTGTCGGGAGGAGGAGATGGTGGGAGGTTGGCTGGCCAGCCCACCTCGACTGGTAAGAGGTGCCGTGGGCAATTTGCCGGTATGGAGGGGGCCAATCAAGGGTGGAGCTGGCTGGGGGGGAGGGGCCATGGGCTGATCAGGGTGGTGGGGGCCAATCGGGGGCAGGGCCGGCTGGGGGAAGTGGCTGCGGGCCGATCAGGGTGGTGGGGGCACATCCGGGGCGGGGTCAACAGGGAGGAGGTGCTGCAGGAGGTTGGCCAGCCGCCCCCACCCCTGATCAGGCAAGTTTGCTGGCCACAGTAGGCATCATAGCAACTGGTCGTTCTGGTTGTTCCGGCATTCCAGTTGCTGGCTTTTTATATATATAGATAGTCCACATAGAGAGGTGAAGCTGTGATGCAGTCTTAAAGGATATGCAGCTCATGGAGTGGAGAGATCTGAAGATGAAATGATACTTCAGAGATCTCCTGATTTCTGGTGTGAGGTCTAGGCCTTTCTATCCAAGTGAAATGTGTGAATCTGTTCAACCCACTCAATCCCTGAAGGGACTGGAAGCCCACAACTGTGTGCCTCTCAAGATGGAATTTGGGCAGCAGATCACAGTATCCATCACGGTACATCCTGGGTATGTCCACTTCCTTATATAATCTTTTTCTTCTTCAAAATCCTTCACTGACTCCCATAAATTTTAGTACAAAATCTCCATATTGTCCTAGGCCTTCAGCACTATGGGTTTCCAGCCTCATCCACCTCTAAATTATCTATTTTTCTCAACTGTCCCATACATGCAACCTGTATCTTATTTATACAGGATTATTTACCTTTTCCCAAATATATCCTCCTGTTGTGCCTCTGTGTACTCATTACTTTGTATATCCTGCTTAGGCTACAAGCTACTATCTTATTTTTAGTTAACTCATACTCAAACATCAAACCAAAGCTTCACTCACTTTCTGTTGAAAATCTCTCACTTTCTGGATCCTATTATTGTTTAGCCAGTGTGACCCAAAACTACTCTCTTACAAATATCATTTGTCACTATTTTCTGTCTCTGTGTCTTGATCATTGTTTTTCAAATATTGGTCTATAGACTGGTAGGAATCTATAGTGAACTTATTATTCTTTTACAGATTCATTCATTTTCACCTAAGTCCTCCTCTGTATTATTTTCTTGTTAAAATGTCTTTTACTTTAGAATATGATGATGATGATAGATGCAATTTTCCCTTCCTTTCCTTCTTTCCTTTCCTTTCAAAGCCTGAATATAACATGATAAAAAAGTTAATACAATATTGATCACCATTTTCAACTCTTCCGTTGCTCTAAACTCTGAATTTGAATTTTTAAAAAATTGTTTTCACTATTTCCCTGGCACCTTGAACACAAAATAGGTGCCACTATAACTTGAATAAATGAATGATTATACCCTCAGATATCCCAAGGTAAGTATAAGCTAATTTGATTAACAGAATGAAATGATTCAAGGGGATTAAGTAGATACACTAGTATAGATACTGCTATAGCCTCTCCACTGATTCCAGTACTTACTCTGTTTAACACCCTAATGAACCCAATGCCCCCTCCCCCCATTAATAGTCACTGTTTTTAGAATAGCCCAGTGTATTCTGTGCTGCACAGCTGGCCTTTTGATATAACTACTGAGTTAGATTAACACTTTTTACTTTAATTCAGCACAAAATTAAGCCCATGTCAAAACCTCAAGGACAGAAAAGGGGTAGTAGACTGTTTTGAATCAAACATGCCACTTCAAAATCAGCAGCCCATTATTGCAGCAATAAATTGTGACCTTTTGGTAGCACCTGTAAGGTAGTACTTAGAGATTGTTATGTAATTGTTTCATTTATTGGCAGTTGTTTGAGAAACATCCAATGTAGAGAAGATAAAGCTATAAAGCGACTGAATTACCTTTTGGCCTCCCAAATAGCTATTTTTGTGCTGCCCTGACAACACCTACAGATGTCTGTCATATTTCTATAAAAATAGAAGATGGAATCCTTTAGGAAATATAGAAAAATTGTCCAGACACCATAAATCACATAATAGCATGAACTTATTACCTATTATACACCCCACCGAATCAAGGTGTAAATTCAATTTTAAGGAAAGATAACACTTTTGTTCTGTTTTAAGCAAATTCTTACCTGGCAGATGGGTAACTCTTCACATACATTTGAGGTGCAAATTAATTTTTGGTTCAGAGCGTAACTCATTCTTGTGCAAAGAAATTGTAATAGTAAGGGCTGATCTCTTCTTCTCAGGAAGGCAATTGAGTTGAACAGAGATATATCAGATTCCTAAAATGTTTGCATTGTTTAAAATTTTACCTCTACATCTAGATTATTCCCCCAAAAGGTGATCATATTTTATTCGCCCAACATACATTGCAATCTATGTGTTTATTTATTTGGGGTTATTGACAGAACAAAAATATATGGAAATAGTTATGCACTATTCTAGTTGTGAATTTAATTGGCTGATACAATTCTAAATTAAAGAAAATATGTCATTTATAGTACAATAAATATTTGCCCCATTTGTATTTTTCTGATAAAATTAGCAGCTGCAAGGCATATTGAAATTATTATCATTTTGAGTTTACTATCTATATTAGTTATACTTTTTAAAAAGATTTTTCAGTATAATTTAAAATCAAACTACTCATTTTATTATGGGGTGGGAGGATTTGTTTGGAGGGGTAGGCAGGGCGCTTTACAGACATGAATATTTTCAAGTAGATGTTGTTAAGTATTGAGAGATTAAAAGCAAAAATGCTTCATATAGTGCACTAGAGGCCCAATGCATGAAATTTGTGCAAGAGTAGGCCTTCCTTCCACTGGCTGCCAGCACCGGCTTCCCTCTGGCACTCGGAACCCATTCCCTCAAGCACTTGGGACCCAGGCTTCCCTTGCAGTCCTGGCTCCGTCCAGAAGGTCGTCCAGAAGGACATCTGGTTAGTTAGCATATTACACTTTTATTATTATAGATATTTTGGAGTTAATATATTTTGTTTATGTTACAAAGACCGAAATGAAGAATCACATTATTTCAAAATTCTAAATATGATGGTGAAGATAAATGAACTGCAATAGAGTCAGGACTGTAAGAAAATCCCTGGCCCCATATGGACCTGGTCACCATATTAACCCTTCTTAGGAAAAGGTCTGGTTTTATAAAGAAAATCAGTGAAAACATGTATGTTGACTTTCAGAAAGCCTCTTTACTTCAAATTGGATAAAATCTATCCTATTATGTGAGGGATTGATTTGTCCTGAATAAATTTTAAATTGATAAATATCACTCACCTGATTAAAAACATTGTTTTGCATTACCTTTAAAATAAAAGTTGAATTCTTGAACACTACTTGCATGATTTAATCTCCCATTCACTCCTGTCTCACCATCCATCACCACACTGCAGACTCACTGTTCACTCTGTTCCAGCCCTCCTTGTCTTCTAGTTGTTCAGAGCTGTTCAAAGCTCATTGTCACTTCTTCAGAGATATTTTCCTTAAACACACTAATCTCAATTATATTCTCCTTTTCTTCTCTCAAAACAATTCATTCTTCTTCATAGAACTTCCTGTATCTTACCTTGATATTTTATACATTTATTTGTCTACTGTCTGTCTCCTTCATGAACTCTCTTTTCCATAATGGAAATGATCATATCCATTAGTTTTTCAATATAAAAAAAATTACACATAACAGTTACTCTTTAAATATTTATTGAACAAAACTAAAAGTGTGTTACTATATTGTTAATCTATACTAATAAAAGGGTAATATGCTAATTAGACCAGTTGACCAGACATCTTCCGGTTTTCCGGTCCTCCTTCTGGACAAAGCCACAGTGGCGGGGGCAGAGGTAGAGGCGGTTAGGGGTGATCAGGCCAGGAGGGGATCAGTTAGGGGCAATTAGGCTGGCAGGGGAGAGTGGGTAGGGGCAATCAGGCTGGCAGGGGAGGGGGGTTAGGGGTGATCAGGCCAGCAGGCAGAGTGGTTAGGGGTGATCAGGCAGGCAGGCAGGTGAGCAGTTAGGAGCCAGCGGTCCTGGATTGTGATAGGAATGTCCAACTGCACACAGATGTGGACATCCCCCGAGGTGTCCCAGATTGGAGAGTGTGCAGGCCAGCCTGAGGGACCCCCTCCTTGCACCAATTTCATGCACCGGGCCTCTAGTATTATAAATAATACATATGATTAAAGCAGTGTTGGCGAAACTATGACACACGTGTCAGCACTGACACACGTAGCCATTTCTGATGATATGCAGCCGCATGCCAAGGATGAAACATTTGCTGCTCCTGAGGATGAAACATTTGTGACTAGAGTCTTGGAGTTAGTTTTTTCCTCAAAGTGACACACTACCTGAGTTATGCTCAGTTTTTTGGCGAAGTTTGACACACCAAGCTCAAAAGGTTGCCCATCACTGGATTAAAGTATAGTAGAATGTTTATTTTCTTAATTTGTTATTTTCACCAGTAGCACAACTTAGTGCAACAGTTTCCCAATTATTCCATCTAACATAAAAATATGTAAAACTTAGTGAAAATTGGGTCTAAATAATATTGAGGCAGGATCTTTAAATTAACTTAGAATGATTGTAACCTAATGATATACAACCTTTTGGGAATACATGACAACATTAAGATATCACTAAGAGACCATCACCAGAACATAGGGAAGCTTTGTGTTGTCATTTTGTGAGCATGTAATTAAGGGAATAAATTACTCAAATCCTCGTGAACATGAGTAATTGGTAATATCCAGGAATGCTTACATAGACAGATAAGATTTTAGATGTGATTATGTTGTAATTAGTTTGGTTTTTATGTAATATTCTTTTGAATTTTTTAATCTTTAAAATGTGTTACATAATAATCTAGTATTTGAAATAAATATGCTTAAAAATAGAATGTAAAACCATTGTCATAAGATCTGTGTACCTTTATTAAATAAGAATTTTGGGCTTTGTTGGTCCGATAAATGCTATGGATATGTGATTTATTTTACTCTACAAGAATACTCCCATAAATATTAATCAAAATAAGGACATAAAGCCACAGGCATGAAAATTATATATGGATAAGAGAATATACCAACTTGTCTTATTTCCCCTGGATTGAAGAATAGAAAATAATATTAGTTTAGGATCTGTTAAAGAACCAAGTTCACGTGTTGGGTGTTCTTTTAAACTTTGTGTTAATCTTTACAAGAATGCTACAGTACAAATACCTTCATTTTACAGAGGGTCAAACCAACATAAACTAAGGTTTAAAGGTAAAGCAATTTTCTGAAGTACACAAAAATTTGTATCTAGTAGAACCAGAATTGAAAAGAGTGGTTGTCTGGTTGCAAGGTGAGAATACATTCCTTCTTGACTTGTTTTCTCTAAATGACTCACTAAAACAAAACTGTTGATTTTCACTTTATAACCCTCTATAGAGATTTTCACAAAGAAAAAATGCCTAATGAATTTTTAAAATACATTATTTTTTCTAATACTGTTAATGTTACATTCATGTTCTTTGTTCCAAAAGTTAAAGTGCATTTTCAAATGCTTCTTAAGTAATACTGAATTATTGAATGGATTTATAAAATAATCTCATTGTCTATAGTTGGTAAAACAGCACAGACACAAAAAACATTTTTGATATTTTGAAAATGTCACCAACCATTGGCATTATTGATCATTCATTTTCTGGGTCATTAGTGCCCATTATGAAGGTAAGGAAAGTAAGACTCAGAATGGTTAAGTAATGTAAGAGTATATAGCAAATATGAGATTTTTTTTTTTCATACTAGAGTCCTAGATGAGTCCTTAGGTTTTATCTCAAAATAGTGTTACTTCTTTAAGCAAAGTTTGAATCAGCCCCTAAATGTTAATGGCCTATATCGACTATATTATTCTCCACCTACCAAATAGGTCAAAGGAAAGATCTTTAAACATGTATAAATCTAGACAACTATATGCATACTGTCCTTATGAATAAAGTAGGAAAACATATGAGGAGTAATTTTAACTTTCACAGAGACCTTGATTGCCTGCCAAATCTAAAATGATAGGAAAGGCCACCACAATGATCAAGATAGTGTTTATGTGTTCTAGGATGGTTCTTGCAGCAGTCCTGTACTACTCCCTGTTTTTTTCCAATATGGCATGGAAATACCAAATGAACAGAGTAGTGACAAATTAAGCATAAGGGGAGAATACAATTTAGAGGCAATCTGGTGTTCCTCTCAGAACGATGCTTTTGGAACAATAATATTGTGAGTCATTTACCCAAATTGATTAAAATAAAGGAAAAACTATTTGTCTTTTATTGTATTTCAGAAGAAAGGAACAACTTTTCAGCCAATTACTATTTATGGGTTCGTGAGTGGTGAGATAATTCCAAAGTCTGAATTGCAGATTTGAGATATTTAATTCAGGGATTCCCCCCGCCCCAGCTTCTTATTTGCTAAACTCAGTACTAAACCCTTCACAAAGCTATTTAGCAAATTGCACATAGTTTTAGATCTTTAAAAAAAATTATATCCCACCCAGCCTATGTGGCTCAGTGGTTGAGCATTGATCTATGAACCCGGAGGTCACGGTTTGATTCCAGGTCAGGGCACATACCCAGGTTACATGCTGGATCCCTGGTGTGGGGCGAGGGCATGCAGGAGGCAGCCTATCAATGATTCTCTCTCATCATTGATATTTCTGTCTCTCTCTCCTTCTCCCTTCCTCTCTGAAATCAATAAAAATATATTTTAAAAAATTATTTCCAAATCTTTAGGTACATACTCTATTTAAGAGGCCATATTAACATAGCTATCCCTTTCATACCAGGATTTTTACTCTTGAAGATATTTTATTATCTACGGTAGCTCCCAGAAAATAAATGGTTTATATGTATTATACTGGGGAACAACTTTCAGAACAGTCTTCACAGTATGTTTTTCATTGAAAAAAAAATACAAAGCTTTTTGACTTTGAAAGGTCTTGTATCTCACTTTGGTCAATGACGATAGAAGCTCTAATATTAGCAATAGAAGTTAGTAAAAATTAAGGAAGATACCTTGTATAATGAAAGTGTATTGTATGGTTCTGTTAAGGGAATTCTACTTTCAATATAATATCAGGAACTCTAAAGAATTGTATTTATATTAAGATATTATAGCCAGTATTATAATAGGCTTATTTACTTAATTATTTTTAAGTTTTCCATTCAAACCACAACTGTAATTGGATTTCAAATGTTCCAGGCAATAGGAATAAATACTTCAGGTCTCCTTAGAGTTACAGGTTGTGGATTGCTAAAGTCAAAAAGAGATTGTCCAGCAAATAATTTCCATATCTTTAAATAGATTGTAATTACTACCTAGAATTACTACCTGGAATGGTTGCATAATTTGACATTACATGGTTTTGCAACAATTCCTCTATTGTTGGACATTGAGGTTCTTTCTAATTTGTCATTAGTGTAAATAATATAGTTGCCAAGACTGACAAGCAGACCCTGTGAAGGAGAGGGCTTAGGGGCTGCTTGGCTGTAGGGACCAAACAGCCCCATTCGCCTGCCTCCTTAGGCTTTTATTATAACAACAGCTTCAACTAAAATTAATATCTAGATACAATTAGCAGGGTAAGCATCCTTGAGAAAGCACATACTTCTACAAGTTCGGGTCTAAAGACTAAACATAGAGATCCCAGTAAAACACCTGTGGGCTTGGACTTGTTTGGAAATGTCAAGGCAGGGGCTGCCTCCTTCAGCAAGGTCCCTCTAGAGGCCCCTGACTTTTCGGAGAATCCTCCTTACAGACTTTCCAACCAAGCCCCATGATTCCCCACATGTAGTGATGAACATCTTTGAATGGTACAACTTTGAGCAAATAAAGTTACTTCTGTAAGCCTCAGTTTCCTTCTCGGCAAAACAGGAATAATCATAGCCTTTACATGGCCTAGCATCATGAATAGAAATGCTGGAAACATGGAAACTGTCACTATTATTAAATCTTAAAGATATATATTTCTTTTGACCCAGTAATTCCATTTGTAGTATTCTATTCAAAATAAATAATTGTTTATGTGCTCAAATATTTCATTGCTTGGATTTTTTGGTGGGGGCAGATCATTTATAATAGGAATATATTTACCACAGCTTAGATATTCAACAAGAAAAAAATGGTTAAATAAATTTAGAGTTCATTCTTAGAATGGCATCTTATGGAGCCATTAAAACTAATGGTTTTGAAGAATACTTAATGGCGTGGGAAGATACCAGTAATATTTATAAAATTTGGTCTTTATATTTAAAAGCATAAAGTATTAGCCACAGATATTTATTTATATTTTTGTGTTTTTTATTTTTTGTATTGTTTTATATAGTTCAACCTATCATCTATCTATCTATCTATCTATCTATCTATCTATCTATCTATACTAGAAGCCCCATGCACGAAATGTGTGCAAAGGCCTTGACCCTGCCCCCGGCCTGCCGCAGTGGGCGGGGGCCTCTGCTGCCTCTGCCATGGCCCCCACCTGCTGCGGTTCTTTGTCAGGAAGGAAGGACGTCCGAAAGGACATCCAGTCTAATTAGCATATTACTCCTTTATTATTATAGATGTGTGTGTGTGTGTGTGTGTGTGTGTGTGTGTATAAATATATTTATACACACACACACACACACACACTAGAGGCCCGGTGCACAAAATTCATGCACTGGAGGAGTATCCCTCAGCCCAGCCTCTACCCTCTCCAATTTGGGACCCCTCAGGGGATGTCCGACTGCTGGTTTAGGCCCGATCCCTCTCACAATCTGTGACTGCAGCCTCCCAATCGCTCATCTGCCTGCCTGCCTGATTGCCCCTAACCACTTCTGCCTGCCAGCCTGACCATCCCCCTACCCACTCCCCTGCCAGCCTGATCAACACCTAATTACTCCCCTACTGACCCACACCTGCCTGCCTGATTGCCCCAACTTCCCTCCCCTGCTGGACCAGTAACCACCAACTGCCCTCCCTTGCTGGCCCGGTTGCCCCCACCTGCCTTCCCCTGACAGCCTGGTCACCCCCAACTGCCCTTCTCTGCAGGCCTGGTCACCCCCAATGGCCCTCCCCTGCTGGCCCAGTTGCCCCAAACTGTCCTCCCCTGCCAGCCCGGTTGCCCCCAACTGCCTCCCCTGCAGGCCCAGTCGCCTCCAACTGTCCTCCCCTGCCAGCCCGGTCACTCCTAACTTCCCTCCCCTGCCAGCCCAGTCGCCCCTAACTGCCTTCCCTTGCTGGCCTGGTCTCCCCCAACTGCCCTTCCCTGCAGGCCTGGTCCCCTCCAACTGTCCTCCCTCACCTGCAGGCCTGGTTGCCCCCAACTGCCCTCTCCTGCCGTACTGGTCGCCCCAAACTACCCACCTCTGCTGGCCATCTTGTGGCAGCCATCTTTGACCACATGGGGGTGGCCATCTTTGACCACCTGGGGGCGGCCATCGTGTGAGGGCATGAGGGTCAATTTGCATATTACCTCTTTATTATATAGGATTATTATATAAGATATGTTTGTTTTTATACATGTACATATGTATATACATATTTTACATATTTTATATATACAAAGCTCCCATATACCTAATGTACATGTGTTTGTGGTATGAAAATATAAACAGATTATTAGAAGAATTTTCCCAGATTATTAGAAGAATTACTTACACATTAGGAAGCTTAGAGCCCTTTAAATGCCACATTTGTATTTCATTATGTCATTTGCTACCCTACACTGGAGTCTTAAAAAATGTTTATTGTACCATTTTTTTTGTATGCATAAATTCTCTAAGTAAATTGCCTTAAGTCATTGTATATTTTATGTTAAAGTGTTATTTGAAGAACACATTTTTCACAAAATTCTTACAAGTTGTTTAAATTCACTCGCCTTGAAATCCTGTGCTTATCTTTCTGTAAAATCTCTTATAAATGGAAAGGCATTTAAGCTATATTTTACCAGTCACATTTTTGGGGAAAGGCTATCTTTTATCTTAGTTAATCAGTGTTTAAGTTCTCCAAATATTCTAAGCCTCATCATCAGTCTCAAATCTAAGAAGAAGAAAATAATTGCTAGGAGACTATGCATCCTAACTTTATTAAATACTAGAGGCCTGGTGCATGAAAATTCATGCACTGGAGGGTGTTCCCTCAGCCAGGCCTGCCCCCTCACACAGTCCAGGAGCACTCAGGGACAGGAGGTGACCAGCGATCAGGGGAAGGCGACGCCCCATCACACCTCTGCTGCTGCCACTGCCACCAGAGCAATCCTTGGCTGGCCATGGTTACCTGAGCCTCTGGCAGCCCTGGGCAGCTGGGCAGCCACCATCTGAGGCTTGCCTGTGCCTTGGGCCAG